>NC_134277.1:40732499-41402143 GCF_949628215.1 Phalacrocorax aristotelis
AGACAGCTTTATGAAGATTTTAAATGGCACAGAGTTTTATTGCAGGATTTATATTTCTAAAAAGAAAGCGCTACTGTAAGATCATAGGTCTTAGGCCAAGGCACCTCAGGTATTTTCTCCCCAGTCTGCTTCATTACCATTACCTTTGTGGAATATATCACTTACACATTTGATAATAAACAACGACACTGAGTTACATACTGTTCTGTATTGCAGATGAAACCTTGCTAATATTATAAACAGTGTTTGGTAAATCAGAACAGCACTCCTCAAATGAAATAATACCTTCCTGTTTATGCTTGTCCTTACTAATTTACCATTCATAATATAATTAGAAAATAAGAGAAAATATAGTTAGAAATGGAACTTGGGAATTTCAATATACCTAGGCTGTATAGAAGGTGAGAATAATAATGAAGGAAATACGGAAGAGATCGTCATGAGACAAAATACAAAGTGTGTAAGGGAGGAAAAAACCATTAGTGTCAATTTTATGTTCAGACTATAGTTGGAAGTATTGTATTTATCTTTTACCAGATTCAACTTCTACGTTACAGTTGCTGCAGCAACTTCCTTAAGATTTTAACAAAAGAGAATAGATTGTTGGGTTAACAGCATTTATATAGAACTGCTAAGATAAATATATCCTCCTTCTCTAAAAAAGTAATTCAATGAACATCTAAAAATTATTAGCTTTCAAAGCCAAATAAACTATGGATAAGTTGGAGTCTGGGAAGCTAGGGTTTGGGTTTTTATTTTGGGGTTTGTTTGGGTTTTTTTAAAGGTGGTTTTTTTTGTTTGTTTTTTTTTTTTTTTTAAGATTTTGGCTCTGGGTCTGAAAGCCCACCTAAATCTGTACCCTAAACTTTTACATATTCATCTGATCTGAGTCCATGACACCTGCAGCGACAGCAAATAGCATATAGATCTGGTGCAAACTTATAAAATGTGTGCGCTGGGCTATGTTTAAGGTGCTGGGCTGGAAGATATGTTGTAACTCCAGTGCCATCAGTGCAATTACACCAGCAGAGAGCTGGACTTTTTGTATATTCAGGAGCTTTCAAACACGTAAGTAACCAGGTCAGGCTATGGCTGAAAGCAAACATTGATCACAGTCCTGGAAAAATATGTGTTGAGAGTTTAATACTTCAGTATGCTTATCTTACAAAATACACTTGAACAAGTGCTAAAAGCATTTCATTGAATGGGAGCTTAATGTTAAGCATATTACCAGTCCTATATTAGTATATGTTTTAAATGTTTTGCAGGATCAGCTCTGGGGCACATAAGCTTGTGCTTGTAGGACTAAAGCATTGATTCCAAGTTAATTTCTAAAAAAGTATGGCCTTTTTTTTTTAAAAAAGTATATACTTACCTTTGCATGGGTTGTACTCAGGATACTTGCAACAGCCATATTGCTGTATTGAAGTGTTTGGGCCAAAATATGCATGTACAAGCTGTTTCCTTGCAGTTCAAACTGTAGTCAGTGAAAATATAAATTGGAATAAATTTCTACTAGTTATAAGACTCACAGTACCATATTGCACAATTAAGCTATGGAAATGGAAGCACGGCTATCTGTGAAATTAATTTCCAACGTTTTGTACCACAATTCTATAATATAAAAATATATGAAAGATGCAATTGATCTCAATCAGCAGGTCATTAGCTTGTATTTTTACCTGAGGGAACAGTTTAACCAAATTAATATTTCACAGAATTTTATTTTAAGTTACTTCTTTCCAAAATCTTTCACATGCTGCTTTTATTCTCATTGAAAATGCTTCACGTGCTAGTTATGGTAAGGCTACTCTTATAGTAACATTATTGTGTTGGAGGATAAGGGCTCAGATCACATACGACTCAGGGTCCAGACTTCCAAACTGTTTAGGGTCTGACTGTATCTTCCTTCAGCTGCTGGGTGGCTGAAGAGGTTACTGCCCCTAACCACTCATCCCTGCTCTCTGCTGAATTTTTCAGACTGGCCCTGAAAGGTGCTCCCAGGAGCAGCCTGACTCACTGATCTTTGTCACAATGGGCTGGGTAAGGAAAGATTAGGGAATAATTACGTGGAGAAATTGGAGAGATATTAAGATCAAAGAGAAGAAAGAAGGTCCCAATAGCTGTAAATAATTTCCCTCGTGCATAGGAGAGGAGAAAAAGAGTGCGTGCAATGGGATTTACAGAAAAAATGGGGTGACCCCCAGGAGGCGAAATTACACAAGATAATTAAACATTTTTGAAAACCCTGTATTTTTCCTACCTTCCTCTAAGCACCTAAAAACCTTTGCAAATTTGATCTTTAGCTGTTAGTACCTTGAACTCAATGTTTTACCTGAACTTAATTGAAGTTTGAACAGGCTGAAGCTCGTCCTTGCACTTTACTTTATTTCAGTCAATAAACAGTGATATAGGAAGAGGGAGGAATCAAAATCCATCTAATAGTTCTCTCCGATTAGTCACAAAATGCTTTAATAAAAGTACAAATAGTTCAAAGGTTAGAAAAAGAAATTGCAAAAATTATTCTATTTCTTCTTCATAGTAAGAAAATAAGAACATCATACTTAATCTGAAATGTCACAGTGGTTTCTGTTCTGGTTTAAAGGATGTTAAGGTTCAAGTGCAACCTAATGTTTTGTGCTATTTTAGGTAGGGTAAAAGGGTCAGAAATCAGAGGTGTTAGAATAACCATGTTACTCTGTGAGGTTGAATGAGGTTGGATGTTGGAGATAAGAACGTCAATATTTAGCAGCTATGACAAATGTAGAATATTCATACTGGAGTCTGGAAATGTACTCAAATATGTAAATATCCCAAACTTGGAAGATGCATTCAGTGTTTTGAAATTAATTGTTTGTGAGGAACAACAGGATTAGTCAAAACTTATTAAAATAAATCTCTCTGAGAACCACAGTATCAGTTGAAGTCATTAACTTTGCCAAGTTCCCTTGCCAAAGAGGACAGAATTAAATCTGTAGACAGTTAGGAAGCTGTGAATGACAGTCTAGACTTTGAGGAAAATATGGAGGCATAGAGAAGGAAATAAGAAGTGTAGCTGGAATTAGGGGAGGGGGAAACAGACTTCTTGGTGAAGTTCTTCAGACAAGTAACTAGTTGGTCACAAGCAGATACTCTGGGGCAATACTGGCTCCAACAACTCTTGACTTCCCCATATCTTGGAGACCTTATTAGCTAAATAGAGCGTCTTCCATGCTTAGGCCATGTCAGAGATAGGTGAGCTTTTTTGCTTTCTTCCAGCACTGCAGAGTATGTTTGGTCTTGGGTTCACATGAAAAGCCTGTGCAGGTGGAGGTGTAAATGGAATTGTGAAGAGAAGCAATGATGATGATAGAATAAGCCATTTAGACTCTCATTTTACTTACCTAATAACCTACTTTGGCCTGTTGATCCCAAATAAGTTTGGACTAGATGATCCCCGAGGTCCCTTCCAACCTGGGATTCTGTGATTCTGTGTGAATACTTGCTTTTCTTGTTTACCAGATGTTGTATCAGTACAGTCCTTGGACTTTTTCAGTAGGCATTTTTGTGGACTAATACTCATTGTTTCTTATAATTCCTTTTTTGCTTGTAACTGAAATAAACCTCCAAGACCCAGTTCTGCATCAGCTACTATCACATGTGTTCTGATTTAGCCCCAATCAGCAACTAGGCACCATACCGCCAGCTGCTCGTTCACTCACTCCACCCCAGTGGGATGGGGGAGAAAATGGGAATAGCAAGAGTAAGAAAAAAAACCTCACAGGTTGAGATAAGAACAGTTTAATAATGAAAGTAAAACAGTAATAATTATAATAATTGTATAATGGAAAGGAAAATAACAAGGGGGAAGCAGGAAATTAAACAAACAAGTAATGCAACTACCCACCTGCCCCAAGCCACAGTTGCCTCCCCCCAGCCAACTTTCACCAGTTAATATACTGGGCATGATGTCATATGACATGGAATATCCCCTGGCCAACCCAGAGCAGCTGTCCCAGCCATGCCCTCTCCCCTCCCAGACTCCCATGCCCCCAATATCGGGGAAAAGTCCTCGACCAGTACAAGCACCACCTGGCAACACTTGGCACCTAATTAGCAATTGTTTAGCAACAACCAAAACATCAGTTTGCTGTCAACACCATTGTCATACTAAATCCAAAGCATACCACACCATCTACAGTGAAGAAAACTCCATCCCAGCCAAAACCATGACAATGTGTCAATTCTTTACAAACTGTTCAAGTGTTCATCCTCCATACAGTGCATTATAAAATATAAACTACAAACAATATCATTTGAATATGAGAGAAAATAGCAAAGTGCTTCTTTCAACTGCTGAAAGAACATAATGAATTAAAACTTTTTAATATTGGAACAAAACTACTGTGTGTGATTCTTCTCTGCCCAGTGCAGTAAGTTTTACAATGTTCTAGCTATAAAAATCTTTCTAATAATTTAGAGAGCATAGATACTATCTGTGCATGAACCTGTCTAGTAAATATCTGACCACAATTTCTAATGAGGAAACAGTTGTTTGGGTTACAGGAACTTAAAAGTTTATTTGCAAAATACATTTTAGTAATATTAAATTTACTTAGAGAAATGGTAAGCTTATACCGTCCAGATAAAATACACACCATAAACTGCACCTACATGTTTACAAGTATATTCAGCTTCAAACAAAGCAGGTAATAGATATAGAAATTCACAATACCTAGTGCTTGATCATGAATGTTCCTCTTCTTCTGACAGATGATCAGATATTGGGGATATATGTATGACCTCCTTACAAAGTTAAGATATTTGTCAGACCACTCGAGTAAAGTTGTGGTCCTTATTGTTGTAAGACTTTTCATGGTTGTCTCCTAAGGATAACCTGATAGACCAGCTTCACTAGAAAAATTGTTCTGAAAGGTGGAAAGGTTAATTCTTTTCAAATCTTGAATTTCAAGCTGCATATTTCATCTCACACTGGATTTGACTCCATATTACTTGATCCCACTGTATTGCTAAAGATAGGATGATTCTCACCTTTGCTGTTTGACACTAAATCAAATGTATGAAGGTCATTATAGATTTCCGTCACTTAATGTGAAACAAATTAAGGTTTGGGCTAAAATAATCTGAACAGGTTTTTAGTCCAAGCAGAATAATAGCCTGATAGTTCCTGGAAAATAAATGTGTTTCAGAATAACACAGAAAATCTTTTCCAAGGCTAGAAAACCTCAAAAAAAGCAGCATATAAAGTGCCCATAAGTTTTAGTGCACTCGTTTATTATGAGGCTGGAAGAAGCTATGATTCTTCTTGGGATGATGTCTGCATTATCTGTGTTTTAATACTTTAATTTCAGCTCTTCATGGGATAAAAAGTGCTGACACAAACTCTGTACGGAGTTTTAAACTGCACTGTAACAGCAAATGCCACCCTAGATAAAAGATTAGTCTTGAAAATTGTACCAAGAATGTACCGACTAGTATATGCAAAAAGGATCAGGATATTAATTTAACCTGACTAGGGAGTAGATTATGCTATAAATAGGGCTCCGAGACTGCATCTACTGCAAGGCTGGTCATTTCCTACAAAACCCATTGCACATGTATTTGCCTTAATCCTGTAATGTGATTCCCAGTCTAATCCTTACACCTAGCTATTATACTATACTAATTTTGCTATGCACAGAGAGCTGTGCAGACATAAGGCTTTAGTTACTTGGATCTATTGCAGGATCCGAGCAAAGGCACTGCTTATAGATGGAACATACAGAAGGATATAAAGGATTTTATATAGAAGTATAGAAATGATCTAGTACATAGGGTAAGCTAATAGAGGATGGACACACCTGAGATCTCAAATTCTTGGAAATACAAAAAATAAATGAGAAAAGTAAAAAAAAGTAAAAAGGATTCTCTAAGTTCAAAGTGTCTTGTGTACTAGCACAACCTATTTTGGAGTTTACTGGAGTTCAAGATTGATTTCTTCAGCCAAAGTCTAGAAATAACCTTTTGTTTCAGTGCTGTTGGGGGTTACCTGGGAGAAGAGCACACAAAAACAAGCTGGACATGATTCCAGTATAAAACTGACCTTAATCCTGAATTCCATATTCACACAAATATTTCAGTTACAGGCAAAAACTACTGTACCCATTTTTTTCCCCCTGGGGCTCTGCACACCTAAGCACTGCCTGAATTTCCTCCTGTTCACTCTCAGACCTGGTGAGCTGCCCACTATTCTCTCCCTAGATATCATCTCCTCTTACTTGGCTGCCTTTTGCCTGATGTCGCATATGTTGCACCAGAGATTTAGTCTAAAGCTTTTTCCTGTGCCAAATGGTAACTTTCAGCTATTAGATGTTTCCTTCTAATTTTCCTTTTCTATCCTCCTGCTTAGGATTTCTTTGCCAATAATGCCTTATTCTTTGACTGCATATTTTTTTCCTCCAAACTAACATTGGTGCACTTTTTCCACAGTGTTCCTTTTCTATCTATCTCTGTCCCTTTGCAATGTCTCTCTTCACAAATGTATAACTGAAATTGTACATTCAGTGAGGACACATATTTAAGAATCTTTCCAAAATAAGAAAGTATGGGGTATGTTTTTCTAATAAGAATGCAAACAGAGGTAGTTTAATTTATTTTCAAAGACATAGAGTATCTTCTAGGTAGAAAAACATGACACATTACTGCTAAAGTATCTTTACTAGTTCTCATGTTTATATGGCCTAATGAGAAGAAGAACTAATGAAACTCTTGTTAAGATGGGAAAGAAGCTGATGAGTTGGACAAGATTAAAAAGCAGATCAATCAGTATTAAGGCTGATCTGATATACTCTTGGTGGATCAGGTTACCCACTTGTTCCTTAATTACTTACAGTTTATCCAGTGTCTTCTGAAGAACTTCTAATGTAGAAACAGGATTTACTGCACATCAAAAGTTTTTTGTTGGTGGTGGTTGTATTTTTGTTAAACTATGACGTAGTTGACCTAAGTGTGAAGAAAAATATGGTAATCATTGGTATAATAGAAAATCATATAACTTGAACTGTAGCTAACAAAACTTTTATCTAAAAGCAGTGGAAAATCGTTCCTATTGCTTTTCCCATCTTTCAGAAAGGACATACATATTTCACTATCTTTACCAATTTTATGTATTCTAGTTGATGCAAGGATTCTGAAATAAGTCTAACCCACTTCAACGATTTTAAAATCAGTACTTTTCTGTTCCTCATACTCTCCTCTTCACTCTTTTCTTTCTCCAATTAGCAAATAAGGCATTACTACACTCAACGTGCCGACAAATTTACTATTGCCTCAATTAGTTAACTGAAATACACGAAAGATTATCATGGGATGCTTTGTCTTCAAACTTTCCAGCTTGACCACTTAACCAATAAGTTATTTGCACCATCCTGGTTGCAGATTGGTTTATACATTACTTTACACACACACACACACACACACACACAATCTCTCGCTCTCTCCCACCTATATATTTTTAAATTCTCTCTCCATATATTCATGAATATTTTTAATACCATACACATACCTGTGGTGTGTGGGGAGTTTTATGTGTATAAATACTTTTGTTTTGGGAGTAAGAAAGGAGCTGAGATATAAAACAAAAATACGTAGCATTGCTTGTAAATTTGAAAGACTAACAATCACTTTTGTATATATGGGACACAGTTGGCTCTGGCTTATATAACTCTAACACACTGTAGTTAATCCTTTGTGCTGTGTCTTGAAATATGTGTTACTCAGCTTTAAGTATCTAGGCATTAAGACTGATCGCCATCTTTTTGTGGATTTCTCCTTTTGGTAACCATACTACTGTACCCATACTCGGGCTCCTGAATAAAGAATGACAACAATAATGCCTGATAAAAAGATGGAAAATGAACTCCAGACTGTGTTTGAAAACTGAAAATGGGGGGAGGGGGAACAACCAACCCCCCTCTGTTTTCAGTAGAGATGGCAAATAACTCGCAACTAACTCTTGGCAAAACATTTGATCTTGGGAAGGCTGTATTTTTACTAGTAAATGATCTTTTTTCTTTTTTTTTAAGTGCATTTATGCTTCATGGACAGGTATTTCAGAATTATGGTAATATATTTTAAAGAGATAAACACATCTTTCTATAACACTGTATGGAAGTTTTAAAGCCACTACTTATGACATTTTAATGATACATCAAACACACTTTTTGATCTCTGTGTTCATTGTATTTACAGTCTTCTATGGCAAAGATTAAAGACCTCAGGATACCTTTAAAGTATATGCCCATTAAGGTCACATACAATATGTATTAAGGTAGAAGTTGCATTTGACCTACCGTGATTATTAACCCTGAATTCTTACTCTGTAAAACAATGTTAAAATAACTGATGTTCACAAATGTGGTCCAGTTATTGTTTAGATATTATGAAAGTTACTACAAAATACGTTGATTATAACTATATTGTGTGGGGAAAACCTCAGTTTTCCCTGTTGGGAGCTTCCTAAAAAGTCAAAATTATTATCTAGCTTCAAGTACTGCTGCTGACTTCTGTGAAGCTTGCTAATTGCAGCTTTGAGAAAATTACTGTACTGTTCATTTCACACCCAAAACAAGCCATATAATTGAGTGGTATCCATATTTGCCAGAAAAATCCTAAATGTCTAAGAACTTGGACTTATGTCTGTCTAGCAGGACATTTTTGTAGAAAACCTGTATGTCAGGTCTAATTTATGTTTTTATTTTAAATGTCTATTAAAAATACATTCATCATCTTAGCACTAATTTCTGCGTCTTTATGATATGAAGTAATAGAAATACTTGTCCATTACAAGCATGGAACTCCTGAATATTATCTAACAGGTTTTAGCTATCAATATTACATTTTAATACGAGATTTCTCACTTTTTAAAATGCAGCAAAATCCAAGAAAGAAGAAGGAATAAAAACCAGTAATGCCACCCAAGCTTTTTATTAATGAAGCTTCTGTCAAAGCAATTGCAGTAAAAACAAAATTGAAGATGATATCTAATGAAATACTAGTCTCTGTTGCCTTTTGAGTTTTCTGTGTCTTGGTAGTCTTTTGTGACTTGCAGTGATTATAAAAAACAAAGCTGCTGTCGTTTACTGCTCTCTTGTCACTTCATGAATGGCCACCAAAATCTTACTTCAAATTAGCACCACAACACTGCTAGGACCAGCATAACTGTACTGTTTATTACTTTCAGCATTACCTGTGCTGCTTTGCAAGTCAGAAATACTATTAAAGTGAAAACAGCTGGTGGGTCTCATCCCAATCTTTATGTCACTGGTGTAAATAATGAAGAATACCACTGAATTGTTTGAGTTATTTTAGTGATATTGAGAAAGTTTAAGCTTTACATTGACTGTGTTCCAAAAATATCAGGTACAGAGCAGAAAAAAATTATTTTCCACTTACCCAGTTTAATCATTTATAAAAATAGTTGACTTGTGAAGGAATTTGTGCTGTCTTCTGAGTTGTATTTTAATAATGGTGTTCAGAAAGTGATCATGCTAAACTAAAATTCCACTGACAGGAAATTTAGATGCTTATTTCCCAGTGTTCAGGGGATATCTGTGTTGAAGCATGGTAGCATAATACCATAATTTCTAATTAACATCTGTGGATCTGTGTGAGGAACTACTTTTTACCTCTGCATGTAGGAAGATCAAGCTTAAGGCTTCAGAGCAAATCCTATATCTAGATCTATGCTTGTGAGTACTGTTTTTATTCAAAGCATCCTAATATGGCTCCCATACAAACAGTGTCACTTCTTAAACTTTTAGGCTGAATTTTCCTTTGATTTCACTGAGAATGATGTTACCTTGGAAATAATTCTGGTTTTGTACTCTTTGAATTCAAGCACATAAATGGTAATGGATTATTTTTTATAATGAAGTAGTTTAAACTAGTAATTATAAATAAGTGAAGTTATGATATTGCTATAAAGAATATTCTCAACAGATATATTTGTATTCCCTAAGTATTCAAAGGAAAGAAATGTGGAACAAAACTAACCCTTGTCATTAACAGGTGAACTGAAACAGCAACATTCTTTTGAGCTGTAGAATAACCTACCAGACCCTTTAACATCAACATTACCTTCAATGCCACAGTGAGGTAAAGCGGCATGCAATGTCTTTCTTATCCCGAAAATACATAAATAAGCCATCACAGTGCTCCAGTGTCTTCTGAAAGCCAACTTTCTCTCTATCTTTATTTTCATACATAATTTTGAGAAGAAAACTTTTGTTCCTGTTTAGTTAACCATAAGCTTCAGCTTTGTCTCCAGAGGTGTAACATGATTTTTTGAGGGTTTGGGCTTAGTTAGGTGGGTTTTGGGGGTTTGTTTTCTGATGGAAACCAAACTTGATTCAAACTAGATATTACTTACTCAGCTTTGGAATCTGATCCTGAGCACAGAGGTACATTTTTCCTTTAAGCAATATTTTTCCTATAAACAACAATGATTGCTTTTTCCCACATGATGGTGCTCAATTAATGATAGACCAATTCAGTGTCTTTAATTGCTCATTGTTTGAAATGGATTCCTTAAGTTTCTGAACACTATCCAAATGTCTCTTGAATGACAGCTGTGCATTTGTCTCTAGATTTGTCAGATGTTTTTGTAAAATTTGATTGTTACACAGACATTAACATTATCCACACAATCCTTAGAGATGAGAACTAATGAACCTACTTTTATGTATAGGAAAGTGGGGACAGAAATAGAAATTTTATAACCTTATTAATTTTGAGATTTGATATAGTCCAGTCACCATGGACTAATTTTTGATTTGACAACAAGATTATCTTCAGGTCTTAATTCACCTTCTACTTTCCAGAAGGCGTGAGGCATCATCTCCTCTATACACAAATCTGATGAGCTCTTGAGACCTGGGTCTGTGAATTTATGATGAGCTGTGTAACTATACAGAGGCCAAATCAAGATTGTATTGACTGTAATCATTCTATGTGTTTGAACAATATGAATAATGAAATTAAACCTGCTGTGTGAGATCTCTTATATATTTTAAAACATACAAAAACATACATACAAAAAACATACATACAAAACAAAAAACCTAATATGCGGGTGATATCTGTAGAACTAGAACCTTTTGAATCTACCACACTGATTTGTCAGTACATTAGTGGATGGCATGTCTGTGAACATTGATAAGCTTGCAGCCTTTGTTTACACCAGCACAAAAAGGAGATGAGGCTTTTGGCAAAACGTTTCACAGTATTCTCCAGCAGCAGCAGCAAAGTGATGCTTGAATCTTTAACTTGATTCAAGGTACCATCATATATGGATTCTTCCGCTTTCCTTTCCTGTAGTTCACTTGTTTGGCCCTTTCCTCCCCAAATTGTCCATGATCCAATCCTATATTTTTCTCATGTCATTCTGTCTAGCTAGCCAGATCCAGTTTCCTTTCTTACTTTTCACCCTGTTCTTGGGGGCTTGCCCCATTGTTTCAGAGCAGAGCTGTTCTGCTTCATCTCCTGCTGCTCATCTTCTGTCTTGTTCTCATTGAGTCTAATTCAGCTGGGATATATTTCCTAAGGACCTTTTTGGTTTTTGCTTCTCCTGACTTCTATTTTTCTGTCTAAGGCCTCAAGGGTTTCCAGGTTCCCCACAGAGCTCTAGCTCTTCCTTATTCCAACACCTACTTCCCATTTGCCCTCATCCGTTTCAACCCAAGTACTCATCATGTCCCTGGCCTATTCCCTAGTATGGCTCCTCCTTTACACTATGTTCCAGTGAATTTATTTTTCATTTGCTAAGATTTCTCAACCTGTACTTTTCCTTCTCACTTCAATATTGAAAATGGCTGGCCTTTTTGTTTGTTGGAGTTTGGTTTGGTTTTTATTTTATTTTTTATGTTTTTTAGCTAGAATGTTCCAGAGATACGTTCTGTCTGAAGTAATTGCCATGTTTGGCAAAACTTTATGCAATAGAAAATACGGTCTTACAGTAGGAATCACCAGCAGATGTGTAATTACATCGCTGTAACCCACATAACATATGAGCAGTGCTTACCGGGTTGGTCCAAGGTTCTGTCTTACCCAGTATCATTTGTCCATCGTGACTAGAAGCAGATAGACGGGGAAGAGCGCACTAACAAGACAAGTATTGTAACTTTTTCTCTTGCAAGCTTTCCCAGTCTATAGTAACTTAGTCACCTCCTGAGCCAGAGGTGCCATCTTTGTATTTAAACTTTGACCCAGACTGTCCCTTGCTTGGCAGAGCTTCAGTTACACAGCATTATTCTGGAAAAGTTCAGTTGTTGCCTTATGCACAACAAAAGAAAGGGGCCAGCGTCTCTTTAAGCACAGTGGTCATTTATTAGGATGATACTTAACGCACACTACCTCAGACTAAATCAACCTGTTCATGGCAGATGAACAGCAGGTTGCCATTCTTTGCCCTTTCCTAGGATTTTCAGACTCTTTCATAATTCCCTTTTTTCCATTGGATGCCCAGGTTAACAAACAAATAAGTGGGTGGCAATTTCAAGCACAAAGGTAAGCTGCAGGCAGTCCTTTCTTGTTAATTTGGTTTTCACTGTTTTCATTCATGTAATTGTAGCAGGTAAGTTGAGGTCAAGAGTTTATGCCAGGGAAGCAATAAGCAGCTCCTAATTTGTTGTCTTATGAGGTAATTCATGCTACTGTGGAATATTAATGAAGGAACTTGGAAAATTTGCTTTTGGTTAAATTAAAATGAAGAGAAAGAGGTGTGCAATTATGACCAAAAGTGCTACAACATGCTGCTCCTTGCACATTCGGTGCAAAACTCCCTGTCCCATGCTCTCGTTTCTGGATAACTAGCAAAATCTAAAAAGATTATACCATGCCTCAAAATGTGATGTGCCATGTTGAATGCTCAAGTATCTGTGGATAAGTGGGAAGAAACGTATGGCTGAGATTATATTTTAGATACTGTCGAGTAATTTGAAGGAACAAATCTTATTTTCTTAGATTGTACCTCTGGTGTAAATTGTAAGCCCCTGACTAAATCTCATTTGCTATGCAGAAGCTAATGGCAACCTGAAGTGCAGCAGCAGTGCTATTAGTCCCTAGTTTCCCAGCTCTGGTACTGTCTTGCTATAAATTTTGTTTATTTTGATTTCAGCAAAATGCTTTATGGTAAACAAAGAGAGGAATACAGGGAGTGAGCTATTTACCTACAGTGGATATAGATTTATACACAAAGTTAGAGTTCACCTCTGGTTTATCTCCCTTTACCAGTAAAAATATGTAATCTTTTTAAAGACAGTGCCTAGGTATCCTAGATACTCAAATTCAAAACTAGTATAGCAGAATAAAAAGCTGATTTCCCGATAGAAGATAAAAATTATCTGGTTTTCTATTTTACCTTTTTGTAAACACTTAAAAAAGAAAGAAAGAGAAAAAAAGAAAAGAGAAAACAAAAAACCTATTTCAGACTATTCAGAGCCCCTAGTTTACATTTTTCTAAAATATTAAGAAATAATTTTCCATTACTTGATTACAAACTTCCAGCTGCTCCTTTGCCTCCTTCTTAAATACTCTCAGCTTTTCTGTCTCTGCTTTCCTAAACCTTTTGTTCTTAGCTCACTGAAATTTCAACCTGTTAAATTCGTCTGCTTTAAACTACTCCAGACTTAACGTTTCTGTGTTTTGCAACTAACTCTATGAAGTTAAGTGCCAGTCTGTATTAAGGAGGATTACTCTTGTGACTAATGCCAAATTCAAGTGCAAAATAGGATGCTGCACTTCAGTTTCTCTTGTGTAGTTTGAGGCTTTTTGTTGTATCACTTTTGTAAAATGTTTCATTAGTTCTAATTCAGAAAAGTTTGGTTATCTTCTGGTATGTAGAATGTATAATTTTTTAAAAGCTTAATTGAAACCTATTGTTCATAGTACACAGATGTTGTCATAACCAAATTTTAACAGTATGCCATGATTGAGAGTATTTGTAAAACACAATAAACTTCCTCTTTCCTGAAGTTCTCACAGTTGAAGAGGCCTTCAGCGTGTTCTCATTATAAAGAATTTGGTATTGTCCCTCCATCTTGTGCATCACCAGGTTTTCACTGTTGGTAGAGCTTCCACTGCAGTTGCCTGTGCCGCTTACATTTCAGTAGCTGCAATTTGTGCTCACCATTATCAAAACGAAACATGCCACGTACCTCCTCTGGCAGCTATCCATCCTTTTCGGGGTGTGTATTTGTTTAATTGTTTGGGGTTTAGTGTTTGTTTTGCCCCTCTCCACCCCTAAGTTGGCCCTAAGTTTTTATTTAAACGTTTCCTGTCTCACAGTTGTTAAGAAATTTCCATGGACTCTTAATAAAGCTCTAAACTTACTGAAGCTGTTATGTCACAGAGCCCTCAGAAGAGCATGCTATTTACAGCTCAGGCTGTGTTGTGTGTTAGGAGGTACAGTATTAGCCACTTACGGGCTGGCAGAGTTGTTAGATGGCAATCTGACTCCCATGGAAAATTGTAGCATTTTTTCCCCTTTTATAACGATTTTTGGTGAGTCAAAGTTGATAAATACATTCCTATATTTGAATGTGTACACAGGTTACTGTCTCCTGACTGCCCATGGTAGGTCTGAGAATATATTCCTTTCTCCTTCACTGTGTCCCTACTTAGATGACATCTGAAGCAGGTCATGGAAAAGAAAGCAAGCTGAAACGTGACCAGAGTGCACAGGCTACAACATATCCAAGTCCCTTGGCAAATTTCAGAGGCTCAGGTTTACCTTAAGTGTTGCTGAACACTTCAGCAGAAGTGAAAATCTGGTTGTTTTTCTCAGTTTTGCAAGTATTGGAACAGGATTTTCTTTCTGTCACCAGTAGGGACATGGTGTAACATCAAACTACAAGTGTGATACCTGCCAGTGAGACTAAACAGAAATCTATAAAGAGAAATAAATTTTGGGGCTCTGCTTATATTGAACTGGAAGACGTGAGAATAATTTTGAAAAAGAAAATGAACAATTCCTGGCTTTTGGTATTAAAAATCGTACATTTTAAGGACAAGACTAGTGATTCCCAATGAAGGTAAAAGCCTGCCATGAATTTGAAGTTGATGGGCTAACCAAAAAACTGATAGTGCTGTGAGATCTTGGAGACTTCCAAAGTAATAGTGACTGTAAGGCAGTCTCCCTTTTCACAGGCCACTTCTGAAAACGGAGCTGGCAGCTCCATATTAGCTATTTTGCAGAGGTTTCTAGTACAAGGAGAATTGGACAGACTCATGATCTCAGGAAAATACTGCTGTGTTCTTCAGAGTCAAGGTGGGGTTACCATGGGTAGACTTTTTATTGTGCTACAAAACCTAAGCATCAGCAATTCCTGATGTTTTGGGCCTTTTTCCTTTTAGTTACCAGTCATAAAGAGAGACCTTTTTTGTCCCTCCTGGAGCCTCTCTCTGTGCTGCTTATCCTAAAAAGTGGGAATTAATGTCCTTTATCCATCTGGACAAAGGGAGGAAACAAATAAATGCAAATAGCAAGAAATAAAAATAGCAATACTGTAAAATAGCAAGAGACCAACAGGCTTCCCCTCCAAGACGCACAGAGGTTTTGTGGATTAAGAAGTGGACTCCCACTTCTTTTCTCTGGTGTCATTTAGACCCAAAAGAACATGGAGAAGTTTTGCCATTGCTGCTACAATAAGTGAGATGGCTGTACCATGGGGCGTTATCTGGCAGCATTTAAAGAGCCACGGTACTAGCCTGAGCAAGTTATTAATCCCAATGTGGGAGCAGCTGGCGTGCCAGTTTCTTTGATTTTATCTTTTTTTTTATTATTTTTAATTATTATTTTCATTTATTTACACATTAGACCTGTTGGGCTAGGATCTAAGTCTCAATCCTCTCTTTTGTTGGCAAAAAAAAGATAATTAATTTCTTCCAGAAATTTTTCAGGGAGGAATGTGTAAAAAAAGAATTATTTAGGAAGTATTCACAATGAAGTTGAAAACACCTACCCCTTAAATAAATAAACAAAATAGCCTCAACATGCAAATAACCTGAGACCACACACCTGATGGAGCATTCCCCATGTTCCATTCTCGCTCTCCAATTGACAGCTCCAGGGGCACCTGCTATACACCTCAACACAGTGTTCCTCCTTTCGGCAAAGTAAGATCCCTCGCTTTACCCTGCCATACCGCGGCTCACAAAACAGGGTATACGCCAGCTCACGCGCTTCAAGCCTGGGAAACTTCCCCTGTGCCAGCGCGGAGACCCGCGGGACGGGGGGCGGAGGAGGGTCCGGCGGGGCCGCCGGTTCCCGCGCTGCCCCCCCCCCATGCTCCAGCCGCAGGTGGAAAAAGGCCGCTCGTCCCCCTCCCCGCAGCCCGGCCTCCCTCGCCGCCGCGGGGGCGCTCCGCACCTGTGCGCGGCGCTCCGCGGCCGCGCCGCCCGGCAGCCGGGGGCGCTCTGCGGCGCCGGGGCGGCGAGCTGGGGGCTCCCGGCGCCGGAGGCGGCGCGGCGGCATCCCCATCCTCCTCCTCCTTCTCCTCTCCTCCCTCCCTCCGCCTCCTCCCTCCCTTCCCCCGGGCGCCCTCTGCACTTTCTTCACGAACCACCCTCGTAGGCAAACTTTGATGGGGAACCTCGCACAGCGCTGGAAAAATGCCGGTTATGAAGGGATTACTGGCACCCCAGAACACCTTCCTCGACACCATCGCCACCCGGTTTGACGGCACACGTGAGTCCGGGCTGGGGCAGCGGGCGTCGGCTCCGGGCGCCCAGAGGAGGGGATGCGCGGGGGGCACTGTGCGTGCGGTGGGAGCCTCTTCCCTCCCCTCCGCCCTCCGGGGGTTTCCTTGGCACCAGAAGCCGGCAACGAGGAGGGGGAAGCGAGGGAGCTCACAGCCTCTCCCGCTCTCCTGCTTGGCTTCTCCGCGGCTTTGTAGGTGAGGAGGGAGCTGGGTCCCCTCTCCCCCTCCTCCCCTGCGCGGGGGCTCCGGGAGGGTCGGGGCCAGGGCGAGCCGGGCTGCCGCTGGAGCCAGGATCTCCGCAGGAAAGTTGTGTGCTGGGCAGGGGCTGGGGCTTCCCCTCCCGCCCTTGGCAGCCGGGAGGCTGCGAGGGAACGGCAGGCTTCAGCGCCCGGGCAGGCTCTGCTATTAAATCTCCCTAAAAGCTGGATTCCCTTAAGTCGGGCTCAGCAGCGGCAGCAGCTGTTGCAGGGTGTTGGAGGGAGGGAGGAAGGGCCCTCCGGCGGCAGCGGCGTCCGGCTGCAGCACCATGGACGGGTCCCGGCCCCACGCGTGTCCCGGCGGGGCTCCGCTCCGCTCCCGGCCGCGGGGGGCTCCTCCCGCCTCGGCCCCGCTCGCAGCCACCTGCCAAGGCGCCGCTTTAACGTGCGGAGCCGCCTGCCGTGCGGGAAGTTGGCTTGCTCCCCTACGAGTGTGGGTTAGGAGTTGGCTGTGTCTTGAGTTTCGTTTCTTAACGGAGCTCATTTAAAAAAAAAAAAATAATAAAAAAAAAGAAGTTGGGGAGCAGATTTGGGCCAAAATGAACTCCCTTCTTTTTAATTTCCTTTAAAAAAAAAAAATCCAGACATCCCAAGTGGAAGAAAAATGAACCCAGATTTGAGTTGCTGACAGCTTGTTTCTTGACCAAAACCGTTGCTTTCTAATGGGCTTTATATCTTCTTGATTATGTATCTATTGGCATTTTGTCAACGGCTCAGTTAGTGTGCGATTAAGACAACTGAGCTGTGATTGCTGTATCAATAAGTTGTAAAATGTCAAGAAAATTATATAGTCACTGGGATCAAGTGCAGAGAAGCACAGGACTGCGTTTTAACGGCTCTGCTAGTCTGAGCATACATAGCTAATTATGATTCAGTGCTGCAGGTAATTGATACTTCCTTATAAAGCAATCCCTCTTAAGACTACTTTAGATGTACCTTTAAATGCCTTCAACTACAGCACTCAGAATCTTTTTCACCCATCCTCCACCCTTTTATTTCTCTAAAGCATATGGGTATTATTTACTGCCTGTTGAAGCATGCAGCTCTAATAGGAGTTTTGTTGCTGATATTGTCATTTGCCAGAAAAAACAGTCTTCCCTGCTTTGTGCTCAGGACCCTCCCCCTGTACAATGGCTTCCTTTCAAGGGATGGAGCACACAGCCTGTGACCTGTACACACAAACATTTCACATATTCTGTATTATTCTTCAAAGATCCAATTTAGCAAGTGACACTAGTGATGACACGCAGGTCTTTTATTTAATAAACACTAGAAAAACATCTAATCCTCATGTTCTCAATGACACCAACAGACAAGTGTGGTAGAAAGTTTATTGCTTAGCTGAATTCTATAGCCAAAGGTAGCTGCTTCTTTTTTTTTAAAGACATAACGCTACTAACCTTCATGAAGTCAATTGGGCCAATCTTTCCTTAAACAAGAAGAAACAGACCCCAGTGTCTTACTTTGAAATCTCAAATGCTAACAGCTCATCTACGTTTTCCTAGGATGTAATTGAAGAAGAATGTAATTAAGTATTTAAGTACCTCAAGAAAACACAGCACACTATATTTTGTTACAGGCAGTGAATTTTTTCTTTTTTTTGGTTAGCATTTCAGAATATGGCTTAAATATTAAGCAGGCCTAATCTGGAAGTCATCATTATATGATTATCAGTATATGAAATATTCCCAGAAGTTCACAGGGTAGAATTTTTATGAACGAAGTATTCTTACATCTAATAATATTTGGAGGATGGTACTATTCTATGGAAAACTGGTAGCACGTCTCTTAATTTAAAGGGTAACATAACAGAGTATTAGGGTCAAATGGTGAATCAACTTAATGTTTTCCTGAAGCAAAGTTATGCATACCAATCCACATCATAGCTCAATTTAAAACCTTCAGAAATAGCTCATCTCCTTTGTTGCTTTGAAACGACATATTTTTTCCTTTAAAATGATAGATTTAAATATAAAAATATTGATTCTTTAACTGACAGATTTTTTTTTCGCATAAAGATATGCAATTTTGCAAAATGCGTGTACATATCTGAGCATCAAGTAGAAAAATTAGAGCAAGTTTTGTTTTCATTTAAATTGTCCAGGTGGTATTACTGAGACTGAGATTGTTCAGGTGGCTAAAGCTAGAAGTAGTAGTGAAGGCTCATCCTCCCAGGCATCGGTCTCATGTCTTACTAGTTTTATAGGTGATACAGTCTGTGAAAGGGGTAGAACTGATACATGGCAGTGAACCTGAGGCTGTTTCATAAACTACTGTGACCTCATGCATGACGATATTTAAATGCTAAAATAAGGGTTTGTGTCAAAGGGCTTTTTTTTTGGTGGTTGTTTTAAAATAGTCTGTAGTTAACAGACCTCCTTTCATTTTAAGCCTCTGGGAAGGATATATTATGTTGTCATCAGTGATAGACTAATCCACCAATGCATCTTTAATCCAGAGGAGGGATAATTCTAATTCTGGGCAGCAGTGCAAGAAAGGATTCCAGATAATATTAAAAAATATGCTTTGCTTTGCACAGAGCTCTTCAAAAATTCATTCATACAAGTGTGTTAATTTTACTATTGTGATGGTTTATGTCTAATTGGCAATTAAAAATCACACGATGAAAAAACTGCATGTCTCAAAAATGCACAGATAACAACTGCTTGACAGGTACTTCAGCTGCTTGGAATTCTTACGGTAGATATTCTGTATTGTTATGTTACACACTCTTATTCTTTACAGATCAAACCAGTGAGTATATGCTAAACGGAGAGAATTAGATTAATGTTGGGGTGACTCTTAGCTGTGCAGATGATCCCAGAGATCTCCTTCTGCAAAGTTCCCATCACCTGTGTTGCGTATGTGGAAGAACAGCATTAAGGGTTTGCCTATCTGCCTTTCGAAGACAGAGCTTTTGAATTGGCCTATGTGCAATTATACCTTCACCTTCTTTCTGTCTTTTCTATTCCTGACACCTTAAAGTCAATGTTTTCTCAAAGGGCTCCCCATCCCAATAACTAAGCACCAGGTTATCCAAACGCTTTTTGCCCCCTCTGTTAACAATGTGTTTACGCGGTTATCACTCATTCAGAAAACAAACGTGCATGTTTTCAAGTTACTAAGTTGTGGTCTGGGTGTTTGCTTTTTTGTTTTGGGGTTGGTTTTCAAGACAAAACATTATTTTCAAGTGTGAAAATATTTCTAATATAAGCCTATAATTAAGCCCCCCCATCATTATGAAATTAAGTGTCTGAAGTGAATTACTTCGCTTCAAGCATTTGAATGGAAAATTTGTACATTTTTGCTTCTCAAACCCATTTAGATTAGAAGAAGCACTCAGAAGTGGTTGCATCGTAGAAAATAATGTTCTATTGCTTTCTCTCTCTCACACACATGCAAGCACGCATATATATATATATATAAAGAATTTGTATTGTGTATGTACTATTTATTTATTCAAATAGATAAATCCACACCAGAGGTGGGCTTTTTCTGCAAATTTGTGGTACTTTCTCAGAAAGAAAAGCTAAAAGAGATTCAGCAAATGGCATCATTAATTTGTATTTTACAAAGTACAACAATTTTGTGTATGGTCATACTATAAAATGACAGCTGAAGTTCTATAATTATCTCTTGTGTCTATCAAATATGATCAGTTTCCAAATAAATGTGTACTTCCAAATCCTTATTAACAATCTTGTATGATCAGTCTAATATTAAGATCAAGCTGAGCTGTTCCCTTCTTGCTCACTGTCCATGGTGATAATTTGATAATTTGCTATTTGTAGAACAACTTCTACACTCAGATTTGTTTTCCAATTAAAAACTTGCTCAAGTATTAACAAACAGACCTTTGTACCTATGCAGCAATTTTCATAACTTTTTTTGATCCTTACCAATCACATGGATTCAGTTCTCCAGTTGCTTTTGTTACCCTTGAGGGGTGGTCAGAAGGTACCCGATGAGAACATACAGATTTAAGTATATCAAATTTGGTGTCAGTGTGCTGCCGGTGGCATCGTGGTTAGAAACATGTTGTCTCCTTGGAATAATCAGCAGTTGGTACAGAACTGAAAGCCTTTGTATACAGTGATCTTCCCAGATTGCAGGGGCAGATAGCTTGCATTACTCCCCAGCTCTCTGCCCCAGCCACCCCCATCATTTGCTTTTCATGCTCTTAAACAAACCGGTGAGGTCTGCCAGGTTGAGCCAACGCACTATCGCTTTCTGCAGCTTTCTTGTCAAATTCTGTGTCTCGTTCTGATTGAATCCTATCCTCTCTAGACTAGTCAATGTGCTGCTTAATCATAACATGGTTATCACAAAAATGTCAAAGGCAGCAAAGCCCTTCTTGGCTGCTGATGCTACTCAGCGTTTCTCCCCCAAACAGGCTTAAGGAATTGCAGCAGTGTCAGGTGTAGGGAAACAATGGCTGAGTTTTCCAGGGGAAGAATGTTATTGATCAGATTCCAGGATCAAAGTGGTCCACCTCCCGAAGACAAAAGCCTGTAACCAAAAAAGGGTGAAAGACTCAAACTATGGTAAGCACTGATCAACATTAAAGAGTCTCCCAAGAAGTGGCAGTGGAAAAGCTGGTGGCCTGTCAAACTTCCCCTCTGAAGGAGTGGAGGTGTGGTGAAGGTGGTCTAGTTCTTTCTGATAGAGATCTAGTAAGCCAGCCAGAGGGAAATTTCCCAAGATACATATGTAGTTGGTCTTCTGTTATGCAGACTCCTTTTGCCCTTTTGCTTAAATCCTTGAATAAGTACTGTGTTGTTTTGAATGAATCATGTTTTTGTTACTGTCAACATAAAAAAAAAACTTGCTTGTTCTCAGCTCAGACCACAAAGAAAGAAAACGCTTTCCTTTCTGTACTTGTCTCTGTAAGATGTGGCCTGTGTTGCAGCTCACTGTAGCTCTGTTACTAAAAAAAGGCAAATATGATTTTGAATATAAACCAAGGGTCAGATGTTGGAATTTGTGTTGTGCTGTTTGCTCTTTACGGGAAGTAACCAAAAGGCTAGATTAAGCAGCTACTTGAAAAATCTTTTCCTCTTCTTTTGGCGCAAGTGTTGGGGGTGTAGAACCTCATAATTTAATTTTGTTTTATTTGGATGATCTTTGCTTTCTGCAGCTATAGTAACTTCTAATTCTAAATTGAGCTGAGGTTGGACCTGAAAGACACAGCATTGGAGGGATTCAGAGGCATCTTGAGATGACATTTCTTAATTAATTCCTGAGTTCTGGTCCTAAGGATCTGGTTCAAGGAAAAAAAAAGTGTGCAGGTGCCAGTTTTAATATCCAGTCACTGGATTATTCTTTAAAATCATGAAAATTCATTGTTACTGTATGTTTTATTCAGAAAGCATGTTATTGCTAGATAAAATACTGATGTATTTGAATTGTCAGGTGGTGTTCTCTTGTTTTTCCTCTAGACAGAAATAAGTTAGAATCCCAATCCTGCAGCACATCCATTCAGAAGGCGATGTAACTCATTAAGCACACCACTTTTAAGTCTAAGGTTCCAGGTTAAAGCTTATAAATGTGAAGTCAGACTAGTAGCCCACACTGTTATTTCAGAAGTAAATGCTGTATTTTAATTCAGGATGAACATTTGAAACATAAGAGTAGAAAAGAGTCATTAAACAAGGGATTTTTTTTTCCTGAATAATACAATAATATTATCCTCACTATTGTTTCTGGGTAGAATTTTTTATGTGAGTCTAAGAAACCTGATACTCAGTGCAGTGATCAAAACAATTCTCTGTATTTGAAGTGATATATATTTGAATGAATGTATGGTTTGTCAATGGATTACGGAAGAAACTAGAGGGTTTCTAAATCTTAGATGATTATAAGGATTCCCACTAGAGATGTTCTATAAATCTACTCTCTTTTTCTTATCCAGATGTATGATACTATTTTCTTCTCTGATAAAATTTCAGTGAGTAAATAGGTTTGCTCTGAAAATAGATTTATCTTATTGTCATCACTGCATTTATACATTCTACTTCTATTTTATCCTATTTTTATTTTGTTTATGCAGGTAGCAATTATATACACATTCCCAATCTTTTTGGATGCAAAGAAAATATGGTCAGAGTATTTTTCAGGGCAACAGAACATTAGAAACACAACATAAACACTGCCTCAAGCACATGTAGAAGTTTAAGCAAATATATGTGCATGAATATATTACAATAAAGCATTAAAGGTATGGGTTTACAGAACACTAACTACTTTTAGTACTATTCTGATGCAATGTATTTTTGAAAGGGAAGTTGCATGTATTTTGTCAGCTTTAGCCTGGAAAAGGTGGACACAGGCAACTGCTACCGTAGTTCTGTGTTTTGATGAGACAGCTTACCTTACTTTGTGTTAAAGTGACTAGAAGTAAAGAGCAATTAAGGAACAACCTGCTCCCAAAGTAATGTTGTTTCCTGCCCACTCAATCTAAAAATCAATATATAATAAAGAGAGAAAAAAGAAAAGGGGGAGGAATAAAGACACAAAAACATTCTTAAACTGCAGACGGGAGACAGACTTCCTCAACAGTAAGAAAAGTCATCTTTTAGAGTTTCTCTTGCCAAGTGCTTCTGGCTCCTTCTGTTTTCTGGGATTGATAATAGTACTCAAAGGCTTTGGAACAGGTGTTGTTCTTAAAATACAAGCATATTCAACATTAAACTTGACATTACATATCTTCTGAGCATCCCTAAAGCTTAATGCTGGGCTGCCAATCGTTTCAAAGACAGCTGAAGACAATTGTATTATGGAGAAACACCTCATCTTCCCCGTTCGTCTTAGGTACAGGACTTTTTTTAAGAAATGTCATCCACTATTTTATGATGCAATGATTTGCCCCTTCTCAAGGAAGGGTGGTTTGTTTGATGTTGTGGGTTTTTTTGTTTGTTTGGGTTTCTTTTTTCCCCTCCTCAGGAGTCATCAATTCTATTTTCAGTGGCTGCTTAAGACTGGGTCTGGAGATTTCTGATCCCCTGAAAGAAACACAGGTTGAGTCAGTTGTCCCTGGGTCTTCAAGAGACACTTTTCAGCAGAACATATTTTTGAGAGTTCACGGCCAGTTTAATTATTTTCCATTAATGTGTTTTCATCAGATTATATAAAAAGCATTCAGAATTCTGCTGTATTTTTGTCCTTAAAGTAGCACTGCTTCTTTGTGAAGATCAGTGAACTCTGATAGGAACACATTTATTCTGTGTGAAGAAGAAAGCTTATGAGCAGTAATGAGGATAGCCAAGGGAACTGTCCTAAAAAACTTCCAAAATGCTCCCTCTCAAGCAGAATGAAGGAGGTAACTGGTTCTGTAGCTGAGTTTGTCCATCTTTGAGAAATTAGGAAAAGTAC
Source organism: Phalacrocorax aristotelis (assembly GCF_949628215.1). Taxonomy (NCBI): domain Eukaryota; kingdom Metazoa; phylum Chordata; class Aves; order Suliformes; family Phalacrocoracidae; genus Phalacrocorax; species Phalacrocorax aristotelis. The sequence goes on from NC_134277.1 coordinate 40,756,864, forward strand.
AAAATTCTGTGAAAAACCTGGATGGTAATGGCAGTGGTTCTACTTGTCTTCTCAGTAATGGCAAACTGGCAACATGCAAAGTAATTTTTTTGGTCAAAATGAAAGAAAATAAAGCCCAATTTAAAAAATTTCTGGCCTAGCTCTACTTTCAGTGAAGCCGATGTGAAATTTATTTCTGTCATGATAAAATTTTTTACTTCAGTGAGAGCAGACGTGTTCAGATACAACTTTTACTGTGGTGTTACAGAATTTTGAAAATCCCTGCGACAGCTTTTAATGGCTTTGCAGCTAGAGACTTTCTCTTTCTTAGAGTGACTGTAGATGTATCCTGCTGAGCTCATTGTAATTGTATCAGTATCTTATTTAGGTAAATGAACAAAGAGTCCGACCCAAGACCTTAAATGACCTTTCCAATTAGTACCTTAGCTTTTCCTATTTTTTTCTAGTAATGGTATTCCAAAAATATTCATGCACTAAGTATGAAAACTTTTCTTTAGTATCAAGCACAAAATAGAAATGCAGAAACTCCTTATGTCAGTGTTTCAGGAAATATGAATTTATATACTATTCAGAATAAAAATGAAATAGCAGGAAATTATCTCCTTTAGAATTCACAGTATTTGTCAAATAGTAAAAAGAATTTAACAAGTTTTAACAGAGAAAATTATTCATAGATCTAACAAATAGGAAAAATCTGTTGTCAAAAAGTGATTAAATATTTTTTGTAATGGATCAGTAATAAAAATGTAAATACATCCATTCAATGAGTCTGGGTTAGACCTTTCTTGTGTCAAAAGAAGAAATGGAAGAAAACCAACTGTGATACAATTTAACTTGAGTTTTCTTTAATAAATACATTTGATCTATTGTTGCTTTTTAATTTTACCATAAAGAAAAAATAATGCAAGAGGTCTTGTTTACAGTAAAAGAATTAAATGTCAGTATTTAGATGTATTATCTTTGGGGTGGGGGGGTGGGGGGGATGTAGGCAGTTTTGAGGTATTATTATAGAAAGCTGTAATTCTTCCCTTTTGAAGAGAAAACAGCTCCCAGCATGCCAGCATTGAAAACACTTTTTCTTTAGGCATTACTTACGACTGCTAGGAGTCAACGTTCCAGCTCTTAGGGCTTTTAAGGGTTGAAAGTTGCCAGGGTTATTTTGCTTTTCCTTCAGTTTGAACCTATAGAAATACAGGAAGATTCATCTGGACAGCATGGACCTGAAACTCATTACTACAGCTTTTTTTTTTTTGGTGCCCTTTGCATTTCGCCTTCTATCTCCCTCAACAGCTTGTTACGATACGTGACTAGACATCTTTATCCAAATGTATGAAAGAGAACTCTAAGCTCGTCATTTTGTCATTTATTTAATTTTTACAACAACAAAATTGTCCTAAGGCAAATAGCTTGATCGTCCCCACCCCACAAATTTCAGCTATCTCCTATGATGAGAAGAGTATGTTTTTGCATAAATTGTGCCTTTTCTCATATTTTGGAATTAATGACAAGAAACATAACGGAATATTGTAGTTATATAGGAAAATATCTTTGTAGGAGGAACACTTCCCTGTGGAGGATAAAACACCTTCTTTGGTGGGTAAAAGAACTTCATTAAATCAATAATAATCACAGTTTATCAACAATAAGATTTTTTTTTTAATTCAAATGAAACTACACAATATTTTAATTTACGTCTTCCTTTTGAACATATGATTTAAGCTTTTGCGATAACACAGTAAATGCAGTTAGTAAACTGGATTGTTTCTTGACTGAGTTGAAAGATCTTGAGGCTAGGAGTTTGGACTTTTCCACTTCAAGAACAGTGGGAAGAGGCATGCACCTTGTGAAATCTACAGTTACAGAACCATATGTTAGGCATTTCAATAATTAAAATGTCAATGTAGAAAAGTAGAGTTAATATTTATTAATGGAAGAGGTTGAGCTACATATTTGCCAAGAATAAGGGAAGTTAACAGGACCATTGATTTCCAGAGGAAAATACATAGCTATAGGTTGTGACTGTTTTACTGAGGTAGTAACTGGGCAGCCTGGAAGAGAAAAGGTGAGAGAATAATGCAGTTAGACACTATATTTTGGGGGCTATTCAAAGTATTACTGTGAACTAGTGTTTGTGATTGTAAACTATATTGTGTCTTTAATGGCCCTGTTTTAAATGGAGCCATGATACAGTACAATATACCCAAGTTACTTCTGAGTCATGCTCAAGAGCTGCTTCTGCATTGGAAACAGAAAGCAGGATGCATTAGACTTCCCGAATCTCTTTACCTTTTTATGTTTTTACAGAAATATTTACCTAAGCTTTTTTTTTAAAGTAAACTTACGTAAGATTTTTAGAATTCATCAGGAGAGTGGCTCTGCTGATACTGCCTTGCAGAGTATGCGTCTGAGAGTGGTGTTAGAACACAACATGCTCCATACACCTGTTACCAACAAATTCTTGCCTGGAACTAGGCAGACAATAGCCCTTACACTGAACTACTTTGAGTCCTTCGCTAAGGAAAAGGGTGGTAGGCTTGGCTACCTCACGTCAGTTATATGGACTCATTGCAGCGCAGTATGAGACAAAAGATGGAAGAGTCATCCTTTCCACACTTACATGTGTGCTAAAGGTTGTGCTGGTTACAGCCTACTTCTAGATTTTTCTTCTGGTAGCGTGCAGGTCTGCACCCATCTATTTCCGATAGCTTGGGCAACCCTATATATATAAGAGCTTGTAATCTTTCCCCTCTTTCAATCTGTGATATTTGTCTTCAGATTCATTAGCAATTACAGATAATTATTTGTTAACTCATTTTCATATCTCTAGCCAGTAGCCATAAGTGATGTGAATTTTGAAATACATCTCCTTTAAAAGGTATTAAAAGCCTTAAGTAAAAATAGATTATAAGTGACCTTAAGTACAAAAATGATTTTTAAAGTTTTAATTACAGGATGAACTGGAGCGGTGAATGGTTTTCAGAGGGAAGGGCTAGTCTTTTGTGGTAAAGTGTAGAGTCATCTTTAGCTAAGAAAGAGAAAAGCAGGGAGGAGCTGCGAAGCAGCAGTGGTTGACTGATGGGATTGCTCAGTGAGCAGCAGGTAGTTCTTTGGAATGAACTAAATGGCAGTAACACTGTGGGAAGCTTCACTTTGGTGCAGGTTATGGCCAGGGAAATGTTACTGTGAATGAGTATAGCTGCAAGAGGATTAAAAGCACTGTCTTCTCTCTTTCAGAGAACAAATTACCTGTGGTCCTACATAGCACTTGGTGGAAAGCCATCTGGCAGTCTTGGGTGTCATAAGCCAAAGTGTCTTCATGATTTAAATGATTTAAAGTCATCATTTCATTGTATTGTAACTTCTAGCTGGTTGATATGCAGCAAGGAAACAATCAATTAAAAGAAACTTAGGTAGCCGGCTTGGTGAAAAAGCACAATAAGGATTGACTATGGCAATTTGGTTTGTTTCTTTTGGTTCTTTACTTTTTATAAATGACAACCTTTATAAATGACTGCTTTCATAAACAGAATGAGGAACCAGGTTTTTTGTTTGTTTTAACTGATTTTAGGTATTTTATGCGTGGATGACTGGTTAGCACGTAATCTTATTTCTTCATAAACTTGCATATATTACGTCCGAAATTCTGCTGTGGTTCCCATGTTTGCCAGCTGTCCTGACCCTCTCCCAGAAGTTTCCACTCCTGCTGTCGGGGTGGATCAGATCTGACCAAAGAGCTGCTGAGCAGCTACAGATTGCATCCTGGCAGTGAACAGCCCCAGCTTAACCCCGCGCGTGGGACTGTGAATTACAGCGATTCAGTGCTGCTTCCCCAGGCAGCTGATCGATCCCTGCAGCAGAGACAGCAATCAGCAAGAGTCAGGATGGACAGGTGGAAATTACTGCAGACATTTCATCTCATTAGTCATAATTCTTAGACAAATAAAACAGGCAGCTGTTGAGCTGTTTTCATACTGTTATGAGCAGGATCCAGATGGGGACCTGGGGTTTTGGTTCCAATTGCAACTCCGTGCAAATAACCGAAGCAGATAGCGGAAGCAGTAACTCTTGGAGAAATGCACAGAGACTTTGTTGCCTGCCCCCAGTTGGAGCTATCTGAATTGCTCTTTTTTGCTTGCTTTTGTCCTAACTAAACAAAATAATTGCATATTGGAGATATGTTCCCTTTTGATCCCAGCAGTATAATCAGAAAAGCAGTTATATCTCTGGACCTTTCAACACTTTGTATTTCAGGTATGATTATAAATACAGAAACAGATATGCAGATGATAACCTGCTTTAATTACAGGAGAAAACACGCTCCAGTTAGGAGAAGTAGTTTGCGTATTCATCTTTCTGCTGAAGAGTCTTCTGGGAACGATGGCTTGAACTGTCAGGACAGCTGCAGGCCTTCTGTTTGTGTCTTTTGTGGTGAATAATTCTGACATTACTAATTTCTGCTGTCTTTTTTGTGGGTTTGGTTTTTAAACATAAATACTCATAACCTGACGTGGTATGAAGCTCACCTGAAATATAACAAATTGCTGAAGTAAGGACATTAATATAAATAGGTATGATCACTCACAGAAATCATGAAACAAGGAAAAGTTTTCTTACAAGACAGACAAATGTCAGAGGGGGAAAAGAAAAGCGACCACTATATGCATCGTAAGTAAGGTGCAAAGTATAGGTAAATTATCCAACTGACAGTCTCACAAGTGACAAGTGAATGGTACAAGGAGTGTCCTTCCAGGGAAGCAGGAGCCCAAATTCAGGGAATTATCAGCCACAAAAATAAATAAATAATCTGGAACTGCAGTCACTCGTTCACCTTTTACCCTTATTCTGTTTTTTAAAACACATTTCCCTTTATGAATTCTCTGCAAGCAGTGTCTTCCCACTGAAAGGAAGAAAGACAAAAGCCAGAAAGCCCAACAGCAGAAATACCATATGATCCACACCATGATGGATAGCTCCTAATAAGCCTAGTTTTGGGAGATGAGTGAAAAAAATTACAAGTAAAGCCAAGAGGTTAGAATTAATTGGGGGAATTACACTAGGTTTTTTCCCCAGCCTGATGGGGTTGATAAGTTACTTTATATGAACTGACATTGAAAAAAATACTTCCAGGCGTACAATTAAAGGTTGTGAGACATTTTCTGCCACCTTTACACGTTCTGTTCTATGTTGGGCTGACTTTCTAAGATAAGCAAGAATGAAGGGAAGGAAACAGGTTTTTATATTTATAGCATGAAGGTATTGTCTCCTAACCTTTTTGATGGTCATAAGTACATAAAATTGATTGCTCATGTTTAATTAAAATGTACATAGCAATTATTCTAATGAAAATATTTTTCTAAAGTGAAGTTAATGAAAAAGAATCTTTGTAATGGTGTTGCTTAGTTCGATAGCTGCTGCTTTTCCAGCTATTAAACTTTAACATATGCTGTGCAGAGCACAGTGATTTTGTTTCATCTGTTTTAATGATCAGAGTATTGTAGCAGTTTGCATAACACTTGAATGTTTTGGTGTTCATTTATCATGGTTAATTCATGGCTTCCAGGGAGAGTTTGTGAATGGCACAATAAACTAAATATAATAATAGAATAGTTTGCTCTTGAAAGCAGGTGCTTCCTGATAGCTTTTCATGCTTGGCGAGCAAAGTTTGTGGCAGTAAACCACTGCAGTGAGTGTTTCTGAGAGCTTGGCTGTTAAAACAAAAACAAAACACACGCACAAAAAAGAAAACACATAAAAAACACAAAACAAAAAAAAAAACCCAACCCAAAGAAACAAACAAACAAAACCAACAAATCTAACGAAACTTTGCTTTTTTGACAGATCTTACCAGTATCTTCTCTGGTACAAAAGACAATGGCGTCTTGGGCCACATGACATGGAATATCTCTTGGGCTGAGGATGAAAACTGGGAAATGCTCTCCAGCCAGACTTGGTCCAACTTCATGGCAAGCCATCTTGCTATAGGGAAGCACTAATGCCTCTTGGCACCCTTGTGGCAGATTAGTACGTGATTAGCAGATCAAATATCAGGGCTGGCAGCTACATATACAGTGCAGGCAACCGACAGGAAAGGGTCTGAAGTACTGTGCTGTGTGATATTCAGGCCTGTGTGCTAGGATTATGAGTCAAGAAAAAAAGCCATTCTTTGTATTGTCAAGAAGATAAAATAATACCCAGAAATAAAACAAATTGTACCCATAGAAATTCTATTTCTTTCTGCCAGTACTGCTACTCCACACTAGCATATGTTTGTTATGGTTATCCCTGGTTATCCCAGGAATATCCCAGCACTGGTTATCCCAGCACTGGTTATCCCAGTGCTTCCTGAATGGATTTGTACTTGCAATTATAATCAAACATATGGGGTTATTATGAAAAACAAAACCAAAGAACTCCTGTAGTTCTGAACCAAAACATTTATTTTCAGTTTTTAATTATCTGAAATTTTGGATCAATTTGGCAATTTTATCAGGTTTTAAGCTTAAAAAGTAATTTTCAGAAGCCTATCATTTTTTTACTCAAGAAGGGTCATGATGATCAAAATAGTTTCAGGATCTCTAGTAGTGTCTAAATAGTTCAGTCCTCAAGTGTAGTGGTAAAGGACTTGCTAGTTCTAGCAGAAGAGAAATAGAGAAGTTGAAAGAATGAGGGATGTATCTTATTTCCACAAGTACAAACTACTGCTAGAGTTACAGTTATGAGACTTTCAGAACCAAAAGCTACCCTTGCACTGTATCTATTCTATTTTTGCCATGAAAGGGATGTATTTCACACCCTTAATTCTTTCTTAGGGTAGTTACTTTGTGTGAATGGCTTATTATACATGAGAAGCATGTTCCCGTCCTTACCCTGTATTTCCAAAATTACTTTTATAAAAAGATACCCTAACAAGACCAGGCTAGCAGAGAATGTTAAACTTAGCTTAAACTATAGTGGTGACAAACCTGAAGGAACAAAGCACAGAACTAGATAGTGTAGGTCACAGAAATTCATCCTGCCTTAGAAACAGATGATATGTGTTTCTAATCCTGGAATTTTCGCAATCACAGACTTTAAAGGAATGAAAAGGATTTTTCATGACAAGGGGTTTGTAACAACCTACACTAGGATGAAACAGCATGTCTATAGAGAGGAATTCTATCTTTACTTGCAATGCATATCTTTCACAACATTAATGCTTAGTCAGCAATACAAAAACTTTTCATATAAATGTTATTTTAAATGTCCAGGATAAAAAATGTTCCTATAAAAATGTGCCTTCTACTTTCCAAAAAGTTCTTCTAATAATGCAGCTTTCTGGCTAAAAGTAAACAGTAAAACATTACATAAATGTTTAAAAAGAAAAGGAAAATCAAAATGAAGAGAACCCATTGAAGTGACTCTTAAGCAAACTTAACATAAAAATGTGGCAGTAATTAATTTCTGTGTTTTGTCATATTAACATGTTTGTTATTTCATAACTTCTGGCTTGCGATGTGTTCTAGCACAGTTCATGAAGTCTCAGGAGCACATGAGGAGTCAACAGTGGTTTTTATTGGTATCGACTCCATTTTCTGAGGCAGAGCTGAGTTTATTTTCAGTCTACTGAAAATAAAAATATAACTACTATGAATACTGTAAGGTGTCATGGTTTGTCTTCCTGTTTCCAAAATTACAGAATCACAGAATGGCAGGGGTTGGAAGGGACCTCTGGAGATCATCTCTTCCAACCCCCGTGCTTGAGCAGGCACACCTAGAGCAAGGGGCACAGGAATGCATCCAGGCGGGTTTTGAATGTCTACAGGGAAGGAGACTCCACAGCCTTTCTGGGCAGCCTGTGCCACTGCTCCATTCACCCTCAGTGTAAAGAAGTTTTTTTTCATGTTTAGGTGGAACTTCCTGTGTTCCAGTTTCTGCCCATTGCCCCTTTTCCTGTGGTTGGGCACTATTGAAAAGGGTCTAGTCCCATCATCCTGACACCCACCCTTTAGATATTTATAGGTATTGATGAAATCCCTCCTCAGTCTTTTCTTCATCAAGACCAGATCCTCCTAACACTTTAGCCAAATGCATTTATTTAATTTGTTTCTCCAAAGTAGTATCTTTTGTGGTTCCTTCCACTCAGACTAGGCACCAGCAGCTCAACCAGCATTTCTCCCAAGACAGTTCTTGACTCGGCTCAGGTCGGTTGGAAAATTCCTTTTACTAAGTATGAGACAGCTGTCCTTGAAGTGTGGGGACATTCAGTTGCTTACTTGTTCACCAGCCTAACTGTTTAAGTACTGAGACTTTTTATTTCCATTAATAATACCCAGGTTTCATATGTGTCTTATGGGAACTATGCTAGCCTGAGTTCTTCTCCATAACTGGAATATAAACTCAGTGATGACAAATGTGAACCTTTAGACGCCAGTCCTGAACCGGTCACTTTTATAAGCAGTGATCATGGGATTAAATCAAAGGGTCATCTAGAAAGTTTCTTTGTATAATCCTTTGGTTGTTTTTTTTTTTTTAATTAATATTTTTTGTTGCTTATTTTCACAAAGTGCTAAAATTCCAACATTTAAAATTTGTTAAAGTATCAGATGAAAAAACCTCTCTTCAGCTCTTGCAAATATGTGAAAGGGGGAAAGAATGATTTTGTATCCCAATGAATCAGTGAAGCCTTGTTTCCTCTTGTAGTTGAGCTCTTGTATGAATTTTCTGAAATCCAGTAAAGTCAAGCTGGCACTGAATGTTTGTGAAAATGAGGCATGAATAATTTCTCTCCTGGCTGTTTTGTGAAGCTTATAGCATCTCAGCACCCTTCAGACCTATTCCCCCTGTTAAAAAGTATTGAGAACAGGCAGGGGACTTAGTGTTGAGAAGGGAAAAGATGGGGGGAATCAGATGTGCATGGGGAATACATTCACTTATGCTGTGTTTGCTTTATTACAAAAACCAGCAACAGTTTAAAACTTTCTTGAGAGATTCAGCAAGCATGGGCAATCCACAGCAGTTTAAGTACCACCGTTTACCACATTCAGAAACAGATGCTTGACTGACTCTGCATTGATGCTTTCCAAGTTCAGATGTATTTGGCTTCGGTATCTTAAAAAACCTGCTTGCTACAATAATTCTGAATCTATTGCCATGAGAGAAGAAATGAATCTGTTGAAATGATGAGAAGATATATAATAGTCATATATGTTAGTTGTCCTCATTGCTGTTTTAGATATAAGCTGCTTCTCAGAACTGCCTTCCTCACTTTTTAGCTAACAAATTTCTCAGTCAATTCCCCTCTCACAAGTGTGAGCAGAAGGACTGAAGATGGGCTTTGTGTCCATTGGATATTTGGGAGTGGGCTTTGAGTGATTCACTTGATTCACTTTCCTGATGAAAGAAGTTCTGAAAGGTATGTTGAATTTGGCACTCTTTTTTTCCCTTAACTCATTTAAGTTATTTACAGAATGTAGTAGGGGAAAGTGGTTTTTTTTTTTTCTCTTTTGACTGCGAAGGAAATCTTGCATTCCTAATCTTCAGTGCTTCTTGGATGCACTTTATTTAGAGGTCTAAACTAGACCGTATAACTACCCTTCATAACTGCATAAAACTTATCATAAGAATCTCTTAATAGCTCCTCTCAAATCTCTCACATCTAGAAACAGTGGAACCAGTTACATTTGAGAATTTCCTTTTCTCCATTTTTATGGAAGGATCTTGTATAACACCATCAGAATTATTTGCAGAGAGCAAAATAGAGTGGTCAAAAGCAAGGCCCCTTTGTTTTCATCTTGTATTTTTTTCCCTTGCATCTGCCTGAAGCAGATGGAACTTAAGCTAATTTCATCAATAGAAATTACTGCCTAAGTGAACTGGAATAATTTATTTGCTTGAAACTGTTTAGAAATAAATGACACTTAAAGGAGTTATCTAGCAACATTAATTTTGACAGTTTCAGATAAATCATATATTAGCACACAAAATGAAGGAGCTGGGGATAGCTGTGACACTTGAGAAAGAAGCCAATTCTGTATCCATAAATTTATCCCATCTGGGTATGAGGAAGGTTTTTTTAGGTATATGTGATATAGGTAGCAGTCTTAATATGCACATAATGTGTTCTCTGATAATTAAACCATAATTGGACTATATATTCAGTTATTTAATGCCTTCACTATTGCTGAATAATGTTTTATTTTGCCTAAAAATATACTTGAGGAGTATGAATTTAACTGACTTAGTGACGGGGATCATAGTCTGGTTCCTGCTCGTATTTTTTTTCAATACTAAAATAACTGCTTATCTAATGACCAATGAATTGCACATTGCAAGACACTTCTAATCAATCATGGGTGAGTTATCCCCATGAAAACCATTTCTTCCTAAAACAGCAACATTATCTGGCATGCAGTGTCAGAACATCATGTACTACAGTCTCTGTTGTTCTATGCAATGATAAAAATGCTATCAAAGCAGTTTCCATATAGACTGAGCCACCTCGTATATATAAATATTTTGAAATAGTTTTATCCACTGTTAGGAAAAACTATGTATTTATAGCATACATTTATAACCTAAAAATCAGCATCACAAAAATACTTGTTAATATTATAAGGACGTGGGTTCCAATTTTTCCTTCAAAATCAATGATTGTAGAATACCAGAGTTTTATTAATAAGAAATAAAAATAGGAGAGTTTGGTTGGCTTGGCCTGTATTTATACTTCCATACGCGGAAATTGGGTAATAAGGAAAAAACCCTCCTGACGGTTCTCAAAACACAGATACAAAATTAGTTTATACATCATCATCATCCATCTCTGAGTCAGCATGAAATTTATAACTTACACCACATTATTTTTTATAAGTGACTTAATTATTGTGAATATTCACCAGTAATTTTCAGATAAGTCTAAGGAGTGAAGTCAATTTTAAATTAAAATTTGAAACTTCTGGAGGACCAAATGTTCAGTCCTTATTATGGACACACTTCCTAAATGGATTGCCAGACATGGAAAGGGACAGGCAGCTCCAGATGGTGTTTTTACCATCTGAAAAGTGTCCTTCTCTCCAATGATAAGAGCAGGGAAGTAAGGAATATATGAATGAAGTTTGATGGGACAATAGGAAACACAAGTGATCTTTTCTCCCTGTGACTAAATGGCCAGACAGGAGGGTATTTGTAAAGTTAAGTCATTGAAGAATATTGATCTATTTTTTTTAAATAATCTATCCATAGATATATATATGTATACATATATATAAATATGTTACAGCAAATTCTAACCACTGCAGTGATACAATTTGAAAACAGTTTGAAGATAACATGCTATTTCAGGCAAACCAAGTAAAGCATTGATATTTGAACTTAAATTTACTTGTTGTATTTATCATCACCAGAAGTTTACATCTGCAGAGCAATGTATTGAAAGCTGTTGGCCAAATTAAAACTGGGGACAGTGTTTCACAGGATTGCACTGATTTTATACTAGGTTTGAACTTGATTCAGTCCTTAATGAAATTAAATTGAAAATTAAAACCCCAGTATTACCCTTGTCTTTCAATGCAGAGGTAGTTATATAGAATAGATATAGATACAGATGAACAAAAGAAGCTGCACGCCATAGGTTGCAGGGAAACATAAGTGGATCAGAAGCGATTGGGTGGTTGTTTACCATTTACCTCATGTTTGTTTATAATCCCGCAGACTGTTGGGAGATTACAGTGGAACAGAGCAGTCCTGTAACAATGTTCCACATCAAATTAATCAGGAAAGGAACCTTTTTTTCCCAGAAAAACAGGAGAACTGAGTGCCCACTAAAGCATATGCCTTTTCAGAGTGAGCTCTGTCAGGTTTGAAATACCACCTGCTTGTCACTGCATGCTCCCCAATCCGCTGTTCCTTAGGAACTTGCAAGGCCAGCCTTCAAAAAGGTAAGAGAGCTGAAATTGTAGCTCCATAGGTAACATCTTTTTCAGCTAGAATATTTTCCATGGGAATGTCATCCTCATCTCTCTTGATATTACTTGCAGCTGCGCAGGCATTTCATTTTATGTTGCAAAAATACATGGCCAGTATTTGATGTCTGTGCTTTGTAACTTTATTATGACTTTAATTCAAAATAATTTATATTATGTCTCTTGTTATTGAGTTTGCATTAAATACAGGTGTGGTCTGGATAGGTCTCCTATATGTCATTTAATTTAAACAAAGCCTATATATGTGAGCACTGTATGGTGTCTGTAGTGTGTTTCACATGACCTGGATGTATTGCACTAACCAAGATGTCCTGCCATGTCCATACAATCCACAGGCTAGATAGAGTGGGCATGGAGACAACTGGTACAGCAGGCGCTCACCAAGCCTCAAACTGCATGTAGCATCCGCAAGACTGCCTGTGTCCTGTGGCAGCATATCGTGTTAAGTCCAGTGAGACCTGAGTAATATGCACAGGAGGCTTCACATTTTCTGAAGGTGGTAATCCACATGTTGCATTGATGGTCTGCCCATCAGTAAAGGCTTTGTCCATGACTTCTGGATGCCCCATGGTCCCGCTAGCCATTTGCTCATTCAGAAGTAAGTCCATGGGACATGTATTGCAGACAGATGTGGGAAATGCTGAAATTCTTCTCAGGTGAGAAGCCTGGGTGAGATAAAAAGGCAAATCTGAGGGGACATTCAGATATCTAGCACTTCTGGGTTTGAGTAAGAGGTTAGCAGATTGGACAATCTAAGGTATACCTTCACTCTGGCTCTAGTTGTTGTAATAAGGCTGAGTAATTAACAAAATTCCCTAATTCGGATTTCTTCCACCCTTGAAGCGAGTCATCACGTACACCTAACTTGCAAGGAGGCTCTGAAGAATATTTAATGCTTGTAAAACATTTTGAAGATGTACAATGCTCTGCAAAATGTTAGCTATTATTCCTCATTACTAAGGAATTATTTCTTTCCCAAATCCATTAGCACTGCTATTACTTAAATAGAACAGAAGTGAGACAAATTTTTTAGTTTGTGGTTATTGCTGTGAATGAATTTTTCTTTTTTCAAACAGATATTTCAATTAAACTGTCAAAACTTAAAGGAAAAAAAATCCTTTTTTCCCTGGTTAAACCTAAGCTTTCCAAGTTCTCTTTTGGAGTGAGTGGCCAATGTCACAAACATAATATTAGAAAATAGTCAGTAGGCCTCAAGTCCCATCCCTATTTAGCACAGCAGTAAGGTTGTGCTAAGTTCCAGTGACTTCTGAAATAGTACTGGCTGTTTGCAAAGCTGTGCAATTGCAGCTGTTGCTATATGTCATCCACAGAGCAATAATAAAGATATAATATTGTTTATGCAACTTCAGCTAAATAGACATTTTGGGTCAATTGTGTTTTGAGAAGCTTTATGGTTTCTATTTTAGCTACATGTTCTCCAGCTGTCATTGCCAAAATTAGCTGAAAGAGAACCAGGTTGTAGAAAAGGGTTTATTTCCAAGTTATTTTCCAATTTTAACTGTGGTGTTACTGTTACTTCATACCATTTTGTGCCTCAAATACTCTTTTATTGTCTCCTTGTACATTTTTCCCAACTGGATTTATCCATTCTTTCTGAAAGCAAAGTAAGTTTTTAAAACTTCACAAAAATAAACAAAGTATCCTGTCACTGTGAGGGATTCTTTTTTTTTTAAATTTTTTTTTTTCTTCCAGCTACTTCATTGAATTTATAAAGTTGTAGGACTTACATTTTCTTTCTTTCTACTTTGTATAGCCATCTACCATCTTTCTTTGCGTGAATGCTCCACAATCCCTTCGCAGGAGTCAGAGTGATGGATAGAGCAAATAGAGTAGTGAAATAAATAGATGGAAGACCAGAGCCTTTTTTTTTGCTGAAGACTGTGAAGTCTTCAGCTGAAAATGCATACATGGTACTCTTTCAGAAAATCAATGTAGAGAAATCCTACTATGATAGACCTATTAGAAGTATTCCTGTTCCCAGAATACTAATTTTCCTTTTTCTTCCTTTCCTTGACGTCTTAAATTTTCTTTTTTTTACATCTATTTCATATTATTCAGTGTATCTTTCCATATGTATGATGCCTGTTTCACTTTTGCGTAGAGGCTGGGTGTACATGGGTGGTGAAGGGCAGGATTACAAATATCTGCTTCTGTGACCCACATACCTTCCACCTGCAGAGCTGGCTGTCAGTCCAGCTGCTGTTTAGTTACCACATCCACTATTCTTGCTTTGGAAGAACTTAATTAGTGAATTGCTGATGAAGAAGCATACTCAACACTGCTGACTCCCAACGCATCATGGGCTGGGGCTTAAGGTCTTCTCTTCTTTTGTTTTAATACGTTCTTTAAGATTTCCCTTAAAAACTATTTAAAACACAAAAATAAGCTTTTATGTAATCTTGTCAAGAAAAATATCTTTTGAATTGTAAAGGAAATAATTATTTCATGGGGATAAACTTCAGAGGTTCACATTTATTTAAATCTTAACCTTTAAACCCCATGAGGAAGCATAAATATCCACAGGACACTGCAGCTCAGCAATAGCTTATTGTTCAGGCAGAAATATTTCAAAAATTCCTGTGCCCATGTGCAGCCAAAAAAATATGTATTAAACCCTGAATGGTGAACCTTAAATTCAGATTTCTGTTTGCAAGGCAGTAGGAGAAAATACCTATTTATTTTTTTTTAAACACTTAGTACTATGAGCCTTGTTTGCCACCCATTTTTAATAATAGGCTTTCATGTTAAGTGTTGCTATTTTTGCTGTTTCTTCGACAATTTCATACAGATTTTCAGATCAGGTTGTGCCATAAATATTAAAGCATAAATAGTCTATCATTATACAGACATTTCATAAATAATGCATGGTTGTGACATGAATGAGCATCCCTAACTTCCAAGGTAACCTTTTGAAACATTGATAAACATATGCAACAAAAAATTGTAAAAATTATTCCCGCCTTTGCAACACCTACACACTGATGTAGTAAGGAGACAAAATGGAAGTTTAATACACAGAAACAGAAGAATATTGTCAGGCATCGTTAGTTGTAAATGCAGACCATAATTATTGTTTTTTCCATCTACTGGGGTGCTACACTAAGAGTCAATCAACTTAAGGAAAAAACTGATATATAACCTGCTTCTGAAGATCATACTGTTGGCTCGCAGTGCTTTATGCAATATTCTATGCAAAATTTTTGGGTCAGTTATTGCCAGATGATACACATCTCAAAATGCAAAAAGTAGCATTTAAGAAGAATTATTCTGCTCAAATATTGTCTAAAATTGCAACTTAATTGTTTCTTACTGTTCCTGATTTATCATAGAAGATCACATTCACTTTGTTTTGTGTGTATGAATCCTGAGTACTTCTTTGTCACTATTTAGATTTCTTAAGTATATTTTATATGGAGAACTTCTTAATGCAAAAAAATCCCTTTGCCTGTTATCTCTTCCAGGGGTATTATGTTCCATTCACTTCTGAAACTCTGCAGTCTGTAACGTTTTGTCCCTGGAATCATGTTGATAGTTTCAATAGTTTTTCTTCATGTTTGCGTTTTTGTTTTAAACAATACATAATTTAAAACAATTCAAACTAGAGGCAGAGACAAAAATGTGTATGACGAATTATTATAAACAACACCAGCAGGGGAAAATAAGGCAAGGTGTCTAGAATAGATACTGTAGAATTAAAGAAAATTATAATGGGTGGAAGAAAAGGCAGGGATCGTGAAGTATGTGAGCTACCATGACCACATGCCTATTTTTAGAGTGTATTGCTATTTGTGTCTAATGTTTACTATGATTAAATCTACATGTACTGTCACATATTTATAAAGTAATTTTCCCTTTGTTGACCAGTCATTTCATGCCTTAATTTTATTTTTTAATTTTTAACTGGGAATAACGGAGTTGGAAAGGTGTATTATGCCATAGTTAAAAACTATCCCAGAAAATATAGGTGAAAGTGTCGCACAAAGCTTTGAGTCAAGTTTTCCTAAATATCACATATGATTATGTCTTAGAGTCTTTCAGCCCTGTTAAATGATATGGAGAAAATTGATCTTAGTAGAGAACAAAAAAATGTTTAAAGTTCTTGCAGCGTGAATGTCATTAAGGAGGCATGTATTATGCTTTCAGTCAACTGCAGTTACCACCAAATGATGCCATGTCCAATTTATGGTATACTACTGCTGAAAACTGGGATCATGACATACCTTTCACTTTAATGATATACAGGGCTCCAAATGCTCCAATTATTTATCACTACATGATCATTCCTGTTTCTTTTCATGTGTTGCTTTATATGTGATAGGTAGGACATGCTTTTGGAAATTAAGGCAACACCATGCACTTCCTACTTTCCTGTACAGTCAGATTATCCATTTTGCTTTATTAGCACGCAGGAAAACCGTTACAAAGATATTCTATTTATTAAGATTTTTTTCAGTGCTGAAAGGAGTAACAAGAACCACAAATAAAATGAAATCACCCTTCTAAGTGTTTCCAAAAATTGCAGTAAAAAATACCCAGACATGCGCGTGGTTCCTGAATACAGCAATATTTCTCCACCAGACAGTGTGTGTGTTGTAAATAGGGGAAAATATAATCTGGGGTTGATTGTATTGAAAAGCATAGTAAAATCCTGCATTTTTAGAGAACAAAGTGGGGGTCTGATTATTTTGTCACAGCACAGATCCTTGGCCTATGTCCTGTGTCCCAATTACTGTTTTTCAAATTTTGTTCAGTGATTTGGTATTCCTCTGACAAGTGGCCTTATTATCAGCACTGACTTCTCTCACAGCGTTGTTTTTGGTTTTGTTCTGCTTTATTGTGACACCAACCATGTCCCCACTCGTCTGTCTGTAGGGAGATGTAGAATGGGTTTATGTATTTCAGATCCCATGGGAAAGAAGACATCTTAGGGATGATAAATCACATCTCTTGTGCTTAAATTGCTTACCAAAGCCCTGATTTAGGAAAGGTTTTAAGCATAAACTTGACAGGAAGTGTATGTCAAAATTTTGTGTCTTGTCTTTTTTTTTTTCTTTAATCACTACCTGAGTGGAAGAGGAAAGACATTGGACGTTGCATTAAGGGATGAGATTTTTTTTCTCCTCTCCTGATTGTGGTCCAAGCATTTGTTTTACTAGATTATGTCTGCTCAACTTATTTACCTTTGTCTTTTGAAATGTGGACCTTTGTAATATAGGTATTGCTTCTCGTTATTTCAGTGACAAAATGTTGCATATTACTTTTGTGGCAGTTAAGTCTCTAATTTAAATCTCTATTTTTTACCTCACAAAAAATACAGTCCTCTTAATATAGCTGCCTGATTTTTTTTTCCGTATTATTTAACTCAATAACCTTTGCAAGTTATTCAGGCTTTGTATTGCTTTGACCAAGATCAAAATATGATGATTGTTTGGGTCTTTATTGCGTATGTATGTTTCATAACCTCATTTTGTCTAAAGGAATTTTTGTATGAAACATTTGAAATGGGGCTGTGTAAATAATGGATTCTTTAATTTGGAGAGCCTAACAGAATTTTTATAAAAAGCCACAAAAAAAGAAAAACATTTTAGAGGTTTAAAAAACATTGCTTAGTGTTTTTATGAAAAGTTTGAAAAACTCTATTTTTAAACCCTTTCACTTTCAAAAAGAAAACTGTTTTAAAGACTTGTACAGATCAAAAAGACACAGTCTCTGGGATGAAACCAACCACGAAATTCAACGAGTATATGGAATTAGTTCAGGTTTATGCAAAGTAGCTCAGGGGGCGCTTGTTACTTACCATTCTTCTTGTTGTTTGTAGTTTACTTTTTGCTAGGTTTAGCTTCGCTTACATAATATGACAAAAACAGTTTCCTGGCACACACTGTATTTCTAGGGTTATCTTCTGCACTGTGGTATGTCTCAGTAATGATGGAATAACATTCCCATGGCAATTACACTAAGTAGTGTTGCTGATGTATTTAATACTCTCTTATCTATTTTAATACAGTATAAGCAGGTGGAAATCGGAGACAACCTGCCGTCAGCAGAGCAGCCCTCTATGGTGTGTTGGCATTTCTATGAGAGCTATATAGATAGTTCATAATAAATACAAGTAGTTGTATGAACTTTAAGAATCTGTGTCAAAATGAAGACAAATAGATAACACAACAGTCACTTTCTGCTTCAGATTCATCAAATAGATTTAGAACTAGAGTCCTAAATGGCAAAAGAGTCCCCAAAGAGGCAAAAATATTATGGGTTTTTTTTAGTCCATGTTAAATAGTTATTTTTGTTTCATTTACATGTGGATACAAAGATTTGTTTGGAAAGTGAATATCTGTACTTACAAGTATATAACTTGGATTAGAATATATTTTTATGAATATACTTCTAGAAACAAATTTAACAGAAAGTAATTTATCACAAAAGTATTCTGCTTTGCTATATAATCTTTAGAAGAAGAAAGTAAAACATCTGAAAGCAGACTTTAAGGAATATAACTATTAATAGTGGTCATAAATCCATAGATTTGGGTAGGTTCTGAGTGCTAATGGAGATTAACATGCTTTTCTAATCTAGGTGTTGCTGTGATTATCTGTATTTTTACTCAAAATTCAGTTAAATTCTCTCTTTTCAGAGCAAGATACTTTCTTGTAGGAAAAAAAAAGACTTAGCTTATGGAGGTTTGCTTTCAATTATTTTGGTTTGGCTTTTTTTTTTTCATTTCCTTTCCATACAGTTGAGGTTTCGAGTCACACACTAGCTGCTGCAATAGTTAATTACCTCAGCATTTAAGATAGCTCTTGAGAGATTCTTTGTGGAACTTTCCCTGGCAATATGCAGAGACAGGAGCTATCCCAGGGATCTGCTGGTTGCCAGTTCAACTACAGTTTAGTGAACAGATATTTTATTTCTCTGGATTACTGTGAGAACAGCATAGACTACTGTCTGCATGAACAATTCACATAAAACCCATGTTCAGCATATACAACATTTTTTTTTTTAACTGCACATGAAATGTCTGTCATTAGATCACACTATGTGTATGTTCAGTATTTGAGAAGTTCCACAATTGGGCCTATTATTTTGTTTATCTTCCCGAGTTTGATTGCAATTTTGGGAAGGCTCCTTACAGGCATAGCGATTAGCAAGATCGGGCCTAACTTATCTGCAATTTTGATCCATGTCCCAGTGCAGAGCCCAAATATCTGCTCATCAGTGTGATTAAGGAACTCACAGCCTCTCAGTTGTTATGTTCATGGCTCCAGCTGCGTGGGGAGAGAGAAGCTATGTTTCCTTGAAGCACACACGACACTTCTGTTGAAGGGGACAAAATGTTTTTCAAGTCAAGAGAGTCTGTATTGCATGTATAGTTCTAGCAAGCTAACTCTGCTGGAGAATGATTTTAAATGAATTTCAGTTTCACAAATAATAACAACAGGGTCAGTGCCTGCAACAGTTCCTTTAAGCCATGGTCTAATGATTACTGCACAAACAGCCATGGAGATTTACAGTGTTTGTACTCTCTCGGGGGTGATTAGTATCTTCACAGTGCAGCCAGCATAATGGATCTTATTAGTGTTCCTGATATGATTCTGTGCAAAATCAGCTGGCATAGCTTAATCTACCTTCTGTGAACTTTGTAGTGAAGCGGTGAGGAGTGCTCAGGTGCTCTTTCTGCTGATCGAGACAAGAGGTCATGGTTTCACCAGGTGAAGACAGATTCGGGGAGGAAGGCAACAACTTAGTACTGATCATCTTGTAATGACGCTGCTTAGTACCTTTTGCCATTAATTATTCTGTTCATTTCAGTGGAGCCATTTGCAGAGCAGATATACACTAAGCCAGAAATTATGGGGACGGGCAATGGTAGTTTATGATCTATGTGGATTTCTGTTTTTTTCCCATCATGGTCTCTTCCATTACTCCCAGTAGAATCCTGGAAGAAGAAAAGCAGCTGCTCCTGTGGCACTGCTTTTCTTCTGTAGAGGCAGGTAGGTAGTTGAAGGAAAAATAGTAAAGAGCAACTGAGGCCTTGACAGCTCCATTCTTTATCATGTATCATCAGCTGTGAGGAAAAAAAGGAAAGGGGTTGGCACATCTTTCTTTCCTATCCTCTGTTTCCTTCCCTAAACCCCAAAGACAAGTGATGGTGGAAACCAGATTTCATATCTTGGAGGGAACAGAATACTAAGTGCTCTGACCTGCTTGGTGTAGTTATTGCGTCCCGTTACCCAAAGGGAACTGCGAATTGCAAGGTGCAAATCCGATTCAGTGTGAAGGAAGAATGCAGGATATGGCACATTTATTTTTAAGTTTGAGGAAATAATTAAAGCAAATTTGTTGTGGTTTTCACCCTGCTCTAATTACAACACAGAACACTTCAAATGTAGTCATTGCCAGATCTATTTGCATATTGAGTGTAAATTAAAATAATCATCCTGATTATCTGTCAAGATATATGTAAAGTGATCATAAAATAGATGAAATACAGTGTTCATTTTCTTACTAAAATATGTTGTTTAAAACTGAAGTGTTATGGTCCCAGGAGTGATATATAGATAAATATTAATCTATGAACTTGATATTACTTTTTCATATCATGCTTGGAAGTCACAGGAAGGTACATAAAATCTTTCATTCTGGCTTTGTCAGTTTTGAGCAGAGAGGTTATAAATCTGTGACCTGTCACTATGATCACTAATAACTGAAGAGTGTAGTTAAGAAATTGAGTTTCTGAGGAAAGTATAGTCTCAGTATACCATAAACTTGTAAGAGTTTCTTTTAAAGGAAGTTGAAAATGTGAAATGAAAGACATAGTAGGGAACACATTCATTTTAAAAGGATAAGTAAGGGAATAACTAATTTTCCCTTCAACGATTTGGGCACGTGGTCACAGTGAAGGATCTGGCCGTGGAAAGTCATAAAAGAACAGTACCTCCATCTGAACTCTTCCTGTTTAGAATCTACATGGTATTTAAAAATTTTAACACTTTTTTTTTTTACTTAGAAATATGTTGAGAATTAAAATAGTATTGCTCAGAATTATTTTGTTGGACAAAACATATAATTTTCAGCTGAGTAAACCTCTGTTAAAAAAAAAAAGTATTTTGCATATGTTCGAAAAGTAGCCATTTTGATACAGAAAGCAACTATGAATTTTTGCCTTCATTAGCTCCTTTCATTGCTTCTCCATTTCTGTATTTTTTCCAGAGATGTACACAATATAAATTTAAGGCACAGATTCTTATAGACCTGCCTGTTCTCAAATTACTGGTTTAAAAAAGATGAAAATAAGGACACTGGCATATCTATTACACTGAATAGCAAACTGTCAGCAATGATGTAGATGCAAAAGATGAAGTATGGACAATGGAAAAGTACATTAGAAATTACTGGCTTTCAATTAATCTTTCAGGCCAGTTTTATGTTGGTAGAACTTAATTAGTTTTCAGTGAAACTTCTTTACACAGGTTTAGAATAAAATTTATTTTAAAATTCTCTGTAAGTACTGAGTAAAAAGCTTAAATCTGCAAACTGGCATGTAAAACAGTCATATATACTCAGACAGACAAGATTTTGTGGCTCTGAGTTCCCAATAAACATCTATCCACATATTCTTGGATTTACAATATATACAGTTATCATTGCAAATATAATGAATGCAAGTACTAGGCAAAGCACAGATATTCACAGTTCCACAGAGGAAAATGGAAAATATGTCTGCTGTTAGTAGCAGGATTTAGCCTGTTCAGATTTCATTTAATTTCTTGTTGGCAGTGGAATCAGTCTCTGCTTCTCTTCAAATGTTAAGCTCTGTGTGCCTGCATCCTAGCATAAGTAGAGGCAATGAGCAGCAAATGGAATGGTCTTACGCTGGCTGGCATGGAGAAGAAACAGCTTTGGTAAAATAGAGAGAACAGCACCATGCAGAGCCTAAAGTGATACTTGAGGTTTAAGATTAAGGCATAACCACTGGATTCATTGACTTCCTAAAAGGTGTTTAAAAGGTCTCATATTTTGAGGCTTGTAAAAATTACTAGGTTTACATTTTAGCTAGATTTTAGGGGGTTTTATAGCTATCTGCATTAGTATTTAGGGTGTTTTGTTAGATTTTATTTAGTAGAAATTGCTAAATTCATATATTTCTGTCATCTTCTTGAAGCATGCAAGATTAGATAAGGAAGATAAATATAAATCTGTAAACCTCATCCTTTAAACAACATCATCTACATCTTCTCCTATCATGCTATTAGAACTACGTAGAAAGAAAGGGGAAAAAAATGTAATAGAGATTAATATTTCCTCTGAACAATCAGGAATTTAGGAAGTGCTGAACTCCAGGGTAGAAGGGATACTCTTCTATCCTAGCAGCTGAGGTATGACAGACAGTAAATAGACATGCTAAACATTGGTTTTGGTGAAGCTTGCATCATAGTATCAGATAATATGGGTTTGTGATGGTGCCACTAGGATATCTTGTGTTCCAAACAGAGCAACAGGCAAGGCTGTGCTGGTTTCTGTTTATAGAGGTCCTTTCAGAAATTCAGTAGCATTGTGTTTCCAACTCTGGAAATGTTCATAATCACTCCATTACGGTCCTTATGCAGTGCCTTTTTGGTATGCAGTTTTTATTTTTTGGCACCAACTAGTTAATATAATGAATGTTATGCAAACAAGAGGCAAAGAAATAAATATATAGCCTTAACTTTTACAAAGAATATAAACAGGGTCTTGCAGAGATAAGGTTTGCTACCAGTCTTTAAAAGGTGTATTCATGAGGTGCTATCCTTAATGTTTGATATTCATGTAGCTGGGTTTTTTAAAATATCTTTGTAGTTGAAGCATAGTGAACTCTGAGAAACTCTGTAATTCCTACATTTATTATTAAATGATCTCTTAAAACATTTACTATATCGAAAAGGAGGAAAACTCCCTTCAAAAATTTTCACATTATATAAAGACATGATATGACTTTGAGAGTATGTTTTCCTTTGAAAAAAATCAGGCGCGACTTTAACGGGTTATATCATGCAGGAGAAAGAAAAATATTATGTGGATTACAGATGATATAAGATCCACCTCATTGTAAGAAGACACATTTAGAAAACAACAGTATTTGCCTCTTACCTACCTGTAAAATTTTTGATGCCACGTTTAGTAAAGTAGCTGTGTAATGAAATATTTAGGTGGAGGTTTTGGTCTAAAGACATTCTTTAAGAAATTTTACATAATGACAGCCTGATCCATTTTAACTGTTGATCAGAAAAGGATACGTTTTACGCAGAGGCATGGGAACTGGGTGAAGCGTTACGGATGACTGTGGTTATACAATTGCACGTCATCTTAGAGAGGTTCAAGTAGAAAGACTCAAAGCCCTACAGTAATTGATCTAGATCAGATTGTAAGTGTCAAGCCTTTCCCTAATGTCTTTCTGTTAGGATAACTGACCTTGCTGGAAAAGAGGTGCTGACTTTCTAAAAGAAAAGGCATTAGCTTGGTTTGTCCAAGACGAGACCATTTCTAATAACTCCTGTGGCTGGTGAAAGAGATTGATCCAGCCTGTGACAAGTACACCTTCATCACTGCCTGGGTTAGGCTGTGAACCAAAGGCAATACTGCACCAGCCCAGCCAATTAAATAGGTAGCTTGCTATGAGGATTTTATTTTTATTCCTCTGTGTCTTTGAGGAAATATGTGGGAGATAAATGTGGGAGCACAGTCCTGATATATTTGTTTAACAAACATGGAGAATAAGATTGGATCAGGCTAACTGAATGTTGCAGTCCTGACCCAGTCAGAAAAAGCATCCCAGCTCAGGAGGGAAGAACACAGCAGGAAATTGCTGCATAATTAGATCTTTAATTAATTTATTAATTCAAATAAAGATCTTTTGCTGTGTTTCACCTACCAGTAATGGATTTTTCCATACCATATATGATAGAATTTGATCTGGGTTTAGGCATAAGCTTTGCGGCAGAAGTTTCAAGTCATGTCTTTGAGATTCTTTCCCATAAAGGCATAAAAAGAGGTTTCTTCTGAATCCACATCTCTCTCATATATAAAATTCAATAAAATATGACCCTTTTAATGAAAGCATTCAGTTTAATCTACCGGAGATTATTCTGGTGTCTATCAAACTCCCACATTTCTTCCTCTGTACATGTTATTAGCAGCTTCTTTGTAGAAGTGTGCAAGATTAAATAGACTAAGTTTAAGGTGTCTTTTGTGATTATTTTAAGGAAAACAACTTGCAAATGAAATAAATACACTAATAAACTACACAGCAGAAGAGGGATTTTTTTTCTCTGCTGATTGTTTTTCATTGATTCATTTCATACCACAAACCCCTCTAAACAAGGCTTCTCATATCACCTTGCCTCTTGATGGCAATGATCAGGTAACAGAGTGAATGGTAAGCGACTCCTGTGTAACTGCTGTATATTTACTTGTGACAGTGCATGTGCTTGAGAAGACAAGCCTCTGTGTCGTGTTGAATAACAGCAATTTGGCAGCCAAAGGGACTGAGAAACACGCCATTTTGTAAGGAAGAGGAATGAGTAGGGTTTTTGCAGGTCCAGCACGTGAATGTCTCTGTCCTTATCTCAAGAGAGTGAAAATGAGCCTGTGAGCATGAAGGTCAAAGTGAGATTTCAAGAATGCAAATATTAGAAGTAAACTTTTATTTTTAAAGTAGATCACAAAATCACTTCTGTCTATAGATATAAGTTATAAATGTGTTCTACTGTAAGCCAAAGAGTAGCTTCAAAAAATGTATTGAGTTGGCATCACTAAGTTACAGTACTGCCTGTCACCCATGCTGTCTATCTGGTGTGATTTACACATTTGTTAAATTACTTTCAGTGCTGTTTCTAAATAATTAAAATGTGTCCTTTTCTTTTAAAAAAAATCCAATTGATTTCATCAGGAAGCTTAGACTCTGAGTTTGGAATTTTCTTTTTTCATCCCTAACTCAAACGTCTCTTCAAACTAACTTTTCCAAGTATTAAAGTGCCCTGCATTTTCACGCTCATGCATCCTTAGCAACAAGTTAGGATATGTTGTAGGTGAAGAACATTACATAGAATTGAGATATATTAATATAAGTGGCAACTATGCAGTCACAGCAAGTCATTAATGAACATTACATAAATATGAAACTACATTGTATTTCAAGGAATGATTTTATTTATCAGTGGTTTTAAATAACTGTGTTTATTAGTAGGTAACTTGTGACTAGAGAGGCATTTCTAAAGGAAGAATTATTGTGAATGTTTTTCCCAGCTCCCAGGGGAAATAAAGACTATGTTGGTATTCTGAAATAGGAGACTTAGGAAGCTATGACATTGCTATATCTCCAAATGAGTGTCCAGGACAGAAATACCAGCAATGTATTGCAGCAGCGCTGCACAATAAAAAGGAAAAGAAGACCCACTCTGGTAAATACAATCCAAACATATCTTAAGGGACTGGCAGGTCCCTAAGGAACTTGTAGTTTAAGCAATTGGAAGGAAAAGAAACAATATTATAAAAAGAAATTACGTACATGTGACAACACAAAAAAAAAATTGGTCATAATGATCAGAAGGTGTTATAATGATCAGAATGTCTTGTGTTACCAGTTTGGCCACATTCATCAACACTACCTCTAAAAATAAGTTTCTCTTCTGGAATAGAATAAACAACTTTTGAAAACAGATATAGATCCTTTCCAATGTTATTATGTATTCAGTATTCCGTGTTAGTGTTCTAACAGTCACTGTTAAGACTCCTGCATTTTATTTGTACGAAATTAATACCCTCCCACTTTGTACCTCATTTGCCATAGAATGGGAAAGCCTGCAGGATGCTGCTGAGTTCCCACAGCCTGCCAACTTCCACGATCAGTTTTCAGCATCTGGTTCTAACAAAGCTGCTCTTGTTTTCAGACCATTTTGTGCTAAAGGGAATGCAGGTCTGTAGATGCTTGCTTACAGGATCTTGTTTACATCTGCTTTTACATTAATTATACTGTGATTCCACTGAGTTGAAGGAAATATGACTTTTTATTTTTTTAATTTTCTCCTTGTGTGCACTTATTGCTTTCCTGATTATTACACTGTTTATTGTAGGAAAAAATAATGTTGAATAACAGCTTCACTTTTTTAATTTTAAAACTTATTGAAATAGTGGGATAAGAGGTAATATGTCTGAGCATACCCATTTGAATACATTAGTGTTCTTTCTAAGTTGCTGTCATTATCCTTTTTTGACATTTTTCTCTTTAATACCAAGTTACCATGCCATTATGGATTGCTTTCTGGTGAGACATAGGTGCTGTCACTTTTCTGAACTGTTTCTTTAGGCCTTGTAACTACTACCTGAGTTCTAAATAACCAGTTTACCAAGACCAAGAAAACGGATTAAGGAAATCTACATGCAGACTTTTCTCCTAATCAAGCTCATTATGCATGTCCTAATTGAAAAAGATAGGGCATGATATTGTTGCCATTGAAGCTCATGGCCCAACTCCTACTAGACACCTTTCAATGTACCATCATATCAAATACACTTTGAGTTTATGCATCAGGCAAAGAACTGAAAATTATTCAAGTGTTACTAAACCATTCACCTGAAACTTTCCTGTATTTTGCTGGTGATATCTATTTTCCAATGTGAAATGCTTGGTCTTCACATACATGTCACAATGGCCATAGGAAATTTTACAGGATGCTACTGAATTTCCAAGATAATTTACATTTCTACAATTAATTTTCAGTGTATTGTTCATAGTGGTTTACCTTATTTTCAGACAGTTTGTGCTTAGTAAATTATACAAGTCTGCATATGTAGAGCTTGAGCTATCACAGACCATCAGAGGAATACAGCATGAGCTCCAACAGTTAGGCTAGCAGAGACACTCCATTACGTCTAAGCAGAGAGGGCAGAAGCAAAAGGTAGGTATGATCCGTTAATGAGTCAGGACATTACATCAGGATGCTGGTGTGCTTGCTCTATTTTTGTCTGTTGCCACTGTGGTCTACTTCAACTTCTGTTGGGTGACTCTTGACCAAGTCTGGCAGGGGTAGATCAGACCCTGTAGATTCTTGGACTGGGTCTCTCTTTGGTTGTAGAGTGAAGAATACATTTTATTATGCATCTCAGACTGTGCTTATTTGTGATGTGTTCATGGGAAAAAGAGATAGTAATGAGTTGTATGGATTTTGTTTTTTCTAAAAGTAATACACTGGCCTTTCATGTCAGCAGAAATCATTAAAATAACTACATTGGTGTAAGTACACTTTCAAAGTAAACATACGCCAGAAACATAGTTGAAAGTATCAGATATATTCAGGTACAGAACCTTTTGCAGTGAATTAAGGAAGATAAATTATCACATTTTTATCTGTTTCATAGAAAGTCATTTCATTCTGGAGATGGAGAGATCATCATTTAAAAGCCATATGTAACCTCCTGATTAAGCTTAAAGTGCTGTTGTGTGGCCTTGATGTAAATTGGAGCAGTTTAAAGTACGTTTATGTTAACTGTTCAACACCTGCTGAAAATTAACATCACATAGCTGTAATCTTCCATTTCTTTATGCTCCTTTCAAGCACCTTTTCTGTCTGGGATGGAATCCTGTGGCTGTCATTGATCCAGTTAGTGTTTGCTGAACTTGAGGGTCAGAGGAAAACTCACCTGGGCAGCAGCAGCTGAAGTCTGGCATCTAGTTGTAGAAAGTATGTTAAGTAAATAGAAGGGAACTCTTTTTCAAACACGAACAGGTGATGATCTTCTATAAGGGTTTTCAATGAGAAATTAATTTTTGAAAGCTTCTTGCATTTGCATTCAGTCATAGACTAGAAAATGTCTTCTCAATGATTTTTCAGTTAACACTGAAGTCTTTCCCATTATGTTGATCTAACAAATTTCAGTTAGATAACATTCAGGCTATATCAAACATACAAAATACAAGGGTGCAGCCCTCAATCAAAGCGGTGAGGTAGAAAGTTCCTGTTCAGTTTCTGTGTGTGTATTTCTAAAGATTATGGTAAATCTGTGCTCTGTGATATATAAACAGAAGAATAGGGATGGATTATATATGCAGATTTACCTGTGAATACTAAGTTTTACATGGATTTTATTTGCTTTAATTTCCTTTGCATTTTTTAACAGTAATATACCTTTTACTGGCATTTCATTTCATTATAGAGGATCCTTTATAGACTTCCACTGAAATTATTATTGCTATTGTATTCTTACATTGCAACAAGAATTGTCAGTGAGTGTGGACTTGCAGTGAATTAATTTCCTCCCTATGAATCTAGATTCATGGTGACATTAAAACAAGACTAACTTATAATAAGCAAGATTTGAAATTTTTTTTTTATTGCAATCTTACACTATAGTAGCATAACCCACTGGAACAGCATTGAAATTTTCCAATGTGGATTTCATGGATTTGAAGTGTTATCTCCATAAAATTGTGTATGACTCATGAATTCTCCAGTTTTTAATTCACTTTTATTTTTTTTGTTCCAGGTCAAAAAAAAAAACCCTGCCCATATTAGACAAACTGCAAGCTTTATCAGTCATTAGGATTGGAGGATATAATTTATTTCAGCCAAATGTCTAAAAGGTATAAATCTCAGTCATTAGTGAAAACTGAGAGGTACTTTAAGAGGGTGGTACATACTGTCCTGAGATAGTGGATTCCAGTGCATGATTCATCTAAGCTCTCCCTCCTCTTTGACTTGTAGGTGTAGATAGTTTGTGCTACAGTAAATAAGACTCACTCTTACTAGCTTTTTTCAATTGTATAGGGTTTCTGAGCATGACCTCTGGTTTTTATTTGGGTTTTTTTGTGGCAGGGAGGAGTTAGCATTTGGAGGGGGATGAAAAATGAAAGGGACTGAAAGGCAAAACTGACTCAGTAGAGATTATTTGTGAATAGATCTAAAAAAAATACATATGTTGTTATCATACCAAATATACACACAGATGTTTAATTTCTGTCTTAATTGTATCGTTACAATGTTAAAAGATTTCTAGATAACCAGCTGCTGTTCAGGTGCATTAAAGAACTGGAAAAATAAAAGGTACATTTCTCATAGTCATGTAATGACTTTCGGGGTGCTGGTTTTTTCCACTTATATAGATCCAAATAGTTTTTAAGTCATTCCAGTTTGTATCAACAGCTAATAAATTGTGCATATGTTCCTGTGAAGCTGAGTTAGGCCTGACAGAAGGGAGTTGTCAATGTTTTTTCTTTTTTTCTGAAGTGGCCCCTGAACCAACTGCAAGAATTTATTTTGTCTTTTACCTCTAAGTCATCTTTTAGAGACCTGGGAGTGCCTCTAATGGCTGCCTAAGCATATTAGCTACATCTCTACAAAGCTGTAGTGATATAATGTTACTTCAGTGCATGACATAATTGTGTCCATAAATTCTGTTGCTGTAAATGAGAAAACAGGCAGCTGAGAAGCAACTGAAAAATATTGTTGCGACTATATCAAGGAGAATTGCAAATACATATCAAAGTGGTCATGTCTTAGTCTCCAGGGACTATTCATATGTTGGAGACTGCAATGTGAGTTCAGGGTTAGGCAGCAGAACCTGGAATGTACAGGTGGTCATTTAAAAGAAGTATATGAAATCTTTCAAACTGCATGGTATTTTGATTATTTCATAAGAAATATTGAAAACATGCACTGGATAGTAATAACATAAAAGCTATACATTCTTTGTATTAGTTTAAAATTATTTAACCAGTATTTTTAGTCTCCCTATTAATAAGTGAATTTTAGAAATTCAGGCTGCTGCTGTGTCTCATGAATGGCTTTAGGTGTTAAAAAGACAGAAAAGGAAATGTGTTGCCAATGTGGTCTCAATAGCCAATCTACTTTCTAGACTGCTGGGAAAGCCAAGATATTGTCAGTGCAGCACAACCTGAAGCTTACTGCATCTTGTAGGAGACAGTGGGAAGCCAATGCAGAAACCTGATCTTGTGTTAGCAGTGGAACAAGTGACTTGAACCAAATAAAATATTGATTTTTTTTTTCTTCTTCTTCTGTCTTTTTCTCTTTGCCATGTCCAGCCTATCAGTCTAACTTCTCGGACTCATCCTTCTTATATGTACGTTGGTTTTTTACATGAGGGAAAAGTCTCTTTATTTATGTATTCAAAGCCCTAGCTTCATTCAAGTCAATCTTTTAAATTAATTTATTTTCAGGAAACTTTGTCAAGATGAATCATAATACATAGCAAACAAGGCCATTTATAGCTAGAGTTGAGTCCTTTACCTTGTCAGGTCTGATACTGTCTGTGAGAAAACATTTTATTCAGGGCCCGTTCTGCAAATAGTTTTACACAAGGGCACATTCAGAATTTCTGTCCCTGTTTATAAACAGCATGAGTCATGCAAGATGACTCATGAGCATCACAGAATGGGAGGGATTGGAAGGGACCTCTGGAGATCATCTCGTCCAACCCCCCTGCTTGAGCAGGCACACCTAGAGCAGGGGGCACAGGACCGTGTCCAGGAAGGTTTTGAATATTTCCAGAGAAGGAGACTCCACAGCCTTTCTGGGCAGCCTGTTCCACTTCTCCGTCACCCTCAAAGGAAAAAAGTCTTTCCTCATATTCAAGTGGAACTTCCTGTGTCCCAATTTGTGCCCATTGCCCCTTGTCCTGTCGTTGGGCACCACTGAAAAGAGTCCGGCCCCATCCTCTTGACACGCACCCTTTAGATATTGATAAGCATTGTTAAGATCCCCCCTCAGTCTTCTCTTCTCCAGGCTAAACAAACCCAGGTCTGTCAGCCTTTCCTCTTAAGAGAAATCCTCCTGTCCCCTGATCATCTTTGTAGCTCTTTGCTGAACTCTTTCCAGTAGTTCCTTGTCTTTCTTAAACTGGGGAGCCAGAACAGGATGCAGTACTCCAGATGTGGCCTCACTAGGCCAGAGTAGATGCAGAGGATAACATCCCTCAACCTGCTGGCCACAGTCCTTTTAATGCAGCCCAGGATACCGTTGGCCTTTTTGGCCACAAGGGCACATTGCTGGCTCAGGGTCAGCTTGTTTTCCACCAGCACTCCCAGGTCCTTCTCAGGAGATCTGCTTTCCAGCAGGTCAGCCCCCAACCTGTACCGGTGCATGGGGTTGTTCCTCCCCAGGTGCAGAACATTGCACTTGCTCTTGTTGAATTTCATGAGGTTTCCCTTGGCCCAGCTCTCCAGCCTGTGTGGGTCTCACCAGATGGCAGCACAGCCTCCTGGCGTATCAGCCACTCCTCCCAGTTTTGTATCACCAGCAAACTTGCTGAGGGAACACTCTGTCCAGGTCATTGATTAATACATTGAACAGGACTGGACCCAGTACAGACCCGTGGGGAACACAACAAGTTACGGTCCTCCAACCAGACTCTGCACCATTGATCATGACCCTCTGAGCTGTGCTATTTAGCCAGTTCTCTATCCACTTCACTGTCCTCTCATCTAACCCACAATTCCCAAGCTTATCTATGAGAATGTAGTGGGAGACAGTGTCAAAAGCCTTGCTGAAGTCGAGGTAAAAATAATCCACTGCTCTCCCTTCATCTACCCAGCCAGTAATGCCATCATGGAAGGCTATCAGGTTGATCAGGCATGATCTCCCTTGGTAAATCCATGTTGACTACTTCTGATAACCTTTTTGTCCTCTACATATCTGGAGATGACCTCCAGAATGAACAGTTCCATCACCTTTCTGGGGATGGAGGTGAGGCTGACTGGCCTATAGTTTCTTGGTTCCTCCTTCTTGCCCTTTTTGAAGACTGGAGTAACATTGGTTAGCCTCCAGTCCTCAGGCTCCTCTTCTTTCCTCCATGACCTTTCAAAGATGATGGATATTAATCTCCCATCAGCTTAGCAACAGCATCTGCCAGCTCCCTCAGCACTCGTGGATGCATCCCATTGGGGCCCATGGAATTGTGAGGATCCAGTTTGCCTAGGTGATCTCTAACCCAATCCTCTTCAACCAAGGGGAAGTTTTCCTTTCTCCAGATTTTGTTTCTTAACTCTGGTGGCTGAGATGCCTGGGGGTAAGCCTTAGCAGTACAGACTGAAGCATAGAAAGCATTCAGTAAATCTGCCTTCTCTGCATCCTGCATTACCAGGGCATCCACCTCATTCAGCAGCAGCCCAGTTTCCCCAGTCTTCCTTTTACTACTGATGTATTTGAAGAAGCCCTTGTTATCCTTGACATCCCTTGCCAGATTTAGTTCCAAGTGGGCCTTGGCCTTTCTCATTGCATCTCTGCATACCCTGACAATATTCCTATATTCCTCCCAAATGGCCAGTCCCTTTTTCCACATACTGTAAACTTCCTTCTTCCATTTGAGTTTTTGTGGAAGCTCTTTGCTCACCCATGAGGGTCTCCTGGCTCCTTTGCTTGACTTCTTCCTCATAGTTATGCACTGATCTTGAGCTTGGAGGAACTGGTACTTAAACATTGGCCAGCTCTCTTGACCCCACTACCCTCCAGAGCTCTAACTCATGAGATTCCTCCAAACAAGTCTTTGAAGAGGCCAAAGTTAGTTCTCCTGTGGTCCAGGGTTGTAATACTACTTCTACCATGCAGGATCCTGAACTCTGCCATCTCATGGTCACTTCAGCCAAAGCTACCCCCAAACCTCACATCCTCAACTAGACCTTCTTTGTTTGTTAGCATAAGGTCCAGCAGCACATCTCGCCTCATTGGCTCCTCCACCACCTGTGGAGTTGTCCTCAGTGCTTCTGCAGGAACCTCCTGGATTGCGCGCACCCCACTGTGCTGCTTTTCCAGCAAATATCAGGGTGGTTGCAGTCCCTCATGAGAACCAGGGTCTGCGATTGTGAGGCTACTTCCAGCTGTCTGTAGAAGGCCTCATCGACTTCCTCTTCCTAATCACGTGGCCTGTAGCAAATGCCCACAACAGTGCCATCCATATTTGCCTGTCCCTTAGTTTTTATCCATAAGCTCTTGACTTGTTCTTCCTCCAACCCTAGGCAGAGCTTGACACATTCCAGTTGCTCCCTCACACATAGAGCAACTCCCCCACTTCACCTTGCTGACCTGTCTTTCCTACAAAGTATGTAGCCATCGATGACAGCATTCCAGTCATGAGCTATTCCACCACGTCCCTGTAACTGCAATCAGACTGTGGCCCTGCAATCGCACAGAGATCTCTAGTTCCTCCTGTTTATTCCCCATGCTGCGTGCGTTGGTGTACAGGCATTTCAGAAAGGTAACTGAGCATGCAGGTTTCCCTGGAGGGGTGCACGAGGGTCCACTATAGCCATACACACCCTTGAGGTGGTTGGTCTTCTGCTGCCATCTTGTGACGCAGTTAAGAGACCTTTGTCACTGCTGTGGTTGGCCTGGCTCATTGTCCTGCTGAATGTGATGGCACTAGCAATGCCACGTTGGACCCCACCCCCCCAAGTCTTTCAGTTTAAAACTCTCCTCACCAAGCTGGCCAGCCTGCTGCTAAAGATTCCCTTGCCCCTTCTAGACAGGTGGATCCCATCCCTCCCTAACAGGCTATGGTTGCTGGGGAAAGCCCCATTGTCATAAAAGCCTAAACCCTCGAGACAGCACCAGCCACATAGCCAAGGTTTGATTTGCATTATTCATCTATTTCTGGCTGCCCATTTTTCTCTAACTGGTAAAATGGAGAAGATGACTTGAGCATCAATGTTTTTCACTTGCTCCCCCAGGGCTTCATAGCCTTTTTTGGTTCTGCCCAGGCTCTGGCTTACAGCATCATTTGTGCCCACATGGAAGATTAACAGTGGATAGTAATCTGTGCTCTTGACAAATTGCGGCACCCTTTCAGCAATGTCTTGTATCATAGCTCCTGGAAGGGAGCAAGCCTCTTGTGGGTCCCTGTCAGGTTGGCAGATAGGCTCTTCAGCATCTTTTAACAGAGAGTCACCCACTACGAGCACTCATCTCTTCTTATTACGGTATCCACCCTGTGCTGCTGGTACAGTCGCACCTTGCAGACCTTGCTCATGACTGTCTACAGCTATTAAATCTTCATATCTGTTGTTTGTAGTGATGCTGGAGGGTGGAGACTGAAGTGGAGCTCTGCTTTTATGGGTCACCAGGGTTTAAGGAGCCTTGTGCTCAGTGGTGTCCGCTACAGGAACATGGTTCTGAAACCACCTATCTCCGCCTTGGCTCCACCAATACAGCGTTCCCTTGGGCCGTTTAAATCTCCTGCAGTTGCTCCTGGCACTGCCCAAGCTGCATCAGCCTGGCTGGTGAAAGCTGCCAGGACCCGGTGGGCCTCCCTGCTCTTCCTTGGGCTTCCCTGGCTCTGGGGACCCCCTTGTCCACCCCAATCTAGTATCCAGCCACAGAACTTACCGTTGCTGCTGCTGCATTCCCCACTGACTGAGAGTCTATATACAGAATAACTGTATGCAGATGTGTGGGACTGTACTGGGTAAGGTTAGACCACTGATTCTTGCTCAAGAATAAGCCCTAATTTGTAGTTACTTGAGTGTTTCCTTGTCAGTGTCATGCTGTGTGCTATGCCAGCATGGAGTCCCCTGGAGGAGAGGAATCAGGTGTCCAGGGCAGACAGGCATCCTCCTTGCAGTGAACCACATGGGACAAATACCATGAACAAGCAAGCATATTAGCTGGTGCTCCTCAACAGAGTCTGGTTCCTGAATGTGTTGGATGCTTGCTCCAGGGCAAAGTCACATGTGACCTTAAGTAATGGGGTGTTTGAACCACCTTTTGATTTTATAGTGGAATAGAGGACTACTGAAATGCTTGTGCAGATATGCTCTGTAAACAAACATTTGTTACTAGCAGTCACAAAATGGAGCTTAACTTTGGAAAGGCTTGAAGTTAAACTGGTTTTCAGTGACAGAAAATTTTAAACCATTTGTGAATAATGGATTTATATGCCTGGGTATTGGCATTGATGCCATGTTGTAATATTTGGCTTTAAAAATGTGATGTGATAGCATTTTATCTGACATAATCATTGTGAGATCCTACGAGAATGAAATAGCTTAGTGGAAGGAAAAAAACCCAGAAAACCATTTACCTCATCAAGCCCACTTTAATTCATTACCCAGATTTTTACAGACCTTAGTTTAGCTTCCCAAACAGCGGAGTGGATTATAAATGGCAGCTGACCTCTGTTTTTTTCCACACCTTTTTGGAATATATGAAATATGCTGTTTCTCTCACCTAACTACCTCCCTACATTTGAGCCATTTTCTCTTTTCATAGTTAGTGGATAGAAATACACAATTTCGGGGCATGATTCATGTGACTTATTTTTGACGTGTACCTTGAAAGAGATGAATCATCACCAGGAAACACCCATTGCCCTTCCAACTATAAAGGGAGACCAGATGTCTAGTTCAGATATGAAGTGCATTTAGTCAGCTGAGCCTTAACCAGGGTTTGAGGAACGGACTTTTTTAAAAGTACAGTGAATATATATAGTCTGCCTTTTCTTTCAGTTATATGGTTCAATATCCGTTGTTTGAGCCATATTTTGGGGAAAAAAATATCTTGAAAGATTCTGCCATACAAATATGACAGAACATACTGTAATGTGGGTGGCAAAGACATGGAATCTTGAAGTCTCTGTTTATAGTATTTATTTGACAAGTCAGGTACTGGAAGTAATTAATTGCAAAACTAATAAACTTTTAAATGTTTGCTTTTGTTACTATCTTGGTTCTTGCAGTGAATTTCATCATGCTTCCTGCCCTTGCAGGTACATTTGTCAAGAGGTGCTTAAAAAGGAGAATGAGACTTTTATGTTAATAACCAGAGACATTCCTATCAAAAATTTTATAGAAATTGAAGAATCTCCATCTCTCAGTATGCTCATTTAACTTTTGAAGACTTGAAAGTAAAACTCCACAAGTATTTTTGCAGACTACCTCCTACTTTCCTTTTTCCATAACTAAAAATATTAAGCTGATGGATTCTTGCTTCACTAATCTTTAGTGACTTCTTGAAAGACTGTGTAGTAGGATCTTTTTACTTCTTTTTTTTTGTGATTTGAAACCAGTTCTTATGGCTTCAACATACCTACACTACTAACAATCTGTCAGAATTGTTTCTTTCTTTCTTCCTAAAGAAGTCAGAAATTTACGCACAGGTGTACTTTGCAGTTTATCTGTTATTCTTGCATAGTAACTTACAAAGCTTAAAGATAATCTATCATGTTAAAAAAAATTGCAGCTTTTGAGGACTAGGCTGGCAAAATTATTTTTGCATCTGGAACAGAGCAATGATGACTATTATTGGTTTTCTTAGCATCTGACTAAAGTAGAATGAAACTATTTCACTTCCTATAAATCAACTCCAAATGTCATTGCAAATGAAAATGTACACTTGCAATTTTACAGATATGGGAATTTAGCAATTAATGAAAATGGAACAGTGGACATGATGGAAATTAAATATTCATGGTCTTAAAAGCTAAGGCTGTTGATAACTCAGCAGTGAAGCAGATAAAAGTTGTTACTGTATGTATTTTTACAGACTATATATATCCAAAGCTTCTAATACATGATGTAGTTCTTTCTCATTCTTTTCCTAAAATTAGTGATGTTAAAGCAGGTGCTAATGGAGCAGATATTAGCAGATACTAATGTAAAATACTACCAAGAAAATATTTTCGATGTTTGATGGTTTTGATGACGATGGGGGACAAGAAGGAAATTACTTTCTCTGCCATTATAAGAAATCTGAAAAGGAAAAACACTGTCCATGTGTTTAAAAATGTGAAAATCTTTATTGATATTGGAAATAATTAACTGAAAATGTTCAACAAAGAAATTCCCATGAATAACAGGTAGCTAAGCCCCAAACCTTTAGCTAAAAATTTTTATTCATCTAATTCAAATCAAGGTACTAGAAAAGT
Source organism: Phalacrocorax aristotelis (assembly GCF_949628215.1). Classification (NCBI taxonomy): domain Eukaryota; kingdom Metazoa; phylum Chordata; class Aves; order Suliformes; family Phalacrocoracidae; genus Phalacrocorax; species Phalacrocorax aristotelis. Next base: position 40,793,748 of record NC_134277.1, read on the forward strand.
ACCACCTGGATCACTTCAATGTTCACCCCAGTAAGACAGTTAGAAATATCCAGTTTTCCCATCCCAGGGCTGATGTTCCTGGCACCTCTGTTTTGTATTAAATTTACTTCAGTATGACCAGGATTTTAGCTCATAACTTTTTGTGTTTAGCTGTTTCAAAAAAGAATAGGAATTTATAATTAGAAGGGATTTCCTGAGTCACTGGACAAAATATCTTACTATTGCAAACAACACATCATGTAATTTCGTTTGATTTTTTTAGGTTAATCATCAAACTGGATTTGTGAAGGAGGTGGTGTTCTGTTTCAGAGAGGGTTTTGTCCCTTTACACACACTGAGGCTCCTCCAGAGCCTGACTTTTGATGGAAATTAGAATTTCCAAGGCATAACTACACGAATAAAGACAAAATGTTTTTGTATATCCTATCTTTCCTTACTCACCCAATTAAAATCTTGCAGTGTGACTCTAATGTTATTCAGGACTTCTAGAGCTTTGTGATAGAACAAGGCAAGGTCAAGGCAGTGCTGTAAATGATTAGCCTTACTCATTAAGTATTTACAGAATATTTACCATAGAATAAACACTGTCTGTATAAAGCTGATCTTCATATCAAGTAGAGACATCTAGCTAGCTGCAATTATTGGTTGCTGATTCAAGAAACTGATAGGCCTGACAATGATTTTGTGACAACTGTTGGCTGCTTACTACCTGGCATTGGTACCTTTAATTGGCCTGTTTTATTTATCCCTATATATTTAGTCAAAAATTCCTGAAAGATGGCCAAGGTGCCAGGTTTTATCCTATACTGTATGACAGCTAGTATGCTTCATGATAAGGTTTTGGCCCAAACCAACTTCTTCTTGCACAGGTAGTGCAAAAGAAAGATTCGGGGAAAAGGCTTGCTCCTAAGAGGCGGTAAGAATGAGGTTACCCTGATTGTTGCCTAAGGTTTTTGTTTGGTTGGTTGGTTTGTCTTGTTTGCGGATTTGCTCTTTTTTTTTGGGTGGAAGCTAAATGAATAGGTGTTTTCCATATAAATAAGAAAATGTGCCATTGACCTCAGGGCCTGAGAATGGTCCTTGATTTGCATTTTTTAAAAAAAAAAAAGATGCAACCTTTGAGATCTGCTTCATTGTTAAGCCAAGCAAGAAAGCTTGGTCTATGATTAACTGTTGCCTTCATTTTTTCTAAAATCCTGTGTTTATTAAGTCTGAGGAGATGATTATCTGTGACTCTATCTAGAAGAATAGGTCTAGAACATGTAAACAATACAGTATTATTTAAGTCTGATTTTGGTAACATTTTCTAGACTCCACACTACTAAAACCTCAAGCTTTATAGAAATAATTATGCTGCATGCCAGGCATTGGGGAATTAACATCAGATCTTTACCAAGATAACTTTTATTCATAATTACTTATAACATCAATATGTGTAATGGTTTTCTGTTTCAAAACACTGAATAAATACAAGCTAATTAATTTTGGAATCTACTAATAAATACTCCATTGTGCTCCAGAAGTCTGGAGAGTCAGACTTGTGCAGGACAAAGAAGAGCCTACAGTGTGAGCTATGCCATAGAAAGACACCATTTACGAGGCAGATGGCCAAAATTGTCCTTTGTTCCAATTATTAGAACATTTGTAATTATGGTGGTGTCATTGTTATCAAAAAGAATATTATTATATGCACAAGGCATCTTCTTCTTGTGTAGTCTTTGAAAAAAATATTAACAGACACCTAAGTGATACCTGTTTCATTCCAATTAAAATACTCAGCCAAAAATAATGCGGCAAAGGTGAGTGATGTTAAGCTACAGATGTAAGAGACTGAGGGGTTTTGTATTCTTCTTTTAAATGTAGCTAGTATTTTACAGCAAGTCTGAATATCTGGAAGAGGTTGAAGTTGGAGGGAATAATTTCTATTTTGAGGTCTCAGCAAAGAAAAATGCCCATGTATACCATCCTGAATTACTGTGTTACTATTACTGTGGGACAATACAATAAAATCCAGTTGAAAGAGGGAACAACTTAAAGGATACTGTGCTTTGAAAATTCCCAGAGACAATTTAGTCAGTCCATTAGCCTCTACATAAAATTTTCTGAGAAATCAGAAGAGTTAGGGGTGACTCAGTCCCAAAATGCACAGCAGCCTGGGATATTGATGGCTGTGATTGGCTCAGTCTCTGTCTGACTCAGTGAATATTATCTTTCATGTGGAACAGACAAGACTGAGAGACAGAGATTGAATACATATTCTGATAATTCGGGTACTTATGGATACAACCTGTTTGGGATCAAATCCTGCATGCCAGATGAGTGTCCCATCTTCCCAGCCTCTGTTTATCAGGAAAAAAGAGGAAGGCAATCAAAGCAAAGCCATATGCAAGTCCCCCTTCCTGCTTCTGGGGCGGGGAGGCTTCTTATGTGGAACAATATCTGTATTTCCAGACTCAAGCATTTCTTACAAAATTGGCAGTCTGTTCTCAGGGTGCTCCATCCCATGGGGTTACAGGGCTTTGTCCGTGAGTTTCCAGTCTAAATCTTGTCTCAGGCTTGCTGATGGAGTTATAATTGACAGTCACTGCGGTGACTTTTTTACATACGCCTCTTGTTGCCACTAAGGTTTATGCTTCTATGGTGTAATAAACTTGAATTATACACTATCTAGGGACCACTTTCAAACCACACTTAATAGTTAATAAATGCAGCCCCTTCATAAGCATTGCTTTTAAATAGGAGCTGACAAGGTAAGATATGTAATAAATTCGTACTTAATTGACTGAACAACTCTAATATCATTCAGCCATAGAATTAAATCCAGAACAAATAGGTGTCAGTTTTAGAGGAGGGATGCCCTGCCTGTCTGCTATCTCTCTTCATACATAACAGGCAGTCTAGTCCTTCAGAAATGAGCTGCCATATCAGACTTAGCTCATATATTGATATCTCTGCTTATATCACTCATTTTAATACAGATAACTGATGCATTCCTACAAGTGTTTGTTAGCTGACTTGGCAAATATTTTTAAAGAATTGGTAAGTAGCTGTTGCAAGTGACATATGACTGTTTAATTAGCACTTATTTCTGTGCTTGAAGAAATATAAGAACACATTTTCTATTTGACTGAACTTCAGTTAAATGTATTCTACTTATTCTTTTTAATCTTGAGGTTGACCACAATGTCTCATTTCCTGTAGCTTAAAGCAAGCTATTAACTTCATTCAGCTTTCCCCAGTCTTGATGAATCTCTTCAAGATGACAGTCTACTTGCAAGACAGAAGAGTGAGTAAATATTGATAAGGAAAGCTGCCTCATGTCCTGTACGCATATCACAGAACTGTTGTTTTATTAGTGGATGAAACAGTTGGCTGTCAGGAAGGTTATCTACCCTTTGCTCTCTACATATTGTGTAAATCACAATATAACTGGCTGCAGAATAGGTCACAAACAATTAATTTCCAAGCTCAAATATAGTCCACAGACACTAACTTCAGTCTTTATCTTCTGGTTTTCAGCTCAGTTGCAGGCAGTGCCTTTGCAACCTTGTTCAGTAATCTTCAGCCTGGGAGGCAAAGCAGGAATAGAAAATGGCTTGAGTTAGCAGTATGGAGCTGCAGAAAGTAATCAGAAAAAAATAAATGAGAAAAATTAAGAAGGAAGTGAGGAGTGAAGGGGAGATACTAGAAATCAGAAAAGTAAAATAAACATAAAAGGGAAAGAAGCATCAGTCTGTCCTGTGTGGAATAAAAAATTCCCAACCCCAAAGCAAAAAATATCCAGATGACATCCCCTCTCCCCCCACCCGCAATATAATAATCCAGAGGAATCTAGTGATTTATTTGGGAAGACTGAAACCCATTCTGGGGTAATTCAGTCTGAGTACTGATTCTCAAGCACAAATCTACTATAATTGTTTCTGTGTTTTGATTAGTTTTAAATTTTCTGTTTGCTTCAATTCTATTTTACTTAACTTCTGGTGAAAGAACAGCTGCTAAAATTGCAAAATAATCTTCAATAATCAGGCCTGTGGACTGAGTATTAAATAACCAGTGTCATCCAGCAGACCCTGTATTCTGGAACACAGTCAGCTCAGACAGCACAGTTGCATCCAGATATGGGTCACTTAACAGAACCCATCAAAAGTTCAGCTACTGCTTTTCTTGTAAAAAGGTTGCATTAGTGGTAATGAAGGATATGGCCTTTCTCTTAAAAATAGTTTTTTAATTTTTTGCTGTTAGTGATTTGCAGATATATGCAATATTGTGGAGTTTTGACACCTGTAAGAGTGAAGAAGTTGACTTAACTACTGGTCTGATGTCAAGGGAAATGTTGATTTAGTTACAGTTGTTGGAGAGAAAAAAATTGGAATTTTAAAGAAATTGGATCAAGAGAGCTCTTATTCAGCATGCAGTTGCAGGGGAGATCTCAAAACACACAAACACTCCAACCTAAACTTTATGTAATGCTCAACGTCTTAGTGATTAGAAAACTCATATTAGAAATGAAATTGCAAAAATTGCAGAAGTCTTTTGCCTGTTTGAAAAGTCTTTTAAATGAGAAATCTTCTGAATGGCCTATTAATGCACTTTTAGAGATGTCTTTGGGGTTGCTTTTTTTTTCAGCATTTATGAATGTTCAAAGTGTATTAATTTACTAAGCAGTTTGTCTTTTCGATACTGTACTTTCTTCCTTAAACAGTCACAGACGACAAACATATCAAAGCATGTTTTAAGCTTGTCATATATTTTCACATTGACAGCTGAGTGTTGTTTGGCACCATTGTTTTGCAGGGAGAAGGAATTTAAAAAATGGAACAAAACCAAACCAAAAATAGCAAGAGAATAAATAGTGTAACATCTGTTCTAAAATGGAATAAAACAGTTTATAAAAGAGAGGATGTGCAAGTTTAGAAACAAATTCTATTCATTGACACTAAAATTAACAGCAACCTAAAATTATTATTGCCTTAGTTACCATTTCAGTGTTTCTCTTTGATAACAATATTATAATTTAATAAAATTGGTTAATTGCTAGATTGTGATCCTAAAATTATTGTCTCTCCTTGAATCTGCACAGAAAATATTTTCTATGAGATGCAAATGAATATTATTGAAATCAGAATCTAATTTGCCAGCTGCCGGAGAAAATAGTGCTGGATTCAACTGAAATACTTTTCAAAAGTACTGAAGCTTAATCTAAGTTTCCAGATTTCCATCTCTTCTAGAGTAAGATAAATTTATTACTGTCAAATGAGTTGCCCTGGAGATGTACCAGAGTAACTGAGAGCATGGAAAATGTAACTTTAAATACATATATCTAAGGATGAAGACGAAAAATCCATTTTTGACAGTGGAAAAAAACATGTATTGATTAAAATGGCATTCATTCCTTCTCATTATGAACTTGTTTCTTTAGGGAATCAAGGAGAGGAAATGATGATGCATATCAGGAAAGGTTTTTGGTTTGGTTCCATGCCCTCCCCTTGCTTATTACCTTTACATTAAGTAATAAAGTACATTTGAGCAGTAATAACCGAGCTTTCATCCTCTTCTTTATATAATGATTTTGGTGTGCATGTTTGTGACTCCAGTGAAACATCATGAAAGGCCAAACATGTTGCCCTTGAATGAGATTTTATTAGGATCCATTCTACTGAAGATTTTCAGACAGACTCAGCATCTGTTACATGGAAAATAATTATAGGAAGCAAAAGTGTAGAGGTTAATCCTAGGTTGCTAATATCATACTCACAAGAAAAACCTTTTTTAATGTGTATTGTGACAGATAGTGTAAGATGATAGGTCCAGAGATGGATTTTGCAGCAGTTTGAAATCAAAGGAAAAAAAAAGGGGGGGGGGGGGGGGGGGAGGGGAGGGAGATACAGTAATAATGGGAACAAAGGGGTACTTCAGCACCAGTACTCTCACTGCTTCTGCATGAATCCTGTGAAGGAATGTAACCAGGATTTACATCTCCAGTCAATAACAAGCTTGAGAGTTTCTATTTTAGCTATTACTTTCTAGTTATGGATGTGCTATCTTTGAACCATTACCGGTGGCATTTAATTTTGAGCAGATTAACATCCCAAAGGAAGAATTAGGTTCACAAATCACATCTTCTTAACTTAAAAAAAAATCATCACCCTAAAAAGCCCAGACTGAAATAGTTTACATGTACAATATGAAAAATGAGTATCTGCTTGTGGACAGATATTCTAAGAAGTCACATCTGATCTGGGCTCTTCTGGCCAGTAAAAGTACAAAATTACAAAAGTATATACTTTTAGATACATATTGGTATATTTACCAAATATAACAAATAAATATACATATGTATATAATGTATATTTTAGTGTAATACTTTGGAAGTTTAATTTGTGCAAAAATGCTGTGCAGTGGTGAACCAAAGACTGAGCATACTTTAACAATTTCAGCAAAAAGTATGCAAGCACACTCTGGATCAGAATGCTGTTTTTACTGGCTCTGTACAGATCTAAACTTGTATCAAGAAAACTAAGTTTGTTTAGAGATTTTTCACTTTCACTATTTTCATTATGTAATAACATTGCACCACCCTAAAATTCTGAGAGGAGAATTAAAACTAATATAATTATGGCAAGCACTTATTTTTGTCCAGATTCCAAGAAAATAGGATGTGTGCTGTAGTATACTCTGGCAGTTCCACTCCCCCTTCCCCAGAAAATAAACTTGGGAACTTGCCGGATGATGTGAGAAATAGTATGTGCAATCAGCCTGCAGAAGAAACAACCAGAAGACATATAAAATATTTTAAGCTGTTTGTTTGTGTCTCAGCACCTGAGAGGCTGTTCCACTTGGCTTATCTGTGTCTCTTGGGTGGAAGGTTCCAGCTCTTGTCCCCCCAGCATACCAACCAGAATGCACACCTCGGCAGGCCAGGAAAATGTACTCTCTCTCCTTGTGTGAGAACAGAAAGCAAACTAAAATAGACAGGGACCTGAAGAAGAAAGGGAAGAATTGAGGGAATTGCGAGGGGTGTAAGTAAGGAGTACTGCAGTAGAGAAGGAAGACGATTTAAGCACTGTGGCACAAGGAAAAGAGTTATGAAAATGTTTTTGTCATAGTGGACTGCAGTTAAGAAGTTGGTGGCTAGGAGCTGCAAATCTCATTTAAAAACTGCAAATTTTAGTTCCCTCACAGCTAATAGTTAAGCAGCTTTTATAGTAGACCTGCTATAACTCCTTTGTTGAAAGGCTTACTTAGGATTTTTTTTTTTGTCACGGAAATATTCCTAAAGTTTGAAATCAAATGTAGAAAATGCAAATCCAAAACAGCAAGCGTGCATGCACCTCATCTTGCTTTCAAAACAAAGCTGGCCTGGACGTTGTTTGGGTGAAAGCACCAGGTGGTACATCACTAACGGTGTCAGTTAACCATCAGTAATTCAGCGTTCTGAGAGATGGGGTGCTGAACGCAGCGGGACATCAATGGGACACATCTGTCTCACGGCTGAGAAACAGGCTTCTTGTGAATGATAATATTCCTGAAATGTTTTATAGATTGCATATTAATCTTGTTATGAATGTGTTTTCTGCTTACTTGTCATTTTGCACAGAAAAAATCCTTTAGGAAATGAAACATCTCAGTTACAGAAATATCTTGTCACGATCAATAAATATCTCGCATACGTGCCCATGTAACAACACCAGTGTTTAGCCAGACACCGATTCTTTTTTTTTTAAGATTTGTTTTTTGGAAACAAATAATGCTGGGTTTGGAAATAATAAAAAAGGTCATTTGCCTCTTCTAATTTGGTTTCAATTACAGAAAGAGAAGTAAGATTTAGTCATTAGTTTTACCAGCTGAACAGGACTAGCTCAATTAACATCAGCTCCTACTTCTTCAAGTGTGAAACAGCATAACTAAAAACAGTGCCTGAAAATGTCTGGCATTTTAGTAAGAAATGGAGCAACAACTAATTAATAAAAGTTAAACATTTAGATTATTGCATACAAAATATGTTGAAAAATTTGAACGTTGCTGGATTTTAATCAAAAATATGGTGTAGGAATATATTTCTAAATTAAATCCTTAAGGTTACCACTCTTTACAAAAGAAGATATTAGATGTGTATGTTGTATAGCTTCCTTCACCTCTTGTGAAAGCTGAAATTTGTACAGATGATTACTAGGTTATTCAGTTTTCTACTGTGGGCATATAGCTGGTAGCAGATTATGTTTTTGTCATATCTTTTGAAGACTGAGATAAGATCAAGGAGCCCAAACTCTGAAAAAGACTACTCACTCTTTTCTAGGAAAGCCTAAAAGGAAGACAAAATTGTTCAGGAAGAAGATTAGTTGTTAAATGCTGCGAAGGCAGGGGTCAACATGTCTAACATTTGTGTCTTATAACCTTTTAGTACAGTAGACTGAAGATCAAGAGTACATGAATCTCAGATCCTTGCTTAATTAAAGTTTGAGGCAAATGTTTTTTCTGTTCCACTCTAATTAGTTCCGAATTCCTAAATCCATTTAGAAACGACTGCCATAAAAATCAATATAAAGCCCCTTTCCTAGGGATTCAGACTGCCCAAAGAAATAGTGACAGTTCTGGGGAGTACAGCGGCGGTGGAGGCCAAAACAGGTGGATAAATGGATGAGAAATAAGCTTCTCAGTTGTTTAAAGCAGAGGACCTGGATGACCTCTCTACCTGAAAGAAATTGCCGAGAGTGCTTCTGAAGAAGGAAATGTAGGGCCTACAGAATTTTGTTCCTCTAAATGCCGTTCATACTTTACCGATCTGCTCATTTATGAAAACTGCAGGGGAAAAAAAAGCCAAATTGAAAATACGTTCCTGAAATATCACCATTGTATTACTTTCCAGAGGTCCAAGCGTATTTGCTTTTCTTGCATGCTGCAAAAATGTTGTTTATTCCATTACTGAGGCTATATCCTTAGAAGAACAAAAGCTTTGGGAAATAGTTTTCTTTATTTCTTTTCTTAATTGATTTTTTCCCCTCTGTGGTGTTTTACATTTTCATTACTGTGTCATATGAAATGGTAAAAAGAAATAGCTTATCATTATTACTTTCCGTTTCTTTTTTATAAAGCAAAAAAATACTTAATGAAAATCCTGTTATTTGAAATTTTGATATATCAGTTTAAGTTGTTGCATTTCATGCATGTTTTATTATCTGACTAGTTTTTTTGAAGACATGTCCTTCTGAAGCAGAGGTTATATAAACAAGGTATTTTTAAAAGCAAATTTAAATGTTAATTAAAAGCTAGTTAGTAGTATTTACAGAGAAATAACCAATATATTTTCTGGTTCTGAAGAACCCTTTGACATACAGTGGATTAGCTGGTGGGGAATTACTGCTCTTGCACAAGTTTGCAAAACCCAAAACATAGTCTTATGACAATACTCCAATTAATTTTGAAGAATTATAATCAACTGAACATTTTTATATATTGAAAAATAAACTTCAAGATATTTTTGAAAAAATACCTCTTACAATGATATTGATACTAAAAATATTTTAGTAATATTTACAGAGCACTGTTGATGTAATTTTCCCTTTAGAATTTCTTTAATGAAGTAGAGTGAGAAAGAAAAGAAAAGAGGCTAATCATCTGACCTGTGCAGACAGCTGTATCCCACAGCATCCTCTAGAAATGGCAAGATAATTATATTGATAGCAACTGTCTTTCTTGAATTCCTCTTTTTTTTTTCTTTTTTTTTTTTCCCTCTCTCCACGTCTTTATTGTGTCTTAAGTTACATTTTGGTTCATGATTTAGGCAGTTTAGTGCTATTTTTAAAAAATATACACTCTCATAAAATGTCCTAGAACATAAGGGTCCAAGAAAGGGCAAGGAGTTAATACTGTCAGAATTATGCCAGCACCACCAGCTAGTGAGCAATGAAATAAATAGCAATTAGAAACGGGAATGGAATCAAACTTCAGAGTTCTGTCTCTCCATTTCTTCTGTCTCCTGGAGTGAAAAGAAGTGAGTCTTGCTTACTTTAATATTCAAGGCTTTGTTAAGAGAATGGGAAATTAAGACAATGGATTATCTGTCTCTCCTGAGAGAGAGAGGGTTGATCAACTTTTCCTGTAACAAGAGAAGTTCTTAGGCAGCCCTCTGAAGGGTCTTTCCATCTAAGTTGAGGCTAAAAACTATTTGAAAGTCTTATGAAAGAGAAAAATAAAAAAAAGTAAAGCCTGGGAATGTTCTAAACGGGTTGGGAGACTTTTATCCCTCTTCTGAGTGGATCCCAATTTATTACTGTGTCAGATGCTGGCTTGTTATTTAGTGCTTGGATGACTGCCTTGATGAGAGACTTCATTTTTCCCTGAAACATATTTTCTTTTTGGCTCCTGCTGTGGCTGCTCAGTTTTCCACTGACGTGACTCCCACACAGGAGTCCATATTAATATAGAAAACAGTGCAGCAGCATTCAGGTTCTGACATGTTTGTTAAAAGAAGACCCTTTACTGGAATATTGTGTCCTTACTGCTCCTACCTAATTGCTCCCTACCTCAGACCACTTTTACCCAAAGTGAGTTACATTTGTAACCATACAGAATTAGCCAAGCTGACCTACCACTTGCCAACCTCTAAAAGAAGAGATCCTGTGCCTCTGCCTCCTCCTTCATGCTGCTCTGTCCCTTGCACTGAAGTTCTGCTCTCATCTGACCACAGGATTCAGCCTGCTAATGCAGCAGGACTTTAATCCAAGTCTAGACCAAAAAAAAAAAAAAAAAAAAAAAAAGAGTACTTCTTTACTGGGTTAGTTGATGAGGTCAGCTGGGTGACACAAAAAGCATGAGGGAGTGGGAAAGCCTGCATAGGCAAGAGCAGAGGATGAGAGTAAGGAATGAGTAAGAAGTTTGTGGTGCAGAGGTTTTATAGAGGGGCCCACAGCTGATGGCATACACTGACTCTGAAAAGCCGATTTTGGAGAGAGGTGAAACAACAGAGTGCAAAGGGAAAAGGAAAACTCTCCCCAGTGGTCAGGTGGGAGAAGCAGTCACAGGATCCCTAGAAGAGCTCTGGGCATTTCTCCAGTGCTGTGGGTGGCAGAGGAAGATGTTTTCTCACCTTGTTTCCCCCTAGTGCTATATACTTTTGTCAGGACCTCCTCTCCCTGCCCTGTCCCCGCCCCCCATCCCCATTCCCCCCGTCCCCAGTTGTTCCCATTAAACAACGGCATTAGCACTGATTGGGATGCATGAATTATCTTGTTAAGCTTGTGTGTACACATATTACGTGTTAATATTTATTGAATATTTAAATTATTATTATCATGCATAGTGGCTTGGTTCTCTCTAATAAACTAAGATCTATGAAGTGAGATAAGGAAACAAGGGAATGAAGGGGTTGTTCTTAGACCAGTCATAGGTACTTCCTGTGAAAGCCCACTACTATTTGGGCTTGCAGGTGCAGGGCTGTGAGAACAACAATATAAATACAAGAATATGATGAGAATAAAGGAAAAATAATACTACAGAAGCTCTGAAAACACTGCCTCAACAGTGCAGGTAAAGGTTACAGGGCTGCAAGTAGCAGTCCCGTAAGTATTACTAAGACTAAGGCACTATGGTACCTAATGTACTTCACAACTTTTGTTACTATTTCTGATGTAAATCCACTATAACATATGTTTTCTCTGCTTGTGTGAAAGTATTTGTTTTAACAGGCCAGGTTTCACACTTTTTGTTTGTTATTTTTAATCAGCAATTGTAGATTTTGTGAAGTTTTCACCCAAATCTTTCAGGGTTATCATTATTGCTATTGTAACTTAAGAAAGTTAATTTATCCTGTTGTGCACAATAGGTGTAATGACCCTTTTTACTCAGATTTACACATATAGGGAGGTCTGAAATAAAGTGATTTTCCTACATTAGAGTATAATCCATGAGGTCAGACTCCTACTTCGTGCACCTTATTTTGTTAGACTAAAAAGAAAACCAACAAAAAGAGCAGCAAAACCCTGTACATTTTTCCTCTTTCCTTAGAATAATTTCCAGTTAAGGAATTAGTTCTATAGTATCTCACCTACAGATGTTCTTTGCCTTTTTTCTGCAGGAAGGAACGACATGGGCAAGGTCAGGTTCATTTACTCGACATTTATAGCCTGCCTACATATACATAGTATGGAAGGGTTCTTCTGAATTCTTTCATGGATTGTTTACTGATATTATCCAGCTCCCGTGCTTTAAGACAGTGTTCAGTCTGACTTAGACATGAAGAAGTTTAGTCCCCATATGATAAATATAAGTCCTTATTCTGAGTAACCCCTTGGAAGAAGTCACTTTCCACCATTCCTGTGATAAGCCTCCTGACCCTGATATTGAGGTTCAGTAGGCTAAAGGAGAGGTTTACACTGCTTCAGTATTGCTGCCACCTGAATTGCAAAAGGTTATGAAATGGAAAAAAGCATTTCTGTTAGTGTATATGATGCTGCTGGTTAAATTCTCCAGCTGACTTACAGTCTCTCTGAATCATTTTTTACATTCAAAACAATACTTAGAACAGCAAGGAATTTCCAAAATTATAGCATCAGGTTGCATAGGAAATGTGGCAGCGTAATCACGTTGTAATTTATAGTTTTCTTCTACTTTTGGTGTTTTCAGTAAGTCTAATTTATAGAACCTTGCACAGGTTTTGCTAAAAACATTTTTCTGTATTTTTATTATTTTTCTCTACGTTTCCTCAGTGCCACTTCTACTTGATGAGATAGAGGACCAATCCATAGTGTAAATACATGGCTTTCTACAAATTAGTTCAAAACTCCTTGAATGAATAAGATTATTCTCTCTCACATGAAAACTTCAACAGATACAAGCAACTGCTGCCATTTCTTCAAGACATTCTTCATCACATTCTTTAGATTGGGCTTTGAAGAAACAAGGCAAGTCTTCAAACTACCTCTCATAACAACACCGGCATTTGATTGCAGCATCTTTATACTTAATTCATGTGGAACAAAAATGGTGTTGACATTGTCTTGCATGTATAGCGTCAACATGGTTTTTTATGTGATACTATTTTGGATCAGTAAGAGGAATTTAGTCAAAATATGAAATGTAATTTGTATGTTTTGACCAAAAAAAAATTCAGGAAAGTTACCTGGTTCCCTAATGACACTGATTCACTGCAGTACAGTTAGTAGTTACTGCAAGGAAGTTCCAGATGCTTTGAATTTCCCAGATCACATTCATTTCTTCAGCCAAAATCTGGATTTTTCTCCAGAAAACCATCATGGCAATGTTCGCTTCAAGTCTTTCAGGTTCCCCAAGTAGCTTCTTCCTTGATTATTTGGATACCTTACATAAACCAGTAGATCTAAGCTTGGATGCTCCTACTCTAAGCTATACCAGTCATTCAGGAGGTCCATAGTAGCTTCATTATAAGAAATAATAGCCAATCTCTGCTTGAGGCGTCTGCTTTACTTTTCTGCTAAGCTTATTCTGCTTGTTTTTTCAACACCACCACTGTCCCTTCCACAGTTTTCAGCTTTCCCCCCTGGATTTTTTCACTAGATCACTCTCAGCTGGCAAACCCACTACAAGATGGTTTGTTTCCTTTTGAATCATAGAATCATTAAGGTTGGAAAAGACCTCTAAGATCATCAAGTCCAAACATCAATGCAGTACCGCCATGCCTCCTAAACCATGTCCCAAAGGGCCACATCTACTTGTTTTTCAAATACTTCAAGGATGGTAATTCCACCACCTCTCTAGACAGCCTATTCCAATCCCTGACCACTCTTTCTGTGAAGAAATTTTTCCTAATATCTAATCTAAACCTCCCTGGTGCAGCTTGAAGCCATTTTCTCTCATCCTGTTGCTAGTAACTTCGGAGAAGAGACCAACACCCACAACACTACAACCTCCTTTCAAGCAGTTGTAGAGAGAAATAAGGTCTCCCCTCAGACTCCTCTTCGCCAGGTTGAACAAACCCCAGTTCCCTCAGCTGCTCCTCAGAAGACTTGGTCTCCAGACCATTCACCAACTTTATTGCCCTTCTCTGGACAAGCTCCAGCACCTCAAAGTCTTTCTTGTAGTGAGGGGCCCAAAACTGAACACAGTATTTGAGATGCGGCCTCACCAATGCTGAGTAGAGGGGCATGATCACTTCCCTACTCCTGCTGGCCACACTGTTCCTGATACAAGCCAGGATGCTGTTGGCCTCCTTGGCCACCTGGGCACACTGCTGGCTCATATTCAGCTGGCTGTCAACCAACACACCCAGGTCGTTTTCTGCTGGGCAGCTTTCCAGCCACTCTTCCCCAAGCCTGTAGTGTTGCATGGGGTTGTGGTGACCAAAGTGCAGAACCTGGCACTTGGCCTTGTTAAAGCTCATAGAGATGGCCACGGCCCATCGATCCAGCCTGTCCAGATCCCTCTGTAAAGCCTTCCTACCCTCAAGGAGATCAACACTCCTGCCCAACCTGGTGTCATCTACGAACTTACTGAGGGCACACTAAATCCCCTCATCCAGATCATTGATAAAGATATTAAACAAAGCTGTCCCCAAGACTGACCCCTGGGGAACACCACTTGTGACTGGTCACCAACTGGATTTAGCTCCATTCACCACAACTCTCTGGGCTCGGCCATCCAGCCAGTTTTGTACCCAGTGAAGAGTACACCTGTCCAAGCCATGAGCCTCCAGCTTCTCTAGGAGGATGCTGTGGGAGAGTGTCAAATGCTTTATTAAAGTCCAGGTAGACAACAGGCACAGCCTTTCCCTCATCCACTAGGCAGGTCACCTGGTCGTAGAAGGAGACCAGGCTGGTCAGGCAGGACCTGCCTTTCATGAAGCGATGCTGTCTGGGTCTGATTCCCTCTTTGTTCTGCACATGCTTTGTGAGCTCACTCAAGATGAACTGCTCCATAATCTTCCCCAGTACCAAGGTCAGGCTGACTGGCCTGTAGTTCCCTGGATCCTCTTCTTTTGTGACTGGCCCTTCTTTTAGATAGGCGTCACATTGGTGAGCCTCCAGTCATCTGGGACCTCCCCTGCTAACCAGGACCGCTGGTAAATGATGGAGTGTCACTTGGCGAGCTCCTCTGCCAGCTCCCTCCATACTCTCGGGTGAGTCCACCCAGCCCCAGAGGCTTGTGAGTGTCCCGGTGGAGCAGCAGGTCATAAACTGCTTCCTCCTGCATTATGGGGGGTTTGTTCTGCTCTCCGTCCCTGTCTTCCAGCTCAGGGGGCTGAATACCCTGGGGATAACTGGTCTGACTATTAAAGACTGAGGCAAAGAAGACATTAATTACCTCAGCCTTTTCCTCATCCTTGGTGGCAGTGTTCCCCCCCTCGCCCCCTGCATCCAATAAAGGATGAAGATTCTCTTTGGCTTTCTTTTTGTTGTCAATGTATTTGTAAAAACATTTTCTGTTAACCCTTGCAATAGTTCTAGTGCTAGTTGGGGTTTTGCCTTTCTAATTTTCTCTCTGCAAGATCTAACAAGATCCCTGTACCCTTACTGGGTTGCCTACCCTTTCTTCCAAAGTGGGAAACTCTCTTTTTTCCTGAGTCCTGGCAAAAGCTCCCTGTTCAGCCACTCTGGTGATCTCCCCAGTGGTTCATCTTATAGCACATGGGGACAGCCTGCTCCTGTGCCTTTAAGACTTACTTCCTTCTTGAAATACTATAACTTAATTACATTCTCACTTGTAACCTCCCTCTAATTCTCTTCCACCCCAAAAGTATGGGGCTTTTACAGGCCCTGCTCAAGAATACAATGTCAGTGAGCCCGGTATTGAGATTGGTAGAATTGTTTTGATTTGGAAAGGGTGAGTTTGGGATACACAGTGTAATTTTTGGTTATGGTAAATAGTGCAGTATAGAACTCTACCTTTTCTGCAAGTGACATTTCCTGGACACAGTTCATCATTTTCTGAAATATTTTTGACATAATTTCTATCAGTTTGTCAGAACAACATTCTTTGGACAGACTTTCTTTTCCACAGCATCATTTTAAATTAGTGCATCATTTTAGATTAGTGTTGCTTCTCAGAGAAAACTTCATGCAGAAATACTTGCAGTTTACAGAGAACTCATTTCACTGGAATTCGCACATGGGAGTCTGCTTCTTCTCCCCATTAAAATTAGCTCAAGATTACCCTTTAATTTCAGGGACTGAGGGAGGAGCATATAAACTACAAAGGCTCAAAATGGTTACTTTTAGCCATAGAGTCCTGGTACTTTAATAATGAAGTATAATAATTATAGAGAGAAATCAATACAGTAGAAATCACGACAAGCTGGCATGAAATTGTTATGGGGGTTGTAAAGGATTCTTAAAGTGACAGTGAATAGGCCAGAAACAATGTGTATGAGCCAGTTTACATGAAAAGCATCTTGAGCTGCTTTGAGTAGCAACTTCAGGGTAGTATAGAACTCGTGTTAAATGAAAACTGTCTCTTATTCAGAGAACATAATAGTAACGTGATATTTGAACAGCCAGTAGTTTTAACATGAGAAAGTCATGGATATTGTTGTTTGGGTATCTCGTATGTGGAAATGAAGATTATATGCAAAAGCTGTGTGCTATTACTATGTGCAGGACCAGATGTGTCTGTGACAGTGATGGGTGAAAACCTGAGGATGCTGCATCACCCTCTGTGGAGTGCAAGTGCTGCACGAGGCAGATGGTGCTAAGCAAGGATGACTACTGTCCCTTTTGCCTTCACATTAAACCTAGACCTGGGTCTGGATGTGTTTTGAGGATAGATCCTTTTGTTCAGGTGAGAAACAGTGGCATGAGATGTCCCACTGTTGCCAGAGGCATATTAGTACATTTATGACTGCTGCCTCACTGGAGTCTCTAGCATCCAGAGGGCCTAGCCTGTTCTCAGTTTCTTCTATGGTCACTTCCAGGGCTGCAAGTGTAATTCATTCTCCATTCCTTTTATGAATAGTGGCTGAAAGGTCTGTGTGCTCAGCATGTGGACAGTAAATAGATTCAACTGGCCTTGCATACTAGAAGCAAGGGGAAGGACCATGAAGCTTTTCCACTCTCTTTGTGCTCAGATCCCTTTACATTTCTGTGTTGAAAATATTTTCTTTATTTATTTACTGATAACTTTCTTTTCTGTATAGAATCTAGTGTACCACAGTGGTTTTTTTTCTACTGTGACTTCTAAAGGGGAAAAAAATTTCCACAAAATCTACTCATTTCAAGTGATGATAAAACTTTATCAATAGTAGGTAAATAGTCCTTCAACCCCAAATCTTCACATTGTAAAGAAATCCAGTTCCTTATTTCCAGTGTAGCTGGCATGAGAATACTTTCCAAGTCCCTGATCTACCACTCCATAATCAACATAGTCTCATAAGACGAAAGGAGCTTTAGATTTCAGAGAGGCAAGGGCATGGTCTTTTAAAGGCATTTCACACTGGGTTCAAAATGTCTAGCTTATGTTCTTCCCCTCAGGTGTGCAGGAATAACAGCTCATTAATATATTTCCTGTATTCTTCCACTAGCTCTGTTAGCAGCTTCTGTAACATCTGGCTGCTCGGATATATTGCAAAATCAGTAGCAATACCTACATTGAGGACAAATATCCAAAGGGCTCTCCACCGCAATAGTATTGTAAACAGGTTCATCAGGCATGATATTTAGTAAAGGCATGTGTAGGATGCTAAAACCACAAAATACGCAATGGTGAAAATCTGGTATGTCCGTAAACTGAGCATCAACTGAGAGTAGTGACATAGTGCTTAAAACAGCTGTAAATAAACCAGCTTTCAACCCTCCATTCCTATTTCAGACAAGTGATAAAGGAAGGTGTGGGCAGGATCACATTGGTAAATGCCTGAGGAGGATGTGGCTCTTGTCTTTGATAATGTTTCTACTCAGGACTGTAAATCTGCAAACTTTTCTCCACTCGAAAGCTTGAAACCAAGTCACGATCCCAGGCTTTTAAATCATTAGGCTATATGATTTGAGTGTATGAGAATTCAGTGTGCTAGTTTGACTTACAGCAATTCCATTTCTGCCATTCCAAGTGTATTTTAAATCAACAGAACAGTCTGGAAAAGAAAGCAAATTAAATATAGCTGGGTTACACTAGCGGCCCTTCTGCCCACTGGATAAACTTGAAATTTCCATGTATTTTATTGGAGAAAATGCAAAACGTGCTTCCTTTGGAGGCAGGAATCTGTGCGCTCTGCTCTCCAGTGGGCACATGCAGAAAACACTAAACTGCAGGTGAACTCTGTTGTGAGGGATAGAGGGTTCAGTTCTGCCAGGCAAACAAGCACCTTCAATTCCCATTGAGAAACTTCTGGATGACACTGCGCGTTGTTGCAATGTGCTGACGACTCACAAGTTGCCGTGTCTCTTCACTGCTAATGTCTTCTTTTGTCTGTGTTTTCCATCGGCAAGTGCTGTTTCACTTGCAGCATTTCAATGCATATAAAAATGCACGCTAGCATGTAAATGTTTGACAACTGCAATATAGCTTTTTTAGTTATGTCAGCACTGTGTGCTGGCAGTCCCTGCACAATCAATAACACAAATAAAGTTGGTCAAATAGAATGTAATAGTTTTTTACTGAAAAACTACATTTTGTCAAAATCAACACAGCTTAAGGGTAGGAAAAGAAATATTTCGTGGCAACCTTGATTCAATTTCATCTATTGGATTAAAATTGTTTTTGCACATCACGTACGTGTAAAGTGATTTTGTAATGCCAGGTAAATATCAAGGAGATAGTAAAAAGATGTATCTTAGACTAGTTAATATTTCCTTCTGAGGAGAAGATGTAGATGTCTGCTTCTGCTAGTGGAGTTTAATTCTGAAGAACTTCAAAGCCATCTCTTCTAAAAGTTCCTCTCCTTTACTATAATTCACCCATTACAATTGCACTGATTGTTTATTTGCTCTGTGACAACAAATGAGCAGTAATGTCATTGCTACTATTTGAACAAAGTCCTTTTTGGTCCTTATACTTTGGAGTTCAGGTAAATGCAAATGAGGCTGAAATTAGAAAAGGAACAGAAACAGAGATTTCCAATGGAGAAACAATTTTTTTTTTCCCCTCTCTAGGATCGCAGGAGCCCATTTCACCATGAGGGTTATTTTTAGTTTTGCTTTTGATTTTATTTCCCTCTGAAACTGTCTGGCTTTTTGATCTGCTTTGTTCTAGGAATAGGTGCTTTGATTGGTAATGAAGAAAGCTGCAGTCATTATTCTAGTATTGACCTGATGCACTAATGGCACTGAAAGCTGGGTTCGAGATTGTTAAACACTGAGTCTCTTAAATGGCTTATGGTCTCTGTTTATCAGTAAGACTAGGAGATGATTTAGCATCCAGATGCCCAAGTTTTGCTTGGATGTCTCTACACTGAACTGCATTACAGATTAACTCTTTTTGTAGCTATAAATATTGAATACAGTAAAGCATTCTTACTGTCAGACTAAATATTATTGTAAATGCAAAGAGAAAGGTTGATTTCTTAGCTGCTGAATTCAGAACTTTTCTACGTAGAGGGAATTCATTTTGGCAATGCAGATTAAGTGGGAGCTATGGTGGCTCACCCTTGAGCTGAGTCCATAGAACTAGGTACTTCGAGTATTGTTTTGTACTCCAAATTTGTAACTGTTACCCAATTTTATGGATATATTTCCTTGTAATGTTAGCCTTTATTTGAAATGTCTTGGCCAGTTAAATCATTTATACATCTTACAGTGTTCATCAGCCCATACTTGTATTTTATTATGCAATAGTTCTACCTTTGACTGTACTACTGTAAATTCACTGGAATATACAATATTGTTTTTTAGTGAAGAGTGGGAAGAGGTACTAGCATAACCAACTGTCTGTCTTTCTGACTCACCTAGATCTGGATGAATCTTAGACTCACATTAGTGACCCAGTTAAATGTACTGAGATTTTCAAAAGGAACTTTAATTGGAAGTGTATGCATTATAAGATAATTTTGGTCTCAATCAGACTCAAAGGATAGTAGTTGGTAAATGAGATTAAACTCTAATTAAACTTGCATCTAAATGTGCCAACATAAAGCTAAAGGTTTTCATATGCTATTTGAATAATTCAGTTAGGTAATCTTAACTGTTCTCTGAAACAATAATTTCCAGGAACTTGGAATGAGACTTCTCTTGTTAAGTTGCCCATGTAGGAACTGTAGAATAAAACCTTCATCCAGAAGAATTATGGACTGTTCTCTATTCAATAGAGTAACTATGAGTTACTACCTTAATTAATGCAGCTTCTTTGATTGCTAGCATTTCTTTTCTTCTGTAGTTTTTTTCCCTTTCTTTTTAATTCATAAATAATTCAATATTTAAAATTAGAATGGTGGTTGACCATCCTCAGTTGCATAAGAAGTCGGATAGATGTTATTTTCACTGATAAAGATGAAGACTTGCAGAAACCATCTGGACTTTGATTGAAAAGAACCATTACAAGGACTGGGGAAGCACAATGAGATTTATAGCAGACATAGCTACAGTATTAAAGCAAAAACCCTTTTGTCATTTTTCGCTAAATAAGATGACACTAAGATTTATCAAGGGAGTGCTGAGTTTAATTGTAACATGGTCTCATTACAAACAGTCAGATAAATTGTGTGCATTAATTATGAAGCAGAGGATTGCATAATAGCCTTTGCCTTTAATGATGTCAATTCTAAAACTCTGTCATGGGATGTTTAATGAACCTGCCTCTCTGTATCTAATGGCATGTGCTATAAATTTGTTCTGGTTTTTAGGTTATAATTTTTGGGTATCAGGCCATTGAAACAGGGCAACATGGTGTAAGCCTCTAATTGAAGGTGTAGTTAGCGTGGTTCTGGTTCAGCTTGTTTACTTGTCTCCAAGTTTGTGCTATGTATGAGGCAGAGGTTTCTGGAAATCGTGCAAGTCTTCTGTTGATCAATGTCCTATCCACTCCAGCGTGTCCTGCTTCCAAAGGAAATGCAGGCATGCAAGCTTCTAATAATCTTCCTTCGAACTTTTATGTGAAAGTCATTTGATCTTCACAGAAAATGAACATAAAAGAAAAGAAGCATAGTTGAAACAAATCTGCTCTTAAATCGTGCTGAAGAGTTGTGGAATACCTCCATGATATTCATCCCTCTCTGCTGACTTGCTGCTAAAGGAAAACTTAGTGAACATTGTTGGATTTTTTTGTGTCTAGGCTTTTTGTCCCATCTTTAACAGAGGCACTTTAAAATCATCTTTTACACATCACACACAGGCTTGAACGCACAACCAGGTATTTTTATCCAAAGTTAATATACAAGTACACAATTTGAATACTTTTATTTATTTTGCGCAGACTTAAAACACTTAACAATTTCTGAGCTGAAGAGTGCTACTCATGGTTTCTTTCTGTTCTTTCAAGTAGTATGCACATTTGCAGCAGTTTTACTCTGTTTTGCACATGCCCGGTACTCCTAAACAGTGTAAAAGGCTCAAGGCTGCATCATTCTCAACAGGTCTTGAATTTAGCTTGGATGTATTTTCTTACCTAAAAAAAAAAAAGACAAACTACCTAGTACTGTCTCCTGATCATCAAGTCCAACTAGTCTGAATAAAATAACTTAATATTCATGCTGATGTGCTGAAAGAACAATATGGAATTCAATTTCTTCTTTATTATTATGGAAGTGTCACAATCTACATATAAACATACACCAAAATATTCAGACCAGTATGTTTGTATCACTCATTGCAACTTTCTTACTTTAAGTTCAAAGGTAAGCAAAAATTCTGTCTTCCAGTCCATAGATTTCTAATAAATTATTCTAAATCAAATGTCATTCTTCCTACTCTTTGTTTTAATATCTAGCTAGCTATCACTGAAGATTATAGAATTAAATGCTGGGTTTGTTATTTGTGTCACACAGAAGCCTGAATGATATAAACTTCACCCTCAATTCTAGTTTTTTTGAAATATTTTATGGCGCTTTTTGTGCACTAGGAATAGCAAGTGATAATAAAATTCGAAGCTACAAAAATAAATTACTGAAGTAAATAAATTTTGAACCAGAATATTTTGAGAAACGTTTGAAGAAAAATTTGTTTTCTGTAGTAGGTAGATGTTAATTATAATTTAATAAATATTACTGAAGAATTTGATGAAACAGATGATTATTGGACAGTATTATTTTACTGGATCCTTAAATATTACAAGGACTTTTTTCAATAAATCCTTTAAATATTTCCCTTAATCTACTAGTTTGGGATTACAAGCCCATCTTTCAGTCTTTTGAGTTGAATTTCAAGCTCAAGAAAATCAGAAAATATAATTCTGATTGTATTTTCCTGGAGCTGATGCTCTACTGTTGTACTCAAAATGTTCAGCAAAATTAGGCTTACAAGACTTATCAGATATCCTCTGATGTTGACAGAAAGACTGCCTCTTATTCTAACTGGCACTGGATTGAGCTTTTAGAAGTAAATTGTTTTCTGCTGTGAATGTTAAAGTAACCGAAAGTATTCTGGGTTTATTTTGATGTAAATGACAGCAGAGTTTGGCCATCTTAAATTTTTCATAAAATTGTGATATGCTTGATAAGCTCCAGTGTATTTCTGTTCATAACGATATTCAAACACTTCTGCACTCCAAGAGCACGCTCCCTACCCTTTCTGTCCTTCCAGTGTTCCATATTCTGCTTCATGCAATTCACAACAATTAGAATTAAAAAAAAAAAAAAAGTCTTTGCATCACATAAGTCTATCTTAAACAATCAGAAACCCAGGAGTAAATTAATTTGATAGCTACAGATGCATTTGGGATGTATGACCTGCAGGGCTTACACTGTAATGCCATCGTTAAACTGCACTGCAAGCATATGATTTTAATTCTTTTGGCAGTGTTGGGATTTAGTTTTGTGTTGGCAAGGGGACCAGCATGAATGGTAATGATACTTATTCCCCAGTTAGGCAAATAAAAATGACAGGCTAAATCAAGCACCACACTGAACCAGAATGCCTTTTTAAATCACATTATTGGCAAACGAGAGAAGTTTGTTTTAATATAAAAATCATTTATTGAAAGATTTTAATTAGATTTAAGCACAAGGTGAGTAACTGAAGCAAAGTCTTAAGAGCAAATTGATCATTTAATAAGCCTCAGCATTGCCTTTAAAATACTGAAATCTTAGCAGGATCAGCTGTAGTATTTTATCCCTTGGGTAAATAAAGAGCAATGTAGCTGAAGTTGTTGGAATTTCATGGATGTAGAACTCTTGTGACAGTTAAGGCTGAAACAGACCTATTTTTCCTCTGTTTTACTTTATGAATTCTCTCCCTCCCACACCCGTTCATGAATAATATATCCCTGTATAGGGATTAGGCATATCAACCTGAGTTTTCCATTAAAATAGTTCATTTTTCTCTTTAAATTTATGAATATTTATCAAGGGATTCTGGGTTAGTTAATAGTATTTTCCCTTAATACATACACATGAATTCACATACACATAATTCTGAAAAATTAGAGGTATCTGTCTTGGGACTAGACTGCTCCTAAGCTCCCGCCAGCAAGCTGTAAGGTAAACATTCTTTAATAAGCAACAGGCGAAAAATAGTCTTTCCTCCCTCAATGTGAAATGTAGGCAGATTCCTCCCTTAAAACTTCTTTTTTTCACTTTAAGATAAGGAAACACAGGCACAAAAAAAAATGTAGGAGAACTTCATACATTATCGGGAAAGGGTCTCCATGATAATTTAAAAAGACCGTAATGTGCTAGAGCCGTTGACATAAGCTGAAGATGAGAGTCTAAGGCACAAAACCTTCAAAGACACTTCAGCAAGGGACGAAAATGAGCTGTTAGGCTGCAAGCTTTGCCAAACATTTGAACTCAAATTAGAACATCACTTTTTGTTAATTGATGTCCATGTGAACACACTATTCTTGACTGTATCATACCTGACAGCTGCATCTTACACACCCTGAAAAATTACAAAGTGCACTAAGGTGTAACAGGATGGTGAATCTTTGATGTGCCTGTTTCATATGGGAGAATTGTGGTGGGGCTCCAGAAGAAAGCTGACAATGGTTTTTGATTAAATCTTTTTCCCTCACAAAAAAAAAAAAAAAAAGAAAGATCAACTTCAGCTTATTGAGAGCATAGAGAGATTAGGGTTTTTTAAGATATAGCTGTCTCTCTTTGGAGTGCAAAGCAGTCTGAATGGCAGCATAATGTAACATCTTTGAAATTTCTCTAAAGCTTCCATGGTTGTCACCAGTCTTTGGTCAAGTGGTTGCTTTAATGCGCTAGCATCTATCTCAGAGGCAGTTATTGTGAATTATTCCTTGAGGATGCAATGAAGCAAGCTGTACAGAGTCATGAGGAACCATCGTATGAAGGTGCTTTGTGGACTGTTAGACTTGATTTCATTTCAGATGACTAGGATAAAACCAGAGGTTGCATTCCTGTCTGCGGGCAGTTGGGACTTTGCTTTTAAATGTATGTCCAGTTGTGCCTTCCTGTGAAGCTAAAGGAAGTATTATGTCAAATGATGTAGAATTCAGACTGTAATTTATGTTTTACTTTTCTGTTCTTCTACAGATAGTAACTTCATTCTTGCAAATGCTCAGGTGGCTAAGGGATTCCCTATTGTTTACTGCTCAGATGGCTTCTGTGAGCTGGCTGGATTTGCACGAACTGAAGTCATGCAGAAGAGCTGCAGCTGTAAATTTTTACTTGGTGCTGAGACAAATGAGCAGATGATTCTTCAAATTGAGAAATCATTGGAGGAAAAGGTAGAATTCAAGGGAGAAATCATGTTCTATAAGAAGAACGGTGAGTTTTTCTTTCCTGTTTTGTTAGTCCCAAAGAATGAAACTTATTGTTAATGCATATAATGCATAGCATGCATTTCTATGTAATGATTTTGTATGTCTATACATAGACATACAAGATAGACATAAACCTACAAGAATAAATTTGAACACGGACAGATGGGTACACATTGAGACTGTGTTTATATTAGTGTTATAGATTTTAAATAAATATATGACAATTAATGTAACTAATTAATTAATTAAAAAATGAATACTTACCGTAAGGTAGACAGTGGCTACGTAAAATTTTTTGGGGGGATGTTTGTTGTTTGTTGTCATTGCTGTCTTTTGGCATTTAGAAGAGACTCCCATCATTCCTTGAACTCATGTTTCGGGAAAGTTATTCAAAGAAAGTACTTTCAAATTTGTAAACCATACCTTAATATAGGGAAAAAAAATTATCTTAATCTGGAAGGATAAGAGCTGCTTTTCTCCAGTATGGTATAGTGATGAGTGGGCACGGTGAGAAGAGTTTTCAATGTATGTAAATGAAAGAAGTAAACCTAACATATTCCTTTCTCTGTCTTGGTCCTGAATGATAAATTGTGATTCTTTTGCACCATGAAGGGGTGCTTCAAACCTATAACAGACATGATTAATGCAGGCAGAAAGAAATTGCAGGTCAATTTTCTTATCAGTGAAGTAACTGAACCACTGATAAATAGGGAAAGAGAAATTGTTTAGGATAAAAGAATTCCCACAATCCATCCTACATGCACCCCTGTGTATAATTTGACTGGAAGCTATTCCAAGACATTTTCTCAGTATGAATAAATTTCCCAGACTGCCTATCATATTTTTGATTTTCATGTATTTCTGTACCACTGGGAAACAGAAATGAATAGGTATTAAAATAACATGAGACTGTTCTTGAATAAAAGCAGAATTTATCTTAAAAAATAATCTTGTTTTTTCAACAGAGCTGCAAATTGCAGACACCAAATTTGGTAAAACATTCATTTTAGCTAAATGTTTTGGGTTTGTTTTCCTTTTTTTGCCTTTTTTTTTTTTTTAAGAAGAAAAAAATGAACCTCTGAAGCAGTTAGGCTTATTCAATATTGGCAGAAAAAAATAACAACTGCTCATTGCAGAACAATGTTTTAAAAATATTTTAAGACATAAGACCTTTGGGAATAATGCCTCAAAATGACTGTATGGATATGTTCAGGTTTACCCAATACTGAAAATAATTGTCAGTTGGGCCCAGGAACGCAGGTCAGTGGGAGACAAGTAGCTAGCAATGCCTGTTTGTCATAGGATTACATTTCAGTGTCCCATTAGGACTTTAGGGTGTCAGAGTGAAGCGAGGTACCTAGTACACTGTTCAGAGGTACAGCCTCGCTCTGTCGGCCTAGCTACAAGACCAAATGAACACTTCAGGAACAGAAGTTCAGCTTCAGGGGTAATTCTGAGCTCACAGAATACACTGAAACATTCCTCAGCATACTTCTTAAAAGCTTAGTAATGAGTACAACATTATGATATGAAATGACTATGATGGAAATGGATATAAGTACACAATAACTTATTCTTGGTTTCTTCCTCTGGATTTGATCTAAAACATAGAAGCTAGAAATTTCTAATTAATCTCTCCCCACATCCCCCACTCCCATGCGTATGCCCTCTTTTGGGAAAGAAATTCAAGCTTCCAAAACTGAAGATGGGTTAATTTCTTAATTGCCACATTTTTCAATATTCTGAATTCGATTTAAACTCAGTTTAAAATTGATTTAGTTTTTATGACTAAATTAGATTTTTTTTCATTCTGTACAAGAAGTGATTCAAGCTTGGGACACTAGCTCTTACTAGTTTTGATCTGAATTTAGTAAGCTTGAATATGGGTCTTTCACAGTTACTTAACCACCATTTAAGAATTCACATAACACTTTTTCTCAGTAATTATTAGTTAAAGGAATGATTATTATAACTAAAGCAACTCCAGCAACCCACCTGCAATTCCATGGAAGTTCCAGACTGCTCCAAGCTGACACTGCAGCCAGTAAGAGTGGTGTGCGAGGAGCTGGGTAGGGAGCTGAGTAAGGATTACCTGTCTGTGGGATGAAATGCAGGATTTCACTGTCTTTGTCATTTGGGTTTGGATCTTAACAGAAGGATGATCTTCAGCAGTTTTACTCTGACCAAACTCAAAAACAATCCTCCTAGAACGACTAGAAGTGGATAGGAGCTTTTCTCTATTTGTGTTCTCCTTAGGCATTTTAATGAATCCTTAGGATAGGATAAACTGACTGTACCTGCTCATCCAGGGTATTTTCTGCCATGTTAGCACAGAGCAATATTCAAACTGTGGCAGCAGCAGCAGCAGCTTCAGAGAGAGATGTCTTTCGAGAATCCCACTCCAAATACAATTTTCATCATAGTTTCAGTATTTATTTTGATTCCTCAGTCAGTTTCTAACTTTTTATTCATCAGAGCTGTTTTAGTTTTTTAAATACAAAAGAAAAGAAAAATATTAAAAACCAAGGGATTTTATGATTGTTGCCTTCTTCTGAAAGTTTTACAATGATACAGCCTAGGAGCTGATTTTTAAAATTTTTTTTTCTTACTATTTCTACACTATCTTTAAAAGATCTGCAACAGATTAAGTTGTTTGCATTGGAAATGCAAAGTAACCTTTCTTAATTCAAGTGAGTTGTGAAAAAGAACTCACTCCCTGGACCTTTCTTTCAGAGTAAGCTAAAAGCAGATGGACACTATGCTGAGGAACTACATTTAGACAAACCCTTCTTTTTCTTCCTGCCAGACCACTGCAGAAATTTATCAATAGCAAGTACATGTAGTTAAATGAAGTCTTCACAACCCCCCAAACTGAAGTACAAAAAAGTAGCAGCATGGACTTTTTCTGTTACAGCCTAAGAGGATGCTACAATAAGTCCTATAATCATTGACTTAGTCCAGTCTAAGATCTCCATCTTCAGCTGCTGAGAAGGTCATACTTTGGTTCCCTTATGATCACATCAGACTCATTTCCTATGTATCAAAAATCAGTTTGTAGTATTTAAAAATAGGTCTGTTCTTACACACACCCTCTTAAGACCTGCAGTAGTCCTACAACCTTCCTTCACTGAAAGGAAATCAGCATTTTTCTGTGTATGTGTAACTTGTGTGAAACACTATGTAAACTCTGATGGCCACTTCTGACTTATGGGCGTTTGAGAGGCTTCACTGTTGTGTCCATTGTATCTGTGCACCCCACCAACAGGGTTGCTTGCCACGGCTTTTGGGGGCATTTAAAAGTCCCTGCTGTAAGATGACTGGAGCAAGTGGGTGTTTCTGGGACCACCAATACAAGTTGCCTTAGAACTTGCCTGCAAGCAGAGTTTGCTTCATCTGTGATAGGCTATGGGGACTCAAGGGACACTTTGTCATGTTCTAGGTGTAAAAAAAGACTTTCTGAGGTATGTGTTAGGCATGTGCCTTGTAGTTCTTGGATGGTAAAGTTTTGGTAAGTAACCTTTAAGGTCAGGAAGGCATCATATAGTTATTTTCTTAATTTTTTTATTTTAAGGGTCAGTATGAATAAATCAAGGTATTTTGGCTCTTCTTATCAGTGTGGGAGAATATGTGTTCTAGTAATTCTGTATCCTTATCTGGAGGGTCAGGCCTCTTACTGAGTTACAGGATACCATCAGGCAAACGGCCACTTAAAGTCTAGGTGTAACAGTGTTCTCACATGAGCAGCAATGACAGCCGCAGGCAAAGGAAATAAGCCTCAAGCCATAAGACATCATCTATAGCCTCTGCCATGGTTGTAGCTGAGTAATATGGCTAGAGGATAACAAAGGCTCCATTACATTATTTGCAGTTAATGAGTGACTTGCTTTAAGCAAGAAAAGAAAGCTTTTTTTTAGACTATGAGTTTAATCTTATTTAAAATTATAGAAGAGTTAATTTTAAAGAAATTTAAGGAAAATTAATTTCCTCTAAAATGAAAGAAAATTAGGTTTTCTTAAAGGTTTTCTTCTCTACAGAAATTATTTTGCTCATTGCAGAAATGGTATCCCTTATTTCCAACAAGAAGTTTAAAAATCTATTTTTGATGGCTGTCTAAAAATATCCTGTAGCATTTTGAAACATGGGAGCTGTATGTTACCTTTTTAATATGAACTGGCTCCCTGCTTTAACAATCTCCAGAAATCCGCAATGTCTTTGGGAAATGTTAAGCCCAGCAGTTAGAAAAAAGGCATTTATTAGAATTTTCTAATTGAAAAAAAAAATTCCACACAGAGACATCAATTTTTCTAGTGGTGTCTGGTTACTAATGTATAGGAAGTCCCTTGACAAGTTGCTTGGCAGGACAGTTCATAGCAACATGACCTCAGTGCTGCTCCACTGCTGCTCTGCCTTAAACACGTGGCCTAAAAATAAGAAAGCTAAAAAGCTTTTGTGGTTGGCTTGCTCACATTGTCTAAATTGTAGTACAAAGTACAGGAGGAGGAGAATAAAAAAAGCAAGCAACACTGAAAAATTAATCTGATGGTAATATCTAATCACAATTACATGAGCCATAAACAATAATTTGTAACCCTGTAAAAGCAGCCTCTTTTCTTTTTTCCTTTTTTCTTTTCCTTTTCCCTTTCTTAATTTTCCTTTTACCCTTTTATTTTTTCCTCTCTTCCTTTTCCCTTTTTCCTTTTCTCTTTTTTCCATTTTCTTTTTCCTTTTTTCACTTTTAAAACTTTTTTCCTCCCCCCCCCCTTTTTTCTCTTTTTTCCCTTTTTTTCCTTTCCCCCCCCGTTTCCATTTTTTCTCCTTTTTTTCCTTTTTTCTTGCCCGCCTTCCATCTAGCTCAGTAGGCATTAGGAAATTTCACTGATCTTGGGGAAGTATTCCTCTTAAAAAGCAGTATGGTTGTGGCTATATACAGAAGGCATGTCCTTATTTTCCTCTATTTCACAGAAAAGGGGATCTTTTGGCTCCTTTTCTCTCCAAACACTTCATTTGATTGACCCATGGCCTCTGATGAAAGGTAATGTGTAGCTTTGAAGTGTGTAGGCTTTTTAGAGACAGTCCCAGCTTCTGCAGTGGAAGAGGAATATGGGGCAGATTTCTGCTCCTCCGGAGAGCCTTGGCTTAAACTCTTGAAAGTCTCAGGTGAAGTGGTGAGACAAAGTCTGCGAGGAGAGGAAACAAGGGGAAGAACTTCAGTTAGAAGGGAAAAAAAGGCAGTAGAATCCCCTGTGTGCAATGTGATCTAAAACATCTGAGATCTTTTGCTGTAATTTAATGAGACTTCAGTAAGACTGCTGCTTACTAACTGACAGCGCTGATACTTTGTTCTGATGGCACTCATGGTGACATTGGCTAATAGCTTCTTTCAATAGCAGTATGATTTATTAAAAGCATAATTCACTGAGAAAAGATTTGTTGATAAGTAAATAAATCTGTATATGAGTTTCCTGCCGCTTATTGCTTTGTTACAAAGTTATGGGCCCTTCATTGCTTACAGATGCTTACCATTTAGTGTTTCCACACAGGCACCCTGCAGCTGCACTTAATATCAATGGCTGTTAGTAATGCCTATGCACTTTTTTTTTAAGATGTATTTCAGTATGCTACTTCTTACACATCTATTTTTAGGAAGAGATATAGGTATTTATTTCACAGTGGGATGCTTGAACTACATCAGACTGGTCACTCTTCAAATTTTATCATAATTTTATGGCCACACTGAGGATGCTGATTGGCTATATTCCATTTTTATGAGTTGTAAGTCTGGCTTTAGCTAAAAGCTGACTTGTGCCCCCATGCTTCACCATGAGTTAGGGTGTTCTTTGGTAAAAGAAAGAACAAAGTACCATTTCTCCTGATGACTACCTTCCTCTCTGCTACTGACATTTCCTTATTTTGTTCATGATGCCCAAATCCATGTGCTGGATCATGGTGCAGACTAACTGACACCTCCTGTGCTGACAATTAAAATGAGTTCTTGCATTAGCTCTGTAGTTTTTTTGGAAGAGCGGCAGGAGGCTCATGTTAGCACTGTCTATTGAACCCTCTCACTGATTTGGATAGGGAATTGCAAAAGCAGTCTGGTTTTATAGAACAGTTAAGTAATTAAAAGGTTAAAATCTATTACTTTCTAACTGACAGGGTTACTATAATTCTTTTCAGTGGGCAGGCTCAGAGTCTGTTTACAACGTGCTCATATGGATTCAAATGGTGAGCTGGGAAGATTAATCCTCTCTACAGTGTTATGTAACTCCTCAGTGTGTGTTTCAAAACCCTTCTGTACAAAAAACATAAACCTGACAGGATGGAGGTATCAGTCCAGGTCCATGACTCAACCCCTTCTCAGGCCTCAGCTTTAGCCCCTTCTTTCCGGAAAGGTGCGAGTGGGCAGCATGTCAAGCACAGGTTAAAGTTCTTGAAGCATGGGCTCAATAGAAAATCCACAAATTTGCTTAAAAGTTCTGATGAATATTAACAGATAAAACTAAAGTAATAGACAAGAACTATAGAGGCGTGTGTATTCTTGTTAAGTAAAAAACTTCTCCAACCTTGTGGAAAAAGAAATGGAAAATAAAATATCAGTTTCTAAAATGGAGATTTGCAATGCAGGTGGACAACTAACCATCAGAATCCCCTCTTTCTCCATGTAATGTCTGTTGAAACCTTTATGAATAAGCATCAGGCTGTGACTAGCACCTCTCCCAGCACTGGGAGACTTCCCATTCTGCAGACTCCAGACAGTTTATGGGGGACTGCCACTGCCAGAGACACCATAATCAGGGTAATGAAAATATCTTGCACAAAGATATTTTTGTTTATATTGTTATCACTTATTACTTGAAACTGAAAAAGTAGAAAACATTCTTTATTAGTGCAGTGGTCTGTTTTGGTATTGCTGTGCTTTTGCTTACAGGAAATTTCATGTCATCTTTGAAGCTGCTTTTTAAGAGAATAAAATAATGACCTTAAAAGCACAATAGCATCATTTGAAAACAAGGTTGTGTTCAGATGAATGTGGGCTATGCCTCCTCCTGGTGCCAAAACATCAGACACAATTTCAAAAAGATTAAGTAGCTTATAGGGGGAAAACTGAGATAAATTAAAAGATGTGTATAAATACATGGTTTTTCACTTATATATTTGTATATGTGTAAATATGTATGCACCCATACATACATGCATACATGTATATAAGAGATCATCCTGGCTTAAGAAAATTTCTTACTTTCTTTTCCAAGGGACAAAAGTACATCTCTCAGTAGACTAAGAAATCATATTTACAGCTGTGATTACATCTACATGTTGGATTAGGAGCTCTGAAAATCCAGGAGGAATAAGGACCATGGTTTGTAAATACAGTTCTAACAATAGATTTCAGAATACACTAATCAAGGGAATGCAAAATTTGCTCATTTTGGGATTGCTCAACTCAGACCAATGAAAAAAGCAGAATTCAACGGAGGAAAATAACGACTAGACTGCTCAGGAGGGACTGAGACTGGCTGTTTCTGAAACAGTCCATACTAAGACGTTGAAGAAACAGTATTTTGTTTTGGGTTTTGTTTTGTTGTTTTTTTTCCACTTTAACTATAGAGATTGGATATTTATTTATATAAATAGACTGTCTCAGTTAGTACTTTCCCAGGAGATTGCTGACAAATGCTGAATACCTTGTACTAGTATGACCATGACATTGGAGGTGGAGGAAAAGTAAGTTGCAGACTGATAATATTTATTAATCTGCCCTGAAGTTTTTTGCATTTAAGCAGAATGTATTTCACTGATTTAACTGGGTTTTTAGATAATCCTGTGTATTTTGCTAATTGTCATAAATGTAACCTGGTAAATGTATTACATCAGGGAAGTATTTATCTCCTTAAATGCAGTTTTCTTTTCTAATCTGGATGGAGATAGGAAAAGGAAATTAGAGCAGACGAAAAGTAAGTAGTACACATAAGGATAATGAATGTCACATGGCTCTAATAGGCATTGCTTAGCTTCTCTGCTTTTGCTCAATGAAAGCTCAAATATTACTAACGGATTTTGAAATGGAGTTTCATTAAGTAGGAAAGATAGTGGAGCTATAAAAGGAGAGACAGGAAAGCTGAGTAAACAAAGCTGAACTGTAGATGTGCTGGAGCTCATAAATTACTTTGTATAAAACATGCACTGCAAACTGTACTAGCTGTTGCATACAAAAAATATTGAGAACACTAAAGTTGGAAAAGTCACCCACTCAAACTACTGCCATAACAGAGGCAGTCAGTGTTCACACAGTAAAATGGACACTCTGAGCTGGTGAGTTAAGTCCCTCTCTTCTTAACTCTGGTAGTTTGCAGGAGAGGCAAGGATAGGATATTGCTGTGCTGAAAAGCATCTCCTCTTAGAGCATCTCTTTCCTCTCTCCATCGTGGTAGTGATGGCAGAAAAAGATATGCTGGGCAACATGGCATATGAGTCAATGAGTTACCTGGCAGTAGAGCATAGGGGAACAGAAAAGAGTGGGGAGACACATAGAAGGGGGGGGACTTGCACATTCTCTGATGAGATGTGATAGATTTGAATAATATCATGTGGTACTCCATAGCCTATACAGAGGGATGCAGGGATATTTTTAATGGAAGTTTCTAAATCAGCTCCACAGGATTAACACTTACCTACTTACTCATACTGAAGTGCAATTTTTACTTTGTTATTAAGGTATCGTACCTACCACCTTTCCTCTACGAAGTTCTTGGGATACCAGTGTATTCTGGTTCAAGATATTTTGGAATGGTTTTACATTGACTTTTAAAAATTGTAGGGAGAATTACTTGCAGGATACAAGCATGATCTGTTGGCCATACCGAACCTGGGTAAACAAGTTCTTGAGCCTTCTTTACCACTCCTATGAAAGTGTTAACACAACCGTCAGTGACCATGTAAGTCAGTCACCTGATAGGCCATATGTGTTCTTGTTAGTTTTCTTGCAATACCATCAGACCAAAGACTGTCACTAGGCTGTAGCACACAGGCTGTCATCTACAGTACAGAATTCAAGGAAAAATATTGATGGATATTGTTAATACATACATGTGATTTCTGCAGAGATGATGGAGAATAATGAGGTGCTTATTTGCTTAAAGCAGCAAAACCTTGCATTAGCTGTGTTAATTGATCATTGTCAAAGGTGTGATATTTACGAGAGGGAAAGTACCCTAATTATAGCTATACTTTTTCTTTCAGCTCCATTGTCTTTCTTTTTAGTTCAGCTGCACTTTTTAAAGCATTGTTTTCTTCTTTGCACTTTACTTTTCACAACAAAATGTTGACACCTTGTCAAAACCACAGAACATTCAAAACCAAATGTTATCCATGACAACAGGAATCTTTGGATAAGCTAACGAAAGAGCCAATTTGGTGTCCCCAGGCAAAATCTTTGGCATCCTGATCTGTCAGTCTTGGAGTTCACATTTTCTGCAATGGAGAAGTGGAAATGATCAATCTAAAACTT
The DNA here is from genome assembly GCF_949628215.1 of Phalacrocorax aristotelis. Taxonomy (NCBI): domain Eukaryota; kingdom Metazoa; phylum Chordata; class Aves; order Suliformes; family Phalacrocoracidae; genus Phalacrocorax; species Phalacrocorax aristotelis. The sequence goes on from NC_134277.1 coordinate 40,828,033, forward strand.
ATCTGGCAATATCATGTATCCAGCAGCAGGTTTATTTTGCTAATAATTAGTAACTCTGTAAATGAGACTGATTTGTAAAGCTGAAGATTTAGCATCAACCTTATTGAAAAGTTACTGTAATTATCTCTATAAAAATATTTTTATCTTTGTCTTTTACGTAACAAATCCCTGGAAATGGGGTGGTGTGTTTTAATATTTTTTAAAGGCTTCATTTGCATCTGCTTAAAAGAACATTTAGTTTACTAAGTACTGAAATGTAAATGGATGTGCCAAGTTTATGATGTCTTGTGCAGCCTAATTCTGCCCTCATGCATATATATCATAATAATTATTACTTGAAGAGTGATTGTTTTGTGCCACCAGACTTGTATATCTAATATGCAAAACATTTACACTTTCTATTTTTTCTTCAGGCACTTGGTTGCTTTGACTATGAAACATTTCTTTTGGTTAGTCTTGTATGTTATGAGCTTTGTGAAAGAGATCTGCATCTTAATCCCTCTTCCTTTCACCACAGGGAGGTGGAGATGAATCACAGGAATTTGTTCATTATTTCCTGCCCTTGAGTGATGCAAGGGGCAATACAAGCTGGCCCAGTGCCTGTCTGGAGGGTGGTGTGGTAAGCAAAGTCTTGAGGAAGGGAAGGTCTGGAAATGGATATAGCCAGTGACAGCTGACACATGGCAAAAAAAAGGGAAGACTTAAGCTTGTCTGCCTGGACAAAACTACTCCCAGGCTGTCTAGAGCAAAAGAAGTAGGTCTGCACCAGTATCACTGGTTCTAAGTAAGTCATAGGAATATGTGTGGCTAGGTATACACCTACTGCCAAAAAGCTCAATTAAAGTTTTGAGGAGATGGACGCAGAATTTCATTATTTTATTAAAGAATTAAATAAGCTGATTGTCAATAATCCCATTCCATTTCCATATTATGATACCTCCACAATACCCAAATATCCGCCAAAGATTTCCATTCTGAGTATTACATTGAGCATTGTCGAAGGTGGGCATGACTAAAAATTGAGCATTATTGTACATTGAGTCACATAGCTCATCAATAGGGCTAATGGTCTGAATATGCTCCTCAGTTTAAGCAGACCTTATTTTCTGGTGAAAGGAATGCTTGCCTCTGAAGGCTATTGGCATTCTGATGGCAGGGTTTTGCATAAAATCTCCCTTTTAAATTCCTTGGTCTGTTGACCTCTGTTTTGATTTTAGTCTGAGGACAGACTTCTAGCTGTCAGAGCGACAAAAGGTAGAAAGGGTTGTTGAGAGAGTGACCATTAAGCACTCTTTTCAATGTGTACATAAAAGGTGGACTATAGCCAAATTGCTTTTTGATAAGATTATGCTTCATTTGGTCTCTTTTCTCCTTTCCTGTGATGTGCTTATATAAGCCTTGAGGATATTAAAATATATTTTGAACCTTCAGTTCATAATGCAAGAGAAAAATTAGACTCTTTCTCCAAGAGTGATGGCTTGGAGCAATAAAGAGAGCCTGTATATAAATAAACCTCCAAAAGAAATATCTTTGATACGTGACTCTTGACAATACAGAAGACCTTTGTACGCACCATCTGAAGCAGGGAAGGAATTTGTGTCTCACAGATGAGTGCACTCAAAAGAACTGTAATAAAAGAGAGCACTACTTTTTTTTGATGAGTAGGAAGTTCTTCTTTTGGCTTATAGAATTATATGATGCTGGCTTTCCGTAAAAGCTATGTAACAGATTGCATTGGATCAATATATTTTTCCAAGAATGCTCCTCAACAGTGAAAGCACACTTCTGTTCTTGACAGAGTGCAAGCACATATTGGCTTAGTCCTGACCTAAACTGGACCATCTCTTCTAGTCCTGAAAACTACTTCATATTAATTTGCTCCTTTCAGAGTAAAAACAGAAAAACAAACGAACAAACAAACAAAAACCAAAACCCAACAAGCTCCACTTAGGACTTCCGAAGTTAGAATGTATGAGTAATGACAAGACTGACAGCTCCACCATGTAGGGAACCAGCCTGGAACTCTTCAGGAGAGAAGTAGCCCCTGCATGTGCCGGATGTGTGTTTTCTTTAGTGGTACATACAATTTCTTATCCATATTTGCTTTACTTAGTAAAAGTATTTTCAGATATATTTACAGAGGAGGAGGAGGAGAATGAGGAGGAATGATTGAAGTGAAACTGCAAATGACATTAAATGATGACAGGATGCAGAACGATTTCAGTGACTAGTGTTCAACTGCAAAGAATTCAAATGCACTTTGATTATGCAAAAGAGGAAATGCTTAAAAACATGAAACATTAAATGGATTTGTCTCTATTTCTAATGATGAACCATGTTACAATAACTTCCCTAAAGCTACAGATCTGTCACTTCAGATAGTATTACTAGGCGTGTTTCTTAGCATACCTGAGTTAGGTTTGTTTGAACATGGCTGATGTCTACAACTTACTTTCAGGAGCAGCCTTAATGACTAATTTGTGTGTGTGTAGAAAAGACAATAAACAATTGAAAAGAGTAAGATATGCTTCTACTTCTGGAGGAGATTACATCTGTTTAAAAGAACGTTGCAGCTATTGGTATTTAGAAGGAGTTGAAAGTGACTTCTTGTCCAGCTGAAACTACTTCTAGAATGTAGTCAGGCAGAATATAACATTCCAAGAAATAATTTGGCCAGTTTAAGAGTCATAATGATATTCTGTAAAGTTCTGTGGTTCTATATTTAAGCAGGAAAGTAAAATTGCTTAACGCTTCTTCTCTTTGAATGCATCATTTCAGATTGATAGGGTGATGGCTCTCTATAACATTTCTGACAGTAACATCACTGAGCAGTTTTTCCCAGAAGTCTTGATAAAGAGTGAAATCTGTACAAAAATGATTTAAGGACAGAAAATTAAAATGGAAAAAGGAATATCTTGCTTCTGACATCAGTTCTACTTTCTTTTAAAAGGGCTTCTTTGCTTGCTCTGTCCTCAACCTCACAATGAGAATATTTAAACTCGATATAAAACCAGTCTGCTTATTCCTATGATTTTTCTCTTTCTCCAGCCTTCTTTCCTCTTGTTCCCAGTTCTCCCTGTCTCTTCTTTAAATACCTTAAGTGGAAGCATTACCTGGTGACTGAACTAGTAATGATACTCTCAAAGCTGCCTGTCTGCCTGCTGGAAAGTTTGACCAGGATGGAGAGGACCAGATGAATTTCCTTTGAAGCATATTTTCAGATCTTCAACTGTGGTGGCGCTTCTAAAGGAGAGCTGCTGTTTCATCTCCCATGCTTGCCTACAGCCTTCAACAGGCAGTCAGGGAACTTCCAGTTGAAAATTTATATTAGAAAGCTGAATCGTGATCTTGGTGTGACCAGTTCATTTTCAAGACTGCAGAGTTCAGAAGACAGAGAATAGAGTGGGAAGTGACTAATCTGCTTGCTCTTCCTAAGGAATCCTCTAAAGCTTAGCTGATCATTTGGCAGTAGTCAGTTGTGACAGCAGTGGTCCAGGGAACTGCTTCGGTTTCCTTTTATGAATGAAAGTAGGCTTATCCTTCTAAACGAATTTAAAAAATAGTATGTTGGGAAGTAACATGATTATGGAAGTGTAAAGACATGTCCAAAAAAATAAATTTAAAATTAAATAAATAATGCTGTAGCAGTACTTATATACCTCATAAATAATATTACTAGGCTGATGGTGTGTGGAGGTGCTTATTGTTGATACCCAAAACCTGGTAAACACAAAAGCCTGGCATTGGGCTGAATTATCCCAGAATGGATGGGATTGGGATCTTGGATGTTGGCTGAGATATCCGTTATACTTCCAGTGCATTACCAGCACCTAAGCATTCATTATCTTCTGTTCTGAGTGGTCTGCACTAATGACAAACTTATGAATGTCAGTGGAATTGAACAACGCACCTTGCAAACAGAACGTGTGACAAAATCAGTGACAATAAGTAGTAGTATAACTATGTAGAAGGTGTGGGCAGAGAAATGTTGACATGAATTAAAAGTATGGCCAAACTCAGTGTTGTCTAACTTAAGTCTTAGCAAGGTGAACATTACAGACAGCAAGGAAAATAGCTGATATTAATTTTACAGGTGATGTATGGTATAAATCTCACCATCTATAAGATGCAAGGAGTTAATTCTATTTCTATTCTAAGTCTGATGTCTGATTAGTTTAAATATCTTTGAATTAGTGGAACGATGCTCTGACTATCAGGTCTTCTGTCAAGAGATTTTAATGAGTATCAAGTCAGATGATTAAGGTAGAATGATTCTATAGCAAACATGGAAGTTTCAGATGTCAGGTTAACAAAGTGAAAGATATTCCAGTAAAATAAGCAACATCAGATGAGAGTTCAAAGGAATGCTGGTTTCAGAGGAGTAAGTAGCTTCATTAAACTCTGATAATGATCCCTGTAGATAAATTTTGCATTTAAATTAATGCCTTGCTTCTAGAGAAAGCAGTATTACTGAGCTTCAACCAATGATGCAGAGAGATTTACATGAGCTGAACATCTGTGATTCCCTGACTACTGACCTCCTAAATAAGATTTTTTTTTTAGAAATATGTTAGCTGTAGATTTAGTAGTTTACTTTTTCTTCCCCTCCCTCTGCTAAAAGACAGCTGTTTGAATTAAATTCATTCTTTATCCTTGCAGGGTCTTCATTCTGGTGCCTACTGGATATTGTTCCTATAAAGAATGAAAAAGGAGATGTAGTACTCTTTCTGGCTTCTTTCAAAGATATAACAGACACAAAAGTGAAGATCGCTGCAGAAGACAAAAAGGAAGGTTCGTGTAAATTACAACAACATTGATAACAACAAACACTGATAAGTTTTTTGAGAGTTACACCTACAGGAACTCTCTTTCATTACACTTTCCAATATAGAGACCTCCTAACTTTCCAAAGAAGAAATTAATATATGACCTGGAAGGATAAATAGTCTGTTGAAGTTTTATTTATTTATTTATTTATTTATTTACATATTGCTTTGCATTCTGTAAATAGAATCCAGGGGTCAGAGTACACTGTCCTCAAAATTAAATTTGTTTTAATGTACAGTGACTTAATTTATTTACTTTCTGGATTTTCAGAGGTACATTTTGGAAAAGCTAGACCTTTTCAAGCATTCCTTGTGCAAATCTGATTTCACCTTGGCTGAGAGATGAATGAATGAATGCATTTTTCCTGTTTTTTCTATAAGCAGAACATACATCTTTAGAAATTATTTTGCCTATTGAGAAGCATGACTATTCTTGTGTCATCTAATTTTCATTACATTATATGAAATTGTAAGATTTATTATGTCTTTCGGAATATCCATTAGTATAAGAAATACGTTCTCACATTTATATGCTTCTGAAAGGAAACAATGCAAGGATTTTCTCATGAATTTGGAAAAAGATTCTGTTATGCTAATGATTCACAACTGACATAAAATAATTTTGACTGTATAGCGTAGTCAAGTTTTGCTAAATTCTGCTAACACAAAGGAAAGACGGTGTAGAGGGATGGAGGTTATGCAGTCAGCATTGGCCTTTGTTGTGTATCAAAGGCAGTGAACTTATTCCACATTTACATTTTGTAAAGGTATACTGAACTAAGGCTTTAGGTTTGCAATTTTTTGCTGCCAAATGAACTATATGGTATAAGTTTATCTGTAGAGGGTAAATTAATTCTGTAAAATTTCATTGCTGTTGAATTTTTCAGTCTGGTACTACTCTAGGATTTATTTAAATATTTCACCCTGTGATAGCCATTTGGTCTCTGCATATCTCAGAAACAACATAGATATGGCCTTAGGACTCCTTTTCTCCTTATGGGTTTCTGAAGTAGGGGAACAACTAGGAACAGTTAGCATTCAACTTTTTCTGATTTTAAATATTAGCTTTTTCAATAAAAGAGTTACATTTCAGTTAGAGAAGTGTAATTCAGCATTCTTTTACAACATTTTACTACTTTAAACCAGAAAATATTATGCTTCCCTGTGCTACTGAATATTCTTAATTCAACATTTATGCTAACAGTGCCTGCCTTTTCTGTACATTTAGAAAAATAATTTCACCTTTGTCTTACTCTTCAAGCCCTGAATAATGGAGGGGTTTTTTTTGCAACCCTCACTCTTTACACCAAACATATTTGAGAATTTCTGAGCTGGAAGACTGAAGAAATGCTTTGAAGTAGTACACAAGTACATTTTGCAGATTTTCCTTACATCCAATTTCAACAAATCACCTCAAAGTAAAATAGTTAAAATACAAAACATATTTTATCTAGTTTCTCCTTAAGCCTTAGAAAACTTTACACTTTTGAAAGAGTTAGGAAAGTAATTTCTGAAAACATCATATGTGGTGCCATGTAGAAGAGAGATTGTCAGCACATCTATGTTCTAAAGGCTAATGATTTACCTTAGTATACATGCAAATTTTCAGGATACATTTGGTGAGAAACCACATTTGGTATGCTAGTGATGACTAGAAATAGGTATATCACTGATTACTTGTAAAATGACAGCTATTGTTTATCTGATAAACATTTTATAGCTGTATGCTTATTTTAGGGTGGATTAAAACGATTTTCAGCTTTTGACGTGAGTTCATGTCAAATTGTAAATCTAAGCAGATTTTAACTCATTTGCTGTTGCACATTCAAAAATGAATACTCTTCCTACTGTGTACTGACAGAGGAACACACTTATGTAGAGCTATGTTACGCCAGCAAATGCCCAATCAACTCCTATAACATTATGAATATTGACATTTAGCTATCTTGTGTGATGTACTTTTTAGAGCACAATCCGGTTGTTCCTTCCCTTTTTACTGATTTTAAAACCATGGCAATCGTTTTATGCTATGGTGATACTTGTTTGCTTCCTGGCAACAGAAAGTAACGCTTAGTTTGGGGCTTTGCCAATTACACTGTTTTATATAATATAGTGAGGTAAGAAGCAGGATTTAACCATTTATTCAAAATATTTACAAACAATTCCAGTATTTTTATTTTATGGAAATCTATCTAGCTACATAAAAATAAATTTAATGGTATGTTAGCTCTTTCAGTAACATTCAATTTCTTCCTATGCAGAGTGATTCACTAGCCCTCCAGTGGTGAATATCATCTCATCATTGTCAGAAGAGAATTCCCTGTACAATCCATGCAACTGATTCAGTATCTGAAGTTTCAGAATGTTTAACTTCTAGGAATAATTGGTTCTTCTTTACTTAGACCATAATCACTATCAGGCATGTAGGGTGCACCTTGTATTAACAAAAAATTGAGTTTGTGTTTTGTTTAAAGGTATTAAAAATCTTCATTAATGTTCAGTGATTAACATCCATTCCAAAGTGGTTGATACACACTGCTGGAAATTATTTTCACTTTTAATATTACTAAAAAGATAATTTTGTTTTTTCAAAGTTTACTGAATTTATCTTTTCAAAAATCAGATAACTTATACACTTGGAGTTGAATGCCGGCTCTTGGTATAATTACCAATATGTGCAGTTTTCTATTGCCTTTTTGGCATATCTATTGCAGTTAGATTGTGTATGGGAAGGATTACTTAGATGCAAACATGCTTATTGTGAAACTCTTCTGCCCATGCAAGGCTGTTGTACTAACGTTTTTATTTCAGTCTAGCTCTCCTCTGTTCTGCCCAGAACAGATTTTGATAATTTGTATGGAACATTAATAGTCACATTCCATCTCCCTTTAGTTTCTGAACTCCTTAGCTTATCAAACAAAATTTCTCCATGTTCTTTTTCTCCTAAGTCTGCCCTGGACCCCTTGGCATTCCACCAACACTCTATGGTAATAGACTCTCACTGGTTGCAGCTCCAAAAGTCTTCTCCAGACTCATTCTTCCTCATATTGTTCCTACCTTTGATACCATGCTTTTTTTCTGTAAAATCTTGTTCTCCTTATACTTTCACAATTAAACTCCCTGAGCTTTATCTCCTGGTTTCATGGCCTCTCTTTTCTTGTGGATTGTATTTTTACTTTTGTAGACCTCAGGAGTTGATACCCTGTTCGATTTTCTACAGACCTTTCCTTATCTATTTATCTCCTCTGTTCACACAACTTCAGTTGCTCCTTTGTGCCAGTGCGCCCTGCAAAAGTCCACTTTTTTGCCTGATTTCCCTTTACCCAGCCCAAATGTCAAATGTCGTCTGTGACCTTTTCTTTTGACTGTCTCATTCTAAATACAAATTTAACAGATTTTTTTCTGCTCTTCTGTATAAAAGTTTCTGGTGAAATCAGCCATATCAGCCAATGGGAAGAGCAAACTTTGTCCTAAGACTTTCATATAACAAAAAGGCAAAAACATATAAGGTAAAAACACATGCCTAAGCAGTTTGTCAGTGTTTAAGTCTGTGACAGTCAGCAACTGTCATATGGTTTCTTTTCTTTTGTTTGGTTTGTTTTTTTTAAGTTAATTTACAGTCCTCCTCCCCCAACCCTGCAGCACTTTTAATTGCAATGTTCTTAGAGGCCTCAATTTTGCAGTATCAGTAATTTGCTTTCAACAATACGTTTCCCCTACCTGTAAGCTTATTGTAGAAATACACTCTGCTTTCCATCTGCTTAATAATACCTATAATCATTTACAGTTTTGAAAAGTAACCCAACAGCTTTTCTTCCTGAACTTGGACTTTTTAAACAAATTGATGGTTTTTTTTTTTTTTTTTATAAGCAAAGGTTCTTTCAGAAACTGTTCATTAAACAGTTTCATGGAAGATTTTAGCATGCTAACTTATGATGAGCTGCATTTTGGTAAACTGGTTAAGAGTTCCATTGTCCTTTTTAGGGAAAAGTGATTAAACTGAAAGTACCAGACTCCAATGGTTGACTCCAATATGGTATGGCTGGGTCAGTGCTTTTTCATTTCTGCATATGTACTTTCCATAATACACTTGGACACACACTGGAAGTTAATGAGTTACAAGAATCCAGGCAGGGAAATAAAAAATTAAATTTGTCTGTGACTCCTTCAGGATCTCTACTCTGTATGCAAATATATAATGATTTGTGTTATTATAGGGTTCTACTGTTATAATCACTGCTAAAATTCCCCTGTTGAATTTGACTCATTCCAAAAAGTTTCCCATAGCCTTCATTGTTAATCTATTTTTTGTTTTGTTTTGTTTTGTTTTGTTTTTTCTTTGAGAAAATTTTTAGCTCTTCATTTGAAAATTATTATCTTAGGACAGATTTTCTCAACTTTATTCCAGCATTATTATAAAATGTGTGCAATAGTAACCACAGAATCACACAGTAGTTGGGAAGGCACCTCTGGAGTTTGTCTATTCCAGTGCCCCCTTTGAACAAGTTTCCCAGGATCATGTCCAGGTGTGTGCTAAATACCATGAAGAATGGAGACTCCACAGCCACTCTGGGCATCCTGTTCCAGTGTTTGACTGCTCACAAAGTAAAAAAGCTTTTCCTTATATTTAAGCAGAATTTCACGTATTTCATTTTTGTGCTCATTGCCTCTTGTCCTTTCACTGGGCAGCACAGAAGATTCTGGCTTTGTCTTCTTTACTTTTCCCCATCAGGCATTTACACACATTGATCAGATCCCCCCATGAGGCTTGTCTGCTCCAGGCTGAACTGTCCCAGCTCTCTCAGCCTCTCGTCCTACGTCAGATACTTCAAACACCTGATCACCCTTGTGGCCATTTACTGGATTTGCTCTGGTATGTCCTTGTTTCCCTTGTACTGAGGAGCCCATGCCTGGACCCAGTACTGCAGATGTGTCTCAGCACTGTAGTAGAGGGGAAGGATCACCTCCCTCAACCTGCTGGCAGCGCTCTTCCCAATGCAGGCCACAATGCTGTTGGCTCCCTTTGCCACACGGGTATATTGTTGGCTCATGTTAAACTTGGTCTCTTCCAGGACCTTCAGGTCTTTGCCTGGCAGTCTGCTTGCCAGCTGGTTGGCCCCAGCCTGTCCTAGTGCATGGGTTTATTTCTCCCAGGTGCAGGACTTTGCACCTTCCTTTGTTGAACTCAGTGAGCTTCCTATTGGCTCATTTCTCCAGTCTGTCGAGTTCATCTGAACCTTCTTGCAGCACAAACCACTGATGTAACAACTCCTCGCTCCCATTTTGTATCATCTGCAAACTTGCTGAGAGTGCACTCTCTCCCATTTTTTAGGTCATTAATGAAGAAGTTAAACAGTATTTGCCATAACATCAATCCCCCAGTCATAATGATATTGAGTGGCTTCCAGCTGGACTTCATGCTGTGGATCACAAACCTCTGCGCCCAGCAGTTCAGCCACTTGTCAGTCCACCTCACCACTTCCTCACTTGTTTGTTGGTCATCATCCTCTCCCCATATTGTTCCTAGTTTGAAAGCCTTACCAGGTTGGCCTGCCTGTTGGCAAAGATGCTTTTACCCTAATAATAATGTGAGTTAAAGGCTGGACTACACCCTTTCCCACCACGGATTAAACTAAGCTGCAGTGTTATGGTTTAACAAGATAGAGTTTTCTGGCTTCATATTAATCCTTAGATCTATACAAATTTCTAAGAAAACAGATTTATTTTGATTATACATCATTTGCTGGGGGGAGAGGTTGTTCTTTTCAGTGTGCCAGAAGTGAAACTCCATGTGCCAAAAATTTTGCATTCCAGACTTTTATGTAAAAAATATCTGTTGGGGGCAGGGATGGGCTCTTCTAAGAAATTCTGCAATGTGCACTTAGATTTATTCTGCTTAATTACTGTCTCAGATTTTTCACGATTGCTCAAGCTACAGCAGTGAATATTCAGGGCACAACTTTTCATTTTAAAGCTCCTTATGCCTATCAGGAGGCAGGATACGGAGAGGGGGACATACAGTCACCTAGATGTACACTGTTCAAAGCAGATAAAATGTTCCAGGATGCATGGGGTACCATGCAGTTCTGTTGATATCCCCAGCACAGTTTTACCCCAACTTTCCCACTGCCCAATGGAAGAACATATTTGGGTGCCTTTATTCTGCAGTAACTCAGTTACATCTTCTTCAGGATGTCTTTTCTCCTAGCTGACTGTTAAGTAGGAAGGGCCTGCATCTCTTTTGCCCTCAGTAAAGAGAAATTGCTTTCCTTTTGGTCAGTGCACAAGAGTGCAAACACTTAGAGGCAAAATGAGAGCTGCCTTTCTACTCCCTGTTGCTGCAGATACATGTGAGCACATAGTTGCTCTCACTCTCCCCTTTCCACTTCCTTATGCATGGAAATAAGTTGCATTTAAGCCTTCAGCCTTTAAAGATGTATCAATCTTCACAGCCACTGCTTTAGCTGCTTACCAAGTGTTAAATGCAAGTGGCACTTCCGTTCCAGAAGCTCTGAGAGGCACAGGGTACGTCCTGGAGGTGAGGGGAAAGCGTCCTTTGTGGTATACCTGGAGTGAAAATGAGAAAAAGAAAAGCAAACTCTGATTCTTGAGCAAATGCAGAGGAACAGGTTATATTCTGGGATATCCTGAAAGGGTGAGAGAATACATACATTTGCAACCAAATAGCTCATTAACTCACCAGCTCCTAGATAAACTCGTGCAGTCACCTCTAGATTTTCCTTAGAAACCAAGTTATCAGATTACGGGGTGGGGGGAAGCTGTTTGTTTGGGGGATTTTGTTTTGTTTTGGTTTTAATTTTTGTGCTTTTGTGTTTGTTGGACTAGGCTGATGGCAGACTTAGTGGAAAATATCTTCAGATTTTTCTTTTAGAGTTTGCTAGCTCAACCATGTAAGACTGACAACAGAAAGTGTGGAAGAAATGGGGAATATGTTTAGTATGTGTGTGGCCAGTTAGAAGAGCTTTTCATACCTGTGTGTGGTAAGTGGTTTTTTAAGGGGCAGAGGGAGGGTTTTTGAGGAGGTAGAGGTTTTGCAAACTTTTGTGCATAAATGTCTTATATCTATGGGAAAAATCTGAAAAGGAAGAAATGTCATTAAAGACTTTCACAGGCCTAGACACAGCCTGGTGTTTTAAATTTTATTAATTAAGAAATCATGAGGACTAGAGTCCATATTGCATATGTACGTTGTGTTCAGAGACACAAATAAGGACACTTGGGCCATTTGCAGGATTCACCTGTAACTGCAGCTATACCGACTGTAGTTCATGCTGTAGCTCCTCAGAGCAACTCTGAGGTCCTATAGCAACTCAGCAAGTAAGACCTACTACAAGTGAGTTTTGCCTAGCTGTAGCAGAGATTATTTTACAACTGCCAACCATCCATCCTGCCTTGTATAATTAAGGTTGTAAACCAGCTTTGGTTTATGACCAGTCACTTTCGTAGTCTGAAATTCTCATTCCTTGAGAGATAATCAGAGATACTTTCTGGGTGTTTCAATGACCACATGAAACATATACACAGTCATTATAGGGTTTTGAACTTCATATGTCTCATCTCTTTAAACAGATTTTTTTAAAAAAAGCTATTTTTTCTCACTGTTTTAGCTCTGGGCAAATTGCACTGACCACAAAATATTTTTATAGGTGACTGATCTGGTTCTGAATTGTAGATAAATATATTGAGAAAACAAGTTTTCATTTTCAAAAGACTTGCTTTCATTACAAGATAGAAATTATTCAGGTGTCTATATTCCTATTTTCACTTAAGTGAGCAAGGTTATACTTTACTGTCAACTTCAGTGCAATTCTGGTTTTTTAATCAATTTCTGCAAAGATAAATGATTTTGAAATCATTATCACCTCAGACTGCAAATAACCTTCCTTATATATTCTGGATGACAAAATATCTGTAAATATGGTTTAATTAACGGAGTTAGAGGAAAAAGAAAACCTGTAGGCTAAGTGAAATTATGTCCTTAAATACTACATCCTTGCAGAGAAAGAGACATTAACACTTTCTGAAGTCAATGAAAAGTTTCTCAGTGACTTAAATAACTGGAAATATTTAAGATCCAGGGGTTTTTTTTGCTTTTTGGTGAGGTTTTTTTTTTGGTGTTTTGTTTTGTTTTTAATATATAAAATATTCTCTGTGTTATTACAGTTATGTTTTTGTTTGTAATGATAAATGAGCAGATCACTTTGCCATGAGATATCATTCACAGTGGGAAATACAACCTGTGCCAGGAGATAAAAGTCACATCAAAAAACAGCTGAAAGAATAAGCGATGACACAGCTGTAAATTCAGCACTACTTTTTGTTTTGTGAGAACTGCATATAACCACTCATCTCAGTTAAATCAATAGTCATGTTTCAAATTTGGTGGCATAATAAAAATGGCAATTTTTTCCCTTGTGAGACAACTCTAGTGTGTAGTAATGAGCTACTAAATAAACTATTTTTACACATTTATGAAATAGTTGGTTTTAAGTGGGAATATTTCACTTCACTATAAAAGATTCTGTAACTTTTCAGGTAAAACCTGGGAGAAGACAGTAGTATTAATAAATGGGAAAAAAGCTTAAAGTCAATTCACCTTCAAAGTTCTGTTGAATCTCAGTCTGTTAGAAGTAGTTGAAGAAAGTGTGTCTGCTTGGATTTTTTTCCTTTTTTTGTCAATTCTGAATTTTATGAGATAGGCCCAAATACTGGAATCTAAAAAAGAAATTTTATTTATTTATTTAGGAGTGTATACCAATCAACCACCAAATGGAGGTGGAGAAAGGTCACTTCTGAACTTTGTGTGTCTTTTCCACACTACCCTTTTTTTCTTAATGATAAAAGAATCAGCAGCCCAAAATGTGGTTAAGAATTTCTTATCTCATAAGCATACCACTGCTTAAAGGTCTTTCTGACCCATGAAACAATAGTAATAACGTATACTATTGCTTCTTTTCTCTGCCTGTTCGAAGCTGAATTTTCTCTGAAGGTACAATATTAAAATTATGAAAATCATACAGTTGATTCTGTGTAAAAGTGGTCCCTTTAAAAATAATCTGTAACAATGTCTACAGTTTTTCACCTGGTATGTGCATTAAGTGCATCTTCTTTTTGAATCAGTTAATTAGTTAACAGAATAAAAAAGCAGTTAGAGGCTATCCTAGATCCACCATACAACTAACAGTTCTGTGAATATTTGGTTATTGACAGAATGTGCTGTGCAACCAACAGACCTCCTGCAGCCTATTGCCCATGGTAGTGCTTTTATTCTGTCATTAATACCAGAGCAGGCTTTTTTCAGTTTTGTCTTTATTGACAACTGCTGGTGTGCTGTCTCCTAGAGAATAGTATTTGAAAGTTAGCTAAAGGTTTTTAAAAGCCTAGAAAAATTCATACCAGTCTTTCATACAATCTTTTTTTGAAGTTTTTTTTTTATGTTCGTTCAGAATTGTCTTGTATTGTTTTACCCCAGTTGTCTCCTTCGGCATTTGCTTGGGTCTGGGAGTTTTTTGTCTGTTTTGAGGACTGCCTAAAAAATGTCTTTTCTGTTAATGCTACTGGATATGATTAAGTACCATTGTGTTCCCCGTAGACATCATTGTATTTATATTATGGCGTGTGGGCTATACACATGTGTCTATGCAAATTTCACACTTTCTGCTGTGGTTTTGCTTATCTTATGATGCAATGATGAGGGTTTCTCAAGACTTGTATTAAAAGGACAAAAAATCTTGATTGCAATTCTTACAGGAAGCCTTGTATAATAAATGATTGAGAAATTCTTTAATAAATGGTTCATCAAACCCAGGATCGAAAAGGAACAGTTCAGTACTTACAAGAGTTCCCAGGTAACAACATCTCACTCTGCCAAGTGGCTGGATTATGACACCCTAGAGAAATAAACAGGAAAGTTAATGGGGGAGGTTTATTTCCCTGCCTGATTTCAGAATATAGCAGTAGGAGAGATCATGCAGGTATATGAATATGCCACTCCCTCTGTGTTTTGAGGAGGGAAGGCTCCCACTGGCAATAGTTTGAAGTCACAGTGTTAGCCCGGTAACTGCCCCTTTTCACAGTGCTCCAGCATGTACACGGAGCATCATCATGGATCTCAACTCTGTCCATATCTGGATAATTCTTAGCAAAGAAGGAAGTCCATTTGTGCTGTTCTACCTTTTATTTGTTGTTCAGAAGGAAATCTGATTCATACATTCAGAAGGATATTATTTCTATGACAGATTTTCTTAGGTGGGAGCTGGCATTACCTGCTGTTTCATTTCATGATTGACTTTAGCTTTGTAAACAATTAAAGAAATAAAAATGTCCTTAGCTACTCTGCCAACTTATCCAGTCCTCTGAGTAAAATGTTATTAGAATAAAATTTTTTTTCTATTTATTCCTCATACTTGTTCCTGGACCTCAAAAGAACTAAGAAGAAGTCATCTCATTATTTTATGCAAACTTATTTGTAAAAGTATACACTATATTAAATAAATCTAAAAAAATAATTTTTCCCAACAGCAGGCACTGTAGGGTTGACTGTCCATATAAATCCGGAGCCATCTGATTGTAGCTCAGAACCCTTCCTTGAAAACTGTTTAAAGACAGCTATATCTATACTACCTTTTCTATTTTTGCCCACATGGACAGTCAGGTTTACTGCATGTCATGACTTGACATGGTAATATCTATACTGTTTGAAGAGGATAGTCATTATGTCTGAATCAATCTCACCCTAAGCCTAACAGCCCCACCTGACAAGCAAACAGGACAGCAGTGGCAATCAAGTAGCTGGGGCTGGAATATAACCTAGAGCATGGAGCTAATGTTGTGAAGATGTAAAAAAGCAGCGAGCGGCTATGGTCTTGTCCCTAGTGGTGAACTCTATCTTTTCAATGGCTACTGTACTCAAAGGAGTGAAAAAATTTACAGGAATATTGATAAAAGGTCCAAGTCTGCAGCCTCACAGCCTTTAGGATAACTGCCCCACTGTGTTTTGGTAGAACCACTTTCTGTGAATAAAGTTACCTGGGTCTGCATGTGTTTCCAGGAGTAAACACTCAGGCTACTTTACCACACCACTTTCTACCTCATTCATATATTGTCAGTATATTGTGTTCTGGGTTAAATGTGAGAGGTGCTGCTTGCTTTTATTCATTCTCTAACTGTATGATTGCTTAGGTAAAAACAGAGAAATGTCTTGGATTTTCCTCTGTAATGTGAATTAAGTGTTAGGTATTAATTTTCTTTTTTATGTCCATGTTTATAGAAAACTTTCTGTGGTTATGATCCATGATCAGGCTGGAAGATGATCCTGTAAAAGAGCATGTTGGCATTTAATCACAGCAGAGGTAAATCTAGGTAGTGATTTTAATTAATGTATACCCTGTTGTGATGCATAACCTGAGGAAAAAGTGAAGGTAGTTGTTTTGAAGGGATACAAATTCATGCTGTGAAAAATGAGGAAAAATGCCAAGGCTGAGATATTCTTTGTCTATAAAGTACAACCTTTCTTTATCTTATTTTGGTATTTGGAAAGAGATGCATTGCATGGTCTCTCTCATGCCACAGCTTGTCTGCTATGGAGTAAGCGTAATGCTTCTGGGTCACATCAGAACTACTCAGTGTAGACAGCATGAGTCCACTGCACAAGAACATTATGATGGTTCTGCTTGTATGTGATAGATTTACTTTTCAATGAAGCTCTTATACCTGCACAGTTAGAGCCAAGCACGGGGCTGGAGACCTAGAACATAGCAGAGTGGTATTCAGGTGCAGCCTGCTTGTGCCTGTGGGAGAGCTCCTGGGCCATGAGCTGGTTCTTGTCACCCTCCCAGCTGCCCTGAGAAGGAAGGTCCCCAAGAGCTGGCAGGCTGCAATGGGCTCCCTTGACAACGTGTTGGCTCTGCCTCAGGAAGAACTTGTGATATCTTTTATTTGTTACCACCTTAACTTCATGACTGAAGGAATAGTATGAGTCTTACCTTGCATTTGATAATTAAACACTGAGTTTACATTTTGAGGATTTAAATGTATCATACTTTATCTGGGGAATGAGAATATTATAAATGATAAAGTATTCTGGACTATATCCAATGCTATGCTCTGACTACTCTTTGCTTTGAGGGAGAGCAGTCATAGATTTGGTTTTAATTTGGTCAGTAAGGCTGAGTTTACAGTTCTTTTGCATTGTTAGGGCAGCATATATACCCAGTAGAGCTCGTCAGAAGATGCCGGGTTTTATGTTTCTAAATTTATACCTAAGGAGCAGACATATTTTTTTCCAAAGGGACAAGAAAAGAGTTAATCCTCCACTTTCTATTAAATGGAAGACTGATGTCATGTTCTTTTAAAAACACAAACAGAAAAGTCAACAGTTACAAAGGCATTTCTGTCTGATTGTGCTTTTTTTACTGTAACCTTCCCTTACAAGATTTTAAGTCTTGAGCTGTTATGAGACTAATGTTAAAACTGGCAAAGAGGTGGTGTTAGTTTCTTTTCTCAGAAAATACTTCTGAGATTGCCATGTGTGATGGTTATGGTGCTATACTTAATCTCATTCGAAAGAAAAAACAATGCAGAAGGATGACAAGAAGAGTTAAAAATCATATTACCATTTTTCTGATCAAAGAAAAGTGGAGTTGAGACTAAATAGCAAAGCATCTTTTTTAAAAACTATTTTTTTTTGTGGGGGGGTGGGGTGCGGAGGTGGGGGGCGCAGTTGGGTTGTGGGGATTACCGTTACACAGGAAGGGGTATGTAGAAGTGCCAGGAGATAGAGCCCCAAATCTGATCTTTTTTTAGAACAATGATTTTTCACAGTATCTGGGGAGGTGAGAAATCCTTTTGATTTTAAGCACAGGGTAAAAATAAACCAGCTGTATTTAAAGTTACTTTCTGCTTATGGCTGGATTTCCTATTGTATCTTTTTGCTAAGATCGGTAATGGAAAGACAAGAGCAAGTCTGTCAGGTACCTCAAATATCTTTAAGAATCAGAAAGAAACAGCTGGGTACTTATAAAAAATGAACTGTCTCCTTCAGGTATAATGATCTGTAAACTAAATCTTACAGGAAAAGTATGAAGGTTACAGACAATAATTGCACACACACAAAGGCACACCTGGTGAACAATGTAATTTACTAAGGATCAGGATTGCCTCTTTTCCTAAAGGCTCTGGGAAGATCAGGAAGCAGGAGGATTCACAAATGTCATTCACTGTTTTAAGTTACAAGACACATGTGCTCCAGTGATGGCATTGTCTGCTGGCATCGTATCTAAGCAGGCAACTCACTTTTTTTTTTTCACTGCTAATAACTGCAATAAAAAATCTTTACTGTTTCTGTTTAAAAAGAAAAATATTATTACTTCATAATGAATGCCACACTTTCCTTATTTTATCTGTGCTTTGTTGCCTCTAGGAGTTGAGTGACTTCCAATATTAACATAGAGGTAGCATTAACCCCTTGCAAACAGTGGAATCAACATGTGATGGGAGTCATTTGCTCTGTAAATATGCAACTAGTATGATTCTAAATGCCAGCTCTGTTTAATATCTTTATCAATGATCTGGATGAGGGGGTTGAGTGCAACATCAGTAAGTTTGCAGACGACACCAGGTTGGGCAGGAGTGTTGATCTCCTTGAGGGTAGGAAGGCTTTACAGAGGGATCTGGACAGGCTGGATCGATGGGCCGTGGTCAACTCTATGAGCTTTAACATGGCCAAGTGCCAGGTTCTGCATTTGGTCACAACAACCCCATGCAATGCTACAGGCTTGGGGAAGAGTGGCTGGAAAGCTGCCCAGCAGAGAACGACCTGGGGGCGTTGGTTGACAGCCAGCTGAACATGAGCCAGCAGTGTGCCCAGGTGGCCAAGGAGGCCAACAGCATCCTGGCTTGTATCAGGAACAGTGTGGCCAGCAGGAGCAGGGAAGTGATCGTGCCCCTGTACTCGGCACTGGTGAGGCTGCACCTCGAATATTGTGTTCAGTTTTGCGCCCCTCGCTAGAAGAGGGACATCGAGGCGCTGGAGCGTGTCCAGAGAAGGGCAACGAAGTTGGTGAAGAGTCTGGAGCACCAGTCTTATAAGGAGCAGCTGAGGGAACTGGGTTTGTTCTGGAGAAGAGGAGTCTGAGGGGAGACCTTATTTCTCTCTACAACTGCTTGAAAGGAGGTTGTAGTGTTGTGGGTGTTGGTCTCTTCTCCCAAGTTACTAGTGATAGAACAAGAGGAAACAGCTTTAAGCTGCATAGGGGAGGTTTAGATTGGATATTAGGAAAAATTTCTTCACAGAAAGAGTGGTCAGGGATTGGATTGGCTGCCCAGAGAGGTGGTGGAGTCACCATCCCTGGAGGTGTTCAAAAACCACGTAGACGTGGCACTTCAGGGCATGGTTTAGGAAGCATGGTAGTGTTGGGTTGGTGTTTGGACTTGATAATCCTAGAGGTCTTTTCCAACCTTAATGATTCTATGATTCTATATCAAGCCCCACAACCTGAGCAGGTTAATGAGTACAGAATTCTTAGTGGCTGGAATCCTAAAAGTACGTAGGAGAGATGGAATCCATCTAAATAAGAACATCATGTGGCTGCTGGTACATAAAATTTAAAATCTTCTAAGGAATTTGGTTTTATTTAAAAAGTGGACAGAAAATGAAAAATCAGTGTCAATAAATACATAGGAAAAAAGAAACTTTAATTGAACAGGTGTATATCGACTGTCTTCATAGTAATTATTACCATTCTGGAAAGAGATGGAGTTGTTGACAGCTTTCAGCTCAGTGCTCAGCAGGTAAGAAAATGCAAATCTGGGGTTAGGAGCTATTAAGAAAGAGCCTGAAGGCATTTTTACACTATTGTATCAGGCAATCTTATATCCATATTTTGAATGTTGCATGTTATTCTGAAAAAAAAAGGAGTACTAAAAAGATGTATTTAAAAAGACACGGGAGATCTAGGAGGGGTAAAGCGAAGGCATTCAAGGCTGACCAGAGATAGAGAGCTCAGCTTCCACACGGGAAGAGCCTTATATTGCTGGGGATGCTGAAAGTACTCAAAGAAACTCCACCTGAAGGCACTGTGCACCGATTCAGTGTGGGTCTACAACACATCACTTAGGCTGTTATACCTACCACCTACCAGAATGGATTTTCTTGTGCTTTGTAAAGATGTGGAGAGGTACTAGATATGTCACATTGTGAGGATGAAGACTTTAGCGAAAGGATCCTGAAAACAATGCTGGCCAGAAACTTTTGTGGGTATTTGCCCACTTTCTCAGCCTGCCTCACAGCAGGTCTAAATATTTTATTGACTACTTTGGGAGGCAATAGAGAAAATTGGATGGCCTCATCCAACATGGAAGTCTAGAAAGGGAAGAAAGAGAGGGCTGTAAATAGTTTTACAGAGAATTTCAGTCATATGACAAAAAATGCTATAGCTGTCTAATGCTACAGTGGAGACCCAATTCAACAGACTTAAATTTGTTTTTACTCAAAGAAGCAGATAAAAACTCTGCTTTCACCCAGAATTTAAGTACCTTTTTAAAATATAGCTTGAATTTTAAATTATTTAATGATTGAGAGATTAAAGTTTAAAAAAAGCCTTGCCTATTTAGTTGAGTATTTTCTGAAATAGTCCTTTCTGGTTTATGTTTCGTTGTTGTAGCTGGCACCTGTAGCTCTTTAAACCACCTGCAGTACCCCAGCTGGAGATGGGGAAGTATGGGGCTTCATCTGCCTTCATTTTCCAGGAGCTATTGGATTTTACAGCACAATGTTTTTCCCTTCCTTTTTATTTTTTTTCTTTTTTTGTCCCCCTTCCCCTCCTTACTGACATGTAAAACATCCTCAACTAGAAAGGGCTTTTGCATGACTTACATGAAACATTTTTCACTGAGAAGTTTGGAAAGTTTAGCTTCCTACACCTTTTTGTTATGTATGGCTTTGTGTTGTAGAGCCAAAAATACATCAGCCTTCTATAATTCAAACCCTTCTTGCTTTTCTAGTCAGGTTTCAAAATGTAGCTTTTTTTCTTGTTGTTAATTTCTAGCTGCGCTAATTGGTTTGGGGTTTTTTTTTCCCCCTTAATTTATATGCAATGAACTGAATTTAATTAAATCTGTTTGACAGACAGCTTCTTCCTTTATTCCCATAATTCCTTTTTTCTTAATCCTGACACATCACAAAATGTCTGCTTTCATTTACTCTGGCATCAATTCACTGTAATTCCATCAGAGCTACCGGAGTTACTTTGAATTTACTGCTGTATAAGCAAGAACAAAATTTGATCCCATGATTGACAATTACAGACATCTGAATGGAGAGAAAAACAACAAACCTTTCCAAAATGGTGTTCAGTCTTTACTCTTAATGGATTTCATGTCACTAAGGAATGTGTCAAGTGATTATGCCAGTGACCATGTGGTGGGACAAGAAATCTAAACGTGTGAATATAATAATTGGATGTTACTAATGAGCAAGCCTGAAAATTAGCATATTCTGACATAACAGAAGCCTAGTACAAGTCATATTCTTTGTTTTTAAAAAGCACACCACAGAGATTTTTTTTTCTTTCGCTGAAATGAGAGAGAGAGTAGGAACACCTTAAGGACATTTTAAATGGTTACTCCTAGCCATGCTTGCCTCTGGTCAGTAACCACTATTTCATTTTCTGAAACAGTAGAGAGTACATTTGTCTTACCTATGAAATTATATGTTGGAATTAATTGCTTCTGTGTTGCATGAAGGTATTTGACAACTAAAACTTTACAGTGATTTTTTACCGTTCAGGAGAAGGTTTGTGGTTTTTTTTCTTAACTGCAAAAGGTTATGAAAAACTAAGAAAAGGTGTGTATAATCTTTGCATTTAGTCCCATTTCTACCAAAGTCCAAAATGTGGGTGGTTCAGCTCCCAAAGGTTAAAGTGCCATTTCCTGATGTTTATTGGACTCTTACTTCTGTTCTGCAGAAAAATGGAAAGGAAGAGGAAGAGCAGGGTCACATTTTGAGTCAGCACGAAGACGGAGTAGAGCTGTCCTTTATCATATCTCTGGGCATCTACAAAGAAGAGAGAAGAACAAATTAAAAATTAATAATGTAGGTGTAATTCTTCTTTTTTTCAAAAATGTACTCTTTGTACTGCATTTTTAAGTGCTGTAAAAGGTCAGAGGGTACCTGAGAAATGTCCTAATCATAATTTTATGGTAACAAAAAGAGTAAAGTGCAGTTCACTTAAGTGCAGTCCTGCCTGCTATGGTATTTGTTACACTTCATATAGCAAGACAGTGCATTTAGCCATACTGTAAACAGACATTCATTTAACTCCAGAAAAGCCACATTATAAGATTTCTCAGAACTTAATTTTAGGTTCCAATTTACCTTACTGCCCCAGCTACTTCATTTCAATAATTACTATTTGCCAAGAAAATCATGAAGAAACTCAGGGTATTACTCTAGCCAAAAATCTCTATGATGTGTAAGTTCCAGAAGGTCACACTTATTTTAGGCAACTTTTCACATGAATGCCTGCGACTTTGTGCAGACTAAATTTATCTTTTCTTTTCCTAATTGAAGAAGTAATGTTTCTTTCTTTAATTACTTCCGTGTTCCTCTAGTAACTACAACTAATAAGTAAGTTCATAAACACCATGTGAATGTTGCAAAAAAACCCAAATCAAACAATAGACAAAACCAAAAATACAGCAACAGAAAGACTTCTAAAGAAATATGTTCAGGAGAAAGAATAACTGTCCTGCTCTATGGAACTATATTTCAGGAGAAAAATTAATGCAGAGGAAAACTGGAGAATCATATGAAATCCATGTGTATATATAAAAATTTGCTAGAATAGCATCTGAGAGCCCATTCAAACAGTGAGACCCTATAGTTATTAGAAGCAGGGGTAGCAAAAAGGAATAGCTTTTCTTAAAATCTCAGAACAGTATTTAGTTTCTTCTTTGTATATCATTAACATCAGAAAGCTAAAATCTTTGACAGAGCCATAAGAAGAAAATGGTGGGGGTTTTTTTGTTTTTAGTTTTGGGTTTGTTGGTTTTGTTGTTTGTGGGGTTTTTTTTGTGTTAGGGGGAGGATGGAAGGCAGACAATGGAAAAAGTAGCCAAAGAACACAGAACATGAACACCCTAAAAAGATGATCTGCCACTGGACACGTTCTTTTCATTGGTTACCAAAATTGAGCAGCAGCGCACATATATCATCCTAGACATAATTACATCAGAAATTAAAGGCAAAAAGACTTGGTATAGATTAAGGACATGAAAATACACAGCTGATATATGCCTCAAAGGGCACACAGGAACTTCAGTTGAATGCAAATACTAAAAAATGTTAAGTGTTAAAAAAAAGGTTAAAAAGCTAAAAAGGTTAAGAAGTTAAAGGTTAAAAAGTAAAAAAAATGTTAATGTTGAAAAAGTGTAAAAATAATTGTTAAAAATCTGGAAAATATTACCAGGTCTTCCAGTGATATTTTCATAGTAATATTTTTTAGGAACAATACTTTTAATTAACTTTCGGTGACTTTCCTGGACTGTCAAAATCCTAGTGCAGATGATATCATACAGATTTAAAACTTTTGTTGTCAGACTAATTTACTACCTTTAGTGCATAGATTTTTAGAGTTATGAATTGGAATTCATAAGAGGAGCATTTTCTTCTCTGTGATTAAAAATGTGCTGATGTTAACAACATCAGTGAGGATTCAGCCCCTAAGATTCATGAATGAGAACAAGAATGGAGAAGGCAAGGACATCAGTATTTCAAAAGAAACACAAAGAGAAAGGCTGTGACAGGCAAGGCAAATGCAATTAAGCCTGCGGTCATGCAGTTGTTGTCTTTTTATATTCATAGTGAATAACTTCGAGATCAGAAGTAATCTTAGCTTGCTGTATACACAACATTGTCTTGTGGGGCTCTTCATTACTGGAACAGAATTAACCAGGGGCACAATGACAGTGAGCAAGAATTTTGTTAGTAAATAATACAAGACTCTTCATGTAGCATATGCTGCTTTTAAGGAGGGTTAGATGACAAAGACTCGAGGCATGTGATGAAGCTTGGTATAATCTAATAGTGAAGGTAGTCAGTTCTGGAGCTGTATTATGGAGGGTCTCCATTGGTATTTTGGTTTAGATCAGGAGTGCAATTTTAAAAAGAATCAAAAAGTTATTCCTACTAATTGTGCTTTGGTTCATAGCAGTCTCAGGCACACAAACTGGATTCTCTCAGATGAAACTAAACCAGGAGAGGCGCTCCCACCGCTTATAGCTACTCAGTTCACAGGACCAAGCTAGAGTTAGTCTGAAACAGTCTCCTTACAGCTCTAAAATATGTGTAAGAAGGATGTTTTGTCTTCAGCACCATCTCTTCCTTTCTATATATTTATTCTTATTTGCAGGTACTATGTCCTCATGTATACAAAGCTTTAGCCTATCTGTCCAGCAGAAAAATGTTGCTTTTCAGTCAGAATTCACCCAATAGAAGAAATAATTTGCCAGATTCGGTTCCCTCCTCATTCTATTTAATCTGTTCCTTATTAATCCTCTTCCTACCCCAACTTTCACAAAAGTTATTCCATCAACAGAAGAATCTGTCTAAATAAGTGTGAGGACTACATTAGAAAAAAAATAGCATTAGTTCTTGCCTGCATATGAGTATGTCATATTTCTCTATGCTTTTAAAGAAAAACAAATTGCTGCATTGGAAGAAATGTGTCTGTGATCAAATTTCTGTTTTGTCTCATTTCCTTTTTTTCTCTTTTTTTCAGAATGTTTTTGTAGATAAACCAGCATTTCCAGAATACAAAGTTTCAGATGCAAAAAAATCCAAATTCATATTGTTGCATTTTAGCACTTTTAAAGCTGGCTGGGACTGGCTGATTTTACTGGCAACGTTTTATGTTGCTGTGACTGTACCTTACAATGTTTGCTTTATTGGCCATGATGAGCTGTCTACAACTCGAAGCACAACTGTCAGTGATATTGCAGTGGAAATTCTTTTTATCATTGGTAAGATATGTTTGGGGTTTGTTGGGATCTCTTTTTTGACATTTAAGGTTTTCACAGAATGTATCATATGGAAGAGGAAATAATCGTTGCCTTCACAATTTTAAAGAAAACCAATTTTAGCTGCATAGTTTGAGATTTTATCTGAACTTTAGATCACCTTTTCTTTTCTTTTTTATTTTAAATTGATTCAAGTAGGCCTGCTGTTACTCAAAAGGGACCTTTGACCTTATGAAAGGCTGAAAACCGTTGTTTTACCCTGTGGATGCCTAAAACCTTCGCAATGTAGGGGTGTGCCTTGAAATTACTATAGTGTTGCTAATAATGTACTTCTTTTTAATTACCTTTCACAAACACTTAGAAGACCCATGAACCACAAGTTGAAAATCACTAGATTTTAAAAACTAATGATATAAGATTAAACTCTTATTGCAATAATGCAAATGTACAGTATCAATATGCAATACTGACAACTGGGATAGAATTTGAGAGGCACAGGTTGCAGCTTGTCATCTGGTCTGTTGTCTAAACTTTTTATTTCAATGATCCATTGAATTCTTGTACCTTTAAAGAATTAAAAAGAAGACAAGGTCACGTCTGCTAGTAGCCTTGTAGCAAAGGAATTTCTTTTATATATTACCTTTTTTCATTTCTTTGTGAATATAGAAAAGAATCCCTGACTGTGTGACTAGAAAGTCACACAGATTTTCCCCCAAGTTTTTATTGTTGTAATACCACTCAGTGCTGTCACACTGACAAACCATAGCTCAGAGCTGTTGCTAATATGCTGGTGGAGAAGCTATTATTTTAAAGAAATAAGCAGAGTATGTGTGTCTTGAATATGAAAATGCTTAGGACGGGTTGTAAGAGAGAAAAAAAATTAACAAAATAATAAAATCAGCCTCAGATTTGAAACTTCTTTTTCTATTTTTCTCTATTTTTTCCCTGAAAAAATGTAGCTTAACTCATACATTAAAAGCAATGTTATGATCATCTGTAGGAGAACTAAAGAAGACTGAAACTTCTTAAATGCTAAACAATTTAAAATGTCGTTAGTTTAACAAAAGTTTTTCTTACAAAAACTTTGAAAAGTTTATTCCATTTCCCTGACAGCTTTACTGTAGACAGTAAGACTAGTAGATGATGTGGCTGATGGAAGAATCAGCTGCCACAATGGATAAATATTTGTGTTTCCTCCTTTGGACATTGATTTGTCTTTAGGTTTAAGGTCTAATTTTCCCCTTTTATGTTCACTATTACATCTTGGTGGACTCTCTCATGTTAATGTAAGCAATCTACATTGAATAATACTCAAGCACTGCAGTAAGAAACTCACATTCTGCATGTAGATAATGGAAGATCATCTTTTGTCTTGTGTAAAAAGAACAAGGCTATGACTCCAGTCAGTCATAAATGATGCCACATTCCATTTTAAGGAATAGAAAATGAAATAAGTCCACTTGATTTACCTGAGCATCAATACAAAAACAGTAAACTCAAGGTTAAGATATTTTGATAATGGTTGTATCCTTCACCCCACACCAGTGTAGATAACTGGTTTGTGTTATGAATGTGTTCATTATAATCTGAGCACAAGAGAGTATAAACAGTATCTAACTGATTTATGTGCTGTAGTATTCATTTGAAGCAAGACAGATGGTGTACTGTTCAGTGCTACTTTTCTATTTATATCCTTTGCTGGAAATACAGAATTCTTATATCAGTAAGTCAAAAGCAATGGTATCTCTATGATCAGTAGAGCAGCTGGGTAAGAAGAATAAAAGGAGAAGATTTTCTGTAAATTTTACTTCATATTTTCTGGTTAGAGTTTCAGGTCCATCATTCAGGAAATCAAGCTATGGTTGTAACTAAATACATTCAAAGAAAAGTGTGTAAATTGCTAGAAAAGACTTCTTTGCATAGTTATGTTACTGGTAACCACAAACACTGTACTGTAGCATACCAACATTCCTCCCCCACAGTTTCAATAATGGCTCCATTTTCCACAAAATTATTATTTCCAAAGTTTTTATCTGTTTTAAATTTGCGGCTTTGGGGAAAGGTTTATGGAGTATTTTCAGGATGTTCTCATACTGCATTTAAATCTCTGCAGTGAATTTAAAGAAAATAGTGTGTTTAGAGTTGCATCTTAATGGTCCCTTGTCCATTAAAGTATTGAATGAATATGTATGTCTTGGAACACATGTAAGATTGACAGCATGCATAAATTTAAGCATAAGTTTCAGGGCATTGTCGCACTGTGGCTCTGACAATCACATCTTTGATGGATGATCTATGTGCTTTGAGATACGTCAATGAGAAGCAATGAGTAAAATTTTTTATGATGCTGCTGCCTCAAAAAGTCAGTAGGGAGATCTAAGAT
Source organism: Phalacrocorax aristotelis (assembly GCF_949628215.1). Lineage (NCBI taxonomy): Eukaryota > Metazoa > Chordata > Aves > Suliformes > Phalacrocoracidae > Phalacrocorax > Phalacrocorax aristotelis. The sequence continues at coordinate 40,855,279 of NC_134277.1, forward strand.
GGGGCCTTCAGCTGTATTACACCTCTGTAATCATGAATCAAGGTGTTACAGCTCTGTGATCATGGACTGGAAAAAAAAAAAGAAAGAGTTTATCTGCTTTGATTTTATTTGGATTTCTCAGAATATAGAATAATATTTCCTTTCATTTTTATCTGTTGTCAAAGGGAGCAGAGACATAACAATGAAAAGGGAGAGATGTCTGCTCATCAGTTCAAGGGAAAGAATAGGGTAGAGGCTAAGGTTTTCCTTTAAGCAGAAGAGTTTGAATAACTCTATCGGTTTAAAAAAATCTTTAAGGCTTACCCAATTTGTGATTCAGCATATGTTTAAGCATGATAAAAATACATATGGAAGTGTTCTCCTGACTTGGGGTGCTTACAAGTAGGAGTGTTATCTGAACTAAATTACAAGAAAAGAACACATCTAACTAGAGGTTTAACTGCTTTAGCCTTGAAAGTTCTCTAAAACATAAACAAGATAAAAAATAATAATAACAACCCATTTCATGATGTCTTTTGGGAGGAGATTGTAGAGGGAATACAATTAAGGCTTCTCAAATTAAGTTAAAATTAGTTTTATTTTGATGTTTCCTGTATATGCCAGTGCTTTGATAACTTGTGTGATGTGATGTTTATGTGTACTTTCAGATTTCTTGTCCTCTGTAACGTGTGTAACCTTTCTCTAACCTTCCCCTGTAAATAAATATTTAGCTTCCTCTATCCAATGATAGTTTAATACTAGTTTAGTTTTAGAATTTTTTGACTGTCGTATGTAACTTAAAATCATAAAGAGGTGGAGAGAATTTTTTTCTAACATCAGTGTATTTAATCAAATACATTAAAAAATTATCTTAGAAAGTGTTTCATCTGGTGCATCAGATTACCTGCTTTACTGCACTATTTACTTCAAAGTTTATGCCACTTAATTTGCATAGGCAGTAGCTGGATCCTTCATTTGTAGACAGGTATATGTGGGTGGCTAAAGCCTATTGAAACTAAGAAGCATGATGAATCTTGATTCCTTTTCAATATATTTGTAAAGTAATGTTTTCTCTTTTTTGGGGAGAAAAACTAGGAGACCAGTTCATTCCATTTTATTAGTAATAACCTCTTGATTGCATAACTTTTACTCTTCTTTAACTATCATGTGTAGTGCTTTTCTTTCTGTAACTTTCATTCTAGTTTTCAGATTTTGTCTCTTTTTTTTTCATTCTTAAAACATTATTGAACACCTTAATGAAGAAAGTAACATTACTGAAAAAAATATCAATACTTTATTGCTAAATGCTCAGACTCACTCACAGAACTATTTGAATAGGATGCCTTCAACAGGAGTTGAAATCAATGCAATGGTTCAGAGAAAATATGCATAGGCTTTCAGAGTAATGGTAATACATTATTTGCTGGAGAAGATCAAAGGTGTCTGAATATTTTGTCTCCTAATGTGGCCAGGAACAACTATAGAGAGAAGAGCTATAAATATAAATGACCTTTAACTTTTAATTTTAGTCTTCTCTTTGTGGATCATTCAGTTTCTAGTAGAAGGTGGAGAACCCTGGTTAATAATTATAGGTATAAAATTATACTCTTTATAAACATACTGGTAACAGTAATTTCAAGTGATTTTCTGCAACGTGCTCCTTTGCCTATCTGGGGAAAAAAAAACCCATACGCATCCTTTCCCCCACTCTCCCCACACACACGCTCATCTGAGGATTTTACCTATGGCTTGCACTTTCAAGAGAGAAAATTCATCATGGTTACTAAGATCACTTCTCTCTGGATGTGTATATCTCTCTCTTGTTAAATACTATTTAACAAAGTGTTTTATCAGCTATTTCAGTTTTTAAAAGCACCATGTTTAGAAGCCCTAAAGCTGTGATATGTGTTGCATAATACTATAGATTAAAGAGACTTGTTGGCCCATTAGTGTCTATCACAAATGTAAATTACTCAAAATCTTTCCAAAACTGTCTTAAATCATATGAAGCTCTTGAGTCTCATACATTTAATATGTAGAGATTTTAAAATATTATACAAACCCAGTAGAAATTCATATCGTCATTCATGACTTACACATTCATTCAAGTGTGCATATTATTGTATTGAAAATAATATATGATAAGCAAAATTTGTTTGAATCAGATGAGATAGTATTAAATGCTATAGATTTTATTAGGTTGCTTTAAATTAGAATGTTTGTTTCATTTTTTTCTCTCATGTTCTTTTTCATTATTACAATGATTTTCATTTCATATCTTTGCAAGTGCACAGAAGGTCATGCAAAACATTATCTGTGTCTAGGGGACCTGGCATCTAAGAGGAGCTGTGCGTTTTGAAAGGAAATGGCAGTGTTTTGAACTATATTTTAGAAAGTGTGCTTTCAGCCCCTAATATGCTAAAATTCACGTAGACACCAAGGGAGTGGTTTGAGTTTATCTCTGAGCATCAAATGATCTCATCTGAGAGGTGAGATTGATATGAATAAAACACGAAACTGGATAGAGTCATATTGTTGATACACCTAGTATTAGGGAGCGAAGGTCATAATAAATTTTTTGTGGACTATGGATTACCTAGTAATGTGAATAAACAGTACAAAATGTTTTTGTTGAAAAGCAGTAATAAATTTCCTAAAGATTCTCACTCAAATTGTCAAACTGGAGTTGGCAATACCACTATATTGTTAGAATTTTTTCCAATAGCCATCCTTACATACCCTTGTAGGGAGTCCAGATGCTAGTTTGCACACAAGATGCTGTTTCCACGCGTGAAAACATCCTCCTGGACATAAAGGAGACAAGCATAAGCCACAATAACTTAGAAGTGATCATCTCCACAAAATTTTTCTGTATCTTCCCGTAGATGCAGATAAATGTTACAATAATGGAGGCACACTGAAAATATGACTTGTACTCCTCTGCTGTCTCCTTCTCTTCATTTGTGGAGGTGTGATGTCATTGTCACACATCATTAGCCAGCTTCTCATAGAATGAAAACCTGTATGCTTGTAGATCTAACCAAAGTTTTAAGAAATCACTGCCCCAAAATGTTACTACTCCTGAAGTTGGGAAGTACCTTACAGTTAAGGCAATAAAACTGTTCACCTGAACATTCCTGAGGCCAAAATGAACTACATTGACTTAAACTACTGGTGAAGTGGTTACAAGAAGGGCTCCTTGTGTATTGTGCCATGCACCATCAAAGTTGAAGGTAAAATTCAAGAAACAAGTACTTAAAGTACTGAACATGCTCCATTCTGAAATCTGATTTTGTGAAGGAATACCTAAAACAAAGCAAATGGATTATGCAAGGTAAAGGCCTTTTAAAAAACATGTGTAAGATGATGGGAACCTCATGAGTATAGGCTTGAATATGCAGCATTTACCATATGTAATTACTATTCTGGGGAGAGCTTTGTAGGCAGCTTATAGCTGGGTCAAGATATTCTGCATCTGTTCTTCTGGCAAGTATAGTCACTGTTCCACGTCTCAGCTGCCCTACATGAATCTCTCCAGACAGATTTTTTTCCTACTTCCTATATCACAATGAGACTTGTAACATTGGAGTGACAGGCTTCTGAGCACTTAAGAGTGCGAAGGGCACTTAAGAACTGACTCTTCATCTTTTTTGTTTGAACTGTGGTGCTGTCTGAAAAAAAAATAATGAAACCAGCAGTCTGAAAAATCTTTTGTTTCACCTATAGTGAATCCACATATTGGGAAATGCTGTAGTAATAGTTTTGTATGTGATTTTCACTTTGCTATGTTTCCTTTCAGAAGGTGTACAAAGTTAAAACTACCCTATTATATGGAGTATGACTGACTTGCAGTATAGCTATAACCAGACTAAGTTTGTATTTAGGATTAGTATCCTATAACACAATGGTAAAACAACACTATATTTTTCAATAAGATTAAAGCCTTTTAATTAACTATCTAGGTAATTTCCAAGGAAATACTTAGATGCTTTATAGTTTACCTTATTTTTTGTGAGCTTGTACGTGGTCTGTTTCATATTTTTTTATGATTTATGGTTAATGTCCTATATACTATATACATGGATTGTTGTGAAGCTGCATGAGGCAATTTCTGAGAAAATATTTCAGGTTTCCTCCTTGGAATTGGTCAAAAATGTTAAGTGCATTAAGGAGTTGCCCTGTTGCCCACTGAATGTTTTACTTGCTTGATATTTTCATTGTTGTCTCCAGCATCTGTGTAAAGTGAATTCTATTCATGAAGTACCTTACAACTACCTTTGCTTCACACACATTGAATTTAGTGAAAAGTTAACTCATATGACTGATGTTTCTTCATTCTTTGGAATTGCTTCTTTCTGCCATATTCCTGCAGATTCTATTAAGAAAATTACCCATGTAGAAACTTCCACACTTCTGCGGTCACCAATGCTAGCTTCTTTTCAAAGCAGAGCTAGAAGTTAATTTTGAATTCTTTGCTTTCCTTTCAAGACTCCAAAGTCTGTGTCTTCCTTTGTAGAAAAGTCAATATAATATAGTTACTCAATATGCTCATGGGTTGAGTCTGTTTTAAAAAGACAGAGCATAGTTTATAAAAAAATCTTCCCAGTGTTTAGTATGTTATTGTGAAGGTCATGAAAAGTGATGCTTTTCTGGCATATCAGCTTCTGTAGAACTGAGATTAGCTAGTCCCTGCTTAACACCATCATAGTTAAGGAGACCAGTCTGAAAAGGTGAACCCAAGAGGCAGAAAATCAAGGAAGCAGATAAAAGAACGTGGCTTTTTCTTTATTCAGTTTGTGGTCTTTTGTTCGGTTTCATGATATTGGGATTCAAATTTATGGTCTCTTAGCACAGTAAAGAGTTGCAATTAAAACATCCGTTTTACCATTGGTGTGCTGGTCATTCTGTGTGTCTCAGCATGCCCACAGTAATGGGTACAGCAGTCTAAGTGTGGTGTTTTGTAGAACATGCCATGCTACTGCATTAATACTGACTGTACTATACTCCAGGAGGGAGTGACTTGTGTTACCACAATTGCCATTCAAACCACTAATGCCTTCAGATTTCAGTTTTTTATATTAATGGGTAGTTTACCCAAGTAAAGCAGTATTTCCACTTGGGTATGACTTCAGTATCCCATTACCGTCCACTGTAAGAACAAATAGTAAGTAAGAGCAAATCAGTCTGTCAGTTACAGATGGATTTTGGGAATCAGTTCTGCTGTGATCCGTCATACTTGAGAAAAGACCTTGCTCCATTAAAATTACTAAACTTCTTGCCAATTTGTCAAACCGTAACGGAGCAAGGCTGAGAGTATATATCATAGCACTGCTTAGAACAGGGACTGTGCCACTCCTCGTGTGCTGTACAGTGACAACCATCTTGGTGTCCAATTGTAAATAAACTCTTTTCACTGGAGAAATTTGACTGGTAAAACAGCTTAATGTATTCAATGGTGACATTAACAGAACAAAGCCTATGAATTACATTCATTCCACCCAGCAGAAGCTTTTTTTCAGAGGTCCATCATATTACATGAATGTGATATCCTTGTGCTGAAGATTTTAAGAATTTGTAGCTTTAAATTATGTTTCCATTGTTCATCTGAACGATAATTGTCCAGTTACTGAGATAAGACCTCTATAAAAGAGTTTCTTTGACTGGAGGTATAACATGCCTCTGAAATGAGGTTCCCAACCTCTGTGACTACAGACACAAACCAAATGGGGTTGTTTCCAAAATATTCTGAAGTGTTAATGGCTAGGAGAAAACATTACTGGGAGTTGCACCCAAGGAAAAATATGACAGAGAGGTATACTTCATAGCCAGATTTTACCATCTTAAATGTACTGTTGCTTAAGGACTAATTCTGATCCTTTTAAGTAATTTCTCTTTAATGATCATGGTACTCAGTAAGATTTTTTTCTGTTTAAGCTGTGGAAGAGAACAAATTTTTCTACTTAACAAAATGCCATCCTGGTGGTAAAATGGTGGTTTTGATATTCCTTTTTAAATTTCAAGTCCATTAGGACCTACACTTTGTATCTTGGGATACATAGTTTCTTTAATTTCTAGCAGTATAAAATTTGGACTAGCTCCTTCCTTCTCGCTTTTACCTACGTCAACACCATACATCTGAGATTTCAGTTATATGTAGTTTTATAAGACCTCTCAGTTCATAAAGATTCTTATGATAAAGAAAAATTTGGACAATCTAGTTCAATCCTAAATATAAGATATTTAATCCAGTTACTAATATTAGCATAAACATGTTTTCCTGAAGGACATCAGCTCTTTTTCAAAGACCTCATAGAAAGGAGAACCCACAACTCTACTCATCTATGGCTTCTAAATGACATATTTCTTTTCTGTATTTTTCCATCAGCCAGCAGAAGTGACATCTTGTTAAGTGTTTAGTACTACTGGTTTAAAACATTACTACCTGCTGATTCTTAGTTAGGATACACTGGATTGTAATTTCACATCCAATATGACACAACCATGCTTTGCTGCTCCATTCTAAAATTAGATAAGATTTATTGAATACATCTGTTTTTTCTACAAGATTAATAGCTTCTCTCATAATGGGGTGCCACTAGTACAAAGGAACTAAAGTTGCAGATTAGCTGTTCTTTCCTAATACATGTAAAACTGTAATTTTCCTTCATCCTAGCTACAAGTGATTTCTTTCTCTCTCCCATACAGGTCTAGATTTTCCTGTAAAATCTTCAGTAGTTTATGCTGATTGTTACTTAGTATCTGTTCACTATTTGTTGTATCTTTCTTAAAAATAATAAAAAATGCTTTTTCTTCAGCAGCTGTAACTGGCTGTTACAAAGACTTATAATTTTGTTATATATTATTATTTATGTAATGTATATTATATTGTTTATTGATTATATAAACCTCCTACATTTAGGGGGTTTGTTACTAAATCTCTGTTGGGTTTTTTTTCGTACACTTTATTTAACTTCATAATAGCCCAGGTTCTTAAGCAACAAGTGTAAATAAGCATTACTTTCCTTTCCTATATAAAACCAATATCATCTCCCTCACCTTATCATGTCAGCATCTAAAAGAAAATCATCAAGCTGATTGTGGTAATAAACATTTTGAGGGGATATGTTGAGTTCAGAAATCACACTTCCATTTGTTACTAGGAACACCTAGGTTTATAGTAGCAGCAGAATACAAAAAATAAGAGTTATATGGGGGCAGATAAATTGTTCTTCAAGAACATAGCACTTATATTTCCTGGAGTCTTTCCTAAAAGCTCTCTGAACAGATTCTAATACCATTATCCAGATATAATTCAATAACATTGGCTCAGATAGATCAAAGAGGGAAAGTATTTGGGGAAAGTATTGCTAGCTAAAGACAATCAAAGTAAAATTGCATAAAGGAAGACAAAAAAAATAAAAAAAGAAATAAGAGAAGAGCTAGTTGTACCTTCTAGAAGAGAGAGGTGGTGTAGGAAACTGTCTGTTCTGAAAATCAATGGGGTTAATATACCTAAATCATTTAGGTCTCAAGCACAGGATTGAATTGCTGTAGTCTAATAAGAAATCATGCATCACCCAATCCCCTGGTTACTGCTTATATGAATACCACTTGCCCTAAAGGTGCAGGATTTTTCACCTTTATTTAGTTCACAGTAAAAGAGGTAAACTGAGTTATATTACCTAGCATCTGCTGCAATCTAAAATTGTGCCATGGGCAGTTATTGAATCATCTGACTAATCCTAAATTGTTATTCTGATGTAGCTTGATCATATGTCTAATCCCAGCAGGATTTATTCTTAAAAAATCAAGCCTAAAGAGAAAAAAAATATTGGCACAGCATAATCAACTGCTTCAGGTAAAATAGTCCTGTTTATGGGTAAAGAGGTTCAGCTGGCTACCATATACATTTTTACCTCTGGATTATCTCTTCTTTTTTCTTTTTCTTTTTCTTATTTCTTTTTTTTTATTTTTTAACAGGGATTAGAAATTGAGAATATATGAAACATGTATTGTACCTTCAAAATTGGAAAAGGAATATTATTCTGGAAAACATCTTAAGGATTAATGTGATAGTTTAGTGAATATCAGTTTATGGTTTTCACTCTTTTTGTATCATTTAGAATTGCAACCTGCATTATGCACTAAGTAGAACCTCCATTTTCATTAATGTAATCTTTTTTTTCCCTTTGTTGAACACCAGTTTAAATTGATATTTTCATACAATTCACTGAGTGGATGTGTCTGTGTGTGAACGTGAACATGGCAGACATCTAGATAGGGATGTCTTGGTAAAGGATGTGATGTCCTACAGAGCTTTAATTCAAGAGAGGTCACCAAATGGTTCCAAAACCCTGTGGACTTGCTCAGGGTTCCCAGCTCATTTATGCCCAGCTATGAAATAAGTTGTCTTTTCATAGGAACTGAGCATAGCTAGGGCATGGATTTTCACACTGGAAGATTGTGAAAAGGAAAAGGGTCACCAACAGGAGAGTAAACACCATAAGATCACTCCGATAAGGAAAGGAATAGGTTAGAGCTTTTCAGTTAGATCATGGTATTGGCTCGAGAAATTTTGAAGGAAAATATCACAAAAGCATATAGCCATGGTAATTGCAAACTCAGAAGATGTTAGGGTAATGGTGATCCCAGCCTTCTGATTTACTGCTGTGGATACTGTGTAAAAGCTTAATTGGGACAAAATATATAAATAAATTAGGAACTCTGATTGCATGTAGATTAGCAATTTTTAATGCAAACACTTTCACAGCTGAAACAACTGGAGTTTTGTTTTGTAAAAATGAATTTTCTTTATTTTTTCAGTGTAACTTCATAAGAGTTTTAGAGATTTTTTTTTTTTTTTTAAAGAAAGGTATGTGTGCCCATATCTTATCAGTAGTGGAAACAATAGGCTGAGAGAATCCATGCAGATTGAGCTAGTTAGCCATGGGATCCAAACAGAAGATAAATTAGAGTCAAGGTTTAAGTTTCAGGTTGATTGTACCAAATAGTTTTAAAAGATTGGTCAGTCACTGTTTATTTTCTCTGCATGCATCTTAGGGTCTTAGTGCCTAACAGGGCTTCTGGTTTACCTTGTGTGGGGTTGGTAAGGGTAGGTCTGCAGGCTAGAGGGAAGGAGGAGCAGCGCTGGAAAAGCAGAATGGAACTGCATCGACAGGTGCACATGGTCAGAGGGTGTGAGGAGCAGAATCCCGCGTTCAGACATAACAGCACAGCAGTGCTGGAGGACGTGGGGTGAAAGCAGCAGGCATGTAAAAGAGAAGGTGAGGGGATAGGAGGTGTGAGATTTGCCTAGGAAGACTAGGCAGAGCAGTCCTGAGGGTGATTAGCCATTGATTTGCCGTTGAATTTTTCTTAATATGAAGTGATTCTACATGACCTGGGTGTGGAAATTTGAGCTGAAATACCTGAAAAAGTGGTTTATTTAAATCTTTGGAGGTGGGGGGTGGGGTGGGTGGGGTGCAGGTGATCTGATTGCTTGTTCCAAACCTGTTCAAACTGGAGATCTTAGGTTTTCCCTATTGAGCGTTGCCAGGTCAGGTTCATCTTTGTGTTTGACAGCAGCAAAAGTACTTGTTGCTTTGCGGACTGACGCACCTAGATTCTGTTAAGGTCACAGGCTCACCTGCACAGCAGTAGGCAGGGAAGGAGAAAAGGTCTGCAACACAGGTCAAGGCTGGTTTAAAATCCATGGCTGTTTGTTAACAAAACAGGTGTATCTACACAAAAACATGGCAAATCTGTGGAAAAAAGGCACCTTGTACTTTATGTATGACTTAAGGGCCTTTCTCAAAGTCAGTAGGATGGTCTAGACTTTATCTTGATCTTTAATTCACTTGAACTCTGACTTTTTGCTGTCTAATTTTAACTGATATTGAATTATCTAACTTAAAATAAGATCCTAGTTCTTTCATAGTGAAGACAAGAATACAGAGGCTTCACCCGTTCCTTCCTCTCTACATCAAATATAAAGGTGATACTTTAGATATGTGTGTGTTGCGTTTCCGCACAGAATCTAGTTGAGTCAACCAATTTGATATCGTCTGCTGTTATTCCTCCTTTAGTTTTAGGTAGTTTTTTAATGACATTGCTCACGTCAGAGACATTATTTACATCCCTATTCTGCTTTCCTGAGCAAGTGGTGTGATGTGTGTAGCTTGCAAGATCATTTAAAATTATGCTTTTCCAGCCTACCTGGAAAAAAATTGCACTGGGATAACTTCAGAATTTTCTTCTGTAGTAATAATGCATGCTTATTGTTAATGATCTGTGTTAGGAGAGCTGCTGAAACAGGAAAGGGATGGTACTTCTTGTCCCAGTCTGAAACAAACATATCAAATACAGCTTTAAGTATGAAGCTTGCACAGGTTGAAGTTTGTTGTTAGAGCATACTTAAAGGTAATATAGTAAAGTATAACTCCTGCAGAAAACTTTTGTCCCCCTAATTGTCCAAAGATATTAAAGTCACTTCATGTATGCTTTAACAATCTGCTCAGAGGTTAAATATCCCTCTTGCTGTTTTACAACTGCAATCTGTGAAATTTTTGCCCTTCATTGTCTGGAATCTCCAAAGCTTTACAGTACTGATGCTTGTGTTGAATTTTCAAAATTTTGTTTTGACAAGTTAGTTTCATTGGTAGGTAGAAGCACAGTAAAATTCACAAACTATTTATAACTTACTAAATATTCCACAAGTACTTTCAGAATAGGTTACTGTACAGTTTTTTGATGTTCAACTACTCTTTGTTACCTCAGTTTGCTTACCATTCTAGTTGACTTTGAGCAAAACAATTGTTTTTAAAAAAGAAAAACAAAAGTTAATCTTCCAGTTTTTAAACATCAATCCCCAAACGACTGTGTAACATGTAATTCCTAAAAATAATAAACTCTTTCAGGAGAAATGGTCATTTCTCAATTTACGTTAAATATTTTTTTGTGTTTTTAGAAGTTTCTTGCCTCAGGAGTTCTGTTTTAATTTTTTTCCTTTGCAGCTTTCTCAGTAAGTACTTTAGCACAGCAGTTAAGCTGTAAATAGGGTTGCCTAGATGAAGAAACTGTTTACACTCAAGTATAGCTCAGAAAGCTGTCACAAAATAAAAGATGGATCACACTCACCTACCTCCCTCTGGATTTTTAGCTAATGAGTTTGTTGCAGAAAGAAGCACTTACCATTTCCTATTCAATTTTTTATATATATATATATATAAATGTTATCTGGGGCTTTTGTCCTAAATTGCTTTGATAAGAAGGCAGAAAGGGGTGCTGTGCAGAAAAACCTCTAATCTCTTCAATCTTGAACAGTGAATTCCATATGCACATTGATAAGCCTTTGGTGTACTGGATGGCTTAGGGGAATTTAAAACAAACATTTATCTCCTTTTCTGTTAAAGCTTTAGTTGTTTCTCAAATGCTAATGTGCAATAAGTAAGCAAATCCTTTTTCTAACTTTGATAACTACACACTGGAGGTTTCTGAGACAAGTGAGGATGAGACATTTCAAAATACTAGTGATGCAAATATCCTTATATTTCTTTCTTACCTATATCAAGCAAATCTACATGAAGTATTTATGTATGTGGCTGGTGCTACCATGCTCATCTGTAAATGTGAATAGTAATCAATTAGCTCTACTAAGCAACTGTGGAGCTGAACTGACCTCCTGGCTCATTATGAACCATATGAAATCATGCTAATTTCACATCTTAATTGTATTACGGAAAATTTCAGAACATTTCTGTAGCTTTAAGAATGCAGGGCCAGCTGAGACTACTTGGTTATCTAATCTAAAATTTTATATCTCTGATTCTACTTATATGTTCTGTTTAGCCTAAGGATTTTGTTGAATGAAAACTAGTTCTTAAAGCATGAACCAATTACAACCTGCAACACCTCAGTCCATGGAACCAGATAACCTTGGATATGTGTCTAGGTCACTTTGTATTAAGACTTTACACTAAATCTTGAAAAATTTGAAGGATCAACACTGTGCCAAAACAATTAGAATTCCCACAAAGATTTAATTAATTTAGGACACTCAACTCTAAGGGGTAAAAGGGAGGGAATGGCAGAGATCAAACGGTCAGAAATACCATAGATTCACTACTGGCAGTGTATAGGTTAACTGATATATGTCAAATGATCATAGCAGACTGTCTAGCTTCAAACTTCAGGGGACAGCATAAAACATTACTGCCAGTGAAACCTGTCAAGTAATTCTTTTCCAGACTCAAATATGGCATGCATCCTAAAGAAATCTTTTCTGATACCTCAAATGAATGATCCAACATTCTCTGTGCTGAGTCTCCTTCTGCCTCTTCTCTTTGCCCTCAGTAGTGTATCAGTGGGGGACAAAAATTCTTCCTGGCTTGTTGCATATAATGGCTAACAGGCTTGAAGAGAAGATCTTACTTTACCCCGTCTTAGTGTAGCCTACCTAAAGAACATGTAGGGAGAAACGCAAACCAATCTTTTTTCCCCCCTAAAACTATGAAATAAAGGGAAAAACAGAGTAACTCATTGCTGCAAAGAATGATCAAGAAAGTCAAACCTGCCTTTCTTCTCCCTAGCCCATGTAAATATATATATATATATTCGCCACATGTACGTAAGTTACGAGTCCTTGTATATGTGTTTTGTGCTTGAACGTTAACTTAGATATCTTTAGTATGATATTGTGTTATATGAGTATTTAACTTGAATCCAAACGATGCGAGTTCATTACCGCATATACTAAGTCATGTTTGATTTCCAAAATTAATTTACCTAAAGTCAATGTCTGCCTAGGGTAGCTTATTTTGCCCAGGGTAAGCTATCTGTGGGTGAAGACAAGTCAGTTCTCCTGTTAGTATTCTGGAGCTGAGTAAACCAAGAAAGTTGAATATATAACATCATGTAAAGTGAAGTCCAGATATCTTTTTGTAATTATTCTCATTGTGTTTTCCTTTGCCTTGAGGTGTGGGGTGCTAGGGTTGTATGCCTGCGGTTGTTTCACCAAAGGCACAAACGGTTTTCTATTCACAGGTGATATTCTGGGTTCTGCGACAGCTTTGTGCTGAGCCCATACTGACACTCTTAGCTATTAGAAATCTCTTTTGGTGTCATTTTTTTCCAAGTCAGAATCTTCCCTTCTACAGATATTTTTTTCCTTTTTGGGTCTTAGATGTGTTTTGCTTATTATAAGGAGATATTTGACCCATTTTATGTTTGGATTTGGATCGGCCATAGTCATTTATCTTCTTTGTTAAAAACTGCCGTATCACTGTGAACTTAATCAGCCAAGATGAATCCTCTAGCAACAGTAACAACCTTTTGAAACTGAGCAGAAAGCCAGGTTCAGCTTTTGATTTATGTGGTCTCTCATTCTGGTTAATGCAGACCTTCAAATTACAATGATACAGGATGAAATAACTTGAGCACATCTAAGTATTCTGCAGCAATCCAGTAGTCTGATAGCTGTATCAAAAAGACATAATTTTCTTAGCAAAACGGAGTGTGTTGATTTCACACCCTCCAAGAACTTATAGCATTATACTTTAACAAGCATTCTTATCGCTACACATTTAATATATATGCCAGAATGATCTGCTTTTCTTGTGATTAGCAAATCTATTGTTTTCTGGATCATCGCTTTCAGTGCTCATCCCCCCAACCCCCTAAATTATTAAATTATTGTGGATAATTCAATTTCCTTGGCATTTCTCCAATTTTCTGAGATTTTTATTAAAAGTTAATACTGGTGATTCAGAAAGTGTCTCTTAGTGAGTTCCACTTAGAATATTAGGTGGAACTTTGTCTTCAAAAATCTCCTTGAAATGTCTAATGCCTCCTTTGTTACATGATAAGCTCCTGTACCATCTACAGCATCATTTAGAGTGATAAATCTTCCTACTTCATTCCAAAACCAGAGCTTTAGTTTTCTTCTTTTTAGAAAATAAAAGACAGGAGGACTATAGTGTTCTATACATGTCTTCAGCTTTGTTAGTCATTTAAACTTAAGTACATTTTGTTCTCACTTTCAAACTTTGATTTTGATAGTCACTGATCTTTTCTGCATTTCAGTTACATTTTCTGCGTTATTTTGTATCTTACAATTTTGTGAGGTTTTTTGGTTTTTTGTTTAGAATTTTTTAAGTAGGAAGGCTTATCAGTTTTCCTTAATGTCCTGAATGTTAGTTCATGCTTAAAATTTGTTCCAAGCATATATCTTGATAAAACATTTGGGGTCTTCAAAAAAGTTTCTTTTACGCTTCCAAGTGCACATCTTAGATTATCTCATATTTTCACAGTGTCAATGTATGATAAGATTATGTTTTCCAGATTCAAACAGTAACTGATTTTTAGTAAAAAATGTCTTCCCCCCCCCATTAAAATGTATTACAACACTAATTTATCCCAAACTGCCACAGAACATCTAATCCCATTGTAGGTAGTTATCATTTTTTTAGAAACTGTTAGGGATTTTTATTACTAAGCTTGTAGAACAACCAGTATGTATCTGAATCTGAAGGCACCTATGATGCTATGTTTATCATCCTATGTAATATGCATGGATGTTATTTTTCAGTAGCTGCCTCTCTTTTTGTGGGCATAAGTTGTCCTTGCAAAAAAAGCATACATTCATTGTTTGTGCCCGTTTCACTGCCAAAGTAGAACAGCCATAAAAGTGAAAGAGAGGATGAAATATAGCTGAAAAATAATTTCTACTATCCACATTGAAGAATTTGAAAATAGTACACAAAATATCAAAATGTTTTAGAATGGGAGCTATTAATATTTATTAATTATAAAAATGTAAAAATATGCAACAGAATTATCCTTTCTTTAAGGGTGAAAGATATGTATATGAAAATATGTATATGGCAATGATATTGATTAAACATGCATTTTTCTTACTACATATTAAATGGAAGTTTAATTAATATTTTATATAAGCTGATCTATCCTAGAAGTGCTTCTCTGATTATGTTACAAAAACTTAAAGAAAAACTCTAGGGTGATGAAACTTTGAAGCCTGACCAGGGTTATTTCAGTTAAGAGGAAAAATCCTAGTGTGTAGAATGAAACAATACTTTTAGAGAAGCTATGAATTTTATCAGATCCTTTTGTGGTTCAGCACAATATAAATCCACAAAATGGGTATCTCAGTGCAAATCTGAGCAGAATTAGACAAGATGGTAAAATTGACATTTTTGTAAAACATTATATCAACGTTTGGAAGTGCTTTAGGCAAACGTTCTTACACCTTGTGCCCCAGGAATGTAGAAATCCATTCTTCATAGCTTCCTTCCATCATCGCAACGTGCAAGCAGCACATCACAACAAACATGGAGGAAAGCATCTCTACAAGTACATTAAAGGAAAGAAAGTCTGATACTACTGTTCTTGAGATGGAAATGTTGTCATGGATACTGAGTGACCACAACAGAGCTCCTGCTCAAACCTGGATAAGAGTTAATGATTTGTCCAAGTGTCAGCTACTCCATTATATTTAAAATGAAGTGTAAGCAACTGTGTAAAGTTAGTAGGTGGATGGATTTAATTTTCAAACTTCTTTGCAAGAACAATAGTGTGAACTCTGTTGTAGGACTTCAACAGTAATTTCTGCATGGATTGTGTGGCTGCCCTATTTTAGTATCTGTGTTCATAAGGCATGAAAAGGAGTTGTTATAAAATACTGGATCTGCCTGGTCCAAACATAGAAAACACCAGCCCTAAGCATTTGAGTCCTGTAGGTACCAGTCTCCAATGCTATCCTGGTATAGTAAGAGTCAAACAATTTCGATTTTTAATGTTCTTTTAGTATGAAAAATTCTAAAATAAAATTCTGGAAAAGTGCTTTAATATAGACTAGTGGCAATCCATGCCCCCTCAATGAGGCAGCATTTTCCATTGAGCTTTTATAACATGTCAGATTGTTTTATGTCAAGGTGATTTACCCAGTTAAGATGAACCTGGTCAGATACTTTTTCTCTTGCTCTGCTTTACAGTGCTCTCCTTTACTGTTAAGTCTATGTGTTGGCTGTCCTCATTATACTAGTGACATAGTTGAAAAGTGTCAGTTCCAAAGCCTTCTTAATTCAGAAGTAATGGCACAGAAGAAAAAACTACAATAAAAAAAAAGAAAACATGACAAAAGGTGAAAAACAATCTCCTTGATAAATGGGAAAATTCAGGAAAGGTGAAAAATACCTGACAACCAGGACCTAATAAAATCTGGCTCATTTAAAGAGAGCTGCATAAACGTTTACTTATTCCAATTTCAGTGTTCTATATAAGCATAAGGTTTTGGTTTTAAAATTTTTGATTTTCAAATAAATCATGGGAAAAAAGTCTTTTAATGCTCATTTTTGCATTTTGCTGTCTAGGTTGTACAAAAGCTTGCAAATGAGACAAAGCTCACCCGCTGCTCCTTTTACGGCTCTAGTGGTAGCAATGCTTTGTGTGTCATGTTCTGGAAAATCTATCCTTCGATTTTGCTTTCTGAGGGGTGTCTGTTTATACATGCTGGTCTTTGCAGACGGTCCTCATATACTGAATGAAAAATGCAGAATAAAAGGTGTATCAGAAATTAGGCATTCATTCTCAGATGTGTATAGCAGGAAGAAAAGTTCTCAGGCCCCAGAAACTTCCTGCAAAACCAAGAGCAGATGAATCTACTACCACTGCTAGTAGTCCTACTACTACCCACTTTTTAGCTCTAACTTGATTTGCATTAAAAGCAAGTTACAAAACTAGTACTGTTAGTGTTCATTATGTTTTAATTATAAAGAGAAAAAAGTTGAGGTATGCTTAATTTTTAGGACTTCGTCACTCTCTTTTTTTCCAAGAATGTGCTGAATTGGAGTAGGTTTACATAGCACACAGGAAACTAGCTGTGAGGAAAGGAAATATCTGCATCTAAAGAGAAAACAAATCCCTTTAATAGACTGAAATTATGAAATACATATATTCTGTGTTTATTTCCATTTGAGAAGCAGACACCATCTTCCTATACCTTCACCCTGCTGGCATGCAAGAGGCTGAATTTCACTTGTAGGTGCTTCCATTTGGCATTTCTTACTCCCCTTCCCCAGAGGCTGTAAGAAACATCTGTTCAGGCAGCAAACACTTCCCAAACATCTGCATGCTCCATGCTGTATATGGAGCGGAGCCACCCCCAAGCAGCTGCTGCTGCCACTTCCCTCCAAAAGCAGTGTGTAGAAGAGGCAGCTGAAGGCATATCTTCTTGTGCATCATCTAGTAGACAGAAAGGAGTCGGTGCTGCCATAGACAGAGGCAAAGGGCCCAGGGAATGCTGTTCCGTCCTTGTAACACTTAATAATAGGCTACCTAGATTACAAATAACACAGCTGACAAGTCTGTTACACACTGGACTAGCATCTAGAAAGCTGCCTCTCAAAACTTGGACATTAAAGAAAGTCCACTGGCTTTCAGGCTGCCAAGACCATCACCCTGCAGTTGTTATTTTTTAATGAGAAAAAAGTCAATCACACTCTGAATGTCTTCCTAAGACTTGGGACCACTTCTTTCTCTTTTATGAGATGGTCTTCAACATGAGGCATTAGAATTTCCAAGGCAGCGGGCTAATTATCTCGCTGTAAAACACCAGCCTTGATGGTTGGCTGCACTCTTTTCTGACATTGTAAAAGTTATACAAGTAGGTCTCAGTAATGTTGGTAGAAAATGTGTGCATAGCTCGAGGACAGATTATAGTCTTTGTCTTGTAGGACATGAAAATAATTGAGACTCTGTTGTCAAGACCTGAGCTTTTCTTTGAGTGTTAATGTGTTTTGGCAAGACATGTCAAAACTATATCTCATATTGAAAGACACTCATCCTGGAATGTTAGATAGGAACATGCAAAATGCACAAGCCACCAAGCAATTCATATCTCCACCATAGCCCAAAAGCCATTTTTTTCAAGCGAGTTCAGCACATTTCCATTGATAAACTAGTGATTATCCTTGAAGATTACAATACTTCTCTGTGCTGAACAGTTATCACTAAAAGAAAGTTTCAATTGCACTTTTTAAATAATTATTTTTTATCTCAAAAGAAACATAAATGTGTTATGCACAACAATTGTACCCTCATTTTTCATTAAGAAAAATACTGTACCGATATTTCGTACTGTTTAAAGAACAATGTGGGTCAGGTTTTTTTAATTCAAGTTCCCTTTGAAATCTGTGAGTTTTAAATGTTTTAAGTGTTCTTTTTACTCCTTACAAAGAATAACTTTGTGCAACAATTGGTTTAACTCTATGTATGTGGAACTCTTACCGCTCTATTTTATTTGTTTCTGTATTAGATTCTTCATCTGGTTTTTGCCGTGCGTATGCAATACAGTCTGTGTTATGGTGGATTCTTGGTGTTATCCCCAGGAATCAAGAAATCACTGTCTCTGATTCTGTTCATTCTTTGTCAAGCAGATATTATTTTAAATTTTCGAACAACATATGTCAGCAAGTCTGGCCAAGTTATATTTGAAGCAAGATCTATTTGTATCCACTACGTGACTACCTGGTTTATCATTGATTTAATTGCTGCACTTCCTTTTGATCTTCTTTATGCTTTCAACGTCACTGTGGTAAGTAATTACCTGTCTTTTTTATTTGTTCTTCCTTCAAGAGGGGTTTTTGGTTTGGTTTGGTTTGGGTTTTTTTCCAGATCTGGAGACTAAAACTGAATGAACTAAAATACCATGGTGTCTTTTTCAGCTTTGTAGTATATTTTCACATTGGACACTGAATGGATTAATTTAATGTAATTGTACATGTTGATTGAAAGAATTACAAGATTGGGTGTCAAAGTGGCCATTCATTATCATGAAAGACATATATATAACATCTTTTTTAAATTCAGTTATCCTTACTTTGTAAACAGTCACACCTATGGTAACTTCATTTTTACTTACTGTACTCAAATACATGTCCCTATGGCTTTTGTTCTCCTGTGCTGTGTAAGTTCAATCAATTTTTCAGGACCCATAAATTATTACTGTGGTAAAGTAAATCATTACTATCGTCAGTATGGTCATCATTCTTCACTCAGCTGGGAATCTTCTTTCTCTTTACCTCTGTATTCTAGTGCAAAAATTACAGCATGATCACCAATTTTTGTGTCTTCTAATATGTGCTGCCTAACAGTTGTCATTGGCTTTGGCTTCAACTTCTCTTTTTTAGGAATATACTGAAAAAATGCTTAAGCTGCTTTGAAAAATGTATGGCTCTCATGTTTGGTGATGTCACAATCATGATAAGTTACATTTGTATTGGTTTACTTATGTGAAGACAAAGGTTTTTCTTCTGATAGCCCTATTAGACTTAATAGAGTAAGAATCTACTAAGAAAAAAACCAAAAACCAACCAAACAAACAAAAAGTCCTAAACATCCCCTCCCTCTCCAAATCAGAAAGTTTAATTTTGGAGGAAAAAAAAAAAAAGTTGGCAGAGGTTTCTCTATTTTGTGGATTTTCCACATAAGAGACTTAGGCTTTTAAGCTGCCCACTTTCTAATTCTCAGAATTTTGATCTTTTGTGAACAGATGTACTGAATCTCATTTTCATTAAATGTGAGTTACAGGCAAGTACATAGATGATAGGATAGAAACATATCAGAAAAAACCATAGGAAAACACTAGTTAGGAAGCCTCCCATGTAAGGTATCGTCTTCAGTTTTATCATTTTATAACATTTCTTTCAATGATTTCCCTTTTCACTCCATTTGTTACATTGAGAACCATCAATCTGATGCTAGTACAGTAGATTTCAAAACCAGATAGTTAATGATTCAACATTCTTCAATCACTGTTTTTCATAACCAGTGGGTAATCTATTTAAATACATTACTATCTCAGTTTATCCCTCACATTAAAACCAAACAGCCCGCATTACTCAGTTGCTTTAATTTCCACTAAGAAATTTTCATTGAATGAACGAAGTTTGATCTTTTCCTTCAAAGAGAAAATGAAATGGGAAGATTGATATGCTTTCCTTACTGAGTTCTGGAATTGAAAGTATCATCCAATAATTATTTTTACAGTTAAAATATTATTATATTAAAAATGCTACTATAATATGATTAATACACATCTCCTGTCTGTTGTACCTTTAAATATTTTTCCCTAATAAGATCATTAGTATGGTGACTAAGAATATCCAGGGACATTGAAAATTCGCTCTGTTAGTAGTGGACCCTTAATTAGATAATTAATAATAGATTAAGTCCTAACATTAAGCCCTAACTAATATACAATATATAGCCATGTTGATCTCATAATTAACACTGACTGACAGGCATAGCTCCCTGCATGCTCCAAGAGTTAAATACGTTAAGAGTTTTTGCAAGGTCCAATCTGCTTCCTTCATTTGCTTTGGCCCAACTTTGGTAGCTAGCTGCTCTTTGGTAAAGACCACTACACAGCAGAGAGCCAAGGGCCAACCCTCTCTTCTCTCTGGTAACTGAGAACAAGTCAGTTGGACTTGCATCTGGGAGCCTGCACCCTGCATTCACCCCAGCAAACTCAGTTGTTTTGTTCTCTGTATGATTCCTCGATGGGAACCAAGTGCCTTACTATATCATATTTCCTCTCATGGCATGACTTGGCAATGGTTAATATAATCCTCAAGATAACAAAGACTATCAACTGTTTCAAGAGCAGGGGGAGGTGTTAATCACATTCCACTGTTTTGAGACTTTATGATTTAATCAGCCATTTCCTCATGTCTATTCTCAGATTTTCACTCCATCGACTCTCAGATGTTGCCTCAACAGAACCGTGAGAAGGGGCATCAGGGAGCATCTCAGTCCTTTGCTCTTCAGGCCCCGGCACAAAGGCCAAACCTTTAGGGATGCTCTAAATTCTGCAAGCTATAGGTATAGTGCCATACATACCTATGTATGTATGGCACATAAACATCATCCTCCAGTTGGAGATTTGTGAAGTTAGAGTGCCTGAAAAAGCTGTGGAGTCTCTTGCCATCCTTGGAGATATTTTGAAGGAAAAAAAGTGAAACTTTATGAGTTGGCTTTACTGCCTTTACACCTTATAGGTATTCTGCCCTACCACTAAATTGGTAACTCTTTGGATGTCTGACACCTCAGGCATGTTCCTGCCTAACCTCAGTGCCTGCTGAGACCCCAGCTCCTTCCATCCTTGTATTCATCTGGCATAAAGGATCCCTTAATCTGCAGAAACGTGGTGTGAAATACTGCCAAAGTGAAAAACAGGCCATTAAGCACTAGTGATAATGATTGAATTTGCTCCTCTCTGATTAAGTATTGGTGGTTATGGAGTATCATCTTTTGAAGAAAAACAGTTAACCAAGCAGACAAAAACTATTAAAGATCCCTGCCAGTAGTCATTTCTTAAAATGTGTCATGCTTCTTTATTAATTCCTTTTTGCCATAGGAGATGATTCTTCCAAGCAGAGAATTTCATCACTAGTTTGTAGCAACTATTTTGCAGTACATCTCAGCACTATGCTATGATTGAGTTTGTTTTAGTTTTAGATAAAATTGTGTCTCTGTCATTTTGACAGAAAAAGGTTAACCCAGCTAGTCTGAAGCAATTAACCAAATGGAAAATTTAGATGGTTTTATATCTGTGGGCAAAGCAAAATCTACACAAGCACGAGTGCTGACTCCTCATTTTGTCTTTCTAAATTTGTGACATAGAAGAGAAAGCTGCCTGATGGCATTTCAGATCTTCCAATGACAGACTGGACAAAAAACAAGAAGTGTTTTTGGCATGACTAATGAGAAAATTCAGTGCAATTATATATGATTAATTACAATCGTGATCAAATTTCTGCAGAAATTATTTTGAAATGGGGTGGTCTTTAGACCTTAAAATGAAACATGTCTCCAAGTTAAAAAGAATGTTGTGATATATGTTTTGCTGTTTTTATATCTATCAGTATTCTTTGACATAACAAAAACAGCCAGAATTAGTCAAAAGTGATAACTGGCAGGGCACACTTATTATTTTAACAGTCCTTTTGAAATTTCTTATTTGTAAGAATTTGTAATAATTTCACCTAAGTCATCATTATTTGGTTGTGATGTGGTAGAACGTAGGCATCCATGTAAAGATGAAGGCTCCAATGTAAAGGCCATAGCACATGTACAATCTTTATATATATAATCATTATACATATGTTTATATATTACTACAACACAGTGAAGAGTCAGTCATGCAGAGGGACCACTTCATGTCAAGAGTGCAACAGAACCATGTTTGATTCAAACAAGCTGATGAGAAAGAAGAAAAGGAGACTTTGGGAAATGAATTACCACAAAGAAAGAGGCAGTTGCTATATTTTAATAGTTATATGATTGTATTAATGCAAACATGGCAATTCCTTCAAATATTTTGCAGCCTTCTGCCCCAAACTTGCAGATATTCTGGTGCTTTAGGCCACAGCCACAACTAATTTCACTGACATATTATAGATGACGTAAGATGGATAAAAGAAATTAGAGAAGATCCTGTAACTGTTTATGCGCTCTAATGTCAGATCTTATTCCTGACAGCAGTGAACTTCAAAGTATTTTAAATAAGTGTCATGTTTTTGTTGATTTTCTTTTTTGCCCTGCTATGTGCTTGAGAAAAATGTAAAGGTTCTTGAGAAAAAATCAATGAGATAATGGGCAGTAAATACTGCATGAAGAAGCTCATGGGAGAATTACTTATGCACTATCAAAACTGTAGTAGCAAAAAAAAAAACATTTGTAGATTTATTATTTTCTTTTTTACAGGTTTCCAACCAACTTAATCCCTGAGACTGGAATAAAATCAATGCATTGTTAAGTCTTTGTGAATATTTCTAAAACACCCCATTTTAGATAATTTATCGGTCAGCCTGGACCTGGCTGATAGTGAATGGACACCTATAAAATTAAGATTTCAAATTACTAGTTTTGGTAACAGAAAGGCTTAGCTTCATATTATTCTGGATTAGCAAAAGCAAAAAGATGCTGATCGAACTGTGCTTTTAGACATTCTTTTCAGAGAACTCATTACCGTGGTCTGGGAAGGCTGTGGGAAGACATGTCAAGTTTGATCTTATTTTTCTGGCTGATGGATTTATCCTGTATCAGCCAGGTACCTAGCAGAAATTAATCCTAGTGTCTCATTAATGAAGGATTAAAAAAAGGTTACTGTTAATGAAAATTATGCATATTTAATCTTCAAAAAATTAAATTAAAAATATTTGGGATCCTCATCTGCATATTTTTTGCTAACTCTGCCCAACAGCTGAAACATAAGCCAAGTATATTCCATGAAAAACTGGGAGCTGTGCACACTCTGATGTGGATGTAGGTTGGAGGGTGCTCTGGAGGGGATGGGGTCATCCAGAGAGTGCTTGTTTTGTGCATTGCTGCATCTCCTCTAGGGCCAGAGCCTATATACTTCATAAACTGATGTACACTTAGGGTGTTGAGCAGATTATGTGTTGCTTTTGCCACATGCACTTGAAAGGCAATAGTATTTTAGGTAAGGAATTTGAGAAGTAGTATTAGAAGTTTTAATACAAGCTTTCCTGGACTCTCAATTAGTACAGAGCAAAAATATGTGCCCAGGCCCCTGAACACAGGTTTAAATCTGAAGAACAAATCTGAGCCTCCACTCACTTCTTTGTTTCATTGTTCTTCAAAATATCTGCTATAATTACTGCCTCTTCCAGGCTTAATTATTAAGCTGGTTTCCTCTCATACATAGATGAGTAAGTCTTACTGTTTGGCTGTTAGCAGAAACTGAATATCATCGTGTGCTTGAATAGGTTTATTTTGTGGTTTCATACTGGAATCAAATGAGCATTGGTCAGTTTGATAGTTATATTTGTCTTCTAGAGCAGGGAAGGATCTATTTGTGCACAAACACAAATTTTTAAGTTAAATCCAAAAGAAGACATGAAAAACAGACAAAATGACAGATCTCCCAGTATTTCAAGTTCGTTTGGTTTAAATCAGAAATAGTAAATATGTCTGTACACAGCAAAAGTAAACACTTTTTTTTAAGCATCTGCTTTACTATTCTCTGCTGTCTTAGATTTGGTCTACGCATAATATGCAGCTATGTAACTGAATGAAAAGTGGGCAAAAATTCTCAGAGCTTTAGGAGATAGAGTTTCACTGAAGCAAGAGAAGTGTGCGACAGAAGTCAACTGCTGACAAGTTCTCTTCTCTCCCTGTTCTCCTAGGTTTCCCTTGTCCACCTCCTAAAGACTGTGCGATTGCTGCGCCTCTTGCGTCTCCTTCAGAAGTTGGATCGTTACTCCCAGCACAGCACAATTGTCCTCACGCTTCTCATGTCCATGTTTGCCTTGCTTGCTCACTGGATGGCCTGCATTTGGTATGTCATAGGGAAAAGGGAGATGGAACAGAATAACCCCCTTACCTGGGACATAGGTAAGTTCTTCTTTCCACCATATGCTTATGTACATGTGCGTGTATATATGCATATATGTGTGTAAATATATAAAAATACATGTATAAGTCACTTACTAGTTCCTTTTTTGTTTAATCTTACACAATCATTTAGTGCTGTTTGTAGAGTAAAAGAAAAGACTGGTGCTCTGAATTTTGGGTCAATCTGAAAAAAAGAGGGCTAAAATGAAAAGAAAATGGGAAAAGTAGAAAAAAAAGTGAGATTTTTTTAAGAGTGATTCAATGTGTAGAAGAGTAGATGAGAAATTTCATCTTGTTTTTGCAAATCAGGCAAATTCTTCAACAGAGACATTCCCTTGAGTGTGCTGATTATTCCTTACTATACATTGAAACAGATAGGCACTGAAATGCCTTCAAGTTAAAAACTCCCTTCGGAAATATTGTTTAGCTTGTTTGCAGGCTTTGCTCTTTTGCACAGCAGATGAGGTGTTTATCAGTGGAGAGATGGTTTTGGAATGCTCAGTTTTCATCCAATGTCTAGTTTCTACCCCAGCCTTCATTCTGATTTCATTGAGTGTTCCAGATTGACTCTAGGTTTTAAGCTTTTCCTTTTTTGTTTAAGGTTTATTATTATTTCTAAGGGTTGTACCCATGTGTAATGGTACAGTGGGGAAACAATATACCATGTATAGGAGCCTGGCATCATCAGGTACTTGTGTGCTGTCGAAGGTGTGTTACCTGCTAGTGCAACAGCTGATACTCCACATCTTCCCCCATGGATCACGTAACATGGGTCAGTAGAGGTGTCTTTCCCTTCCTGTCTTTCTCAGATGTCATATCAATAATCAAACATCCCTTTTTCTGCCTTTTCTTTCTGGTTCCTTTTGTTCTATCTTTTTAATTCTACTTGTATTTACCTTCAGCCTAATTCTGCTATATATTCATGGAATCAGGGGAGGAAACAAGGCCAGTGATAAAATTAACTAGAAGGAGGAAGCCCTGCTAGTTTTCTTTGTGCTGTTAGATACTAAAGACATGATGAAAAAACGTATGAGTAATTTAGAATATATAAGTTATCTGTGAGAGGAAAAGAATGCACATGTGTCTCTTTCATAAACAGTGTTTAATGGTGGGACAGAGTTTCCCAACAGGAAAAATGTTTGGGGGCTGGGAAGGAATGATGCAAACACCTGTGACAAAAGCTCAGTGACATGTATTCAAACCGCAGTATGCCCTGTTCTTATCTCCTTTAATTTCTTTCTTGTCTCTTAACCCCATTAAATATCTAATAACAACAAGTCTGAAGGAAAAATGACAGGTATGGTTGAAGTGCCTGACCTCAGATGAGGTGAGGATGCTGGATCAGGAAGAGGGAAAGAAGAAAGTTAAGTCCAATAAATACATCTCTCCAGTTTGTCCATAGGTTACTGAAAGCTTTGTGGAGTCTTTTTATTCTTTTAGTTGGTTGTTTATTTCTCCTTCCCTTTGTAAACCAGGTCTGTGACCTGCTGCTGAACTCCTCATAGAGTGCAAACCTCTTAAAGAAAAGACTGCAGCTGTAGGGGAGAATATACAAAGAAAGCCCACTGTGCACAAATTGGTCAAAAACTCCTAACAGAAAAACAAATCCAAATAATAATAGCAATAAATAAGAGTCTCTGTGGCGGGGAGTAGCTATGAAGACACGTTGTCAGCTTATGTAGGCCACAAATGATGGCTGATTTCAAAGCATTCATTGCAGTCCCAGTGATGAGGATGGGCTGCATCCTTGCTTCCTCAGTGGGGCTGCTGGCAGTGCTCCCCATGCAGCCTGTCCCTCTCCCTTTTATTTATTTTATTTATTTATTTTGTAGTGGTTGGAGGGGACCTCCAGAGGTCATCTCGTCCAACCCCCCTGCTTGAGCGGGCACACCTAGAGCAGGGGGCACAGGAACACATCCAGGTGTGTTTTGAATGTCTCCAGGGAAGGAGACTCCGCAGCCTCCCTGGGCAGCCTGTGCCACTGCTCTGTCACTCTCATGGTAAAGAAATTTTTTCTCATGTTTAGGTGGAACTTCCTGTGTTCCAACTTGTGCCCACTGCCCCTTGTCCTGTCATTGGGCACTACTACTGAAAAGAGCCCAGTCCCATTGTCCTGATACCCACCCTTTAGATATTTATAGGTATTGATTAAATCCCCACACAGTCTTCTCTTCTCCAGGCTAAACAAACCCAGGTCTCTCAGCCTTTCCTCATAAGTGAGATGCTCCAGTCCCCTGGTCATCTTGGTAGCTCTCCGCTGGACTTGCTTAAGCAGTTCCCCATCTCTCTTAAACTGGGGGCCCCAAAACTGCACACAGTACTCCAAATGTGGTCTCACTAGGGCAGAGTAGAGGGGGAGGATAACCTCCCTCAGCCTGCTGGCCACACTCCTTTTAATGCAGCCCTGAATATTGTTGGTCATCTTGACCATAAGGGCACATTGCTGGCTCATGGTCAGCTTGCTGTCCACCAGCACTCCCAGGGCCTTCTCAACAGAGCCGCTTTCCAGTAGTTCAGCCCCCAGCCTGTACCGGTGCATGGGGTTGTTCCTCCCCAGGTGCAGGACCTTGCACTTGCTCTTGTTGAATTTCATGAGGTTTCCCTCAGCTCAGCTCTCCAGCCTGTCCAGGATTTTCCCTAAGCCAAGGCCACATTCAGGAGATTCTCCTCATATCCTCTGGGGCTCTTGGCATTTGTTACTACGAATATATTCACGTTCACCCCTCAGATTTGTCCTCTCTTGACCAATGGCAGTAATAAGCAAATGTCCCAACAACCTCATTGGAACCAATCCCAGTTTAACTGGAACGGAACCATTTCACAAAAGTCCCATTTGCATCTCAGTGTTGTATCAGGGTTATCACACACTGATCATTTTCTAGTGGGTTTCCTAGGCAGGAACTGCTCTTAACAGCCTCTCACCACTGGCCCTTCTCAACGTGAGACATTGCAGCTCCCCAGTGGATGGGCCAAGGCACTTCTTAACAGTGTGTACACTTAGGCTTTTGCCTCCTACCTGGCAAAAGGGCTTACAGCCTGATTTTATTTTAGTTTTTTTTCCAAAAAAAGTGTTTCTATATTTTTTTCTAGAAAGCTGTTCTACCACCTTCATGGATAGTCTCTAAAATATTTACATGCTATAAATGTATAATAAAAATTACACTGCAATGACTCCTGCAAAGCTCCTATAGATATTAGTTCTGTATATGTCAGAATGGTTATTTCTAAAGTTCTCTCTAGCACTAAGTTAAATATTTTATGGCTTTGGGGATTTGCGTGGGGTTTTTTTTGGGGGGGGGTTTTTTTGGTTTTTTTTTTTAAGGGAAACAGTTTTAAAATGTTAAAGCATTAGAAATTAGTCTTAAAAAAAGGAGCTCAGAAAACTCCAGGTACCTGGCATGAAGCCACTATTTTGTAAAGACCACTTCAGCGCTGATACAATTTCTGTTTAAGCTTATGTGTCACATATATGAACAGAAAAATAAAATTCTGTAATTTCTTCTCAGTGCAAATTCTATTGCTTTCCACATGCAAAATATTTGCTGGTGAAACACAATGAATTTAAGTCTTGATTCTCTCTGTGCTATAATTTTTGCTACTCTGCTGATACACAGCTGATTACATCTAGCTAGCCTCTCTTTTCACCTTAAGAAAACTTTAAATGACCAGTCCGCTACACATCACAGCATCCATGTAGGCAGTTTACTGAAGGGAGAACAGTAGGTGTGATTTAGGGTATGAGTGATTAAGCAAAGTAAAATGAAATCTGGACGTCATAATAAATCACAGGCAAATAATGCACACAGGAGAAATCTTGCTTTGGGTATAATAAAGGCAGTGTTTTGTAAGTCACTGAGGATATTCTGTTCTCCTTTATGATGGCCTCAGCTGAAAATTTTTGTGCAGTTTTGGAGAGCATGTAGAAAAGATTTCTTACTGCAGGCAAAGGAGACGAATATGATCCTTAGTCTTGTATTCGCAAGTTTCAATTTTTAAACTTTGAATTTTATTACATTAATATCAAAACTGGAGACCCAAGTTTCCATCAACAGATCTTATACCAAGTTCATTCCAGGCATTAGGAGGCTTTCTAATTGGCAGCATTAAAAAATACAACGCAAAAATTAGAATTCCTACATTTTTTTACTAAAAGGAATGTATGTGTCCCTTGGAAAGTATGCTTTTTATTCTTTGCTGGAGTATCTCAGGTGGTGTCTGCCTGAAAAACTGGTACCCTGGGTTTGGATGCTGCAATGCATCCATTGTAAACAGCTGAAATATAGGGATGAGTTTGTTCTAAGAAACAAAAAACATGCCTGGGATGAAAAGAAGATTTCTTTGCTGTTTATGTTTGCTTCTGTTTTGGAGGGGAGAGGCACAGCAAGAAAAAAGCTTTTAACAACCTCCTTACTCCATTTAATACTTCCTCTGAAAGCCTGTGGCACAGATTTCAAGACTTAGGTTTTGCTAACACTTAAAGCAAACATTTTAAAGCTGCAGTACTGTTAACATAATACTTTGGACCTTGCTGTGCCATCAGATATGCATCATAGCCCAGATCTCATGACACTGACTTTAGTGGGAGTAGCTTTTGCATCTGTGTATCTATTTCTCTGGCTAATTTAAACAAATGAGGTGCTTAATTTGCATTTGGATTGGGGCAATGGGAGTGATAAAGTTCTCCCTGTGAAAGTACCCACAACTGAAAAGTGTATTTCCTTTGTTCTTGCTGGGTACTAACTGTAAATGTTTATTTCATTTTTTGTCCTTATTCTGGCAACATTCCCATTGCAAATAATTTTAAAACATGGTTACATTCACAAATTTAGCTATGTGGTTGCACAATGAGAAAGATGTATTCTCTGGGAATATTATTCATGAACTCTCATGATGTGGTGGCATTGGGACATAAGCAGTGTAGTATAATAAAATCTGCATCTCTTGCTTAGCTCTAGTATTGCTATTTAACTGATTACATGAGGTATTTGGAAGATATGCAGTACAGGCACTGTTTTCAAGTGCTAGAAACCTTTACCTCAGCAAGTTCCCCCATCTCAGGAAACAGTTGTTCCACGTGCAGCAGCTTGACTCTAACATCTGATAAAAACATGACTCCTGGACTGGTCATTCTCAACCACCTGAGGCAGTGGTACACTCCTTGCCATGCTTTTTCAGGTCTCTCTGTGTTACATTCCACCTTGTTCCCCCCATTTGTTCTCACTGGTGAAACAGGTGTTTCTCTGAGATATGGCATGATTTTCAGCAACATATAAAAATAAGATTATCTTTCTGTTAGCTGACAAGGAGTAGAGGCTAAACTGTGTTGAGGTTCCCTGCTGATCCTACTCTAATTCTGTTGACTTGAATACATTGGCTCTCATTTCTATAGGTTTAACTAGTATCAGATTTAGGCATAGGTTCTTTATTTGCTGTCTGCTGTTTTGAATTGGTATATACTGAGCTATTCCCCTTCAAGTTCTTATCAAATATGAGAAATGACTTTTCAATCTGTCTCTACGGGAAACAGATAATATTGAAAATGTTTCCTGTTGCTAAAGGCATTCATTCTGTGAGAACCATACGAGCTGTTGAAACTCAGCTGTCTTGAGTGTAGTGAGGAGATTAAGAGAAGGCCAAGAGTCAGGATGCTAGTTTCATTAGATAGTCAAAGCTGTCAGGTATAATTTGTGTAATTGTCTCAAAACAAAATTCTTTCCTGTCCACCAGAAATTCAGTTGCAACTTTTTATTAGTCCACCCACAGTAACGCTTACAAAGTTCTGACTATGCAGAAGTTGTTATCAAAGCAAAATAAAATAGAAAGAAAAGAAAGAAAAGAAAGAAAAGAAAGAAAAGAAAAGAAAGGAAAGAAAGAAAGAAAGAAAGAAAGAAAGAAAGAAAGAAAGAAAGAAAGAAAGAAAGAAAGAAAGAAAGAAAGAAAGAAAGAAAGAAAGAAAGAAAGAAAGAAAGAAAGAAAGAAAGAAAGAAAGAAAGAAAGAAAGAAAGAAAGAAAGAAAGAAAGAAAGAAAGAAAGACCTGTTATTTTATAGAAGATAAAAGTGTATGTGTCTACTTTGGGAGAAGCTTTAAAGTCAGGTCTGTAAAGAGTAGGCTTCAGCTATTTAAATCTTTATTTCAATAAAATACCTCCACTCTCATCTCAGGATTTTACTCATTTTCTATTAGTTTTGTAATTTACAGCACTGCTGATACCAAGAGCTCAAGCATGACTGAACCACTGTATTTTCACATACTCTGCAACATAAAACTTCCCACACACACTTTGTTTATCACACACTTGAAGCAAGAGCCTTTAAAGGGACTTGGAGGCCTGACTCCCAGTGAAGGATTTATACCCTGAATTAGCTCTCAGGGCAATGGGAGGCAGATTTAGGTGCAGAATGAGGTGATAGCACCTAAGTGGAACCAGTAGAAAATGCTGAAAATAGGGTTTTGCCTTCAGGCCCTTTCACTCGAGGTTTATATGCCTCACATTGGGCTGCCCGGAAGTTATAAGCCCTTTTCACAGGTACTGAAGGTCATGTATGTTTCATGTAATGGAATTTAACATAGAAATCCCTCAGATATTGTTGATCCAAACTTCTAAACCTGGCGGTGTTGAGTTTTCTGAAAGTTTACCTGTTTTTGCACAGTGTTACACCTATGCTAGTAAGGATTGCCTCTTTCTGCAGCAATTCATGGACTCCTCTGAGTCTGCAGAAGCAGCTTGGGGTTGTCTCCATCTAAAGCACAGATGTGAAGTAGGTTGTTCTGGTGAAAAACAAAACAAGAGGCCACTGGGGTTTTTTGGCCACAGAAGGATGGAGTGGCATTGTTACCAAAATTCATTCTTCTTCAGCATGGCGTTTGGGTATAGAAGACACAGGGACAAGGCAAATCTCTTACAGAGAGCACCATATCCTGATGTATGGTTTACTTGACTCAGCATTCTCCTGGTTATTCTTTTCTGTCCAAAACTGATGTGATTTCAGCAGAGGAATGGCCACTGCCTGAGTCTCTTTACAGAGTCTCC
This sequence comes from Phalacrocorax aristotelis, assembly GCF_949628215.1. Taxonomy (NCBI): domain Eukaryota; kingdom Metazoa; phylum Chordata; class Aves; order Suliformes; family Phalacrocoracidae; genus Phalacrocorax; species Phalacrocorax aristotelis. The sequence goes on from NC_134277.1 coordinate 40,886,722, forward strand.
AGTGAAGCCTGAGATAAAGGCTTAGACTCTCCAAGGCTGAGAAGAACAGAGATCTGAAGTCTTTCATGTTTCTTTTTACCAGTGAGGTATTAGGTGAAATGGCAATCCACATACTCACTCATTTGCAATTAGATTTCCTAGAGCTATACAGTGATGGGTGAGAGAGGAAGATTTCACAACTACCTTCCCCGTGGAGTCCTTCAGGGGATTTAAATGCAGGGTCAAGGTGGCTGAAGGATCCCCACTGGGTGCAGATAGGAGACATGCTCTGAGTGTTTTGATCATGCAAAGGTCATAGAATCATAGAATAATTAAGGCTGGAAAAGGCATCTAAGATCATCAAGTCCAGTTGTCAGTACAACACCACCATGCTTCCTAAACCATGTCCTGAAGGGCCACGTCTACATGGTTTTTGAACACCTCCAGGGATGGTGACTCTACCACCCCTCTGGGCAGCCTGTTCCAATTATTGACCATTCTTTCAGTGAAGAAATTTTTCCTAATATCTAATCTAAACCTCCCCTCATGCAGCTTGAGGCCGTTTGCTCGCATCCTATCACTAGTAACTTGGGAGAAGAGACCAACACCCACCTCGATACAACCTCCTTTCAGGAAGTTGTAGAGAGAAATAAGGTCTCCCCTCAGACTCCTCTTCTCCAGGTTGAACAAACCCAGTTCCCTCAGCTGCTCCTTATAAGACTTGGTCTCCAGACTCTTCACCAACTTTATTGCCCTTCTCTGGACACACTCCAGCACTTCAATGTCTTTCTTGTAGTGAGGGGCCCAAAACTGAACACAGTATTTGAGATGCGACCTCACCAATGCTGAGTACAGGGGCACGATCACTTCCCTGCTCCTGCTGGCCACACTATTCCTGATACAAGCCAGGATGCTGTTGGCCTCCTTGGCCACCTGGGCACACTGCTGGCTCATGTTTAGGCAGCTGTCAACCAGCACCCCCAGGTCGTTTTCTGCTGGGCAGCTCTCCAGCCACTCTTCCCCAAGCCTGTAGTGTTGCATGGGGTTGTTGTGACCAAATGCAGAACCTGGCACTTGCCTTGTTAAACTTCATGCAGTTGACTTCATCTCATTGATGCAGTCTGTCCAGCCAGTGGCATTTCTGACCTGATGCAGAAGTTAGCTGATACTGACTATCCAAAATGTAGGTGTCTAATGTCTTAGATGCAAGCTTTAGGTTAGACTCTTGAGCTTGGGTGCCCAAATTCTGCCGAAGTCCTTTGTGGCCCCCTGGTAGCTTCAGTCTAGTCAGAATTTCATAAGTCAGCATCAAGCTCAAATATCCATTAAGAGAGTCATTGCCCTGTAAATCTCTTGAGTTCAACAGCTTGGGAAATTTTTGGTGCCAGACATCAATGGCTAGATGGGACAAAAAAGTTGGTATCAAAGTTGATATTGAGGCTTAGTTTTTATTTTTCTTTTTTAAATATGAATTGTCTTAACTATTAATGATCCCAGATCATTCCAGCTCTGCCTCTGTACAAAAATTCCATTAACGAGTTAACAAATTTGGTTTAGAACGTGATATGAGCAGTTTTTACTAAATCCAAGTGTTCAAAAATCAGAAAAAAATAAGTAAAATAATAATGAGATTTTTAAAATGTGTAATTATGAGTCTGCTTTTGAATCCTCTGAGATTCCTATTTTCAACATATTCTTAGCAACATTGGTAATCGGGAACTTAATTTTTAAAAGTTATGAAAGCTGGGATTTTGTGATCACAAATCTCCAGGTACAGGGGCTATCAGGTAGATCAGCTAACAAAAGACATGGTAAAATTATAGTGCTAAGGAGTGATCAGGTTTTGGACTGAGGTTGTGTGAGTGGTCAGCGCATGCAAATACGTGTACCTACTTCTGGATTCCAGATGTACCTCGTGGAGTTTGACTCTGGACCTACGACAAAACAGCTTGTAGTAATTACAAGTGTTCAGCTTAATAAGATCTAATAGTAATCAACTACAGCTGGAGTCTTTGGAAAGACTGCAGCTGACATCTGCTCTTGTGCTGCCAGGCAAGCAGCAAGGTTCAGCCCAGGTCCCCAGCACTCCCTGGTCTGTTTCAATCACGTCTGTCAAGGGTGGGAACAGAAGTTCAGTTTGTTTTGTTGCACTGATAGAACTAAGTGGATCCTCTTCACTTCCAGAAAGAGTTCTTGTAAATTTCCAAGACTCTTGGCCAAGAAAACTGTATTCTACTCTAAAATATTGGTGTAGTTTCACTGCTCCAAACACACACATCCATCAGATTGGAATTGGCATGTGTAGATTTATGAATCCTTGCAGGGGAGGAATGAAGTTCATGCTGACTAAATTGCACAGGATATCACTCACTAGCCATGATCAGTTGTTCATTTCAATCTGTCATCTCTGTACCTGAATGTTTGAATTTAATCTCTTTCAGTCTGCTTCATTATGTTTTTGATTATCAGTTTTCTTAATTTTTTGTCATTGGTAGTAACAAAACCAGTTACTTTGGAACTACGGTCCTTTTAGATTTTTAAGAGACAACTTTAAGAAAAAGAATTTTAAAAATACAGTTGTGTCATGCATGAGTGCTGACATCTTTAATTTAGTAAAATGAAATATAATGCTCTGTTGACCTGGGGTGTTGGTATTCAAGGATATACTTACCTGGCTATTTTGGATATCTGGGAGGGGGGAAGTTAATTAATCCGGTTGAAAATAATTTCTGATTAATACATGAAGGAAATGGTTTATGGTCACCACTCTGATGAAGCATTTAGGGGTATCAGCATCTTAAAGACTCAGCCAGCTGCCTCACTTATATGAAATCGTAGCCCCTGGACTGTAAAACATGAACAATAAATAAGAATAAACTAAATGACCAGAATAAGACAATTACTTTGAAGCTATGAAACTCTTCAAAGCACCCATCTCACAAATAATTACAAACTGTACTTGTTGCACTACACATCCTTTGAAAAGACAAGGATGTACCACAGTACTGAAGCCTTTCACAGTGATGAAGTATTCTAAGGCAGTTGAAACAGAAATTTTAAACCCCAAGAGAATGCCTTACACTACAATTCTTTTCAATATTTTCAATGTTTTTGAATTCTCTTGAGTCTCACCTCTCAGTAAAAGGAATGTTTTTATTGTAGTACACACAATGTGTACTTTTTCCATGAATTAATGTATGAGGTACACAATTTCCAGCCTTGTAAGAACTAAAATAGATAAATTCATTAAAATAATGAAGAAATTGTGGTGAATAAATGTTCTCATTTGTTTCAAAACAACTATGAAACATTTCTTTAAGGTCTGCTGTATACCTTAACTGAATGATCAAAACAATTCTGGCGTAGAATACTACATAAGAGGCCCAATTTGCAGAAGCTTATAGTGTGGAATATTTATGAAGGAAAACTTTTTCTTTTATCTGACTGAGTTACACTTTTGAATATATATCACTGGGGAGGGAAAGTTCATCTAGTTTTTGAAGGGGAAATCCTGTTTGCAGATATCATAGTTATGCGCAATTTTTAGTACAATACCTACAGAGGCATATAGTTTTTCATTTGTTTGTCAGTCTGTTAGAATAGACACACAGAAATGTAACTGCTACAAGGAGGTTTATATGCACAGCTCTAATCACCTGGACATGTGCTGGAAGTGTGTGTGGAAACCTGTCTGCACATGGTAAAGACCTACACTTACAAATGAAGGTCTCATAAAGGCTTATCTTAAAACCAGGCCCTGCTTCTCTGCCTGCTTTATATTTAAAACATACTTTCTGGGAAAAGTTTTCTTTATTAACATCCCTCAGACCTGTGTATACCAGACCTTGTCAGGATTTAAAATATTGATTTAAAGTTTAAAATATCCATAGAAATTAGTTTTGTGGACATCATTCAATTTTGCATTTGAAAACGCAAACCACTATTTTTGTGATGGAGCTGTACCAATTCAGAGTGTTGTTTGTTGAACTGAACCGAAACATTTCCCTTTCATTGTTTAACATTAATTTGTATCTCAGCTGCTTTGGTCCTTAGTAGGTTTTATTCTGTCATTCTTCCCTGCTCTTCCTTTCTGCAGTCTCAGTTCCTTGATTAAACTATATTTTCCTTTACACACCGTGCTTTGCCTTCCGACTGAACCATTTTAGCAAACTCAAAATAGCCCAGGACTGAGATACCCCATTGGATTTGCAACCCAGAAAAAAATAAGGATGAAAGTACCTTATTAAAGGGAGTGTGAGGTTTTTATGTAGTTTACAATGCATTTCCAAGGTTTTGTCCCTAGGACAAAAATTTTGGACAATTTCTAATTAAAAAGTAAAAATCTGGTGTGTGGATGAAGCCCCTGAGATTTGACAAAGTTGAAAGTGTCCTGTTGTGTCTAACCGCATATTACCTACATATTGACCATTAATTCCACAAAGCAGTTTCTATCTCGGTGGAAAAGCTGTATCTGGAACAATTTCTGCAAGTGTAATAGAAATTCTTAGTGCCACACATGGGGGGAAAATCTGCTCGGTGAACACCCCATAAGAGGAAATATTTCCAAAAGGTAAAATAACACAGTGATGTTTCCATGGCTTCTGTAACAGAAATACCATAAAGTATAATTTATTGAATGTTGTGAATATTGTATGCAAAAACCTTGTTCAGTCAATTAGAAATTACAGCAGACTCTAACTCTTAACTGCCGTACTTTGAATCGTTGAAATGTTGACTGGAGAGAAACTCTGGGGTTTATTTAGTCCAGCCAGCTAGCTGAAGCAAGACTATCACCAGCACTAAATTGGGTCAGACACGACTTGCTCCGTGCAAGTCTTGGAGAGGCCTCCTTCTCTTTGGGTAGGTTGTTCTAGGGTTACACTACCCTCCTTGGAGAGCTTTGTAACAGTTTGCTGAAACATTAGTGTCTATTACCCATTGGTGTAATAGGATGTTTTGTTAGGATTTCTCAGAAGTTACTGCTTCTGGTTTCAAAGCTCATGACCTGGCTGTTCAAATTAGACTGTCTCAATCCTATTTAAACGTGCAAAGCCTTTGCGTGTATATTGAAATCTTTTCAGCAGTTACTTCAATATTTGATTGGACTGCTTTTTTCAGACTCATCACATAGGTGGAGATCATAGGGTGTTAGAATGTTACATTGCATTCCACAGCCATCCTATAATGAATAAAATTGCTCTTCTTTTCTTCTACAGCACAAGCATGCCTTACATTTTTAATCTAGCAATGTCTTTTGTGCATATTCCTATTTTCTATTTATTTATCCTTTTTCCTGCCCTTTAACAGAGCAGGTGCTTGATAAAAGAGGGATTTTCCTGCTACCAGAATACAAAATAATTTCCATATAAAAATGAAGAAATTATTCAAGACTCTTTTCTTTCCAGACTATCTTCCATTTTCACATACCTTGGAAAATATTCATGCTTCTTTTGCACTTTCAGGTGCTTAAAGTTAACTAGTAACTACTTTCAACAAAAGAAAGCTTTGTGGAGCTGTGAGAGTATGTCATACATTGTACAACCTATAAAGTCTTTACACAAGGCAGTTTCTATAAAAATAATTATATCTAATTATTCTAAATCATTTTTCATTGTCAGATCTAAGATAGCTATAGATAAAAATGCTAATGCTTAGGATTTCCTTATGTCACGCACTTCAAAGAGACCTGACAGATCTGCAGACGCACAGGTTTTATTTCATAACTGCTGTAACTTTAAACACGTAGCATGCTTTCCCATTAATGCACTAGATTTCTTCTTTACTTTTTATTCCTTTTTTATGTCAAGTCTTCATTATGTTGCAAATTCTTGTTTTGCTCTTATGTTAAGATATAATCTGGAGTAAAATATCCTGTTGTTGATTTTCCCCCTAAAAAGCCAAATATGTTTGGATCTCAACTTCCTTGGTTCAAATGACACATTAAAAAAATCATATTCAAGAATGTTACTTAGCTTGTAGTTTCAAGGATTAGAAAATTAAGACAAGGCAAGAGCAAACGAAGTGTTAATACTGTTTACTGTATGGCTGCCTGGTCGGGGCAGCATCCTGGTCCAGAATGCAGCACAGCGGCTCCTTAGGTAAGAATGCAGAGGAAAAGACTTAGACAATATTGGGAAATCTATGGAGCAAGCAGGGAGAGGATTGTAGTGAGGGTTACCATACTTAGCTATTATCTAACTAATGTGGATGCTATTAGAGTAGAAGACAAGGAGAATTGGATGTCATGTAGACTGCAACAGTCTATACTGACCTGAACTGAACTCCATACTGTCATATCATCCCGTGTGATTATGCAGGCAAGTCAGATGAAAACCAGCATGGTTTTATGGCATTTCTGTGATTACCCTTTCATTTGTAATTAGACCTACTAAAGGAAATAACTTCTGTGTTGAGGCATCTGCCCTGTCTTACCAAGTAGGGAAGCTGCATTTGAAAATGTAGAAGGTGCTGAAAATTGTTTTCACTGGTCGAATGGGGGAAATGGCAGTAGAGGGGAAGGTATCGACTCTCAGGGACCAACGATTGCATTACTCAGCTTTGAGAAGCAGAGAGGACTCTTACCGAGACATCCAGAAGAAAACAGCCCTACTCTCGCAGATTGCCAATGGTTAAACAGGCAGTATGAAAATATGTGTAGCATTTCACTGCTTTTGTAAAAAATATAGTCCTTTTGATATCTTGCTGTTGCAAATAAATAATATTTCCTTTTACAGAGATTTTAAGGCATTGATTAAGACTGTTATTGCCCCCAGAAGAATCAATTTGCAGATTCTGAGTCAGGGCTGTTAATATATTCACTGTTAGGACTGAGAAATTGCCATGTAAGTAAAATACTGAAAAACTGAGTTTCCCTGATGGTGAGGCCTGAGGAGGTGAGAACATCAGGGCAGAAGTGAGATTAATTTACCAACTCTGATAGGGGTTAGGTAATAGATTATGCCATGCTCATACATGCAGACCCGAAGTTTTGCTAACAACCTCATAACAGACATCCTTCAAGGTTTTGTTTGGTGCGGTATTTTTGCTTATTTAGATAATAAACGTTTCATTATAATGTAATATGTATTGTTATATGGAGGAGGGTACTTATTTTTTCAAAAAGACAGGAACGTATCACATGTAGTAGTTCAAGCCCTTTTTTGTCACGATTTGGACTCCGAACACATGAAACTGCAAAGCAGGTTTCTAACACTTTACCTGACAGCATAAAAAAATAAGTCATTACCATTAATTTTATCACAACTGCACATGGAATTCTAGTTATGGGTCAAGACCATCTTGTCTTCATTGCTGAATTAACACAGGATAAAAAGGCTGCTCTTTCCCAAAAGGGTATTACACTCTAAATATAAGATAAGAAAAGCTCTAACAGAAGGGTACAGACTGATTGAGCACAGGGAAGCAGAGAGGGCATAGATAGACATGCTTTTTGCACTGAACAGACTACAAGCACTAATATTCTAATTCCAAGCCTAGCTGCAAGGCATTTGATAGCCTGGAAAAGGACAGTAAAAGCCAGTTTGCTTAGGGAGCAGCAATGTTAAATGCTGAGATTCTTTGTGAAGTGACAGTGTGACCATCTTAAAGGAGGTGATTTGCAAATGGTTTATATACTTCTGAAGATATGCTTGCAATTCTATTTCTTAAATTAGCGATGTGTTTAGACTTGTATGTTTTACCTGTACCTAAAAATTAAATTAGCATTATACAATATTACAAAAAAGCAGTTCATTTACTTATGTTACTAATTTCTTTTCATTTAAGAATGCTAAAAAGAAATCTTGGGATTTTCTTTGAGAGAGACAAGCCAGGATAATTAAAAAACAATTAGAAGGCATTTATCTTCACTACAAATATATTAATGGCACTAGAGCTGTTTATAAACTATTCCTAGTAAAAAGTTCAATTAAAATAATTAGATGTATTATATATAGTATATATCTCAATATATAATATATATTATAAATTATATATCATATAAGTATACTATATAATATAATATTATAGTATATATTGTATATTAATATATAAATTTATATTATATTATATTATATTATATTATATTATATTATATTATATTATATTATATTATATTATATTATATTATATTATATTATATTATATTATAATTTTCTCTAATTATATATTATATATAACATTGATATAATATATATTATATGTATGGACTATGTATCTGTAGTCAATACATACAGAACATAGTGCTTTGTATGTATTGACTGCCACGGTCATGGGAAGTTGATTTTTAAAATATCCCCATCTCATCCTTTCAATGAAGTGGGGAAAAGAAAAAAACCTGCTGACTTGCAAAAGCAAGAAGGTCTTAAATCTCCCACATATCCAAATATAGCCATCTGACAAATTACTGTTGGGAAGAGCTGTACGTGTTTACCCCAGAGAAGAAGAGTTTCCAGAACATTTCTTTTCTAAATTTACCTACTTCTTGATAAATGCGACTGAAGGAATTTATGATCTAGTTCTGCAGGAATGCAGGTGCACTTACCTGTGCACTGGAACTTCTGTGCAACAGTAAGTATACGTGTTTAGAGAATTATCGTAAAATATCAAAAGGAATGTGTTCCCTGCAGATCTGCTGAGTTAGCTTTTAAAATTCTTATATGTAGTTGTTACATGTGATATAGTTAAGTCCCTACCTTGGAATAAACATATCTCTATGTTAAGGGAAATCTTTATTGTGTTATACTATGAGACTGTTGCGAGGGTATATTGGAGGCTTCCTCATTAATATGGACAAAAGAGCTGTGCCGCTGTCTGATTTGCTTAGACATCTACAGAATACCAGTTGCATGTCCCAGAGATGCAATCTGCAGCTTTATGTGGCACCATGGCAGTAACACAGCATAGCAGTGAGAAGGACAAGCCACCCAAAACCTGCCCAGTCAGCTGGCGTAGCTGGCCCACCAAACAGGGCAAGTTTAGCCATCCAGTTCCCATTCCACATGGCAAATGGTCCTGGAGGAAAACTCCTCCAGTAATAACCTCTGCAGCCATGCAGAACACCAGCTGGCTTTTTGGAGACTCTCTTGGAGCTCCACTCAAAGGGACATGTCTACCCCATACCACTCCATTCTTTCCTCTCTCACCAGAGTATACTGTAGTGGTAGACATGAAGTAACTTCTCTGAAAAGAGTTTTTTGCCACATGGTGAAGGAGAAATGTAAGTAGCTAATTCACAGGAACTATCTACCATCTTAAGAAATATTTGGAGCTCTGACTGTGGAACTGTGTCTGGGCTGGTCCTCAGGGATTTGTCCTGTCCAGCCCAGTAGAAGGAAAAGTAAAAGAACAAAACCTTACTTTGCAGCCAAAATAAGATAGGACTTTATCTAGAAATGTTGATGTTTAATGCATGAATATAGTTAGGTTCTGGCTACAAACTGGGGCTTGAAATGTGTGCAGCTCTTGGTAATTCATGCACACTGTTTTGTGGAGTTTTTACATAACATCTTGCATTAGGTGGAAGAGCTGCAGAGCTCCACTCTGTTCTTACTTGTGACTAAATATTTTTTAAAAGATATCTTTCCAACATCATTTTCTAATAAAATGCTGGCATTACAAGTATTTCGTATCATAGGCCTGTGATATCAGGCCTATTGCTATTGTCACTTACAAGACATGAACGTACCAAGGAGTGATCAACTAGAGAGACTTTGGAGATTGTGTTATAATCCATGCACCTATACTGCCTTCACTGGGGTGCAAGCTTCCCATAGGATAAAAAGTATCTCTCCTTGCACTCACGGCCTTCCAGAATGAAGATACAAATTATTTAACAGACCACACCTTGCTGATGACAAGACATTCAATGCTCCCTGCAAAGGAATTTTGTCAGTATCTCCAAAGGAGCACCAATTTTACCATGAAACTATAGAAATTTTACTTTCTTATTCTAAGCAGTGATACTTGCAATTTAGAGTTGAGTTTCGTCAGATAACTAAAGCTTAATTGTCAGGTTTCCAGCGTTTCTGTGGGCTCAGCTGTGTTTTTATTCTTATCAGCAACATTACAATTAGATCTTAGATTTTTTCTTTTTTTAATCCCTTGATTGAGCACCTCTTCTTGCTCAGAATACTAAGTTCATTGAATCTTTATTGTGCCATGAAAACTTCATTGTCGGTGAGCACAATGGGTCAATATCATGTTATGACTTTGTTGAGTTACACGAGTTAAAGCTCTACAAAATGTAATTATTTTTATGATATCTTCTAAATATATATTCAGTTAGAAATACAATTTCCAATTTATTTACAAAGGGTATTAGTCAGCCTTACAAAAGAATTTTGTAGGATGTAATTTTTCAAATTAAATTAATATTTGGTAGACCTGACAAAGGTTAAACTTGTGTCTAAAAATGCACTAACCAAAGGGAGTGCGCTTTTGGTTTGGAAAATTCAATAGGTTTTAGAAGTCTTTAAAACATCTGTCTCACTGTATATCTCTAGATAATTAAAAACTTTCCCTAAGGGTCCAGGGGCAGATATAGTTTCCTCTAGGCCAGTGTCCAAGAAGATCAGCCATGTATCTGTGAAGGGTACTCCATCATTTAAGGCAAGCATTAAAAAGGAAGTAGATGTGAAAGTAACCACCTCACTTACATGTGTTTGACTACAGAATTTGGTTTATCTTGAGTGTGCAAGCTTCATGGATCAGTGGGTCATACATGGACCTTCAATTTTTATCTTTGTTTTTCTTTTCTGACTGCATTATGTCCAAGTTCAAACTTTCTCTGGATGATGTTACAGGTGCTCAAAAAGCAGTGGTAGAGTTCCCAAAGTCTGGCAGAGGGTTACAATCTCATCTGTCATATGTTCAAATCCTGATTTTTAAAATTTGATGCATAATAAAGAGATTAACTAGATGCAAAGGTATGACCCAGGTCTCAGCAAGTTTGTGCCCTGGATTTTCTCTCATGCCCATTTCTTAAGTCATCTTAATTTGTTACTTTAGGAAGATCCTAAAATCTGCTGCTCATGAATCGTCATGTATAATTTTGGAGAGATGTCTCATCAAGCTTTTTTTCTGAGAACAGAATGGTATTGAAATTCTCAATTATTTTTCTTTTCATTTTAAAATATTACATTTCTTGTCATTGCCATTGTTTGCGAGCTCCCCAAAATATGATGTTAATGATTTCACATGGAGGTGTAGATTATATATATAGCACTTACATGAATGCAGGCTTGATTTTGTTTTATGCATTAGGCTTTGAAGAGGTGAACATCTCAGATCTGAAGCATGAAATCTTATAAAATCTGTCCTCTCTCTTCTAGAGATTTTGCCTACTAAATAGACAGTGGCATAGAGTATTTGATAGAAAAAGGGTAATTATTTTTCCTCTGATTACATATTAAAGGGATTTTTTTGTCTGTTTTATTGTTTATAAGGTGGGCATTCATCAAGTGAAAGTGTATAAACTTTTATATATATCTGTAGAAAATGTTCTGTATTTTCCATCATGGTAATATCCACATGCCTCACTTCTGCTGGCACTGAGTCCACTGAGCCCAGAGGTTAAGTGTAATCTGGTTGTACAAGGTTAACATAGTTAACTCTTCATTGTCTGGATAAACTGGTGCAATGAATGCACCAGAATGGTACCAAGGATTATGACCCAAAGAAAAATGGGATAAAATATTAAAATAGACATAAATTATATTTAAAAATATATAGTTACTGTGGTATGAAGGAAGGAGAAAAGTGATGCTATAAACAGTGGAGGATAGATACCTCTGCCATGCACTGATCTGAAGCACTAATCCCCATACTTGTTGCATGCATAGCAGTTCCCAGGTATCATGGCTTACACCTGGGCTCTGGTCCCAGGGTCACAGAGGGCAGTTTTGAGTGGCTTTGTGTGCCCCTACCACAAAGACTCCAGCCACAGGCAGTTGAGATAAAATATGTTTCATATAGTCCAAGTTAAATTCATTTCTGTTCTGTTCTGTTTCAAGAATTTCCCTCCACAAAATTTCACTATGTGGATTTGACTGCAGTAGATGTTCCTCTGGTTCTGTCACAGTATTAGTCTCATTCATAGCCACATTATGTGTATTTACAGTTTAAGAAAATTTTAATTAAATCCATCATAATAAAGAATATACTCCATTAAAGACAATATTTTACAATGCAGAAATAATAAAACACATTTTTAGAATAAATTATTTTAGGGTTTCAGTGCTTGAGAAAAATATTAATGTATTTTCTTTATCATATTTGTTTTCTTTCTCATTTTAGGCATCCACTCTTTGCAGGAAAGTGTGCTAGTAAAATAAAGAAAAAGGGGAGTAGATTAATGCTAACTGTTCCTTATTGTGATGCAGCCATTATGCTTGTGTCTGTTGTATTAATATTGAAGTCTTTCTAATCTAAATTTCATGCACTGACACTTAGTTTTATGTATTTGGAATGTCAGCTAATTCTCTTCTTCCAATATAATGTCTAGGCCAGAGATGTTCCTTTGTAACCTGTACATGTTGACACTCCATATAGATGCTCCTCAGGTTTCCTCTTACACATATAACATTTATTTATTATCTTCATTTTGAAAAGAGCATAAAGTCATGCCCTGTATTTTACCATTGTGCAACTATGTCGTTTGGTCACACGTGCTGGAGCTGCATTTTCATAGTCTTAGAACCTGCAGCTCTATTACACCTTCAGCATTGTGGGGTTTTCTGGGTTTAGTACATATTTTTTCTAATCTGGGTGATAGAAAAGCCTGGTTCATGTTTTCCTTATGACCCAGTGCAATAAGGCCTGCCGTATTTACAGTTCTCCAGAAGCAGTGGTTGAAAGTATGATTGCTCCTGTCATCTCTGGGGGTTTTTAATCCTTAAACCATCTGCCTGGTACCTGGCAGCCTCTCCTAACATGACAGAAAAAATTCCATCATAGATCAAGCCTGTAAACAAACAATCAGGTTTTGTGACAAGGAAAGGGTAACAGCGATGTTCCACAGGATTAAGTAGTAGGAATGGTGCCGTTCAGTGTATTAACGGTCTGGGAAAAATGCAAATGTTTTTGCAGGAAAAAATCACAGATGTCAAAAACATTTTGGCTAGACAGGGATAATGAGACTTTGACGATCTTGAGAAGAACTTGAAAACCTTAAATGAGTAATCATCATTAGAATAGAGACAATGGTTATTCTATAATGCAGAGTCATGCACAGTAGGAGAAGTAAAATGATTTGGTCGTCTTATATACCTCTAGATTTTGAACATATTTTATAAGCCAGAAACAACTAGAGACTAATTGTGCAAAATTCTTTGGAAACAATCTTAAAAGCAAAGCTAATGCTGTAATGTCTAATTAATGATAATTAGGGTTTAATAAGGTAGAATATATTCATTATACTGTTACACAAAATGATGGCAACATCTTATCTCAAATACAATATTAGCTCTGGTCTCCCCTCCTCAAATGTTCTATAACTATGACATATTCTGAAGAAGCAACATGGACAATTGATGGAAGTGACTGGGGCATGCAAAATCTCTCTCACACAGACTGTAATCACGAGTGCTTTTACCTAAAAAGGGGGGAATTCGCTTACTTGTCCTACCTTAGTTTTGCCCTAAGGTGTTTTGTTGGTTTTTCATTTGAGGTTAGTATTTCAAGGAAACAGAGTAGTGGGAGATATAAGCTAAAATCCTGGCTTCATTGAGATCAGGGGGATCTTTGCAACAGGTTTCCCCCATTTAAAATTGAAATATGAGATGATCATTTGCAGATTGGTGTGTGCAGCTATGTAATGAAGGGGTGGTCTGATTTCCCATGCAAACCTACAACCCCTGCCTGACTCTAGATCTGAAATGAGGAGCTATCAACAGTGACCAGGGACTGCTGCAGTGGGAGATGACATAGCTCTTAGGGCACATGATGATTTTAATTTAAAAATACATTCCAGTGATGAAGGATCTAATTTATTTTGTATAGCTTTTATCTTGTCCTTAATGACCCTAAACTGTTCACTGCAATTAGTAGGCATAAAACATACAGACTACTGTGTTAAAAGTTGTAATCCATTTCTATCAGAAGGCTGTTACGTGCTCCGGTTCAGGACATTTTTTTTATTATTATTATTATTATTATTATTATTCACTATTTGGTGACTTATTTATGCCTTTTGTCTTTTGTTCTCCAGTATTTCTAGGTTTTGTTTGGTTTTGGATGGTTTTGTATTGCCTGCTATTTCATAAGGCACAGTTCTAAGTTTTGGAGAAGTATGAAGAAGACATGGCACCTAATAAAGCTATTGACATCTTCTGTGTTTCCATTTAGAGCTCTAGAGTTTTTCAGCTGAGCCAGAAAAAGATAACTCAGTCTGAAACATAGCCTTTAAAGATAACCCACACTTGACAGTGTCCTTTAGTTTACCCCAGCGTGACTCATTACATGTTCTCTTTCCCTAATATCAGTATAAAATAAATTACTCTCCTCACTAGTGTGAGCCAAGTATGGTCTGGCCTTAAATGAGGTTCAAATACTGTTTAAACATAAAAAGGTGATGATGTGGGAGCAGGCAGGCTTTTCTACCTTAACATTTCCCCTAGGAATGCCAGGAAAAGTCCTAGCTCAACACTGCATGCGCCAAACTGAGGGAAGACTCATTTTCTGGATGTCCAATAAATGAGACAATGTGTTTTGCATCTGGTTATAAAGTATGTCATCTACAGATGCTTAAATGCTTGTTTATGTTTCTGCTGCTACTTTAGCACTTCCCAGACAGAGGTAAATAAAACTCATTACAGATTCTTCCAGCAAATTTCAAAGTAACCTAATGGAGCTAGATATCGAATTCCTACTGACTTTTCCAATGGGACTCAATTACTTAAGTGCTCTTTTTCCCTTTGAAAAATCTGCCTCTTAATTATGCTAATTGGTGCTTAAAAATGTTTTCAAAGCTATATCTAGATAATGATAATTCAGAACCAGGCAACATTCATAATGCTAGATTCTAGGAAGCTCCCTCTAACTACAAGGTATATTTACTTTTCTTCTTCTTCCCTGAGGGCAGAAATTAATTGCTCAAGTTTGCCAGAGAATCTGCTGAGAGCTGTTACCTAGAGGAACCAAAAAAGTAAAAGGCGTCAGTCAGTCATGCTATCTCACGACTATTTCCATTGGCTAATGAACGTATTTACAGGCAACAGTATCTTGTCTCTACCCGCAAATGGAAAATACTCTAGTGCTATCAACAAAAAATCTGAGAAGTATAGTTGATCTGGAAGATCTTGCAGCATTTTATATGCCTTGGCTGAAACCTCACCTATATAATTTCTTCAAAAGGTACTGATTAGGATCATCTCTAACAGCCAAAATAGAAATGAGAAGCTGTAAACATGTCCTTATCTACAAATCAGAGGAATATATTTATTGGGTTTTCACTTTCAGATATATATTTTCTGTTTCAAATGTTATGGACCATCTCTAAAGAAAGTTACCTAATAGCTTTTTTTTATATAGAGGGCATATCTTTTTAGCAATCGTTAACTATTGCCAATAATTGCTAACTGCTACTGTCGTAGCTCATTGATAAGCCATTCATCTTACTGATTAAGATCATTTGTCTGACCCTCAATTATGCCACAGAATGGGCACAGAGTGCTGAACTCATCTCAGAAACTGGTGTCCTGGCCAGAAGTGCTTGATAGCAACTGTAAAATGTTAATATTGTATTTGGTACTTTGGTAGTAGAATTTTATTAGAAATAGTATAGGGACTTATACTGTTTGATACTATATAGGTACTATGTTTGTACCTTACTTTTACTAGCAGTAATGTATCCTTTAGGAACAATGATGTTTCAGTAGGGTTGGGTGTTCTGCTTGATAACCTTGAACATAAAGTGTGCTGTAAAGGAAAAAACAGTTTACATATATCTATCAGTTAAAGAATGGAGTCATTGACCTTTTCTGAAGAGCACTGAAAATTTATTAGTCTGAAAGTGAGGACCGTAATACTTCATATAACGTTAAAATTATTTTTGTTTGATAGCTGAAACTGAGGTGGAGAAACTTGCAATCAGCTGCAATATGACCACCAGGAACAAAGAATGTGAAATTCATTCAGATAACAAAAGGCAGAAAAATGGGAATACAGAGGCCAAGAATCAGTGACTTTTAGAACACTCCCAGGAAAGAGATTTTCTCCTAAGAGGCATTATTTCAGTATTCACACTTCAGTTACAGTTATTTAATTTATTTAATTTGTCTTAGTTCTGCAATTCTTCATATGACTAGAATACTTTCAAAACCTGACACTGAACTTTATGATTGTATCTCTTTATGTTAGGTTTAGATAGAATTTTTTTAACTCTATGTACTCTCTGTCAGGGATTTTCTCAGGTTTTTATTTTTTATTCTATAATGTGTGGGCTTATATTCCCTAACATGAACATAGGAATGAAATCTGCTGTACAAATGCCATATTACTATTGGAGAAATGTAATGTAATCTCAGGAAAATAGTGCACAGGGAGAGGGCTGGTATTGGTTCAGTCAGGCTTTTTTTTTAGTTTTGTTTTTCTTTCATTTTAAATAATTTGGAGCCACAAATATAAAATAGCCTCATGTGTTTAATACTTTCTATCAAGGCAAAATCAAGGAGATTTTCATGTTCTTTCTTGTCTGTGGGCAAGGTAACCCAGCCTACTCAGTACTGCCATCTTATGACAATTTAGAGTGCTTTCATTTATGCTTTTGATTAAATTCACTGCCCTGCATAGAATGGGTCAGCAGGGTCGTGGCTAGACTTTATGCTGTCATTACCCAGCTTTTCTGGCTTAGCTTTCTCTGTAGGAGAGAGTACAAGAGAGTATGGAGCTGGGGATTGTAGTAGCCATGGCTCAACAAGTCTGCTATAGGTGGTAAATTCTTACAGACATTTTCCCCAACTTAATTGGAAGTGCTGGGACAAATACTTTAAAACTGCCCCCTACTTTTGCACATACTTTGTACAAGGAGATTTTCCCTAGTTCATACGTGGATTCATCCAAAATGAAGAAATGGATGCTGACTGAAGCAGAGAGAGAATAAGCTTTAGGAGGTGATTCAGTTTGTCAGGTCTCAGCTTACAACAGGCAGACCCCCAACCAATTCTTCTGAAAGAAAACTCTGCCTGCCAGGAATATTTTCTTTTGATGGTTCTCTCCCTGAATATGCAGGAGAGATTCCCACTCTCCCAAGCAAGGCATAACTGGGTACACAAGTTGATTCTTGTCTTTTTTCCCCCCTATCTTGATTTTTGTGAAGCATTGTCTTTATGCAATTCATTCAGGTTGTTTGCTTTCCTTTTCCAAAAGAGGAACTGAACACTTTTTCCTGGTTTGTTGCTTTGGGGTTTTTTTTTGTTGGTGGTGGTGGTTTTATGTTGGTTTTTAAACATCTAGTAGCTAATTGTACTTTCTCTAGCACACATAGACTCATTTAGCAAAACAAAAGGAAAGATTAAATGAACAATTTAGAAAATACTTACTGAAGCATCTTTTGAAAATTATTTCTGGTTTGTAAGTTATGTTTAGTTGTTTGAATCTCTTCTACTGTAAAAAGAAACATGTAAAAAGCTCTAAATATGTAATTATTATTATAACAATTTAGTCTTAGAATCTCAAAAATCTTTCCAAGCATTAATTAATGGAAAGAATCAAATCAATGTTTCATTCTTGCTGCACTGTTATTAGGTGATGATTTTTTTCTTTTCAGTGCCTTAATGGATTTTGTGAATTATTTAATTAGACCTGTAATATGCAATTCAAAAACACTTGGTTTCCATACAGAAATACAGTTCTTATCATAAATAATCATGCATAAAAATAAATAGTCCAGAGACACAATCCTTTACATGCTGTATAAATTCCTACAGTTTAATGTTCTTTTTACTCTTGGAATCATGTGAAGAATGCAGTATAATGCATATAAATTAAATAAGGTTTTTTTTAGAATCATTTTGTTTTACAGAATGTGTAGTTTTCATGGTGTCACTACTCTTTAATAGTTCTTTTTATTCTTTGTTTTTCAGGGTGGCTTCATGAGCTAGGAAAACGTATTGAGTCTCCTTACTATGAGAATAATACACTAGGAGGCCCATCAGTCAGAAGTGCCTATATAGCTGCCCTATATTTCACCCTCAGCAGCCTCACCAGTGTTGGGTTTGGAAATGTTTCAGCCAATACCGATGCTGAAAAGATCTTCTCCATTTGCACAATGCTGATTGGGGGTAGGTACAAATGTTAAGTGTCATGTAAAATATTTTGGGGTGTTATGGACAAGTAAAATAAGAGCTGATATTTTGCTAAGTTTCTTTAAAAAAAAAAGCACAACAGAAAATTTAATTTAAAATGGCAAAAGAAGGAAATAGTGAGATTAATGCTAGATAAACTCTCTTGTGCAGACATATTTCTAACCTTTCGATCACTTGCGGCAACAAGAGACAGTCGTTACCCAGTAACATGCAAATTCACATTATTGTCAGTGAGTGTGGCCCAGCCATGTGCCAGGGGAACATTTTGGTTACATGCCAGGCATTCTTCTAGTCAGCCAAGTAATAGGTGCACATTGAGCTCCAGTTCAGTCCTCACAGCATCCCTGGGGATGATGGCGAGGGGAGGTGGGGAGCCCACCAGTGTATCTGGCTGTGAGCTGGTGCATATCCACATCTGAAGGACCAGCCCAGAGAGAAGGCAATGGAGACAGGACAGAGCCAGGAGGACTGTTTGCTGAGCCATATCATAAACGGAAAGCAGATTAATCATCACTAAGTAAACAGTACCACATCACTGCTTCAGGTTAGAATCAAAATGTAATGTTTTTGTCATATTTGGAGCTCTTAGAAGTATTTCTATTTATGTTAATTACCCAGTCATACTATTTGGGAAAGCCATGTGCTCATTTGTGGTCACCTTCTTTCTGCTGAAGCACCTGAGCACAACCAGTGAGCTGGTGGCACCTACAAAGCTTGGTAAGCCAAGGCCACCAGAGAAAGTACCTGCATCTCTCTCTTCCTACCCCCAAAAATTAGCTGTGCTATTTCATAGTACGTACATCATACAACTCAAAGATGTCACAGTGGGTGTGAAGAGTAAAAGCAAATCACTGCTAGAGTACTGCCCCCCTCATTTTTTTCCCATTTGCCTAATTGTTCTGGAACTGCTAGCAGATATTTCTCCAGGGCTAGTCAGTAAGGCACTGGTTGTCAGCTTTGCAACATAAATTTTCCTGGGCAAAAGTAAATAGGCAACTTGACTCTTGAAAGCTAGGGAACACGATGAATGACCCATAAAATATATATTGCAGCATCAAGTGGTATAAAAGCTGCTCAATGAATTATTGTCATTTTTCTCAGTCCTGAAAATGAGTGTCAATAATATAATGAATCAACCAAGAATGATATAATTTTGATTTTGACAATGTCACAAAAATACAAGCAGCTCATTAATTGCTTTTGCTGGCAGCATAAAAATTTTTAAAATGTAGTTTTAAAATACAATGTGGTCTCTGTTCTTTGGGGCTTTCACTACATAAAATCTGTTGGAATGAAGGAAGGAGTTTTCATTTCTATCAAGAAATCAAGAGATATCCTGTGTAAGGTGATGATGAATATTTAACTCACTTTGATACTTTGATATGGCAGAGCTTTCACAAACTTAATAAAGTAGAATATAAAAGTATCCTATACTTTTATTTAGTCCAGGTGTAGCAATTTTTTCTTCACTTCTTATATTATTGAGCAGTAGAACTAATATGCTTATGCCTGAATAAATTGTGAAGAACTAGTTGACTGAATGTACTAAAAGGGAATTGAAACTGAGAGGCAAAAGTACTCATAGGCAAGCAGGTAGAAGAATGACTGTACACCTGTGAGGGTCCAGTGAACAAGATATATCCAGGTAAGAAAGCAGAGCAGGCTGGTTTGCAGGTATTTTTCTTGAGGAATTGTATTTTAGATGCTATTTAAGAAAAGCAACAGAGCAAAGAAACTTGAAGAAGGAGTTAGCATCACACAGCACAGACTGCTGAGCATGCCTTAGAAAACTCTATTAGGAATAAAGTACTAGTCTTTTAATTTCTTAAAACATGTTTTAATGTATAACTTTGGTTAATATTTAATTCTAAAATTCCCTCGTGGAAGGTGATGTCTTGAGAATAATTGATGTAAATTTTTTACAGTTTTTACTCCAAGCCATTATTTTATGAAATTTCATGTGGAATGAATAGCATGGTTTAGTTTATCAGTAGTTCATCTGTACCGCTTTAATGTGTGTCACTGGAAATTGAAAGAATTAAGAGGATTTGTTGAAGCCAGAAGAAAATATTTAGTGTTAATTTAACAGATAAATACCTTATAATATTCTTGTTTGATTTTTACCTGCCTCTTTTTGTTTTGCATGAGTTTGAAAGCACAATTTAAGACAAGTAATATTGTGAAGATAAAAAAATCTTATTCTATACAGTATTTCTTCTTAAAGTTGGAAAGAAAAGTTACTTATTAAAATTTAACCAGAATTCCTAGGATACGCAGCATCTGTAAAATATTAATCAGGTCTGTCCTGCAGATGACCATACCATGTGCTGTCTTGTATTCTCCATGTCCTCTGAGCAAAGAATATGCAGTTTTGTATTTATGAGACTGGAGGCCCATTCTAGTATCTCCAGTCCTTTCTGGGATCAGAGGTGTTCCTCTGTTCCCTAAGCAACAAAAATGTAATTTAGAATAGCTATTAAAATCAAGGCCACTTTATGAAATATGGTTCCTATAAGTTTTTAACTTGTCCTACTTGGTTTTAGACAATGGATTAATAGAATTCTTAGAGAAAGTAGGGTGGGTCTGCGATTATTTGATATAGAAATCTAATGCCTATCATTGCCAGGAATAGCTTGTCAGCAGCAACAGCAGTTGTCTTCCAATGGACACACAAAGATAGGTTCTCCCATAATAATGAGATTCTTGACCATATTTGTGCCTATAATAACATCACAGAGATCTCTACACTGTCCAGCTCCTAACCTTGGAGTCTGTCGGGAGTCTTTTATCACGTGATTTTTACATATTCATCCATATGCCATCTATTGCTTTATCCCTCCCTCCTTTTTAAACTGATTATCACATCCTTAAAGAGGCTACACCACCTCTTCAGCCTTTTTAGCTATGTCTGGCTGAATTTTTCAGCCCTAGCTGCCGTATTTCTACTATAATATCTTGTATCTAGCATTACACCAGTCCCTCACATTTTGTTGCCCATGCTTCTGACATTAGTGACTTGGCAATTCACTGCACCATCAGGAACAACAGCGAGTTGATCCAGCTGATTATTCTTAGAAACAAATTTTCAATTATGCTTATGTTTCTTTCTAATATTTATATCTGATCCTTTTTTTATTGCCCTGCTTTTCATTTATCTTCTTTTACTAATGGACATGTATTGACTTAATCATATCCCTGGATCACATCTACAAGAATGCATGCTTGTATTGTGAAACTATATCACACTGCAGTGCTTTATCTGTTTTTCTGCACTCACTTCATAATAAAGACATAGATACTGTTACTAGTTCCTTTGTGTTTTACTCAGCCTGTAAAAATTTTCAACACTCCAGACTAAAGAATTTTCTGCTTGCTTCTACCATGTAAAAGCATTATTAATGACCAAAATGCATTTTTTACTCCCCCTGTTCCCCCGTCTCTCCTCTCTCACACTAGACTTCTGTAAATTGCCATAAAGGTCAGCATCTTGTTTGGCTTGTTTATAAGCCAATTCCTTTGCCACTCTGAGGAATCTGTCAGCTTGCTTTCAAGCACTATATAGTTGTCCCTTAAGAGTAATAATCAAGCTCTTTAATAGTTTTTGCAATAAACAATTTGTAAATGTGGATATTATATACCTCAGATCAATACCACATGAATGACAATCTAGCAGTGATTTTTCCCATTGATAATCAGCAAGCACATTTCTGCACAGACAAACCCAGATGACCTGTATCTGTAAGCATTTCTTCAATTTTGCTTCTGGTCTTTTTATTCCGAAGCCAGTCTCTAATTGCAGACAAACTCCAGGATGTCAGAACTTTCTGATAAACAATTTCACACCATATTTGACCTTCTCAAGCAACATAAGAAACTAGATTGTCAGTTTGAATGTATCTCTTTTTTTTAACCTGAATTTCTACTTTACAATGGCTTTTTTTCTGTCTTTTTTTCCTAACATCTTATTGCCCAGAATACGATACATCTCGAAATGTTGTTTGCAATCTTGTTCCACTACACTTGGACCCTATTAGTAATCATTTTTATTTGTATGAGGTCTCTGAAATTTGTTATATCCTATGTAGCTGATAATGGCTCATTTGTTCTAGTTTTCATACTGATTAATAGTTTGCCATTATTTCCTGAGCATGCCTGCCTACGTGAGTTCATCTGTTTCCATTTTTTTAGACTATAACCTTAATTTGGCTTGGGCATTCTTTTGCTTGGTACCCTGACTAGATAGCATCAGATGTGGTTCTACTCGGTCCCATGACTGTGACTGCTAGTGACATAAAAAATAGAAATTAATAATCCTTTCTCTACTGTATATTACTCATGAAGTCTTATATTCAAAAGCTTTACTGTATCTATCAAGCAGGAACTGGTTTCCTGTGAAGATCCTGTTTATTTTCTGTGTTACATTTTAATGATCAACAAGTGACTCCACATTGCACATAATTTCTGTCCTCCCTAGCTCTGATGCATGCCTTGGTGTTTGGCAATGTGACTGCCATAATTCAGAGGATGTACTCCAGATGGTCCCTTTATCACACAAGAACCAAGGATCTAAAGGACTTTATACGGGTCCATCACCTGCCACAGCAGCTAAAGCAAAGGATGCTTGAATATTTCCAAACCACATGGTCTGTCAATAATGGAATTGATTCCAATGAGGTAAACAAACAAGGGAGGTTCTGTGTTTTGGCTATGGACTTAGAGTCAGGGAGGGGGGGAAACTTTCCATTTATGATGCTGTGTTTTGTATGGAGTTACATGTGTAAGAAAACATGCCTAAAAATAAAGTTGGGTTATCCCAGGATGAGAGTATGCTATTGAAAAATCTGGCTTAGAACATCATATCATATATTAAAAATTCAAAGTCCTCCATAATTCTGAAATGCTGAAGAGGCATTCATCAGAAACGTTTTGGATGATGCCAGCAGAAACACCCCAGTGAGCAGTTTTGCCTCTCATCAGACAAAAACCTGCTGTGCTTTTTAGGTGTTTTTAAAAGGAGGGACTTCTTTACTGCCTTTTCCTCCCTCCTTCATTTTCTTTTATTCTTTGCAATACTGTAAACAAGTGGTTTGGCCTGAATTTTTATGTTATTCATTTCCCTATATTTTTAAATATAATGTAACATGAGAATGTAACATGAGAGTGAAATCAAAAGACAGATTTCTGGTCATGTCTTTGCTTGCTTATTTTAAATTACTTACCCAGGTTATGTATTGTATACTCCAGAAGGAATAATGGCTTCTCTCTGCTGGAGTGTTATTTGAATGAACCATTCCCTTCAGAGTTCTTGTTATATATGTCATTATAAAAATCAACGCCCTCTAAAGATAATGTGAAAACAAGCAGAAATGTATGGGTTTGAGAATGTGCTTTTTCTGATAAATTCTTTTTGTGGTGTGCACAGCACACCTAGAAATGGAAGGAGCCTAGTAAGATATACAAAGGTACAAAAGCCTCTTAGATGTCAAAGCTTTCCTAGATTTGGTTAAGGATCACCTTCAACTTCTGTATCTTTAGTCATACTCAAAGTGAGTGACTGCTGTATTGTAACAGCAGCCTCTGAAGAGACTGTCAGTATTCCATGATTTGCCTCTCATCCACAAACTGCCTTGTTTAAGCCCACTTGGTCAAGTGTTGGCTGACTGCATTGCTCAGATGCCAGATCCCCTCAAACTACAGAGAAAACTATGCTTGTGGGCTTGCAGCTTTCATGGTCCAGTTGCAATGCCTGCCCATAGGCAAGCAGTATACATTGCATCAGTGGAAGAGACACTTGAAACAACTTAAACATTTTTTTAAAGCTCCACTTGAAATTTTTGATGAGTTGCACAGTTGTATGTCATTCTCACAAGCCTGTCTCTGAGCAGAAAGATGTTTCTCTCAATTTTGCCATCCTGCTGCAGGTCTTCTGTAAAACACATATAGATATCAAGTGTTGGCCAGGCTACATTGGGGTTGCCTAAAATTAAGACCAAGGAACAATAGGAAGACCTTACAGTCTTTTAGTTTCCATAGGTTCTTCCACTGAACATGCAGTTTGTCTCCATTCCTTTCCCAACTCTCCTTCAGTGTCCAATGGCATTGCTAAAAAAAAAAGAACAAGGCTCCCCCCCAAAGAAAACAAAAACCAAACACCTTAGAGGTTTACTACATAGAAGTTTTTCAAGTTATTCCTCTTCCAGTGGTTTTACCATAAAAGGAGCAATATAGCCTATTGATTAATTTTTTACAAGCATTTTAAAGAAAATCTAAACTAAGATCATTTTTGCTGCTTTTAGTGTATATGCCACTGTATACAATGGTATATACCTGAACAGCCTACTCCGTTTCATAGCTGAGAAGAACTTGGACATGGTTAAACTGGCCATTAGGAGGAATCCCTACACACAGTGTTGTTGACTTTTGTTCTTGGTTTTTTTATAAAGGCATACTTTCATTCATGTTTTGCCTGGAATTTATCAGTGTTTATCAGCGTAAAGATTTACTAACCCATAGCATACACATCTTATCAAGGGGATAAGAAAAATCAAAGGGAAGTCCTTGCATCAGTACAACATGTGCAGTACTACTAAATCAAATCATTCCTGCAAAAAAGGAAACAAATTATTTTATGCTTTTTCTCTTTTTGCCCCTTTTTCTCTTTTTTGGACAGCTTTTAAAAGACTTCCCGGATGAGCTGCGTTCAGACATCACCATGCACTTGAACAAGGAGATTTTGCAGCTCTCCCTTTTTGAGTGTGCCAGCCGCGGTTGCCTCAGGTCTCTGTCTCTGCATATCAAAACCTCCTTCTGTGCTCCTGGGGAATACCTCCTCCGGCAGGGAGATGCCCTGCAAGCGATCTACTTTGTGTGCTCAGGTTCCATGGAAGTCCTGAAGGACAGCACGGTGCTGGCAATTCTTGGTATGCTCATAATCAGAGTTTCAAAGAGAAAGAATGGTCCTCCAATGTACTCACTGAAGGCTTAGCATGTCCGAGTAGTCTGATGAGAAAGAATTTGTTCTGGTTTAATCTGCTACTCTTACCTATGGACATTGCTATTTTTTTTTTTTTAGTTTAAGCTTACTTATTTTTTGCCCTAAGGAGCTTTAAATTGCTAGAGTGTTAACTATGCAATATTTTACTTGTATCCCAATTTTCTTATTCTCTCTTCTTTGCATGTAAGGGGGTACTTGTAGATTTTGATACAATTTGCTGCTTTCAACTGAATTTGATGATAGTATTGACACCTCAGAGGACATTGGTTATTAGTTCCTAAATCTTCCATAAAAATTAGGGGCCAGGCAGTGCTCCCACTAATGTTTCCAAATGAAAGAAAGCAATGCGAGCCTACTTTCATTCTTTGATAAATGCATATGAAGATCTCTTGCAAGACACCTGTATGATGAAAAACAAGCATTGCTGTCTCTGCTTCCTAAAGAGTTACCTTTTCAGGATAACTGATGCTGCCAGCAGTCATCTGAGTATATTAGAAAAGAGAAAGGCCAGAGGTTCTGTTCTAATAGATTTTGCTTGGTTGTTTGCTAGATGACTGCTTTGACTTACCTAGGGTTAAGCATCTCTATCTGTAAGTTTCAGTGATTGGCCTCAATCTAAAGCCTGCTAAAGAGATTCCCTTTATCTTCAGCTAAAGGATGATTAGACTTGTCTGAGTTAATGTTTATAAAGTGTTTTGATAAAGTAAAATATAAAATTTAACTCTAAATGCAAATAATTATTTTATTATTATTTTAATACCTCTTTAGCTTTTAACATATTCTTCTTGCTAATGTCTTTTAATATTCTTATAAAGCAGAGTTAAAAAGAACATTTCCTTTTTTCCTTTCCTTCCTGTTTTGTGGGATTGCACTAGACTGTTGATAATGCAAACTTCTGGTCTTCTGTAATTGAATTTCCTTTATTTTACTAGCATGAATTTGATTGGTCTTTTTTTAGAATATAAATGTGATACATGTCCTATTTGTTTCATAACTCTTTAATTCCATTAGATTGACAGCCCACATCACTCCATCACTCATTTGTAATTAGGAAGTTTTAGAATGCCTTGATCAAAGCTATAAAATATGGCTTAGAAAAAACATAAGCTTAAATACAGCAAAAGGTCAAGAGCTGCCCGCATTGGAACTATGATTTCATTAATGATTCCATTTTCAAGCACTTCTGAAAATGTTAATGAAACATCATTGTGTAATGGTGGCAATGAAAACAATAAGAAAGAGATTAGTGGATTTCTGAGAGAAGTTAATGAAATCATAATGCAAAAACATAAACATAATACGATGAAATAATATTTCATTACAGTGAATGGGAGGTTCATCATTTAAACCTAATTAACACCAGCAGAAGGTCAATGGATCAAACCTGTAGGTCCCTACAGGAGACTCTGTTAGTGATGTGATGTAAATCCCAGAGACCAGTTTTTTTTCCCCTGACAATTCTGGGTTACTTACAGTTCCCAGACAACTATTTAATAATTCTGTCATGATTCTAATTCTAGGATATTAGTTTTTGTTTACTGAACCAGTCTCACTAACAAGCAATATAGCAACAATACAATGAAATGCTCTGGTTCAATACAGCTGGTTTGTTCCTCTTGAGACTATTACTTGACATCTAATAATGATGGTTATGATGGATATTTTTATAGGAAAATATTTTTAATATAACAGTTACGTGCTGTTTGAGCATACATCTTAGATTTGATAAAAAAATTTACCCACGAGTGATTTAAAAAATATCCATAAAAGAGGACTTTAATAACTTTGACTGCATGTCCCAGATATATTAATAAACAGGTGTGTCTGCATAAACATTTATAAGTTTGTTCTCCAATGAAAAAGAAAGAAAGAGCTCCTAAGAATAACTTACATGAGTCTGTTTATGTAACAAATGTTGATATTCAAGGTACAATCATTTCACTGCTGAAGTAATTCTACATGAAACTTCAGCTTGATACCTACAGCCTTTGCTACATGATTTTCATTTGAAAAGAAACATACATTAACATTACCAAACCAATTGTAGTGTCTTTCAGGCTGACACTGTTTCATCAAATACTCTAACTACAAGCAAATACGACTTTAACATCTTTTCCAACTTATTTATGCATTATTGATACTAATGCTGTTTGTATGCCTAAAAAGTTTCTAATTAAGGTGTTTAAAGATCAGTTTTGATATATTTGAAATATTTTTTCCTTTTTCTGTATTGACATAGCCAGCAATAGATTAACATTGCCAGCCCTCTGCTTAATATAATCCAAGGAATCTAAAGAACTGTTGATATTTAAAGTAAAAAGTTTATTTTTCTTAGCTTTACACTATATTTGGTTAAGTAAGCACTACATAAGCTCTACACAACACTACATGTGATGAGCAGTGACAAATATTATTGCCATCTACCAGATTTACCTTTCCCAAATTGACCTGAGCTAGTACTAGTTCTCATTTACATTAATTGCAATTTTTGAGACCCCAAAATAAAAATAATGTATGTATATTCCTGGCATAAAAGAAAATCCCTCCCTACACTGGGTTTATGACAAGCACTTTTGAGAAAGTTGTATAAGTGCCATGTAAAGAAAAAAAAATTACCAGTAGTATTTTAAAGTATAAAATTAACTTGTTTAAGCAGTTTCAGGAATGGCTGGCTGCTTGGTTTAACTTACTCTTCAAGTACACTCTTTTCTGTGTAATATCCAGTTGGAATCACATGCTGGGTATATTTTCAGATTTCACAGTCTTCACTTATTGATCACAGAATAATGTAAGATTGCAAGGGATCTCTGGAAGCCAACCAACATAAAACTGATTAAAGCAGGGCCAAATTAACTCAGCTTGCTCAGGGTGGTGTCCAGGCAAGTTTTGAACATCTCCAATGACAGCAATCCCAGAGCCAATCTGGGCAGCCTGTCTGCTATTTGACCAGCCTCATGATGACTTTCATTTCCGGATTTCTAATGACAATTTCTTTTGTTACACCTTGCACGCAGTACATCTTGTCACACTGTGCACCCTGAAGAGGAGTATAGCTCTGTCTTCTCTACACTTTTCCATGAGGCTGTTGAAGGTAGCAGTAATGCCTTTTCTTCTTAAGGCAGAACAACAGTCATTTTTTTCAGCCTCTCCTTGCACATTATGTTCTCCAGTCCCTGATAATCTCAGTGCCCTCTTCTGGGCTCACTCGATATGTCAATATTCTGTCTTGTACTGGGAAGCTGAAAACTGGACTCATTACTCCAGGTGTGGTCTGACAAGTGACAGAGGGGAAGAGTCACTTCCTGGGACTTGCTAGCTGCTCTCTTGCTAATGCTGCCCAGGATGTTCTTGGCCTTTTTTGCTGCAAGGGCATATTGTTGGCTGATGTCCAACTTGTTGTCCACAAGGATCCTGGTCCCTTCCCTGCAGAGCTGCTTTCCAGCTGATCGGTCCCCTGCCCATACTGCTGCAGGGAGGTTTTCCATCCTGGGTGCAGGATTTAGTATTTGTTTGTATTGAACTTCATGAGGTTCCTCTCAGCCCTTTTCTCCTTCATTGAGGTTCCTCTGAATAACAGCTTTGCCCTTCAGCATATCAGCAACTCCCCCCAGTTTGGTATTGCCCATAAACTTGCCAAGAATGCACTCTAGCACACTGTCCAAGTCTTTCACAAAGACAATCTGCATTAACTTTTGAGGAAGACCTCTGGTTCAGTGATTGCTCTTTGGACTTTAAACCTCAGATCAGATGTTCATGGAAGCTTTCTATTATAAATTTTTTGTGCTTTTCAATATATGGTCAGTTGTGGTTTTTAATACATCCATTATTCTACATCAGTCTTGACCATAAATGACAATATAATGGTTTAATAATTCATTCTTTTTTCTTGACAGAAGTGTCATCAAGCTACACCTCTATTAATAGCCTATACAACTAAGATAGATCACGAAGTGTAGCTATGCAGCCATAGCTATCATAGATAGCGAATGTTTTGCAATACAAATTCTAAGTAAAAGGGTCATTTGAACTGATGGTTCATACTTAGTTGTGACATTGTTAAAATGCTATCTTAACACCTGCTTGTTCTAACAAAAAACCCCCAAGCTAGAAACATAATGTTCACTTTTTGAAACACAAAAATCACACCTGTTATTAATTACCAGTATAAATCGTAACTTTATACATATTTACTTGATTGCTCCCTTAAATCAGGTAGTTACATGTCTGGAAATTAGTCTTTGTACCTCCAATTAATTGCATATAAGATTGCACCTGAAAAAAAAAAAAGACATCTTTCAGACAAAGATCCTTTAAAATGTTATTAATTAAACAATGCAGTAGTAACAATGGGATTTAAGATTTAACAATTATGTTAAACATATTTACGATTCAGAAAAGAAGTAAAGAATTCATGCTTTGAAGATTATTAATTTCATGTTTTCTTTTAGGTAAAGGAGATTTAATTGGAGCAAACCTATCCATTAGGGATCAAGTTATTAAAACAAATGCAGATGTTAAAGCTCTAACGTACTGTGACCTCCAATGCATTATCCTCAAAGGTCTCTTTGAAGTCCTCGATCTTTACCCAGAGTATGCTCACAAGTTTGTTGAAGACATACAGCATGACCTCACATACAACCTAAGAGAAGGCCATGAAAGTGATGTAAGTATCTTTAAAGGTCTCTTCAGCTATTTTAACCCTTAAAATGTTTCTCATACTTTAGCCAGTTCTCATAATTTCATCACGATAAAGAAATAATACACAAATTACTTTAAAAGGACCTCTCATTCCATTTGTTTGATAATTCAGTCATTACCTACATGAATCATTTATCAATTGATCAGATCATAAACAGCACACATGTTCTCTCCTAATTTTTCCATAGGAAACATCATTTGTGAAAGAACATTCTTTAACATTTTGTCATTTTTTACTTACATTTAAAAATAATTCATATTTATGTAGAGCATATGTCCAAATAAAGGTATTTAACTGTACCTTTTCTAGAAGGTCATGTGCCAGCCTAATGAACGTTCATTTCATAGATCACTGATTATCACTACTTAGGTAAGAATGTTGTCACACACATTCAAAATGAGAAACAGTTGTTTCTTATCATACTACAACTAAAATGTGTTTTTCTATTTAAATGAGAAATTTAATGTGAAATAACAACAAAAAATTCCGGATAAAGCACTGCTGAAAGGCTTCAGTACAGACTTACCGAAGTACTTCCACAGATATTATGTAGCAAATATTTATATTCAGATTTTAATACTGTAAAGATTTTATGACAGCTTTCCTTTTCTGACTTAACCATGAGAGCGTACGAACAAAGGAACGCTTTCATTTTGGTATTTAACAGTTCAGGTGTTTGTATTGTGCTTCTCCTTACACACAGAGGGAGGTAACATTGCAAGCGCATGACTGGGGACAAGGATACTAAGAAGACAGGGGACAAATGTCAAGGAAGCATAAAGGGCAAAAAAGGTCATCTGTTTGGGCAGACACCACAAAGTGCTGCAGAGCTTAAAAAACTCTGCACCTTATGTGGCTGTTATCCTCCATATAGCATAGGCAGGCACTCACTCTTATGCAGAGTGGCCTGTTGCTTGGCTGGTTTGTGAAGTGTCAATAAATGCCTGCATGCATGCCACTCCAGAGCTACGGCTTCCCTGCTCATCCCCACTCACACGTGTTTCTGTGCAGACGGTCACGGTGAGTTCTGCACTGCGGTAGTCTCCCAGGGAGAGCACTGCTGGCCTGAGGAACCTCTAGACTGACAGAACTGCTCTAATGCATGCAAGAACAGTGGGCCAAAGTCCTTCTTCAGCTCAAACACTCAATGAATGAGATATATAGGTTGATTTTTCTATGTAAGGTTCTTACTAGGTGTACTTTGGCACAAGTATTTCCACAGCAATGATCTTTAAACAATGTCAGTAGAAAGGTATAAACATAAATGCACACTTGTAGAGATTACAATAATCAGGTCACCTCATTTGTTTGCCTCTTGAAATGTCCCCAGACTTCCCGCTGCTGAAGACAACAGCTGAGAGAGTACACACTTGTTCTGAGAGCTCGAAGATTAGTTTGTATAACCAACACATTTTCCTTGGAGGGGAATGTTTAATCTGAAAAGGACTATAACTCTATATAAAGATAGGGTTTGAACCTGATTGCGTTCTCCTCTCCATTTTTTTCATGGACCGTGATAAACCCCTACAATGTATTGCTTCATGGTGTTCTGTATGCTGACAAATCTAGGGATCACCGTATCAGTTGCATACACATTCAGCTTTTATAAAATCAGGGACAACTCTTCCCAATTAGAGTCAGCTGGGTGGTGTACAGATAGTCTGCTGAGACAAAGCCTACACCAGCCTCGAAAGTGATTGTGCAGACAGGAAAAGAACCTCCTCACACTCGCTGTGGAAGATGGGATTTAAAGCAGTGCTGGCCATATCAAAGGACCTTTTCTGCTTTAAAAAGGAAAATATTTGCAGGTGAACTACAGATTGAAATAGCATGAATTTCCCTCCTATAACTTGCCAAGTGCCTTTCAGTCCTGACCTAAAACATTATTGTATTTTCAGCCACAGTCCACCAAAAGCACCTTAGGTTGCAGATTTCCTAATGCTTTAGCCAGCATTAAAAAGGTGAGGCTGCAGAAAGATGCAGTCCTGGTGATGCATTATCCCCTTCCTTGTGCTGTTCGAACTGTTCTTTGCACACAAAATTGAATAAGAGACTTGAACTCAATTGAAAATAGACCAAAAAGGGCCAGAAGTCACCAGGAGTGTCCTGACCCTGGAGTATCAAAGTTGGATACTTAGCACTAGATCATGTAACTACCCTACCCACAAAGAACCTCTAGGAAACCTTTTAAAATTTGTTTTCATGGCTTATTTGCAAGTCTAAGAGTGTATATAATGCTGTGCTCCTTCTGCATTAAAATCCAAGTAAGGTGTATTGGTAGAAAAGGCTCCAGGACTTCCATAGCCATGTCACTTTTCAGTAAAACAAGGAGGAGCTGTAACCAGATTTCCCAGTAATAAGTAAAAACTGTAGCTGTCTGGTTACAGAAAGATTTAAAGTGTTGTTTAAGCAATCTTGGAAGAAAAGCCTAGGAGATTTTAACTACAGGAGCTGGCAATCGTGTAACTATTTCAGCCTCTAATGAGTAACAGTGAAATACAAAGATACCAAAACAGGGAGATAAAGTTTCAGTGGTTCCTCATGATAGCTCTAAAACCAGCAATCATTAAGTGGTTTATGATTATAAACATTAATATGTGTGCAATCATACTGGCAGTGCTGTTCTGCCATCTTTATATATTTTCTCATCACAGGGAGATGTGAATTAGGAAAAAGTCTTTATGTTGATTATATGTATTCTGTCCTCACTTTCTTTGCTGAATTTTGCTTGAGAAACTTGTAACTGTTTTTATAAATGTGCTAAATGATTTCATGACAGTTAGGAAAAGCTAATCGGTTTGGTAGCTGGAGTTGTGACATTGAAACAATTCAGCCACTCAGGTATTTCAACCAATATTTCTAGGTCTGTGACTACCATATCATAGTCATGAAATAGTTCACTATGTGACACAGATTTTGACACCCCCATCACCCCACCCATATAATTTTGCATTACATATTACAGGCTGCATATATAGCAGGCAGTGAGAGAGTCAGATACCTGATTTGATAATGATAAGCACTCATAAGAAGGTTCTTACAACATATAATACAATTATATGAAAGAAACTGGAAATTATTTTGCTGTCCACCAGCCCTGGAGAATATGTGTTATTTTATATATTTAGAGAGCAGTAGCAGATGTTCATAACTCTGAATAATCTTATGAGAAACTCAGAACAGGTAAATATTTGCGCAGTATCTTTGTGGGCCTGGTGACAGTTTATTGTTTCTGATTATTCCTTGTGTCTATGCAGAAGTGTCTACGGTACAGACATCATTAGTCATCATAAAAAAAAACAAAGGCTGGTTATAGCCAGATTGATATAAAGAACAAGAGGCATCCCTGACACCTATGCCATCCCTCAAGCTGTAATGAAGTCCTAAAGGAAGATAAGACCCATGCAGGCACAATCTTTGACTCACTAGAACACTATCAATATATGTCATTTTCAAAAAAAAAAGATGATATTCCTGAAGATTCAAAAATCTGTCTTTGCAGAGAGGACTCATAATTAATAAGAATCTACTTTTCCTTTTGTAGCTTTAAAAGTAGTGTTCTGCCTCTTACAAGGGCTTCTCTTCCCCCGCCCCCTAAAGGAGAAGCCACACTGTTTAAAATGAAAATACTCAGTCTCTGAAGCAGGGGGAAGGACCGCTCCCTTCAGTGCATCCACAGTGTAAATGAAACATATTGACAAAGGTTGCACAAGAAAAGTGGTAGATTATTCCTCCGGTTGGGAACATTAACTCTTACAGCATATTGGCCAGGATCCTTGATAATAAAATAAACAAATTTTAAAAGGCAACTAAGAAGCAACAAAAACAGGTTTTTTCCCCCCAGAAAGGCCTTGTCTGACAAAACAGGGCTTAATTCTTGTCCTTTGGAGAATTTATTAAATTTTAATGATTGAGTTGTGGGGTTTTTTTAATATAATAAAGCTCAGGTTGCTATTAGCAATACCAAGCAAATTACAGGGAATGCTCCTCATTTTCTACTGATAAACCTGACAGTGGGTCAAACCAGTTGTTCTTAACGGTGGAAACAGCTCTAAGCTCTGCAGCATACAAGAGAGGGCACAGACTGGGAAGAAAAACAACTACAAATTCTGATCTAAAGTATGCTGAGTTTTCCGGCTCATTCTCGCTAAGCATTAAACAAGTATTTCAGAAGCATATATGTAATTCCACCTTATTTCTTTTTAATTAGTTTATTTCTAGACTTTTATCTTTTTTCATGCCAATGGGTAGTATAGCTCCTGAAGGCAGAAAAAAGGATAGCAAAAATTATTTTGAATGCAAGCATAAAATTCAGTTGGAAGTCTGCCTAGCCACTGTCTGGTTTTCAGCTACTAGATTACTTGTTTGACATACATTCATTCTTGCCTCTTGAGTCATGCTTTTTCTAGATAGTGTAATACAGGTCTGTTGAATTTATGAAAGCTGCTTTCCAATATAATAACAACTCAAAAGGAATTCTATCTATTACATATTTGATTATCTATTGTGAATCAGCAATGGAAACAGCATGACATTCCTGATTTTTTCAATGCGTCTTTATTATCTGCATAATAAACAGTATTTTGCTTTAAAGAAAAATATCAAAGTTGTCCTATTTGCAATTCTATAGATATTAAGGAAAAAAAGGCAATTTTTTAAAAATAGTTGCTTTTAATATGGCAAATGTTGTAAGATAAAAAACCTGATAGAAATTTCAGTCACTTAATGACTTATTGATGTGTTTCATTTTCAGAGCCATAAAAATCCTATTTCTTTGGTGTTACCTCTGTGTTTATAATAAAATCTATGCATTGAAAAAACTGATTTCCAAGCCAACTCTTACTACACTGCTACATTTAATCATAATTCCTCCACCCCAGCTTAGATCATAGCTCATCCTGTACACTGCAGGAGGATCACAAGTTGTAACATATTTTTCATAATAAATAATTTCCATAAAAGATTTCCCAAATAATCCCAACCATCTTTTTAAGAGAAGAGGGTTTTGCCACGTTACCCAGCAGCTGTGTAGAAAGAAGTGGCTTACCCAGGAAAAGTTAAAAAGCCCTACTTTGACATTTAGAGTAAGGTTGGATAACTTTGAGGAAGACTAATCATTTTTAAACAAACTTACATGCAGTTAAGCACCTGCTTTTGTCAATAGCTCATCTGGCAGAATACTGTGTGCTATTACTTCAGGTGTAGCTCACTGGTATTTATTGTCTGTGGCACAGCAGGTATGAATTCTGCAAAACAGGAGACCAGTCAATGGCAATTTTTGTGGTTCTATGTAAGCATTATCACAACAGGTGGAATAGATAAGTCAATAAATCACCTAAAGCAACAGAAGTTTAATACTCTACCTGCATGACTACCCTGAAAAAAACCGCAACCCTTGGATTCCTGTTTATGATGTTTCTCCTTAGTCTGTGTGCACTTGGCAGACACACAGAACAAATTCCCATTGTTCTATTAGAGATCCTAAGTGTCTGATGGCTGTGCATCCACTGCTTTCTGTCTGTCAGCCTCCGTATTTCCTTTTCTCCTTTATACCTCTTTTGATACGAGATGGAGTCTGCAAACTTCTCACCTTCTCAACAATTATAGTATAGGAGTGAAGGTCCTCCTCATACTAGCAAAAACTCAGTTAATTTTAAAATCATGAACATAAAATTAATGCTGAGATATGAGGCCTGATGTGTTCACTGGAGTAGGCCTCTTACCCGACTCTGTGCATGGACTACTCTGCAATCAGTGCTGCTCAGTGCTTTTTCACATTTTACAAGCTGCTCAGATTTTTCATTCATGCTTCTCAGAGCACCTGGAATATTTTTTTCCTTCTTCCCTCTCTCCCTCTCCATCTTCCCAAAATAAGTTACCCTATTGCTGAAAAAGACAGCACTTTCACAACTTCACTTACACAGCTTAACATCTGTATTTCTATAGAACAGGTAACAGGATTGTGCATGTATAGAAGGGCATGACTATTGATAAAAAACCCAGAGGAGTTCCTTCACCTGTTTTACACTCCCTTTCTGATTTTAAATTAATGAGAAACAGTTCAGGAACAAGCTTTGTCATCTAGTTCTCTGCAAGGTATTTCACAGGTCTCCTACCTGTATTCATGACACTAAGCATGTTTTGATGGATCTTTGGCTATTTAAAGTGGATGTTAGTTTCAGACAACTGATTCTGCTGCAATACCCTCCTCTCTGCAGTGTTACAGTCAGTCCTTCCTCCACTCTATCAACCTGGCAATTACCTGCTTCACTCATCGTGGGAGTGGGGCTGACCTGGAGCTATAGTGCGAATCAGGTTTCACTCCTTTTTGCTGTCTGCTAACTCATAAAGCTTGTTTACTTGCAGTCATTGGTGAGCATGATGTGTGGTGCCTCTGAGCCATCAGTTCACCCAGTACCCCTCAAGATAATCATCTCACTATCATGTTTCTAATATATCCTTCAATATGTTACACCGCTGAGAAATAATGCAATAAGGAAACATGTAATTTGAAAAGGACAGACTGGTATACCTTTTGTCTTGCAGGCTTGGTGGCCTTTTCATTTTCTTTCATAGTACCTTTACCTGAAGGATTTTTTTTACTGGTATGCTCCTGCCTCATTTCTGTAGCCTTCAGTCATTCTAATGTTTTTAAAATAACAACACACAGCTGCCGATGCTGTCTGGTTTTGTCTTTCTAATAGTTTGTTCTTCTGATTTGTGGTTATTTTTCAGGTAGAAGATTCATCCCACCACAATTTATCTATGCAATTATGATATCTTTTCCATTAATTAATTTTTTTCATTAATTCTTGTGTTTTTACAAGTCTTTTCCATTTTACACCTAAAACAAACACATGACTGGCTGCAAGGGTGAATCCCACAGGATGTGGAAGAAGCCTAAAGGGAGGAAAGGAAATTTATAACAAGACTATTCAATGCATGTATGTAATTAGGTTTTCACAATTGGACCTTAGCACTTTCATAACAAATACAAACAATATTCACTGTAACTAGAATTAAAATGTTTAAATGAGTGACAAAATTTTACTTCTAATTATAGCTTTTGAGTAATTTTCAGTGCGATCCACTTTCATTCATTTAAATTCCTGGGATTATTGCATTCTGCATCAGATTATAAAGCTTAACCAGAGGGTTACACATTGAAAAAAAAAATCCAGGCTAGCAAAGCAGCTTATTGATGTTTTTAGACTGTGGTGTGAGGAGGGTATAAAACACTGTCAAACAGAATTTTAGGCAAAAAAATCCCCTGGCTTTCAGAGAGTATTGCCTTGGAGTCTAACCATATTTTTATTTTAATTCAACAGGGATGCTAGATGATAACTTTTTCCACTGTGCTTCACTGTGCCTTAGGAACCATGATAATGTAACTTTCACAATATTAATATCATATCTTTCTCACTACATTGGAAAAAATGGAAAATAAAAGTAATCCTAATGTATATTAACCTTACAATGGTATGAATTTAGAGGAACTTTTTTTCTATAGTTGCTTTTATTTTGCATTGATATAGAAACAACCAGATAGTGGCCTTAAATTTAGAAACATTCTTACAATAACCTAACCTTTCATTATTCTGTGTAAAGTAAGACTAATTTATGAAGGAAATTATAATACCACAACTTCTTCTGTAAGAACACTGGTTCTGAAGGCACAGACTTCCTTGAGATGTAAG
Organism: Phalacrocorax aristotelis; assembly: GCF_949628215.1. Lineage (NCBI taxonomy): Eukaryota > Metazoa > Chordata > Aves > Suliformes > Phalacrocoracidae > Phalacrocorax > Phalacrocorax aristotelis. The sequence goes on from NC_134277.1 coordinate 40,924,393, forward strand.
AGCATATCAGACTGGCTTATATGCTGTCTTGATTTCTGCTAGGATAGAGTTAATTTTCTTCCTAGTAACTGGTACAGAGCTGTGTTTTGGATTTAGTATGAGAATAATGTTGATAACACACTGATCTTTTAGTTGTTGTTACGTAGGATTTACACTAAGTCGAAGACTTTTCAGTTTCCCATGCTCTGCCAGGTGCACAAGAAGCTGGGAGAGATCATAGCTAGGACAGCTGTCCCAAACTGGCCAAAGGGATATTTCATACTAGTTAACATCATGCTCAATATATAAACTGGGGGGAGTTGGCCAGGGGGCAGCAATGGCTGCTCAGGGACGGATGGGCATCCGTCAGTGGGTGGTGAGCAATTGCATCGTGCATCATTTGTTTTGTGTAGTAGTAGTAGTCGTAGTAAATTATTAAACTGTTCTTTTCTCAACCCACAAGTTTTCTCACTTCTACTCTTCTGATTCTCTCCCCTATCCCACTGCGGGGGAGTGAGCAAGTGGTGCTTAGTTGCTGGCTAGGGATTAAACTACCACAGTCCTTTTTGGCATGGGTTTGAGATAATAACAGATAAACCAGAGCATATTAAGGAATTTATATCTGTTAACAGTTGCAGATTATGATATTGATTCATCTGTTCTCAATATTAGTTTATCTGACTTGCAGCATGCTCTTGTTTTTGCTGTACGTGTTAAAGAATGGAGTTGGTTTTTGCAGTTTGCTGTGCTCTGCAGTGATTAGCAGTGTTTTGCCTGGGAAATCTGTTATTAAAGCACTGGCCTTGGGCTTTATCTGGTATTTGGGTTTTGTACTGAAACCGTTACTGTACTGCAGGTACCACCTCATGGAGACAACTAGCAATTATACCTCTTCCTCTGAGAGGTTTCTTATGGAGGAAATACAGAATGGCACCTCTGCTACCTTCTTCTACGATGTCTCCTCCTTCATGACAATAACTTTTCAGTGTCTTGAAAATCCTTGGGTAGTTAAGATATTCCTTTTGGTATTGCTTGGGAATATTGTTTTGGTTTTGTCTAAGATTAATAAGCAAATTAAGAATATCATCCTTTGCATGCTGATCAGCAGAGATCTGCCCCAAGGCTTGATAGTTATGAGTGGCAGGGTATGTGGGGTAGTATGGGCAAATACCTAGGACAGTGAGCACCTCCAGTGTTTTGGAATTTCACCCCTAAACAAGTGCAAAATCCTGAAAAACTAGTCAGGTATTTGGGACAAGTATGTTGTCACCCTGGCAACTTCAACGAGACACAAATCGCTGCAACATCCTGGGGCCTGGCCCATGCCTACCAAGCCCTGTTCAACACCATTCAGAACCCTCAAGGGAAAGAGAAGGTCTCTGGGTCTGACAAAAAAACAACAGGCACTGCAGCTAACCCAAGCTCAGCAACCGACACTGCAAATACTACAACTCTCGCAACAGGTACTGCAGCTGAACCAGGAAACCAACCCATGCCAGTGTCAGTCACCTGTATACACAAGAAAAAATACACAAGAAAATCAGCTCATTTAGTAAGGGATGAATATGAACCAGGGCCATCATGAGCAGAGGAGGAGGAGGCAGAACCCATAGATGAGATGGTAACCACCCAACCCCTATTCCTGTGTGAGCTGCAAGATATGAGAAAATATTTCAGCCATCATCCAGGCAAGCACATTGTCACCTGGCCACTCCAGCAGTTATCCAAAGATCCAGATAAAGTCAGGTGCATGACTCATGTGGAAGTTTTTATGGAGCATGCCATCGTCACATGCCAACTCATTGGCAGTAATGTCCTGGAAAGATAGAGAAGAACCAACAGTGGATGAATTGGCTGGCCAGCTCCAGCAATATGAAGGAAGTCTCTCTTCCTCCCTATGGGCCTGCGTCTCAGCTGTGGAAAAACTGTCCGAAAAACTGTCCCGGGAGTACCAGCAACCAAAGAGGATATGTCCTACTCGTCACCTGTACAGACCAGTATCTCAGCCATTAGGAGTAAGCATCCCTCTGCTCAAGAAAGAGGATATATTGGATACACCCCACAGACCACCCTGTGGTTTTACCTGCATGACCATGCAGAGGACATGAAGAAGTGGGATGGAATATCTACCTTGACCATAGAGGCATGCATACCAGAGTTGCAAGGAAAACCAACCAGCAGGTGGATCAGGTTGCTAAGGTTGAAGGGGCTGAGGTGGATCTGGACTGGCAACATTGGGGTGAATTATTTATAGCTCAGTGGGCCCCTGATACCTCAGGCCATCAAGGGAGAGAAGCAACATACAGATGTGCTCATGATCGAGGGGTGGACTTGACCATGGACACTATTGCACAGGCTATCCACGAATGTGAAATGTGCACTGCAATCAAGCAAGCCAAGAGAGTAAAGCCTCTGTGGTATGGAGGACGATGGCTGAAATACAAATATGGGGAGGCCTGGCAGATTGATTTTATCACACTCCCACAAACGTGCCAAGACAAGTGCCATGTGCTTACAATGGTGGAAGCAACCACCGGATGGCTGGAAACATATCCTGTGTCCCATGCCACCACCCAGAACACTGTCCTGGGCCTTGAAAAACAAGTCTTATGGAAACCAGGACATACGGTAAAGTTCCTACATCACTGGCAGAGTCATTGCAGTATAACCTCAGGGTACATGCTGGAATGTGTGAAGTTAAAGATGATGTAGTCTTTCAGTAAACTGCCTATAATCAGGGCAACTTGTCTATCAAGTAGCCATTCTACATGGATACAAGTATCCATTCTCAATTTTATTGAGATGGAAGCATTTTTAGTGCAATTTTTTAAAACATCATGAAATAGTAGAACAGCTGAGGTTGGAAGGGACCTCTGAAGATCTAGACCCATCCCTCTGTTCAAAGACAGAAAAGCATATAAAAATGAAAGCAAAAAATTATTTATGTACAAATGCACTCTAAGATTTTACTGATATAAAACCAAATATATCAGCATATTTTTTCTTTTTGATCATCTATACCTTCACTCAGTAAAACCAGAACTACAGAAGCTACCTACATAAGTGTGACTAGAGTTCTGCCGAAAATTTAGTTCCTAAGACATACAGATCACTTTTTCAATGCTGTGATAAATAATAACATGACTGTACTAACAAATGTATACATATATACTGTATATACAGTACAATACTGCATATATAAGTATTCAGGAACAGGTTCCATTGATAATCACACTACGTTCATTCCTTCAGCAAAATTGATACTGGATGTCTCTGACCCTGAGTTTAGTTTTATACCATGGTACTTCAAAAATTGAAGTAATTTTATTCACTTATTGAGTGTGGTGTTTTCTTAGCTCCTAACCTATGCAGAACTTCTTGAGTAACAAATCTGCTATGAGCTCCCAAAAGCTATGCGCTCAGTTTTTCTGTATTATGCATATATAGAAAACACAAATTGCATCTCAGGGGACGGAAAGTATGATAGCTCTCTTGCTTAACAAGGTTATATACTTAGAATTCTGCTGGTACTTTCACATGCCAGGACATGACTTCTTGCCCTGAGGTGAAACCATGGGAATCGCTTTCACAGGTACTGTAGGTCTGCTGTCTTCCCCAAAGTTTTAACTCTGAATATGTCTATGGGCCAGATGTGTGCTCAATTAGCACTTTTTTTTTCCTTCTGAGAGAATTGACTAGAGGTTAATCTACTGATCAAGTTGCTATCCAAAAGGCAAAATACTCATTATTTAGAAGAAATGTTTCTGAGGAAGAGAGAAAAAAAAAAAAAAAAAACAACAAAAAAGACAAACCACCAGATTTTAAAATAAAGAAACAGATTATGCCAGTCCCTGCCTTCTTTGTAATGTTTACCCTAAAAGCCAGACAAAGCTGGACTTAATAATTCTCCACAGATATGTTGCTGTCCTCAGTGAGTCACTTAACATTCAACCCACTGGTTTGACCTCTGAGTGCTAACAAAACAACTGGGCAGCATTGGGAATGCTTGGAAATAGGCAATTAGGAGGTAATTAAATTCTTTGGGAGTGTACTTTTCAAGGTCTACTTCATTGTCATCCTCTTTTCTTTTCAAGAGCCTCTCTGAGGTTAGATACACATATTTACATAAAAAAGTAGTATGAAGTTTCATTTAAAGATAAAGCTAACGATACGAGCAACTCTTCTGCAGTATCTACAACCTTGAGGAGAGTCTAATTTTATATCAATCCACAGGGCCAGTCCTGCAAATATTTACAAGCCTGTGTGAAATCTCGGAGTGCCATGAAGTTGAGCATATATCTGAGTATTTTCAGGAAGGGGCAGAATTTTGAATTTTATTGCTTTGAAAGCTGTTAGCATTAATAGTAGTTTCTATTAATAGTATGTAAATCTTACCATGACTTTGATCATACTGTAGGAGTGTTAAAAAGTATATCTTTTGTCTAATCTACAAGATCTATGGTAATCTACAAGCTTTTCAAAAAAATGCAACCTGCCATAGGAATGTACAGGCAGTGCCAGTCTGTTGTCTATTTTAACAATTCCTCCTTTTGTCTTCTTTTGACCTTACTGACTGTCTCCTTAATTTTTATTTTTTTTTTAGTTTTTATTGGCACAGGTTTGCTATGAAAGATATATGTTCAGAGCAGTTTGGGACACTATTTTTTTCTCCTGTTTTGGGGTGGGGGAGAGGGAAGTAAGAATATAGAAGTAAAAATGACAAATTATACCAGCCACATTTACCATTTATTTGATTCTTGATTTGGAGCAAGTGACAGAGAGGTTAGTTTTTGTTTCTGTGACATGACTTATCTTTTTAACACAAAATGCAACAGATCCTGTATTGTTAATAAAACAAGCAAAGTATAATTAAAAATTTTTACTAATCAATGCAGTGAACTTAACATCCAGGTTTTAAATATATATATTAAAAGTAAACCTCTAATACTAAACATAAAAGCTCATGTGATAAATTTGAATCCAAGAAAGTGTTAATTTGCAAAAAAAAACTTATCCAAAGCTAAGCACAACCAGCCAGTTATTGAACACTTGTCTTAACTTCACAGGCTACAATAATTCCTTGAAAAGATAGGAATGATGTAGGATAATGACTTAACAGAAGATTGCAGAGCTCACGGCAATTCACAATTATTGGTCGCCTAGGATAAAATACTGGTGACAGATCTGCTGTTCAACTTTGCAGCTAATTCAATATACTCTATACTGTAGGTAGGATCAGAGAATACTGAAAGCATCTGCTTCAACAAAATACATTTTCTTTATCTCTCCATTAAGCAAGTAAAAGATATAAGAATAAACCTGAGAAAACATAGGAACAAGCCAATGAACTATAGAAAGTCTTAAAAAGAAAAAGAAAAAAAAAGGGTTAAATTGCTCAGTAAATTTAGCAGTAAAACAATTATATCTAACCTGAGAAACTCTTTGCGAGTGGTTGACTCCTTTGTGATTCAATGGATTTGTGTTATTTCATTGAAAAATGTCCTGATTATGGAAAATTGAGGCCTGAACATGTGAGGCATTAAGCTTTTCAGCAGTATGTGTTCATCTCCTTTCCATTACCATACAGTAAATTTGCAAAGAATAGAACATATGTCATGCGTTCTTGTTTTTTTCCCCCACACTGGCAATGCTCTTAAATGGGTTTTTCCTGTTTCCAAAGAACATTAAAGTTCTACTCTGATTTTGAATCCTTTCCTTTCTTGAAAGTGTACTTTACCCTTTGACTTCTCAAATAATCATTCATATATTTTAGGACACAAGAGTTGCAAACAAATCAGCAAAATCATGTTTCTACTTTTGTTCCTACTTCTTGTGAAGACAACAGGAATCAGGCCTGTAAAAGCTGATAACATTCCTTTGAGCCCAAAAATGCAAATTTACTTACCTGGACGTTGAATGTATTAACCCCAAATTTAGCTGCATCTCTATATTTCTCTTTTTAGGGATTTATAATCTGAATTAGTCTTGAATTATTGTACAGCTAATTACCTGGCTTGGCCACAACTGCTGGTAGAGATTGTTCTATTAAAGACTACTGTCTCTTGACCCTGGAAAAATCTTCAGATCACTGGCTCTCAACAGCAAACCATCAGTGCTTTCAGATAGGGGAATGTTCTTTTTGTGTTTATAATAAGCAGTGATAAAGATTACTGAATTTTTAAGCTCTCTATATTAGCATATTAAATAATTACAAGATTATAAATTTGAGATACATACACGGAAGAATTCGATCTGAGTCTGCTTTTTGTACATGATCTATTATTTTTTTATCTTATAAAATTAAATTTAATAACTGGTTTCACAAGACATAAAGAGATACCAAGGCTGAAATTAAAAACTGAATTAGACCCTTTGACAGTATTTCACACAACTCATGCTAACATCAGTCTTTTTTGTTGTTTTTTTTTCCTAATGCACAGCAGGGGAAATACCCATGTTTTTCTTTCAGCAGCTTTTATCCCTTAAGAGTTGTACTTCATTTTAAAAGATTAGAATGTGAGTTATTTTGCATCCTCTTTATTTTTGCATAAGAAAAAAAAAAGAGCATTTTATTTTAAGCGTTTAAAATGTTTTACCAGAAACTAGGACAGTACCTCATATTTACTCTGATACTACATTTTACAGAGATAAAGGTAGGTGCAATGTGAAGTCTTTAAATTTACTGCCCTTTGATCGGCTTCATCCTTGTTCTTGTATTTATCTTTCCTTTTTCTCTTTGAGAATGGTATTTTTGCAGGGAGAGAGAGAAGACAGTTGCTGAAGGAGGTTTAAAAGCCAAACTCTTGAGAATTCTCTCTGGTGACAGATTAATTATACTTTCTTTTACCAACTTTCAACTACCATGCCATAAGGTCCGGGCCCCTGTTTTATGTGTGCAAGATATGGTGTTCAAAGTTACAAACAATAAACATGGCTGCAACATATAAATACAGACATAATTACAACACTCTTTACTGTGGTTTCTGTTCTATGGAAAAATAGTTTATAGGTCCAGGATTTATCTAAAAGTACCAATTAATTCAGACTGAAACTGTCCCCAGTGAGTTAAAGGGGTCAGTTTGCGGAAATGAAAGAAGAAAACCTGATGAGTGGTTTCTCACATCGCCTGCTCCCTGTTCATACCAATCCTTCTTTTCTGCTACCCTTCACTCCCAAGCACACTCCTTCCCCTTCCTGAGAGAAACGACCTGCCTTCAAAAATCCTTTTACATTTCTGTTGGCAAGGTCATAAAGCCACAAAGTGCTGCCACTACCCCCATTTCCTTTGCAGCCAGTTTCTCTCTGCTGCAGCGACCCGCAAGGGTAACACTGAGAGCAGAGAGGACCTATGGGTGGCTGGGACCGCTGTGCTGATGGGCAGTGGAGCGACTGGTCCTGGCAGCCAGGGAACAGTGCGCCCAGCTGGTCACGGAGCTGAAAGCCCAGTCCACCTGGAAGTCTCCAGCAAAGCTGTGGGAAATGCCACCAGGACACCTAGGAGACGTCCATATGATTTGTTTGGTTTTGTTTTCGAGATGTACAATCAGGATTAACACACATGTTCAGCAGACAAAAAAAAAAAAAGATAAGTCATCACCTGCATTACAAGCTACAAATGGCAAGTCACTTCTAAAGCCTTCAGCAGGCAAATTCATTCACACTTTCTAAGATCTTTACCATTTATACTGCACCTGTGCCTAGAAGCCAAGCAAACTGATGCCCTAAAATTCTGGGCACTTTGTAAATCAATCTTAAAAATATATGCAAAATGGACTGTTACTACTTCCTAATTCTGCCTTTAATATTTTAGTACATTTCCAGCTCTCCGTAATCTTGAAGGAGAAGGCGTTTCTTCAGTTGACATAGACTACAATGCAAGCTGGGAGATTTCAGTGTCTGAGATCTTGTCCTCTGCTAATATCATCTAGTACTTTATCTAACTCAGGAAAAACACAGCCTTTATTTTATTTACTTAGCCTAATTATTGCAGTTTTTCTGTTTGGCAGTTATTAGAGTGTTATTGCTGAATTTATTGATACACCTGCTACTGGCTTGGCTGTTGTGGAGTAGGATTTCTGCTTACACAAACTTAAACATTGTGTATTTGTGTATTATACCACTGCTAGTACCCTCAGTTTTATGAGCATCTGTGAAACAATTTTCAGGTTAACCTGAAAAACTTGTGAAGAAGAAAAGAACACAACTATTTTTAGCAAATCTGTGCCTAAAATTTGTGTATTTAGGAGCTCTGTACTCCTGTCTGAAATCCCAATGACTTCCAAAAGGCTTAACTTCTTCTACCTGAGTTTGGAGAAAAATAAACTGATGCTATGAATTTCAAATTAATGGGTGTTAAGCACTTTTTATCTTGACATGTGGGTTTAGGAAAACTGAAAATCACCTCTGAAAATTCTACCTGGCAAACTAAAATTTTCCTATGTATATTCAGCATGTAGGCTGTCAGAGACTTGCCCATGGTGAAGGTGTAGACATTCAAATAAACAACAGAATATTCATAACAGATATTATTCAGCAGTTCCAGTGGATTTTATTAGAAGTAGTTACACATAAAACTTGCATGATTTTTTCTTCTTCCTTTTCTTTTGTTTCGCTTTCTGTTTAATCCAAGAAGGGAAAATGGCATGGCCTTGACTAGCTGTTAGACACGTATCTCCCTCAGGATTACATTGGTCCTACTTTCTTCAGTTCCATCACTGCCTCTGAAAATTCCCCAGAGATGCTACAGATAATTAGATCACCTACATGCAAGGACTAGGCTGGCACAGGAGCTAGAGCTACAGAGAGGTAGGACCAAAGCAGAGCACTGTTCCTGCATGGGGTTCCATCAAACCAGCATGGAAGCCACCAGGCATACATTGACCCACCTCCAAACCCACATGGTTGGAGCCTTGGCCCAACTTTTTATTAAAGTAAAATGTTATTTTTTCAGGAACTAGCTTTTTAATGAAAATAAAACTTTTTTTTTTCTCACAACATCTGTTTCCAAGGAGTATCCTTTTTTCAGCGCTATGTCACCATTTAACTTAATACAGTTGTTTTATCATGAGATTCTTTTCTTGTATCACCCTAAGTGTTTTGGTTTAGATGTTTGTTTGCACTTGGAAGCCAATATTGTGCAGACGCACGTATTTGCTACTGTTCTGTTTTGTTTTTTCAGGTAATATCAAAATTATCAAACAAGTCTACGCTATCTCAGGTATGTTAGTCCCATTTGGTAATATGCCAAGCTTTACTTTGAAATATGCACATATTTATGGCAAGAGAAAACCTAGAAAAACTCCAACTGACTTCCATGGTTTCAGAATGAGACTTTCAATAGCATCCTGCAGCTAGTTCTCCCACCGTCCATTTTATGAGTAACAGCTTATGATCTTTTTCCCAGGTGCTGGATTTGGATATCCGACTACAGCACCTGCATTTTAAGTACATGGTTACCCAAGCCAAAATTGTAAATATGGGTAAAGCTCATTCATCAGTTCCAGGTCCTGTACAGTTTGATCATCATGACAGGCTTCAGATGACTATTATGTTTGACAACAAGGCTATTATATTTTACATAAACAGGTGTTTTGCCACTGTTCTAAATCCTTACCTTTTTATACATCTCAGGTGGAAAGGACCTAGTTCACTAAATCTGTCAATGTGTACTAAGAGAAAAGCATTCACTCAATGGAAGTGTGCTGTAGCACACAGCAAAATTAAACCCATGCTGCAAAACATTTAGACAGGTACTAATAACCACTTAGAACATTTGGATAAATTCCCCAAATCCGCATTTTCACCCAGCCAGTCTTACTTGGCCTGAATCTGGGAAATTTGAGTATAAAAGCTCATCTGAGCTTTTCTATCTAAAGTTAACAGTGCCTTAACTAAGCTTAAGAGTAGTAGCCTGAAAAGAAAAATTAATAGCAAACTTTTCTGAAACCATGAAGTTGCATTTGGCTATGCTCTTCACTGAGATGTGTGAATTTTGTTAATTTGACCTGGAACCTGATTCTGCCTTAGTCCATTCACCTACTACCAATAAATACAGTAAATTGTACCATGGGAATAAATGGAACTATTTTTGAGTTATGACCTGATCCTGACATGAGCTCTGTGTTGGCATATCTCAGCACTCATGACCAGTGTATTTTGTTACCATGAAACAATAATAAACAATACATTGCTCTCTTCCACTGTGCTTTAATTAGCACATAAAGTACAGAACCCAGGTTTATGTTGTTTCGAAATCACCCTGGTTCCAACATTGAGCATTCAAATTGCATTTAAAAAAAAAACAAAAAAAAACAGGTGTAGCTGTGCTTTTTGATGGCTCAGTTCTGAAGTTGACACCGTCACACCATTGGTGCATTAATGGAACTTTGCATAAACTGAAAAACCTGCCTGCTACCCCAGCAGTGGTTTCAGTTACAACAACTAAGAAGGGCACAAAGGACATTCAGGCTTGAGCTGAACTGGTGTAAATGCTATTTATACGTTTATACAGGGTTCCACATGAAAATGTGGAATTATATGAATTACCAGCCTCGGTTCTTTCCCTTGGTCCACCAGGAGTCTGAGAGTGTAACATTCAAAAGAAATAATGTCTCAATAAAGCAAGATTAATCTACTCAAGTGTACATATGGCACACAGCTTGTAAGAACTAGTCAAGTAATCTTTCTTGGTAACCAAACATATTGCAGTGAGTTCACTGGCTATGTCGCTAGTCACCTTTTTTAATTTGTTTGTATTTGCCTCATGTGTGCACATATAGCCATAGCTGAAGAGGCATGCTATGGAAGAGTTCCAAAAGAGCTATCTCTAATGAGACATGAAAGCTGTGCTAGATCTGGGTTTGTTCCAGGATTAACACCAGAAGAAACTCTGTTTCTGCAACATCAGGCTTTGAATTTTATGCTAGTATGTATCATCTGCTATTTTAGACAGAGCTCAAGGGAAATGGAAATATAAAGAAGAGACTCCCTTCAATTGTGGAAGATGAAGATGAGGATGAGGAGGGAGAGGAAGAGAGCAGCTCCCTTTCACCAATCCATACAAGAAGCACAAATTCCTCTCAGCAGAAGAAGGCTGGAAGCAATAAAAGCTACCTAGGGAGAAACTTGAAGCAGTTGGCCTCAGGAACGGTGCCCTTTCATTCGCCCATCCGTGCTTGCACTTCAAACCCCTCCAGAACCAAACATGAAACAGAGCTCCATTACTACTCCAGAAGGAAGGAGAAAAACCTTAAGTTACACCTTTCAGCACTGACCACCAGTGGTCCACCTGACCTGAGCCCAAGGTAATAGTTATGAATGGTTATTTTCTTCTCTATCACATAACGCGTGTTAAAAATATGCTGATTGTAACACTATAAAATACTTCTTTTTCTTCAATAGTTGATACTTTTGTTCATCCCACAGAGAAGGAGAAGTCCTCTTATTGTAGGAACTATTACTCACTATACAGTATGTCGTGACTTTAGGACTTTATTGCAAAATAAAGTATTTCTACCAGTAAAAAGGGAAAGTATTGAGCAATTACAAAAAATTACTATTTGAATAGTCTGGCTTTATGGTATCATTTTGTCCATCTATAATAATAAGCATTCCCACAATAGCACTGTGAAACATTCTGAGTCCATCAGAGAGACAGCCATTTAGAAAGCAAGTAGATGATAATACAGCATAGCTGTGCAAATACAGAAATTACTAGAGTATGTTGCTGTACGCTTCTACGGGAGAACTCATCTTGGGCCGCATCTCCGGGACACAGGGCTCTACCCACCCTGGGGACAGTGATGCACAGACATCAATATGATGGATACAAAATGTCCATTTATTTGGCTGCGTCACACGCTTATATAGCTCTTGCGCTTCCTGTTCCTGCCACTCCTATGGGGAGGAGTCTATCTTTCCGTCACATCCCGTGATCTTCCAGTCGCCGATCCCTGTCTATTCCCCTACAGTGTAGAGGACTATAATGGAAAACTATTGCCTAGCAATTTTAGAAAATATTTAAAGTTCTTTTACATCAGGGAAAAGAAACCTGATAATGCAAGTTATGCAGAGGATAAATATGAAGTTGAGAAAATTGTTTAGCTGTGACTTTTGACATAAAAAAGAGTCATATAATGGTTTACTGTTGTATTATTAGTGTATAATCTTAAAAATTTTTATTTCTTTACTTGTATGTTAGTTGTAAGGTGATTTATGTATCTTATTTCTGAATTGCAGCAATGTAATAATTAACTATTTACCAAGAGTTTTGGAATCAGTTCTTTACAGAAATCACAATCAGTTTTTCACATATGAGGAGCTGCAGCAGTTGATCTTCCAGTTCAAGTTTTGGTTTCTATAATTTGAAGTATTTTACATATTCAGGAACTTCCTTTATTCACTAGAGGCAGAGTGGTAGTTTCAGCAGCTTGCAATTGCAAACATGAAATAGCCACAGCTTGATCAATATTTGTTTACCTCTGTCAAGGCACCTGTCCCCCTAAGGATACAATCATAAAAAGGACAGGGAAGACTATATGGAAATCTTTCCCTCTCATCTTATATTTGACCAGTACAGTTGTGTTTCAAACAGGAGCAGGACATTAACTGATTTTAGTATTGTCACTATAGGGGAAAATAATGTGTGGAAAACCGGCTTCTACACTAGCAAAATTGAAATGCATAGTGGATATTTTCTCATTCTTTCATAGATCTCATATGAATTTGGTTCAGGTTAGCTATGAGTAAAGGTCGTTATCATTTGCATAAGTAGTGGTAAGTCAGGGAAAAAGCTACCTTTCATATTTTCTGCTGAAATGTAATCTTGCTAATTATTGTTCTGAACACCTGCAGCCAGATTTTGGCACCCAAGGCTGCAAAAGCAAATCTGAAACAAGTATTGTTACATATATTATTATTTCCTATTTTCATTCATAATTTTATAACTGCAGAATAATGCTCTTAATAGGCTGGAAAATTGATCCAAGACATATGTGTTTTCAGACTTTGTTTTCCAGCCAAAACACCTCCATATTATTTCCCAAAATTAGTTTATATTATCAGAACATTTAAACTGACATGTTAAAGTTACTCTAAAAAGAGCCTTAAGTGTTTCATAGCAACTACTAAAGAGAAAATAAGACCTTAATTAAGGTCCTCGCTTTTCTTTGCTGTTGGACGGCAGTGTAAGGGGAAGGCAAACTCTGGTTGAAACGTGCAGTCAGTGCAGTTGTGAGGTGTATAACCACACTTTGTCAAGAGAATGTACTTTGTCTGCTTAAGAAGCTTGGTCTGCTATGGATGCTCCCTACGGTAAGCCCACCAGAACTATTCACTGGTGCTTCAGGTTCTTTCCTTGTACACCGTAGTGAAGGCAATAAAGCACAGAGACTGGGTGAAATATTTAAATAGCTCTTGGTACAAGAAATAGAACTTCTAGGATGCAGTCATAGTCTTCCCAATCACTTTTTGTGTACTGCCTATGAAGTAGAAGAGCATCAAAAGAAATAAAGTGTAAGCGATAAAGGCAGCCCTGGGAAGAGCCATTTATGCATTTGAATCTCCTCAGACCTACTTGGACTAGTGCACTCAAGCCCTGACCAGCTGCATAGAAGAGGCCACATGCTAATCTTTTCTGACTTCGGATTTCTAGGAGTGGTGGTGTCTGTCTTCAGGAGAAAATTCAGAGCTGTACAATAGCTAATTCAGAAAGGGGTGAGACTTACAATTACTTTAGTCCCTTCGTGTTTTCAGCACAGTAGATTATCTTGCTCCAAAGCCAGTTTTTTATATATGAATAAGCATCTTGCCCATGACGTATTTTCCACATAGAATCCTGTCTTTTGGCTCTCCAGAACTAGCTATTTTTGCTAATACAGTTTCTTTTCAGCCTGAATTTTTAAACACTTTAAAGAATATAACACCTATAAATTCCAAGTCACGTCTGAGTAGGTTTTCCCCTGTGTGCTTTAAAGGCAGTTAAAATGTTAGCATTTTATATAATTAGAAATACCTACAAAAGGGATATTAGTGTTTAAAATTTGCTTTTTGAAGCAGTGAGGCCAGATGACATTAAACAGGTTTTACAGCAAATTTCAAACAAAGTAATCGTTCAGGTTTTTCAGCTGCAGATAACAGTATAGGCCAGAGCAGCTCAAGCACCACATTTGGGTCTCATCTCCTCCCAGAGACTGGTTAAGATTAGTGACATCTAATAACATCCAACTGGCATCATGAACACTCAGACATGACACAGAACCTTAAACCCACATGAAGAGCCAAGAAGGACAAGAATATATGCTATGTGCACAGAGGTCTAAGTCACATGGGTCCTTCAAGCCAAATACAGCACAGATATCTCTGTGTTGGCTGTTCTTCCTTTCTCCATTTTCAGTCAAGAGATTTGCTTGAGAATATCCTTATTAGATGGCAAGTCTAATTTCTATCATCACAAAGTTATCACCATTGACTGAGAGGCCAAGAGCTGCCAGCTTTAGCCCTTCCAGATTAGTATTTAACTCATCTGCCTACTGTAAGACAAATTCTGAATCTTGTGCCTGCACAACACAAGAAATTTATGTTCTACGTCTGTCGACTGGCATTTTTCTGAGTCACTTTCATCGACTTTAAAACCGTTATCTTTATAGGACAATTTGTTATAAATGAGAACAAAAAACATTCGTAATTATGACTATATTTTTAATAGTGTGTATTGATTTCTCCACCTGACACCAGTTTTCTATTCTTTGTATGCAGCACTTGATTGTTGTACAAAATGCTTCATTTTTTTCCTTTGTATTTCTTGACACTGCAAATTGGAGGTCAACTGCAGTCCATGAGTACAAACACCTGGCAAAAATGCCTTTTCTAGTACTTAGATCCAATACCAATACCAACATAACTGGGACATTTCAGGCTGGTCTACACATCTTCCTAAACCAAATCTGCAAACAAGATTGCGCTGCCTGACCTATCTAGGTTTAACCAACTTTGAGAATAGCTATTTGCATAGCAACAACCCTTTTGATTGTGGTTTACAGAGATGCTTTTATAAATGTGTTATGTTCAGGCTTAGGTTCTGCCTAAGTAAGCCTAATATAAGAGTCTGGCTGTTATATGCAGGGAGATTTAAACTTCACAAGAGCATAGTGAAGCATCTTTAATTGGTGTAGAAGGAAGAGTGGTGACAGATTACTTCAGATATGAAAAACAAACTATATTCAACACAGGTTTTGTTAGGACCCAGAATATACTGCAGAGTAATGAAAATGTTGAAACTTCAGTTAATTATGTTTGGCCTCACATTCCTTCCTCCAACAGTAAGTTTAATCTTTAGTGACTCACAAGAATTATACCAATATAACAGTTTTTACTTTTCTCTAAACTTAATGTTGTGCAAAATTTACTGTTGCTTAAAAATGTGCCCTTTAGGAGTAATTTTGACAACATAATTATGAATGTGATATTTATGAAACTGTTTATGAAACTGTTCCATCACTCCAATTTTTCTCAACAGAATTGTTGATGGGATTGAAGATGGAAACCATAATGAGGAAAGCCAAACCTTTGACTTCAGCTCTGATCAGCTCAGGCAGGAATCCAGGTTATCTCCTACAATTGGAGGTTAGTTTTGCCTGGGAAAATCACTCTTTAGAGAAAACAGTTTTCATAACTGCTTTTGTTCCCCTTTGTTTCTTTGATTCTCAGAAGTGGCATAAATGGATTTAACATATATCTGTACTTTCAGTACCACTTAAGTACCACCATCGGTACGGTAGAAAAATACAACAGGGTCCCGAAGACCATTTGGTGTTTTTCTGCTAACAGATAACCATGATAGAACAGTTTTGCAAAGAGTACTGTATTTTCATGCATTATATTTTATCAGCAGTACTGTAGGATCAGCTAGGAACCCCAAGCTCCCAAACTTTTGGCCATGGAAGATACTAAACACAAGAACAAAATTCAACATAAGAACATTTCAATATCAAATAAAAAAAAATCATAAAGACCCATGTGCAGACTTGGCTCTCAACCTTTGTTAATAATTAAGAAGCCTTAAATGACCTACACTCTGAAAAGGTTGATAAAATAACACCACAGAGGAAATGAGTACATCAGCATGGGGGGTGGGGTGGGGAAGAAAGAAAGAGAGGGGGAGGACAGTGGACTAATGCTGAAGAGACACAACTAGTGAAGCTCAGACTGTTTCCAACCTCCCCTCTTTTATGAATAAACAGTCCTCACATAATTCTGTACTTTTTGCATGGAGGCTATTAGGACACTTTTTGTTCCTCTTAAAGCCAAAAATGGTAATAGAAGCTTAATTGTATCTCTGATTTTCAAAAACGGTTGACATGTCACACGGTTGGCACCAGGGTTGTACTCTTCAGTCTTTTCAGGTTCAGACTGAAGAAAGCAGTATGAACTTTATTTGTCACACTTTTCTTGCACATTATACACTAGACATTAAACACAAGTGCAAACTAGGTTTAAATTTAAAGCATCGGATAAGTGCAAGAACAGCATTGCTGTTTCCAACTTACTATACTTCTCTCATTTATATGCATTTGAATTTTTTTCAGAGGCTGAAATTGGTGCTGCTGTGCTTGTTATCAAAGCAGAAGAGACCAAGCAGCAGATCAGCAGGCTTAATAATGAGGTAACAAGTTTTTGTGGGGGTTGAAAGATGTTAACAATGATTCAAGGAATGCTGCAAAAAAAAAAAAAAAAAAAAAAAAACCTTGGGAATATGATAAATGTGTGATAAATGAGTTTACAAAACTGGATGGGGTTCCAACTTTTAGGGCAGTTTGGGACTTTTAACTCTTTACCACATTAATATTTTACATGAAAGCTATATAGAAGTTTGTGTCATGGGCTACAGCGAAAAACAAAGTGAGTTTAGATAGTTAGCCTATCTAATTTTCTTAGAATTTATCCTCTTCTGTATGCATTTCTATTTCCTTCTTTCCTCTCATTCTTGCCCCAAGACCCTTCTTCCAACTTTTCTTGGTTTGTGAATGCTATGCTTTTGGAGAATTTCCTTGAAAGAAATGCAAAGCCAATCACGTTCAAATTCACATCAAATGTTTCAAATCATTTTACCTGTGCCTATTTAAAATGAAACAGTTGTTCATCCACCCCTGTTCAAGCAATATGACCTGAAGAATGCAGGGCCGATATTGTTCAGTGGTACTTTCTATTCTTCCCTTCTAATAACTTCAAACCTGTATTCAACTATCAATCCAACACTAAAGAGGAGATGTTCTCTGGCTAAACTGTTTCATATATCCAGCCACTGCAGTATTTTGGTTAACAAGATAAAAACATTAGACTTTAACTTCAGTTATACTGCAAGAATAAAATCTGTTCCCAGCATACTCTGTCTTTCACTATGAAGAGATTAGAGACAATTTATTATGATTCCACATGAGGAAATATTTAAATAAGTCCAACCACCAGTTTCTCTTCTTTTCTCCTGATCTCTTTGACTGCCAGAAATGTCAAGTTTTATTTTATTTTTTCCTTCTATATTGCATATATTTAATCTAGCTATTCTTTATTCCCATATATGAAGTATTGGGCTTGTAAACCTCTTCCATCCTTGGTCAGGTTAAGTTAACTTGGTCAAACAACTTATATGTCCTAAGCTAAGAGTGCATGCATGGTTAGTTAGTCACTCTGAATGCATCATCTCATTTGTATGTCAAACTGTAGAGTTCAGATAAAAGTCTCATGTCCTACTGACTACAGTTTTTTATAAGACTTGACCAAAGAACTCAGAAACACCTCCAGATGTTCATTGACAACACTATTATGATAGAAAATTATATGTCTTATGTGATACGTTTGAAACAGATAAGTCATATTGATTCATCCCTTTTGATTTTGAAGAGGACATGTATTTTTTAAATACAAGGGCATATTACATGGTTATCCACAAGAGGCAATTGGAAAACACATCATGGTGGCAAATGTGCTAAGGCAGGCGTCTTGTAGATTAACCAAACATTTCACCTGTAGTAGTTCTGGGCTTGTCATTGCTTTTCTAGTGAAAAGCAATAAATAAATCTTGGAGCAGGGCAGTATGTTAAATAAAAGAAGAAAAAAACAAAGCAAAACATCATGAAGGTCATTTCCCACCATGCACAATCTTCATTTTTCCCTGCTAACATTCTGTGAACAAAATGTTATGCAGCTTGCTTGCTTATACTAACATAAAAAAGGAAATATGACCACATGCAGTAAAACACTAAACCTTCCACACAGGGAAACAGAATCCAAATACCAGAGACAAATATTTCACTGTCCTGAATAGGGTTCACTCTCTTATTTTAAAATTGAGGAGGGGGGATCAGTCCATTTTTTCACATAGTATGCTACCTGTGAGACTTCACTTGAAATAAGAGATGCTTACTTCCCAAGAATTTTGCAGTGTCTCCTGGGTTAGAGACAGATTTCAACAACTAATTCTTGATTAAATTCAACTATTAGGTTGTCAGAAAAAAAGAAGTCATCACCAAGAGGTCCTTCTCTTTTTTACACAGGAGTGTGATAAAATCGGGTTCATCTATAGTCTTTGTCTGTCAAGCAGGTATTAGAAGCCCTGTAAGTAAGAGGAAGAAAATCTCTGGATATTTAAAAAGAGTACCACCAAATTCTGGAGTCTTGCTAGCTTGGTGTGTGAGACAGAATTTGTTTTCAAACTGCTTAACTGACTGGCGCCTGCACCAACATGCAGTGCTAAGTACTAAAATTGGAAGCCAAACAAGGTTTTGGTAGCTTCAGACATCTTTTGGCAGAACCTGAACTGATTTACATCTAGCCTGGATAGTGATAAAATGACATTAATAATAATGCTACAAGAAGATACAAATAACACAAAAATGTTGAAAATTTTCTGAAAATAGTTGTATTTACTGTTTAGTCACAGCAGAGAAAGATACCTTTCTCTGATTAGAGAACCTCATAGAACTTATAGAAGATTATAGAGCTGCATGAATGATTACAGAAAATCCTACACTCTGGAAAACGCCCCAGACTTAGTCTAGGAACCTAAGGGAATAATTATATTCAACTTTGCAGTATCTCTAAGGTGACTTTACTCCGTGGTGTAGAGAGTACATTACGTAGAGTACAGCTACACTAGTGTAGACATGTTTAAGATGAAGATTGTTGTTGGTGCCTTGCAGTACTTGGAGGGAGTATTCTCTACTTTCCAAGCTCATATTTTGTTTTCTAAGATGTCCCCTAGCAAAGAAAACAGCGTTCTGCATTCTGATCAAGCAAGACTCTTAAACATAGACACATTTATACATGTGAGAATTCTCAATTCAATGTGCCAATGCATGGGCATACAATATGGACAAATATTGGACTAGGACATAATAAAAAAGCATGAGGAGCAATTCTGAACAGGTGGAGATTTAGATTTCATAGGTAACACTCTGGGCTCAAATCCCAGAGACAGATGGGTATTCTCCAAGTCCTCCCATGGATCAAAATTTACAATGAAAAAACTGTAGGACTATAGGGCTGCTTAATTGCATATTCTACATGTATTCAAACATACCCCATCTGGAGTTTCTGAACTGACAATGCTGGCTTGGTACTTACCTAAATAAGCCTATGAGTAGGCTTGCTGGAATACACTAGTTGTTCCTTGGGGTTTTTCTTGTTACATTAAGTATTGAACAACACTTGACCCAGTGCTTTCATCATTCCATCTCTCAATGATGACTATTAATGGAAGATTATGACTGATGCTGCAGCAGACTACTAGCAGTAGTTAAAATACTGGCAGAGTTAGAAATTAACTTTTCTATTCAGACACGTGGGGTCCTGAAAAAAAAAAAATGAGAAAACAGGTCACAAGTAGCCAACAGCAGCAAACACTATCATTAATACATTTCCCAGTGGAGATCAGAAGTCAATCAACAAATGCAAAAATAACTGCTTTCATGAAAGGCAATTGTATGACCACAGTTCACTAATTAGCTTAAAAACATTTCAACTCTTCGTTGGGGGAACAAAGACGTGCATCTTCCCATTCAGACATTCAATACAGTCTGTTGTTAGCAAAGCAAAGCAGAGTTACCCCAGAGAAAAATCTACCAAAATAAAAAAGAAAGCTATATCCTGCTTAGATATCCAGTGGAGCTCTTAGCAGTATTTTAGGTGTATGACATTCACTACATAACCCAAAAGAAAGTTCATGTACCTAAGAATGGGACTAACAGAAGACAGAGCCTTGATTTAACTTCTCAGAGTTATGTATTAACTTTAGGACTAATGGATGCACAGATTTTTTCTAAGGAGGGTAGGTTCCAAGGTCATCACTGTCACTTTATTAGGCAAGGTGAGAGAAACTTGAACACACCCCATATTCCAATTTATAGTTCCATGGTTTGGTTGCTCAGCCAGTTACCCAGGTTCTTCATTCCCTCACCTCACTTCTCATTTTGAGCCTGAATGAGATGCAATCTGATAAAGGGAATTTCCCTCCAGTTCAGTATGGCAAGTTGGAACAGAATAGGACTACTTAATCGCCTACCCTATTCACCCATTCCACTTAGTCTCAATGATCACTGAATAAAAAAGTTGTGACTTTCATTATAATTCAGTACGTTAGGTAAGTTGTAGGAAAGAGAGTTAAGGTTCAGGCTCTTGCTCCCGTAAAAACGCAATTATTTAAGCAATAGTTTCAAGATTAAGTGACCAAATACCCAAGAGCATGGCACGTTTTCTGAGCCAAGGCAAGCTTGATTCAAAGACCTGCTCCAAATTAGGTAGGGTGAGAATTTAGGAATAGGTCTTCTGCCTTACAAGTATGCATCCTTCTTTTGCAGAGGATTGTACACCCAACCTGGTCTTTCCAATGCATTTTCTGCAAAGACTGATCAAATAATTGTATCTAAACATTCAGCATTTTTTCAGAGGCACCATTTACCTGGTGCAATCATACATAACTACTAAGGATCCCAGAAGTAAAAACAGGAAACCACTAAGCAGATTTTCTGAGATGTACAGGTGGCCATAAGTCTAGATTAAAACACCAGCCTATCACTGTCCCATTGTCTGTATCCTACTAGGCTTTTAGCTCTCTATCATTTGAATGCAACTGTATGAAAAGACCATAGAAATACTTCTGTTTTGATTCAGTGTGCAAACCCCAAATCTTAATTACTTAAAACATAGACCAGTTAAGAAAATACCCACATTTTAGTAATAATTTTTCTCCCATAATTTGCGCAGTGCACATGTACATGTTCTCCACTCAAACACACAGGTACATGATTTCATGCTCAGATATACAGGACATCTGTGCAGTGCATACAGACAGACTCAGATTTTTTTGTCATGTCCCGTTTTTCCCATGTGTGACCCAGCTCCAGTGCAGCCTCCTTCAGCTTCAGAATTTGGGGGCTGATTTTATACTTTACCACATCCATAGACCCCACAATTACAGTACTAAAACAGTATAATGGACAGAGTACTCACATTTCTCCCATTCAACTGAAAAGCAAACATGAGGAAATATGAATACAGTTATGCTTTGTACTAGAAAATTGCCTTCTATTTAGCTGCATGTTGGAGCACTTAGTGGAAATTCAGCTATTTTTAATTTTAGGTTTTTAGATACAAGTGCTTAAAATACTCTAAGCATTTGGCACTATTCAGAAGAGAGAAAATTAATTCAGAGGGATATTTCACTTTCATCTAACAAAAGGAATAATCCTATATAAATATGTTTATTTTCTAAATCACTTAAAGAAATTTTATTAATAGATTATTTTAAAACATATATGACATCCAGCTACCAAATCTCATTCTCCTCTCAGGACAGGAAAAAAAGCATTATGTTTTTTAAGCAAAATATATTCCTCAATACTAAAAATGTATGCATACGATGGAAATGGTCATTCTATAATCAGTGCCAATGAAGAAAATTTGGTTAACAAAGTCAACTAGGCCTTCAGTTTTACATACTGTGAAGTTCAATTTGCAGCTTGAGAACTCATATAAAGAACACCCGTGACTTACAGTAACTAAAAATATGTTCTTTGTAATAAGTTCATTACCATATTATTCTGAAATTATTTTGCAGCAAGGCTATCATAATAATTCACTTTGGAAAATATCCTTCAATCAAGAAAAATGTGGCAAAAAGTGAACTAATGACATTTATTTATGATGAAAACTAATTATGACTAATCTATCCATCTTGGATTTTAGCTATGTAAATTTAGCATAGAAGTCGAGATATAAAACTAGTATTACTTGTGTTAAGAAATAAAAGCTTTCTAAACCATAAACACCAAGTAAACACATTTCTGTTTACTGAGATTTGCGAAAATATATTTTCCTTTTAGCGCTGACATTCATATTTCCAAAGAGCTCCTACCTTGTTTTGTCTCCTCTCTGCTGTCGTGTTTTGATGATTGAAATGGCTGATGCTCTAAAGCTTAGGTTAATTTGGGGTCTTTTAAGCAGGTCATATGGCACATACAGGGCATAGGTCCTATACACTGCAGTGTCTCTCTTGCACTTTTCTTTGGTGGAAAGGCACCTGAAACAAAGAAATTAATGAAGAGGGGAAGCCATGCAGTGTAAAAATCAACTGGGCACCAAAAGCTGACCTCAGCTTTTTACTACCATGACAGATGACAACAATTATTCAGTTAACTCTCTAACAGGCATTTTTAAACCTTCTTGTGCTGAAAAGATCTATTTTCCCTACACCTAAATGTAACTCTTTATTGGTATGCACGTTTACTGCTTTTTCTCTTATGCCTAGAAGACATATGAAAAAGCTGATTGCCATTCTTCTTTAAAACAACTTTACAGTGGAAACATACTGTTCCAGCAGATCTCAACAAATCAAATTCACCCTGTCTTTCTTTGCCCGTCACACTTCCTAAACCCTTAATTGGTAGCATTTTCTTTTGGATTGTCTTTGGTTAGGTCTTTTAAGTCACTGACAGAGTACATGACCTCAAGCTGCACCAGCCTAAGTCACTCCTAGTGAAGAGAACCCTCTTCCTGTATCCAATAAAAAAAATTGTATTGATATATCCTGGGAGCATGATTAATGCCTGCGAAGTGTGATTCAGCAAAACTCCACAGACATTTTTCTATAATACTCTGCATAGGCAGAATATTATATTCATGCCTTTGACATTTTCTTTTCAGATGTAATGTTTAACATTTATCTTTGTTGAATTTCATATTACTGATATTTAAAAGTGAACATGAATTCCATTTAGCCATTAAAAATAAACATTAAATAAAAACAAATCAGGATAGGCTACTAAAAAGAATGTCTTGAAATGTCCTCCCAGGATGGCAGCAAGACATTGGTCATAAAGCATTCCAATCGTGTGTGAATTCAACTCGTGGTGATTACATCTCAGTCACATTTTCTTAGATGGTTTAGAAGAATGCCACATGGATGGTAACATCTGAGTAGTCTTTTGACAAGATATATATTGCATCTACAGTTTCTTCTTATCTATTAAACCAGCTTTTGAGTTAAAGAAGAGAATTACATTGTTTTGTCATGGTTTATTCTTGAGAAATGTATACTGCCTGTTTTCTTTTAACTAGGCATTTATAGAAATTGCATTCTTAATATTTTTGCCTGATAGCATACATACAACCTCAAGCTTTCTTTCAACAGTGCGCATTAACAGCTTCTCTTCTCCCAGCCTCCTGGGATTTCCATATTCCTCCATTTGCTCTCAGTCAGTAGCTAGTCAGTCAGAGTTTGTCCCTGATAGTTTCTGGAGTCCTTGAAGCAGTAATTTCCAAACCTGGTTTTCTTATTGCCACTATCATGCTGACACTGTCCTGATTCTACGCCAGCCTGATGGCTGCATCCACATCCAACAATGAAGAGCCACAAATTATTAGAACTGCAGTTTGGGAACCCTTATTCTAGACTGAATTTCATGGGAGCCCTTTTGACTTGAATACACTTAAATTATCTAGTTCTTTATATTTTTCTGTTCTGTCCTTACTTGTTTAATAACTATAGCAATAATCTTAGTGTCCTAATTTACCCAGACAGACTGGTTGCCCTGGAACTACCCAAGAGCTGGCTAGAGAGTCAGCAGAGAAACCAGCAAATCTTCTTCTACTCCTATACGATAAAGTCAGTTTCACAACCTTCCAGATTTCTACATTTATTTTGCTGAAACTGAACCATCATATCATTGCACAAATCCTGTATATTTAATCTGAACTCAGATTAGCTCAGATTTTTTCTTCTGCAGCTAGCTTTATTCCTAAAGTGCCATTAAATCAGAAATGTCTGTCACCATAATACCGATTGCCACAGAGGTGTTCATAGACAATCAGTGAAAAGTCTGTCTCGGCTCAGTTCTCATTTCATTCATTCATTCAACAGTGTGCTTACTGGGAAACCATATCAGCAGCTAGTTAATCTAAGCTTTGGATGACAACTCGTTCCGGCTGAAAGTGTCCTTGACTTTATGAAGCACCAGAATAGAAGAAGCAATGAAACACCAAGCAAGGGAACAGAGAAGCTGCCATATGCAGTGCAAGCCAGGCAGCTTCCTTGCGTTGCCAAAATGCAACTTCCAATTCTCAAGAACCAAATTTCTTCACGCGTTCAGAGTCATTGTAGGAAGATGTCCGGGTGAAGTCTGAATTGCAAAAGGGAGTAAACCACAGAGAGAAGAAAATACCAATGTATTAGGTGTCTAATTAGAAAAAAAAATGCTTATTCCAGATTTATCCAAGAACAATGAGATATAGGCATTCTAGAGGTAAATTTAACATTAAAAAAAAATCTAACTGTTGGAATGTGCCCTTCAATGTGCCCTTGTGGTCAAGAAGGCCAACGGTATCCTGGGGTGCATTAAAAGGACAGGAAACTACTGGAGAGAGTCCAGCAAAGAGCTACGAAGATGGTCAGGGGGCTGGAGCATCTCTCTTATGAGGAAAGACTGAGAGACCTGAGTTTGTTCAGTGTCTAGATGAGAGAGGACTGAGGGGAATCTTATCAGTGCCTATCGATATCTAAAGGGTGGGTGTCAAGAGGATGGGGCCATAGTCTTTTCAGGGGTGCCCAACGACAAGACAAGGGGCAATGGGCACAAGTAGGAACACAGGAAGTTCCACCCAAATATGAGAAAAAACTTCTTTCCTGTGAGGGTGCCAGAGCAGTGGAACAGGCTGCCCAGGGAGGCTGTGGAGTCTCCCTCTCTGGGAATATTCAAAACCCGCCTGGATGCATTCCTGTGCCCCCTGCTCCAGGTGTGCCTGCTCAAGCAGGGGGGTTGGACGAGATGATCTGCAGAGGTCCCTTCCAACCCCCGCCATTCTGTAATTCTGTGATTCTGTGAATATATAATGGAAAAAAAAAAGAAACGTGTTTAATCAATATCATTTAAACAAAGCAATAATCGCCATTATCATCTTATATTATATAGAGATTTTCGTAACTTTTCTGGAAAGGTTTAATACAATCATCTACATGCCTACTTAACTAGATGGAACAAAGTATTCAAACTGCACAACTGTTTAATGCTGGTAATAAAGAAAAATACTCTTTCTACTGAAACTGTAAGATTTGAAAATGCAAAATATAACTACTAAAACCTATATTGGTCAGGGCATCAGAAAGTATTATTATTAAAGTCCATATGTTAAAAAAAAAATCTGCTTTTTCAACCTCTGTTTGAAAGATATTTCTTCTTTATAAAAGTCTGCTAAAAAGGTACCAGCACATTACTTTTGACCAGCCTGAGAAGCACCTCTTGCTAGTTCAAGCTAAATCTGTATAAATCCCAGTTTCTATATCAGGAAACATTGCAGTATGTTTTTCAAGGCCTAGAAACTGTTAAGGCAGCATTTCAAGTATATTTGGGATCTCACAGATAGTTTTAAAGCTGTCTGCCTAGCACAGCGGGAACCACTTGTACAACTAGCTGTATTGCCTAGCAATAATCACTGAACTCCTGAAAAGAGAATAGCCTTACCAGCATGCAAGGAATTACTCCTTTTGCTCAGGAGGAGACTGTACTGCTTTCAATTTCTGTTTCATAGACTTAAAATTCTTTTTGCTTTTAATCTCTGTTCTTTTGCACTTCCTGGAGCACTGTGAAATTGTTAACATTATTGATAAAATTGTTCCCTGTTACATCTGCTTATTTACATCTGCTCAAGAATCTCTGCAGGGTGTAAAAAGGATAGCATAAACAGTATAGTATTGATAATAACAGTAATAGTATACTACGTAAGTATAAGTACAATAATATAGAGATAGATGGTAATTATTCATACATATATAAGAGATTTAATCCTGTAAGATCAACAGTTTGTGAAATCCAGAAAAGCTTTTCAACTATCCAGAAAATTACATATTTGCTTTGCCTTTGTGTTAAACATTATCGGTCCAAACTGATCTCACTAAATGGTGGTCAATTTCTAACAAAGTTTGGCATAAAAACTTAGGGTCTTAAACTACCATACAACTGGAAACTCTTAAAGCATACGTCAACGGCTGGTTTATCAGGTTAGTTCCTATGACTGTGCGAGAGCAAGATTATGAGAAGACAACACTCTAAGAACCCACTGAAATACCAAAAATAGTATCTGGGCACTAGAGCAAGTTGTAAATTAACAGAAATTCAGGAATGCCACAAGTACTGATGCTGGGATTGATTTTTGCTGTATTGCCTCAAAGAACTGGCAAAAGAAAAATGTTAAAGAATAATTAAACTTTTAAAAAGCCTTTCAGTAACCAGAAATGCAAGAGAAAAGCATGGACCAAGCCAAACAAGATATGTTAAACATGCAGATATTTTCACACAGCATTCATAGTTCAGATAAGGTGCATACTCATAAGGTAGTATCAATTTTCCTGTCTACACAGCTGCAGAAAGCCCTGTAAAATGGATGCAAGTTGGGAAACTGGGCACAGAGAACAAAGTTCCTTTATCTGCTAGGATAGAAGACCAGTGATGGTCCTAAAAAAGAACTGACAACCACTGAATCTAGGTAGCCATAGGTTTGGTTGCCCTTCTTCCCACTTTCTTCCCAGTTCCCAATAGAGCACAGAAGTTCTTGCATGGTTGATTTGTCCCGAAATCTCACACTGTGGTTCTTTACAGCCTGACAGTACGAAGAACCTCCTCTGGCTGCTCTGACCCCACAGGAAGCCTGTTCACAAATCATTTTCCTCATGTATTTTAATTTCTCACTTAAAAGAAGTTAAGATGAGCTACCAGATGTTCAAAGTTTAATCTCAGCTGGCAGAAGAAGATCTCATGGTTATTTTCTATCTAGCGTGACTTAATTAGGTAACAAGGCAGAAAGAAAGAGAGGTGGAGAGACAGAGAGAGATCCTGTAATGTGCCACTCAAAAGCCTCCTCCCTTCAAGCATTTTCCCTCCAGGGGTAGCGTGATCATTACAAAACTATTAAACAATATGATGGGTTTGAACTTTTAGCTCAGAAATAAATTAATAGATGTATAGGATCTGTACTGGAGCTTCCTATCTTCCTTCTAACTCAGAATTTCTTTATAATTATTGTGCCTGTAGTAACACAGTCAAACTCAGCCTGAAATGTCTTTTCAGCAGATTTCTTTGGAACTGTCCTGTCAGAAAAAAGAAAATTGTATCTCTGCTTCTGATTACATGAAAATTAATTTGTGTAGGGCACCTAATCGGTGGTGTCTTTACTTCAGGGTGAAGAAAGGCCCCCTGAATGAGCCTTTTTTCTTTTTGATAGGTGGTTTATCCTTCTGAAGATAAATGTGCAGTCACGCCTTTTTTACAACAGAGTATTTTCACTAGGATCAGTATGAGAAACTCTATTTTAACAGTAATGACAGAGGTTTGACATAAATTAGATTGATTAGCTACCAAGGAGACAAAGTTCATTTCTAACTCTTGATAAGTTCATTTCCCTTTATTAAAAATGTTTGACTATTTTGACTTTCTGCAAAATTTTCCTAAAGAAGGACAAAGGAAAGACAAACATATTTGAAATGGTGAGTGGGTCACTTTAATGTAAGAGTTAGGCTTTTCAATTCCCAAAATGTCCTTGTAATGCCATAATAAATGTCCCCATTAATGTTTATATATCAATTTACTTTAAAATACAAATTCAGAACCTGTCAATCTGATCCCCACCCAAAACAGCAATTTTGGGGAGTTTAAAGACTTCATGTAATTCATGTAATTAATTGCATGCTATCAGTGGTTTCAGCACTGAAAAAAAGAAAAAGGTCTAATAGAAAATATGATTCTTCCTTTTGCACACACACCAGAGTAATCTGTGCTATGGATGACTATCTGTCTCAGTGTTGTAAGCAATACCTTTCAAGCATAAACATAACTACACAGAAGCACACTGTTTCATAGCCTTTTATATTGTTTAAATGTTTAGCAGTAGCATGTAGTGTTTAGACTGCCCAGTTTCTTTTCTTCTTTTTTATTTCCTGTTTTTAGTAGTAGTCCACCAGACTTTCATGTAACTACTGCTTGCATCCGACAACTTCGGGTGTGGGTTTCTTTTATCTTATTATGAAGACAGCAGGATATTTCACATGTATATTTCTGAACAAGATTTCACAAGACCTCATTTTTATATCATTCACCAGTATAAGATTGGTTAATAAAAAAATTCTATGCATTAGAATATTTAATGATTGGTCAAGAAGCTATTGATGTCATATTGCCACTAGAAATCATCTCAGTTCTGACCCTCAGGCATTCTTTATATAGAGAGTATCATCTAAAATCAGATCAATTATGCCTACGGTATTTCCATCATACATATTTATTGAGTTCCTTTAGTTATTTCAATATGCCACAGGAAGTGTAACATGTAGCTGTGGCAAGGTAGATGGATGGACTATTTCCCACATGATATTGTTAGAAGGAAAAAAAGTATGCATGTGTGTGTTTCAGTCATGACTGCATAAATAAATACTGTGATATTTTGCCTTGCTGTAACAGGTAACAACTTTAACCCAAGAAGTCTCACAATTAAGTAAGGATATGAAGAACGTGATGCACCTTCTGGAGAACCTGCTTACATCCCAGAAACCTCCAGGGATCTGTGCTGTGCACAGCATATCTCGAAGCCCTACCCTGGAAAGCCTGCAGTCTCGAATGGTTTGGACTACGCATCAACCTTGCACACACATACAAGCTGGGAACTTTACTTGCACCAAAGCACAGTTTTGCCGTGGCAACACGTTATGTGACATTTGGAATACAGATCTGTCCTCTGTAGGCAGCAGTCCCCAGAGAACTGAACCCAACCTGCAAAATTCTATGGACAGTGAATTTTATTATACACCAGGCCTTCACAATTCCCCCTCCCAGTATCAGGTAATTCAGAAAGACAGTTTGCAATTTTTAAGATGCACCTCTCCCCATTCAGACACTACCTTGACTCCTCTTCAGTCTATTTCAGCAACTCTTTCTTCTTCAGTGTGCTCTTCATCAGAGACATCGTTGCATCTCGTGCTCCCCAGCAGATCTGAGGAAGGTAGCTTTAGCCAAGGAGCAATCAGCTCACTAAGCCTTGAGAACCTGCCAGGATCATGGGACCTAGAAGGAACAGCTGGTGTAGTATCTGCACAGACCCCAGATTTCCCAGTAGACATTGTGACAAGCACAAGGGATGTTAAAGAAAAAGATTACCAAGCCATAGACGTATAATGAGAACCAGCAAAGTGGTACTCGAAGCATGTTCCACAGCTGCCAGTTTTAAATGTAGAGAATATGGCGAGACTGCTTTATTTGACCTTTTCTCTGGCAATCACGGAGACTTACAAAATGAAATGAGACTTACAAAAATGAAAATTCAGATTTATAGAAAGTAAGAAAAGGTATTGCCAGTTCATACTACAGAAAAAAAAATTTCTAGATTCTAGAAGCATGTTGAAAAGCATCTTGTATACAGATATAACTTACTGGTCTGTTTGGCAGACTTTTGTGATAGTCCAAAGACCCTGAGGGTCAGAGCAGCTGGAAGTCTAGGACAAAAGAGCTGTCATGGGTGGCTTTTGTTCATCGAAGCAAAGGTTTTCCCTGAGTGTCTGACTGTTGTTCCCAAACAATATCTATGGCACTGTTTGCTTCAGGTGATCGTGGGTCCTGCTGGTCTGTTTGTCAGTTCTGTGAAGGCTGAGAGACAATTATTGATGCATGTCATCTAGACAATCAACCAAATAGAGCTGGTAGAGAGTGGTTAGTTGTTGCACGTTATTTGTCATGTAAATGAAACCTCTTAATTTATCTAAAAACACTATTTTTATATACTTGGTATGAAACGTGTACTTAAAAATTATTTAAAATATTTATAAGGAAAATAAGAGTTTGTTTTCATTTTGGTAAAGGCTTGCAGTTTTAATAAGAAATTCACTACCATCATGTATTAGATCAAATACTCTTTATTGTTAAGATATTATGTAGTTTACAAATGGATTCTCTTTTACGTGCATGCAATTCACAATGAATGTATTCATGCTGATGGAATACAAATAAATTAAGGAATTATTTTATTTAAAAAAATAAAACAGCTGGAATGTTGTATCCTATACTAAGTCAGCTATCACTACTTAAAATGTGAATTGTTATACTGATAACATTAAGTATCCTTGGTTCGTGTCTTAGTATTGCAGTATTATTGACAAGACCAAGTCAACATTTTATTACGCATCCTTGTTTTCGGATTTTATGTATGGAGAATAAAAATAAGAGGGATGAAAAACATTGCGTAAATTGCGGAATATTAAAGGAGAAACTTACAATGGTTTAATCAAAGACAAAGGACAAAATTTAGAAGCGTTACTGATTTGATGATTTTTACTTACATACGTGAAAACTAGCTTTGAACAGCCAAAAAGAAAAGAGACTATAGGTTTGTAAATTTTTTAAATCCAGAATGTGATTTAATGCCCAAAGAAAATTTGAAGGTTTTTTTCAGTAACTAATGCTTTAGGAACTAATATTGCTACAGTGCAAGTAGAGCTATTGCTTTGTATTGGAAATTTGATTTTTATATATAAAGGTGCGCAGCATGCATCCCATTTGCATGTTCTGTAGCAAGCTTTCTAAAAAAATATGTTTACTACCCAAAATAAATATACTAAAATGAAGAAGTAAATTAAGTTTCATTTAATAATTAACACAAACTGGTGATTGTTATCAAATTAAAATTTTTACAGAGCACAGATTTATGTTTAACTTCTTTAAGAGGTTTTTTTTTTCTGAAAACTTCAAAGACTAAGTTTATTGTTAACATTTGGATGGGCACTGGAACAGAAATCACAGCTGATACTCTGTGCCTGATTTACATCCTTTCACATCCTTGTTCCCACTGGTATAAATTAAGGACAAAGTGTCATCTCCTATTTTGAGCTGCCTGAATTTTGTCAGTGTATCTACACTTCAAGATGTGTGTTTATATATAGGTTTTCTTATTTTCCCTCTATTTCAGCTTTTATTTAGTTTAAGGTTAAATAGAGAAATTCTGATTAAATAAGGCATGTCTCAGAAATACAAAAAATTAATAACAATTACTAGCAAATATAGCTCTACAGTATTTCTGCAAACAATCCTGGCTCACCTTTACCGATCTGCCATCGCCCCCACCACCACAGGGCAGGGCAGGAGGATGGGTCTGGGGGAGGCTGCCTGCTCCCCACACTCAGGGCAGGTGCATGCTGGCAGAGCCCCCCTTGCCAGAAATCAGGAGCTGCGTAACATGGGGCAGCAGGGATGAGCTCCAGGCAGAGGAGCCAGAAGCTCGGTGGCAATGCGGCGCTGCCTCGCCTCGGCAGCAGCCAGCACACCGTATAGCCGTGCGCCTCTCCTGTCCTCGTCAGAGAGTGTGGGTGCTGGTTCCTTGGTTTGCACGGGCACATGCAGCACAGCTGTCCGCAAATCCGGATTCTTCGCTGCCACCTTCTTCATGCCACACAAGGTAACCTGTTCTCAAACTATTTCATTAATAAAATATACAGGTTAATCCAAGCTCACCATATCCCAGCCATGTACGACCATATCCCCAGTTTGTACGACTGGGGCTGTATCAAACATACTATTTGTTTACCACGCTTAATTCTGAATATCATTTAATAATTTCCATTACATATATAAATTGGGAGCAGTGTTTGCTTTCTCATTTGATAAGCAATACACAAATCGTTATGTATATGCTTTAAAGTTTTGGCATTGTTTTTTTTATCCTAGTATAAATGCTGGTGTTGTGAGATTAAAACTGGATGTTTTGTTCTCAAGTTTTTTTGTTAGTTTTATATAAAAGTGTAAAAAGGGCAGCAGAAACAAAAAGCTGCTTTCCATAAATAGCCATAGCTTTACTGTTGTACATTTAATTCTCGAATAAAAAAAAAAAAAAATGTGTGGTAATTGAGAAGAAATAGCACCAGAAAACCTGTCCTAACTAGTTCCTTGTTTCTGCAAGTGCCAGATAAATCCTACACAAAGCTGGCAAACACTGTGCCATTTGTATTGGCTACAGTTTCAAAGAACATGCATAGCCATTACCTGGATTGCAGAGAGTCTGTAAGATGGCATCACACAGATGAGCGTACAGCCTCCCCAGGGAAACCTCCAGGGACTTAGGAGAGGACAAGTTCATTCCAGGCCAAAACCAAGTAAGGGAAGAGGAAGGTCAGCAAAACAGAAATCTGGATCTGAAGGGTAAATCTATTTTAAGCTCCCTGACACCACTATATTATGAAAGCCTCAGGAAAAGAATCCTCCAAGCAGATTTTGTTGGAAAATATCTGGCAACCAATGCAACAAATTTCAGTTTTGAAGGTAAAATGTCAATTCATAGGGACAAATGGGAAGGCACATGTATTTTGGAAAGGAACCATAATTTCCAAACAGGATTGCCATGAGCAGAATAGTTCTATACACAGCACAGCCATGGAGGATTTCTGGTTTTAAAGCAACAACCATTGTAATATTGGAGTGTTACTCTTAAACGGTACTCATTATGAACATCAGCGCAAGCATCCAATGCCCTAACGTGCAGCAGCCCAGCTCAGACAACTTACTGTATTCTTTTTTGCACAAAGTTTTACAAAAATAAAAGAGCTCATTTTTGTCTACAGATTGTTCTGCCCGTCTAAAATTCTGTATCAATTTACTTCCTAAATTTGCTGCATTTTCTTCCTTTCTTGCCTTTTCCATTACTGTTAATTTCTTCTTCTCTACAGTAACTGTTCTCTCGTTCTATTTGTTTTCTCTCTCTTTTTCTCACCTGTTCTCTTCTCTTTATCTCACCCTTTATAACATCATCAGATTCAACCATTTATTTCCTCATTTCCAGCCCATTTCCCTATAAAGAACCATCTTAGCCTGCCACTAATGAACTAAGTGGTTACTGAACTCAGTCATCCAGTAGGACAGCAGATTTGGTCTGTGTCAAGATTCAGGGGGTAAACTGCCATCCTTTAACCAATATCTCATGCACCTACCTTCTCACAATGCTGCAGTTGCCTCCATTGACAATGGGAAAAAAAGGCATCAGGGGAAAAAAAAGCATTGCAAAAAGGAGAAAAAATCAAAAAACAAAAACAAAAGTAGGATCCTCCATTAATTTTCTCCTGTTTTTTGCTTTTATAGCTTCAGATATATTTTTTAAGACATGCATTTGTGTTTTGCTCATGATAGCTATTAGATTCAATTTAAGAAACAGTTTTGCACAAATTCTGTAAATACTCATCATTGTTTTAGAAGTCATACCCATCTCTTGTGATAATATTGCTTTGACCTGTGTCCTGATTATCCACCACAAATAATCTACTCTTTATTTAGTACATCTGCTAGCTACACATGAGATTTTAAAGCATTTTATTTCATGAGGCAATTTTGTAACACAGTGTCAATAGCCTCACCTCGTAGCTTGTAAAAAATCCTGTGTTTCGCAAAAGAAGTTTTGGGATGAACCAAATTGTTCTCAACCTTTTCTGCATCTTCTTTCCTTACTCAAAGCACTTGGTACCAACACCCCTCTCGGTGGGACACGTTGCAGACATTTGGTGCTGTTGGTCTTCCACAGAAAGTACACAGTAACATTCTCATTTTCTAGAAAAATCCTTCTAAAAACTTACCTCAGCATTAAGAGAATGAGGCTATAGCTGGGAATTTGGGCAGCAACAGAGCGAGCAATGAGAAAAGGGAAAAAACTCATGCTTGGTTTCCTGGCTCTACCCCCCAACTCAGCAAGGGGAAGTTGCACATCAGTCACCCACTACAGCAGCCTACATTGAGTCTTCACTCAGAAAATCAGATAAACCATCACAAGAAACCTAAGCCCATTCCCTCAGTATCTGCAAATAGGCAAAATAGTCAAATCCTATTAAGAAAAATGCATAACTGCAAGTTTGTTAGATGATGCCATGGACAAAATAAGTTTTATCCCTTCCAAGATGAGCATAAAAGTTATTTCATCATTCCCAGACCAACCACTGACCTCCCCTGTACTTCATAAATTTCTCTTCCCAGGGTTCCTGGATTTCTCCTACCATGCACAGTCAGTGGCAGCAAAGACAAGGAACAGCAATTTCCTGCTTTGAAGACACAAAGAAATGCCACAGATCTGATCCTTTTGTTTAGAGAAACTGGCTGATGAAAAGAGAGTTTTATTTCATATGTCCCTTGATACCAGAAGTCTTCTAGACTTTGGAAATCTATCAAAGAACCAAGTTAATGAAGGTTAAGAGTTGAAGACTCATTTCAATCAGAAATCAGAACTCAGAACTACTAACATTGTGCGAGAAGCGGTACCTGCCTTTTTCAAGTTGTTTTAATATTAAAGATTTAGTATATAAACTTACACCTTGATGGTATGCTTTAAGTCTTCACATTCATGTACGAGAGATTAACACTTAAATTTATTCTCTTTCCACAGCTCTTCTGGAACCTGCTAATTTTTGCCATGGTAAATCCAAAGGTCTTATACACAATCAAGAAACAGCCGAGTACAACAGAGGCAAGGTAGAAAAAAAGGATAGTAAAGATCTTCAATGACACCGAATTGTATAAATGGTATATTACAACAGTAAATGGCTAGCATTTATCTAAACATAGGATAAAGTGTCAACAGAATTAATCTCACATGGAATGAATACTTCCACTAACTGGTTTATGAGGAGCACTGAAAAGAAACTTTTCCTCTGTTTTCCAATTTTCTTATCCTAAATGTTGTGTTATCACTCTCACATATTCAAAATACTCGAATGGTTCCCTAAAAGTTAGAACTTCAGAGAACTGTTTAAATTCATTCTTTTTTTACTTGCCTTTGACCTATTACAGTTGATTTCCTGCAAAATGTAAGGGCCAGAGTAGTGCAAAAGTGTTACTTAACACTGTTGTAAATCACAACTGTAGGAATTACTGCACTAAGGACACCCAGGCATCAAAAGCATCACAAAGAAAATGCTCAGAAACAGGAAAAAACAGAGCTTGCACAGATGAATCCTTACAAAACAATAGTGAAAGTATTAAGTGAATCAAGAAGTGGCAGATTTCTCAGGGAAACATGCAAAATAAGGATTTTTTCAAATTAAAAACTCACAAGCCTTCACATTTAGCAGTCCACACATCCTAAGAATTTAGGAAAGTCAGCACAAATTTCCAAATGTGTAAGAAGTCCCTCTTACCTGCACTTAAATTTCACACTTCATATATAGTGGGTGATATCATATGTATATATTCACCCTGTCCTGGCCATCATGGTAACTGTTCTGATTCCTTTTCTTTGGTTTTTTTTTTAGTGTATTCTACCTCCGATCTCTTTGTGCAATTAAATGGACTACTTCTGCCTTTGCTTGCCCTATTAAAACACAAGATACCTGTGTAGTCACTTCAAATCCATATACCTTGAGAATTTTTTCTTCCTGAGGCACCTTAAAGATTTTGCTCTAAAAATCTAAGCTTCCTACATGAAAAAGAAAAAAGAAAAAAAAAAAAAGAAAAAGAAAAAAGGGTGTTAGCCACCCTATCTGCAAAGAATCAAACCCCACGCACTGGTTTCTTTTTGACTCTGCAGTCAGACATAGGGCAGAAACAGCAGCACCAGGAGACAAACTGAAACCACAAGTCTCAATAGGCGGTAACTTTACAAACTAATTATGCCTTCTTAAAGGCCAACGTTGTCAATCATTTTACGTCCTGAGTTTCCTTCCATGATATTGTAACTTTAAACATATAACTAGTGCTGCTGGATATTTTTCCATCTGTACCAGCACTGATCCGCAGAATTACAGCTCACATTCTTACTAGGAAAATTTTAACATTATTTCAGTAACCATACAAATGGCTGTTAAACAGATTTTTAAAGCCTGTAGTATGTGAAAAATGCATGGGTTTCTTGCATTAGACTTGCTTATACGAAAGGAAAGGAAAATTACAACCACGGAAATTAAAACATTTTTCTTCTCACTCACATCAGTCTGAAATTGTTTTTTAAAAAAAATGGTAAAGTCCTTTTCTGCACCTTTGCTTGCAATGAAATCTAATAGATGTGAGGGGGAAAGAACCCTAACACACGCATTCTCTGAATGCTACGCTGTCTCACAATAGCATTTTAAAATGTTACTGGGTCATGCTTGTCAAACAGCTATTGCAGGCTTAAAACAGTGTGATCACCCACTTATTTTTCCCTATAGAAAATTACCAGCTTGCACCAAAGATTGTGCCACAGAATCTCTGATGAATGTATATATACAGCGTACTAATAGCTACTGGCACTTTTACCATATCAGAGATCAGGCAAATCTTCCTTATTCACTACCTATTTAGCAACAGGCAAAGCTTTCTTAAAAAAGAAATTGATGCTTAGTCTTTTGTAAAAAATTATACTTTTTTTGTAATATCCTTAGTAATCACTTTTAGGACTAAATTATCTTAATAAACAGCAGCAATATGACAAGTATACAGCATCCAAGGCAGGAAGCTGCCTATTTCTGATGAAAACCAGTACATAAACATAAATATTCTTTGAACTGTTGGTAAGGACAGAGACTTTCAGCAATCAGCTGTTATCAAAAGCTTGTGTCCATATAGCTACTCACTAGCAAAAAAAAAAAAAAAAAAAAAAACCCAAAAAAAACCAAACCAGGAGAATTGTAAAAACTCTTAGGGACATTTGACAATATGTGAGCTGTAGCACACAATCTTTTGAAACATTGGCCTCCCTTCACTTCAATAAGAAAATCGTATTGGAAAATAAATGGCATCCTATGGAGCTTAGTTTAACAATTATTCACATTGTGGTAGAAACTGGAGTGCCTAAAAGAGTTCAAGGGGTCTGTTGTATTCACCACAATATATGGGGATAATATGAAATTCAGAGAGCTTTCAGCCTAACAAAACAAAGAGTAGCACAAAAAGGAGAAAGAGAAGCATGAAAAATTTATCCAAGGTCCCACAACAGCTTGTGGGAAGCCAGGAGCAGAGCACCTAGCTGCCTGGGCATGGACCGCTCTGCCCAGCCGGGTGGCACCAAGCCTGCCCTGCTGCCCTGCAGCAGGGGAGCAGCATGTGGCTGGACCAGGGAACAGAGCCTGAGAAAAGCAGAAAGTGTTTCCAAGCAGTAATGCTGAGTGATTCCCAGCACTATGCTTTGTACAAAAATAGGTTACCTACAAACAAGACGTGTGGGAGCATTGTCTGTGGTCTGAGCTACATAGCACAGCAGTTTCTGTAAGAGTGCTTGTTAAGTTTCTGAGAGCAGGTGCTTGAACTATGTCAGCCAGTTTGATAATTAATTAGCCTTTTCATATGTGCAAGGTGGAAAAAAAAATGTAGACTCCAAAGAACTTGCGTAAGCTTCATATCACACCTGCAAGCCCAGGTTAGCAAGAGCAGCAGAGCAGCCTTTTTCCTTAACCTGCTATCAGATATAAAAATCACAACTGTACAATACCAGTGCATTTCAGTGCCTGTGAGGATAGACTCTGCCTCAGTCAGGTATTTTCAGAGGCAAGAAGACAGGCAATGTGTCCAAGCAATACACAGTACATCTGCTGACTCAGCACATACAGCTGCCCCAAGCCTCACTGCTGATACAATCAGCCTTCCAAGCAAAGGCAGTCAAGTCCTTAAGAGACATTTTACATCCTGCACTTTCACTTTTACAACTTTTCCTCCAAACATTGTGAAAGCAGGAGTAGAAAGACCCCAGGCACTATCTGAAACCAGAAACAAACTATAGCTTGGGAAGCACTGTAATCAAAACTGAATGAACCGGGGGAAAAAGGAAAGAGTATGTCCAATGTTGCCTTTTAGTATAACCTTCATATGAGTTAACATACACTGAGGCACTGACCTGGGTAAGAAAAAAGCTGGCAGTTTTGGGGAAGGGAACAGGTTCCCCACCTAGATCAGCAGCAATGAGGTCCTTTACAGATATTTACAGCCAACCTTCATGTTTATAATTTGAATGAAATCAATATTGTTAACAGAGTTTGATAATTCACTGTTTATCTATTTTGCCAGATGTCTCTGAATAGGCTAGCATAGTCACAATTTCTTGTGTGAATGAATGATGTTAATATTGCAGCCTGTCTCTAAAAACATCCTCTTTCTTGAAATATGGAGTCTAGATATTGTGTTATATTTTTGAGTTGAAGAAAAGCAAAACCTCCTCTTTTCACACCCCTGAACAATTTAGGTTCAACTAACTTCAGACTGTCATATGCATGTCCTTTCATACTTTTATTTTCCATTTAATTTAAACTCTCTACATGTGGTCAGTTAGTCCAAGGTTACCTTCTGCAATGCCCCTGCTAAAAGTCTAAAATAGACCTGATATGGGACCTTCCTCTTGTTCTTTCAGAGACCATTTGGTGATTAAATCTGCCAGCTGTCATCTCTCCGGCATGTTTTTTGCCTACCACTGTTAGTGGCATTTGTTCTCCAAACTATATTTGGGAAGTGAAAGTTTCCCACAATGAAACAGTTCCCAGTTCTCTTTCTTTCTTACTAATAACAGCACTGAAATTTCCAGCCATATCCAAGTCTAGCCTAGAGAGTTTATGACAAGTTCCAAACATTTCTAGGGTCCCTTGCCAGCTCTAAGCTGTCTTCTGCAGAGTAGAAGAACATTTAATTTTTTTTTGCAGTCATAAATGTCAGTGGCAGAAACCAATCTTTTTTCCTTAACTACAGTTTTATTGTAGTTCTCCAGCCAGGCTATGACTTTCATCCAGCCTGAACTTTCCTGAGTGAACTCTTCATTCTTAATATTGATGTGAATCCATTTTCACTTTCTACTTTCCTACTGTTGTTTGGTTTAAACCAGAACGTGGTGACTTAGAAATAACCTTTTTCCTCTCTGCAGGGACAGCTTTTCTGATCCTGAGCTTGTTCTGTTTTGTCTTGTGTAAATCTTGTCATTTGGGTAACATCAGCATAAAATAAACAGCATAAGTGTGAGATAAAAGGATTTCATTGCCCTATTCAGAGCTTCAGCCAAATATTAAAGCTGCTGATCCACACAGTGTGTAAATATATTATTTTTAAATTGGTGTCAAGCAAGCACTAGTTTTATTATTCATTGTATGTATGTTAAGTGTCTGTTACAGACTTAATTTATGACTCAGGTGCAAGGTAGCCTGGAACAATGTGCTTTGCAAATAATGACTATGAAAAAGCTGTGCATTTGTGTTTGTTATTGTTCTTATTAATAAATAAACAAGCCCTCAGAACAGTGGAAAGCAGAACAACATAGCACATGATGATTCATTGCCAGCTGGGAAATATTTAACAAGAAAAACCTGTAAAACAACCACCAAAGCCGGAGACTAACTGCAAGGGAGGGGAAAGAATCACCACCACCCAGGAAGAGGACTGCAAGAGCCTACTAATTATAAGGCTCAACAGCAATCTGTAGACATTATTCTGAAGCTGGGATAGATACACGAGCTCTCTGTGATACAAGATGAACCTCTGGACTTAAGTTTTTAGGGCTGAATTTTTCTCCAGTTAGCGTTGGTAGCAAAAATCAAACAGACAAATACACCAACATCCTTGTTTTCAGCTAATGACCTTCAGGAAAGTAATGACAGAAAACCAGGACCTGCCTTAAGTTGCCTAGTGGTTTAGGGTGCATCAGAATGCAACTATTCAGAAAGGCTTCTTCCCCCCGCGTCACAGTTTTCTTGACCTTGGGTCTTCGTTTTGTTTTTCTGCACAAGTTCTGCCATATAAATATCACCACCACAGTGTAAATGACCTAAATGTGAGACAGAATGCTTTTATGGGCATCCATAACAATTACTCTTCTATTTTCACTTGAATTATGCTACTGCCTCGTAGTGGTTACCGTAAGAAAAAATGATTTCTGGTGTTCAGCTTCCATTTCATTTCAGGAAAATCCTATTTATAACCTATTTTTGTATTTCTTTTCTTATTTGTGTTTAGTATTTTCAAATACCTGTAAGGCATTTATTTCCCTTGAACAGGCACCAAGTCTGTGTACTAATCTATATTAAAGTGTTTTTTAGAAATCTTCATAGGAACCACTTTATCCTGTTGAAAGCCCAACTTGCCTTAGTAAGAATGCCTGCCACAAAACAGCACAAGAATGAGAGAGACCTGCAGGCCACTTGGAGCTCCTCAGGGGGAATCCGTGCCTATCAGACTATTGTCAAGCTTAATTTGCATTCCAGTTTGTTAGCTTACATTTTCCTAAAAGCAGTTTTGTGGGTTTTCTATCTTTTCTCCTAAATCCTGGGTTATTCTGTTCCATACCTTTAGTGCATTTGTCTCCTTCATGTTAGTTGTTACCCATAAGCAAAAAGGCTGCTTAACTGTACATTCTCCAGCTCACCAAAGGGGGAACCTCACTATCCATCAGCAGGCTGCATGGTTTCTGTATTAAAGCTAACATAGCCTCTGCTTCAGATAATGGGAAAACTGATATCTTTCTTCTGCTTTCCACTCGTAACTCTTTAGGGTGCAAGGCTGAACTAGCACTGGTATTGATGTGCCTCAAAAGCAGTCATATGCAACTTTCAAAAACATCAGAAATAGATTTCCACTCAAACTGGAGGGCTAAAAGTTGTACACTAGTAACTTAAAGACAGACAGAGCAATTTATTTTATGCACTCATAAAACATGAAGTTCTGACAAACTCAGATGCTACAGAAGCACGCTGAGTGCAGCTCACTGGGAATTTTCAGGTGAAACAGATTTAACTGGAAAATTTTGAATTATTGAACCTGAAATGCCTTCTAAAAATATCTAAGTTGCAATTGATGTTTAAAAAAATATAAACAATTCCCAGGCAATTAACCTAATAGTCTTCGGGCTTTCCAAGTCTGCTTTTCCAGGGCAGCCCCTCCAGTACAGAATACCACAGGTTTTCATCTTTGTGATACCAACTGTCGGGGCACTGGAAATTTAGACCATGTGTACTAAGGAACCCTAGACCTTAATTCCTAATCTCAAGGACTTTGAGAACTCAGCTTTAAATTTTCAGAAACTATGTAATATGCACATGAGTAAATACTTTCATTTCAAATAACTAGACAAGAAAAGGTTTCAAAAAGCTTTAAAAAATTCTGTTCTTTGCTTCAGATACAGCTCAAACACCAACTCCCCAGGTTTCCCATAGAATAGAAATTCCAGCTCTGGACTGATCTAGCTCAGATACGTTAATAATGTGTACTTTACTGATACTACTCAATGAATGCATGGGTCCTTCTTTGTTATGTTTTTTCTACTCAAACATTTTAAAAAAGTATTCGGACCTGTTGTTTTTCCATTAGTAACCACTATAGAATGACTGCAAAATACTTACCATCCTTGTTTGATCTATTGTGAAAAGACCATTTTCCTTCTGCAAGTGCTTTCAATTAGCTGGGTGTTTTGAGGTCAAGGAAGGATGTGTTCACTCTGCGAGAGAAGCCAGCCTGCGCACCACAGATACCACTTTCCTATTATCTTCTGGTCCAAGCAGGAGCACACATTTTTCGTCTTTTACAGGAGTCATAACCAGTTCACTCTATAAGCAGCAACTTTTTGAGAAGACCTGAAAAGTTATATTAAGCCATTGTCTATGGAGGGACCTTTTTATACCTGTTAGCTCCAAATATAATACTTCACTTAGATGGCTGCCAATTAAGGCCTTATAATAGGTAATTAATCTCTCCTTCCTCTACCCATACAGTCAACATACTGCCAGAACAGACTTTTTCACATGATTCTCAAAAACTATTTTTCAGAGATATTTCTAATGCTTTGGGTGTTACTAACGATTTCATATTTTCTTTCCTTTGAGAATTCCTTGCCTTTCACTTCTGAAGCAATGTGCTGTAGGGATGGGAACACAAATTTCCAACCTGCAGGTAGTTTTCTGCTTGTCTATTTATACAATATTTTGTCATCAGGTGCAGTTCCCTGAGAAGCCTGAACTGTCACAGCAGAGTATTTGATTAGCTAAGGAAAGAATCAGATTCCACCCTAGGCAGACCCATAACAACAACAATAAAAAACTTCACCCCTCTCACCTTTGTTCCTGAACTCTCTAAGGAAGCATCAAGCATCAAATGGAGAAAGCAGTCACTTGAATAGCTAATAAATGTCATTATACCTGGAAACTAAAATTTCCTGAGGTATTCTCCACTTCAGGTAAAATCACTGATTTACAGTTTCCAGCAAGAGATACAGGACTTTTAAGACTCCAGTGCTGTATCAAACATATATCTATGCTGTTAAGACAAGTTTCTTGCTGTTTTGTCAGTTCCTTTACATTCATTTTAAAATCAAGTATTAAAAGCCTGAAAGCAAAACACTGTACATCTACCCAAAAGATAATTATTTTCAAGCTTCCTGTTCAGCAAAAATTTCAAAACTAATTCGTTCTTCCTCAAAATTATATAGTCCCCATCCCAGCATTAACATTATGAGTGAACTTAAAACACATTTATTTATTTTTGCCTTCTACGTACTTCTGCAGCTGATGAGGAGAACTAAAATATATTTAAACTACAAATAATTCAAGAGTAGACTAAAAGTCTGTTTCTGGAAAGTCAACACAACCTAAGGAGAAAAAAAATAGATAAATCAAAGCAAAATCAAAACAGGCTGCCCAGCTGGAGCTGAAATCCTTCTTTACTTTCTGTTTATTCTCCTACCTATTTTCTGTCTACTCCATTTCACACCACACTCCGTTTCACAAGTGAAGGAAACAACCAGCCCCCAAATTAAATTTCCTTAAGGAAGTCCATTAATAACTGGATCACATTCCATCAAATTATCTCAACTCAGACTCGATGGCTCCTTTCTCCAAGAAGCAGGTTTTGTCACTGTGATGTGCATACACCTGTATCCAGGATGTAAAGGACTTTATAACCTGAGAGTGGTCTTTGGCTACCATTTTAACTTGCTTTCTTCAATATGTTTTGAGTCAATTGTGATAATCCTGCAAAAGAAGAGCTACAGGAGTAGGTAGCAAGCACTAGCAATAAACCTCTGGGGAGGGAGACACTTCTACTCCAAGAGGAGAGTAACAAGGAAAAGCAGGTGAGAAGCAATAAAGCAAAAAGTTGTGAGGGAGCTTTGTATGTGTTAAAAAAATAAGGGCAGTAGAGCTGGTAAATGCAATGAACAGCAAGAAGCAGGCAGAAGCCCTGAAACAGGAATGGCCACAGCAAAATATTCTGCCAGGGAATTATGAAAGGTTTTGACAGTTAAAAAGTCTCCGGGATTTTTGACAGCTAAAAGCAGCACAGGACCTGACAGCAAGGCACAAATGAACTGTGTACATGCATAGTCTGTGACAACCCATACCTCCAAAAGCTTCCTTTTTAATAGAAAGGGTACATAAATTGCCAAAGAAGCAGCAGCACAGGCAGGAAAAGTGACTTGCTGGTGATAGCTACCCTGCAGTGAAACCAGAAAAAGCCATGAGGTCTCCTGAGTCATGGGCCAGCTCCCCTCCAACAGCCCAACTGGCTCTTAAACTTTGCTAGGCACCTAACACACCACCTTCGCCTCAGCCCACCTTGATGCCGGTGTACATCGCACGTTTTGTTGAGTGACTGGCTGGTCACCAACACCCACAGCACAGTCCCCTGCTAGTGTGCAGAAGCCATTCAATTGTTCAAGAATTATGTGATCTGCCTGAAAAGTGCAACAGCCCACAGTTGCACTGAGTTCCAGGTGATGCCTAAGGTAGAGGCCATGACCTTGTTATCGTACTCAATTACAGTAACGAATGGATGCAACATCT
Source organism: Phalacrocorax aristotelis (assembly GCF_949628215.1). NCBI lineage: Eukaryota > Metazoa > Chordata > Aves > Suliformes > Phalacrocoracidae > Phalacrocorax > Phalacrocorax aristotelis. Next base: position 40,968,638 of record NC_134277.1, read on the forward strand.
TTCTACTGCTCTCCAGGCAATTTGCACATTTCCTGAAGGCAATTTTCAACGCTGGTAACACCCAATCCCTGCCGTAGAGCAAGTGGCAAAGCAAAACAAAACAAAAAAGGCAAAAACAGTCAAACAAAATAAGCATGTGCCTAGAATGACAATAATGCTATGAGTGTCTCTATCAATATATGGACAATAGGAAAAAAAGTTGGAGAGTTACACAGTGATACGAAACCTTGAAATAAAACAAGGGTATTTAACAAGGTGCAATATATCTAAAGATCAGGATTCATTTTTTTTTAATACCACAGAATTTGTAAGATGACATGGGGTATATGGTTTTGATGAAGTGGGATAGGAAAAGCATATGCAGAAACTTACATGAGTACTAGCTACAGTGCAAACACTGGTGATACCACGTTTGCTGTGTAGCCTCAAACACTTTTTTCTTTTGTAATTGAAGACTGAGTTCATGAAAGTTATAAAGCCATCACTGAATTCTCTTTTTCAGCCTAACATAAACCCCTTGCACACTGTACGATTACATTCAGGTAGCACTTTATGGCCTCTCTTTGACTCTGCAAAAGAAAATTTGCACACATTTCACAGTCCAGAAGAGGATTTACATGTCCTGACGCAAGTTTCCAGCCTCTGCTCCTCTCCTAGCTGCCGTTAGCATTCTGCCCTCTTCACAGCCCCCAGTCCTCGGAATCTTAGAGGCCATCACGCACTGCATTACAAGAGTCATCCACACAACTGAGCATTCATTTTCACACAAAACTGATTCTTCTTTTGTACTAGAGGGATGATGCTGAGGTTCAAGGAAGTTGTACATTTCTAGCATGTCCCTTGAGAGGCTTATAAACTTCAACAAAATAAAAAAACCTCCCTGTTCCCAGTCCCTTACTACAGTTTTACTATATTGTTATATTTCCATATTTCATTATAAATTTATCACATCCAAATATTGCCCAATACTTTTTTGAATGGTAGATGCTACCAAGAGGAATAATTCAGGTCCAAAACCACTTCTAGCTCACTCATGCATCCCTAGCAAGTGACTTGTAATAGCGTTTCATAATAATACTGTGTACTGAAGCATTTTTGAGTAGTTTTCAAAAATAACTTATCTATTTTATCCCCTTTTTAATATCTCACTTTCATAGGAAAACCTGGATAAAGAGATTCTCATTTAAGTGTCTGCCACTTCTCTTGAGGTCTCTGAAGCACAAAGCAATTACTGCATATGCCTCTGACAATTTTACTTACCTTTAATCTGCTCCTGAAGATCTACTTCCAGTTACCAAGAGAACCACCACATAAAATCGTTACATGAACCATAAATGCACAGTAGATGGAGCATCATGGCATAATGAGGAGCTTCCAGAAAATATATACAAGCTAGTTAGTGTCTGAATGAAAAAAGCCCTTATATGGACTCGATGTCCTCTTCCCCTTTTGCTGCCTTCTGTAATTATTCAGAGAAACTCAGATACTGAGAAATTAGAACCAGGTAAGAAATTTAGGCCTGCATACATAAAGAGATTTGTGCATGGTGACATCTGAGAAACAGAAATCAAGTAGTTGAATCCAGTACCTACATACAGTGTACAATGAACAGGAAAATTTCTTGCAATAGGCTAAGGATGCAGTGGAAACAAGGTTTGTGTACAGATAATATCTTTAGTAGACTACTGAATGCAGTTTAAAACAATGTGATCTATATTTCATATTTGGAGCCTCTCCAGCACTCTGAGGCTGAAGCTTCTCTCCTGCTGATTAACCAAAATGTCGTCATGTTTCCGGAGAAGCAGGGGCAGGCTTGGATGCAGGCCACTCAGCGGTATGCATGGTTTGGTACCCTTTCAAAGGACTGAGACCTTCATTTGTTCTGAAAGGTAAATACATTCTGCCTTCATAATAAGTTGAACCCTGCTATAGCACGGCTGACTGCAGCAGATTTCCTTGGAGAATGATATTAAGAGAGCAGCAAACCAGACTGAAGAACCACCTCAAATAGCTAGACTCACAGGACCTCTGGAGATCTGAAGAGCTGCCCAAAAGGCTTGTTCACTGTTCTGAGACAACTCATTATGACCACACTCTTTTATAAATGTGTCATGTACCATGTGCAATGCTGCATTCAAAATAAAACTTAAGATACTAGGCATGGAAGTGGGCAAAAGCATCTGTTGCTTTTCGAAATCTTTCCCCAACATGCTACTGCTCTCCCCCTCAGCTGGCTCATCCTTAATATGGAGTAACGATATGAAAAGGTTTTTTTATAATTACCATAAAATTTCAGGGTCATTTTTCCTTCCATGTGAAATACAATCTTTGTATCAGGTCTGTTCTCTTTTCATAACCTTCTACATTTCTGTCCACTCTGCCTTTTCTGTTTCATATCTTTCTCCTAGAGACCTATCCATCCACATGCACTTCTACTCTACATGCCAAATTATTCCTGTCACTGTGTTACACAAATGAGTGATACAAGAAATTTAAAAAAAAAAACAACAAACCAAAACATGATGCCATCCATATCCTCTTAGCACCCTTATTATCTCTATTATACTCTATACTTTTTCTGCAAGGGCATGATTTAACGTGCGTCCCCTGCCCCAAGACCCCAGTGTGCAACGTCATGTACTACCACATACACACAGTTGTAGATGATCCCTGTCCTGAAGAAAAAGACAAGCAGGCAAAAGGAGGACAAGACAGGAGAGGTGAAACACTGCCTAACCGAGTGGTACAGTCCCAGCCCGCAACACCTCACTTCTGTTTCCTCTCAACTATTTCTTCTTGTGCAAAGTCAAGTCTTGGATCATTAAGCCCTTTTGACCATTTTGTGCTGCATCTAAGCATTATTATTGACTACTTAAAGGACTCCTTGTTGATGAGTTGTTTTTATACTTGCATGCCATCCTAAGCATTCGATAGAAGCGTATGTTTCAGCTGAGGGAAAGAAAACTATCACTGAAAGAAGGCTCTAATACTATGGCTTTTGCATGATAATCTACTTTAGTGGATGCAATTGTGGTTTGCGAACACCTCTTTCTTCATAACACATAACCTCCTTTTTCTTAACGACCTTTGTAGTACAAATATTTCTCTTTGAGCTGGGTTAGTGTAATCAGCTGATTTACAGTACTTGAGCACGTTATATTTGCTTAAACCTTCTCATGACTGACTGTCAGAGTAGTTCGATAAGGCTCCTCTGTGGACTTGCAGACTACATACGGCAGATATTGAGATCTGAATAATTCACAAGCAACAAAAGCAGAATTACTTGCATTAACATTTTACACACTGCATTTAAGTCTAACCCAGGAAAGTTATCTTGAAAAGGATTAAATACTCCAAGTGGAATACCTTGTCTCTTGCTATGCTTGACAGAATTTACAGTAAAGGGATTACCGCCTGTGTTAAGAGATGTGGTTTTTTATTTACCTTCTGTATTTGATATTCAACTATTTCTAGTGATTTACTGTAGAATACATGTTGTAAAAAGCATAGCTTGTCTCCTTTCAGTGAAAGCAGTCAGATGAAATGTGATGGGAAACTTGCAAACAGGATAGATTGAAAAGCACATATTCTTGAAATGCACAGTAGTCTTATGGTGTTCAGGTGTTATTTTTAATTACAGCATTATTGTCAAGTGGTGCCATATGGCAGTTATATGTAATACATCACCCCACTATGTTGTGACCTTCTGATAGGAAAGAAAAAAATCTGCCAATTTTGGCATTCCCCATACAGATGGCCCATCTTCTTTGTCTGTGATCAGCACCAGTGCTTTCTAAGAGACTGCACCAGAGCTCTTCACTCTCATCTACCTTCAAGTAACTCTTCTTTTCTAAAGGGTGAGCAATAAAACTAAAAATCCCTCCCCTTCCTTATTATACCATAGAGTTAGTTATTTGCTTGCTGACCAGGGCTTATTAAAAATCAATCCCAAGACTAGGTGGGGTGTTTTCCTTCAGTTAAAGAAGCTGAAGCCTTTAGTCAAAGTTCTTGGTGAGACAAAAGACTGATCCTCTCCTGACACTCTTCAGTTGCTGTTACAGGTAAAAAGTCAGCCTCACCCTGCAATGTTTCTGCTTTCCGTGTACCCCACAAAGCCAGAAGCAAATGAGTGGGTTTTGTTCTGGCCTGGCCTTATGGCACCAGCCTCGTCATTCAGACTAGTGGTAAGCCCCACTGGCGGAGAAAGCAAACCTAGAATAAGCTCAGAATACAGCCTAAGAAAGAGTAAATCAACCTGAAAATCCTGGTTGGGGCTACTACCAACTGGTGGGCAGTTAATTACAAATCATTACCAGTTACCTGTAGTTCACTCACAGCAGTCTCCCTAAACTCCTGGAAACGAGTCAGTGTGAGAATCTAAATGTTATGAACAGCTTGTTCAACTCTGACTACTTTCACTTAACATTATAATAACCATGATAACAAGACACCTTGTATTTTAGAATTTTTTTAAAAGTTTGTTAAAAAGAGGTCTCAGTAGCCAAATGTTTAGGGCTATTTCCCTACTACCTTCTCAAAAATTGATACAAACAAACAAACAAAAAAAAACCCACCCGACACATATTAGGGATATTTGAAAAGCAAATATGGAGAAGAATTGAAAAGAATTAAGAAGTCAACCAGAAGGCAAGCCAAAAAAGGCTGCACAATGTCAATCCCACACAACAAGCTGTTGAACCAGTCTACTACCAAAGATTTCATATAATTTTTCCAATATATGCATCATGATCCAAAACATTTAATTTGCAGGCAGATCATTATACAAAGAATATAAAACATACCTTTAATTTTATTATATACTGTTAGAAAATATTTTTTCCAAAACCGAATTTGATAAATTTTCATTTATCTGTATTTTATCAGCATAAGTTATACTTCCCAACAATAGGCTGGCCAAAAATGTTTCATAAGTGTAAACAGTAATATAAAATTACCATTATTAAGGAAAGAATACACTGAGAACAAACGCTGTCTTTAAGAAATTTAAGAGGAAATGCAGTATCTCATTCAGTTGTCTTGAAGCAAGCCAGCTAAAAGGTATAAATCTAAATTACATGACTGCTCTTTCACTCACCCACAGAAAAATGTCAGATTGCAGATTTAGATTTTTTTTTAAATTGACAAAGACATGGTGTTATCAGAAAGGACATTCCATGAGCCTAAAGCAGTTCCAAACAAACAGACAAAAACCCACTGAAACGACTGAGGACTTGAATGTCACCTTGCCACTCAGTTCTACCATGCCAAGAAACAAGACACACAAAACAGAAAATAGATAGCACCCTTCCTGCACTAGTTGTTGTTATTGTTCTAAGATCTATTAATATTAATTAATTAGGGAGACACAGATCTTTGAGGGTTTGGGTGCTGCCTCTGTCAGCTCTGCGTATGTATTAAACTTCCCTGCATGGCCCCTCCTTTTGCCTCCTGGATATGTCTGTATATTGCTGATATTAGCATCAGCTTCCTCGTCTCTTCCTCCTTCCCTCCAGTCCTTCTATCAGGCTGATCAGCCTTTCCTTGGCATCGTAGCCTTTCACTATTAAGCACAATTGCTGTTTGTTTTCTAAGAGTCACAAGCTTAGTTTCTTTTCCATGACCAATTTGCTTTCACATTTTAAATCCCTGAGCCAATTTAATAAGCGTGAGTAATAATCTAACAAACTTTTTCCTACTGAACAGAGTACACACGGCATGCCAAAACAGGGCAATATTTCTTCAGCTTCACACCAACGTGCTTTACTGCTCAGATGATAAAAGCAGTTCCAACCACTAATTATTTGGCCTTGAAGAAAAGCCACAAGAACATGAATGAGTCCATGTATTATTCAAGGTTCTCTGAGACAGACTTCTGGTGAACACACCTTAACACAAACCATTGAGATAATGGACAGTTAGTAATCATCCAGCACATGATTTGTAAGTATAAAGCCCTTAAAGTGTTAAAAAATTTATGTAGAAAGTTACTTTCCTATCAGCCATCCCTTTTTAAAGTTTTTTTTTTAACAGGTGGAGGGTAGTACTACATTCTTTTTAAAAATCCTATCATATGTACTTTCTACAGATTATATATTATATACATATCAGCAGGTTCCTTCTTGTACTGAGAAGTGATGCATGACTGTGCAAGGAGCTGCAACAGCATGTGCTTGGCTCTACGGTTTTGATTTATTACACTAAGTCAAGAGAAAACAAAGGTTACCTCAAAGTACTTTATCGCATATGTTCAGAGAGTTATTTTTAGAATTGCATAGATTTAATCTAAGAAAACAGGTTGGCGTATGCTGTGCTGTGTGTGCACCATAGACTGCGGATCTGAACATACCTGAAGAGTCTATAAACTGTGTGATTTCATTTAAAAAGTGAATTAAATAGAAATGATGCAACAGGGAAAGATTCATAATTACTGCTGCATTGCCAGACATCTGCCAACAACTGTTCAATATTCTGACAAGCACCAAGATGGCATTGATGCCATTACTGTTAATTAAACTTAAACTGATATGTGCTATGTTTGGGAAAGATGATTTTTACTTTCAACATCAACTGTTTGTGCTTTTGAAATCATAATATTCCAATTTAATTTTATTTTTTTCTTTCATTATAGACTGGCAATATCTAGTAAACATTAATTTTTGTTCTACTAAAGTGTTTGGTTGTGGAAGGGAATGACGGATTAAGTAGCATTTCTACTAACAAATATACTCAAGGGTTGAAGAAGTGGGAATAGCATTGCAAACAGGTTCAGTTCAATGCATTTGGTAAAAGGCTCCAGCACTGTTCAGTTTTCAGTCATTGAGCTATTAAAAAATTGGGTCAGTGATGCCAAAATTTTCAAACACTTGTTTTTGTTTCAAGTCAAAATTTATTTATTCACTTAGGGTATTCTCATGAGAGAAGTCCTGTGGTTTTCCAGAACAAGGTTGGGAAGCAATGTTTCTATGGCTCTCTCAGATTGAAAGGCTTTGTATCATAATTCACTAAAACCTTTATTCTCTAAAACAGAGGTAATGCACTTAACAGCAAAATAGATTCAAACAGGTACAATTAAGAATATCCTGGAAAAAAAACCCACTGTAATAAATACATGATCAACAGAGGATTGCCTGGCACTTGTGTTCTCAATAAGTTCCCTTTATACTAGATTGGTTCTAGCATAGGCTTTTACAGTATTTCCCCTGCAATTGTTTCAAGAAACTAAAACCAGAAGGATTCTCTCTGCTGCTTGCTCAATGATTCAAGCTCAAACCACAGAAGACTATATTGGGAGTAACAGAGACTGGTCTTACAGAGAGCAAAGGTTGTGCCATGATGCATGTTCATGAGAGTTCACAGACACCCTAAATTCTGACCTTTTCCAGTTTTGATTGCTTGATTTTGTAAACTGATATGCATATCACTCTAACATACTGATGTGAAACGTTGCTCTAAAATGCTGTCATAAAAATGGTTTCTTTTTACTTATAACTACTTCCTAAGAGAGTTGCCAGCTCTCCTGTTTTTATACTTGCACTTCTGCTTGGAAACACTGGCTGTTACAGCTCCAGCTTAGGTAAAGGGAGAAACTAGGTTTAAAGCCCTAGTTTTGTAATTTAATTGCCTGAAAACACACAACTGTGTGGCTTGCCTTACCCCAGTATTGACAAAAACCCCAGTGTCACCGAAGATATGAGCCTGATTTTAGGCAGTTAGCCTCGGAAAGGACAAAGCAGCCTTGCTGTGGTCTCCAAAGGAGAGCGTACATGCAGTGGGCACTGTGCTTCTTGCAGGGGATCTCAATCTGCCCGCAAGCAAAGTGGATCATCATCCATGAAACACTACAAAATACTACTAATGATTCTAGCTCCAATCCTCAGCTCCATCACCTGCTTCTAGGCTAAGCAATAAATTGTCTGGGGCAAGTGAGGTCACCATACAGTTCTGTTTCTAGCTCTTTTAACATCAGCTTGGGGATATCTATTTTGCATCATATTTGTACAGCACAGACATGCCCATATAGATTTTGATATTGCAAAACTTACTGAGGATAACATCTAGTCATATTAAAGTTTTAATGTCCGTTTTAAAGACTGACATATTTCAAATGAAAACAAATTCGGAATTTGTTGACTGAAGCACTTCAACATTTAAAGATGAAAACTGTCATCTTCAGTCATTCCAAAATTTCACTTTTCTGCCATATAATGAACTCTGTTTTTCTGAATGGGCCTCTCACTCATGGTACTTCTAAGCAGTGTTTTCAGAAGTCTTACTCCATTCTAATTATTACTACTCAATTACTATCATTTGTGAGAAGGGGTATTTTAAAGTATCCTTTAATAATTATTAGAAGCTTAGAAGTGTCATAGACATAGTGGCATTCACTTGCTAGGAAAACAGCCAGCTTCCCATTCTGTCTCATTCATATTTCCAAGGAAAATATTTGACTAGTGAAACTGGTTAGAGACCCATCACAAAGGCTCCTCTGGGATATGTTTTACTGCAATCCAGTGTGCTTCCTTTCAGCCCATTACTATCCTCTCTGGGTTTCAGGTCGGAAATAAACTTGAAAGGAGTTCCAAGTCTGAATTTCATTTAGAGGTTTGTTGGATCTCCAGAAGACTAGCAGATGTACTTGTCTCTTAACTTCTCTCATCCTCCTACCTCTGGTGAAGAATTTTTTCAGGTTAGTAACTGTAAAGAAATATCAATCATTACATAAATACGAAAGCATTTTACAAGGCTTTAAAAATCTGTACATTCTGTGCGCCTTTGCCAAACAGTAACAGATGTTGAGCCAGCTTTCAAACAGATCAGTGACACTGATATCAATGTTTGTTTATACGTATCAGTTCCTGAATGCAAATGATGTCAGATTGATCCGGTCACGACTTTCTTGACAAAATATATTGGGGCTGAGTTCTTTTTATTTTGGGGCCAGTTGGGGGAGAAATGTTAAAAATATTAATTCACTGAAACCAAAACCATTGCCAGAAAGTATCAACTTTAATGCACTGGGAAATATTTTTGACAGTCAACATAAAAATTCTAGACAAAATAAGAAGTTCCTTCATTCTCAAAACAATTTCATATTCAGAAATACCATTTGAATGTCTTGGTGCACTATGTTGACTCCTCTAGTGATACACTCTCCCTCAGTTCTGTCAAATTACTTCATTTTTTTTTCCACAATCAAATACTCTTCCAATGATATTAGAGTATTTGAATGGAAGTTCAGATCAACAAGGATAACAAAAGGAACTTTAGAAACTCAAAGTTCAAACCAAGGCTTACCCTATACTAATAAACTAAGCACATTGATCATAAAGCCATTAAGGAAAGACATTACAAACTACTAATACCAACCCCTTAAAGTAATTTAATACACTTGCTTAAAATTGTCTAAGGTTACACATGTAAGTCAAATATTTGAACTAAACTGATAAACTGATAGGGCTTAGACACAATGAAAATGAGTTGCTGTGTATCAGCAGTTATCCATGTGCCTGTTCTTCCCCATTTATATCCTAATCTTCTTTGCAAAGAAAAAAAAGGTTAAGTGGCTTCAGATATCCTCACATTTACCAAAAGATTGTTGTCCCGTATTTACTTTTTCCCTGTGGACCCACAAATACATATTTTGTTCAGGTATCACAGCCCTTAGATTTCACTTGAGTTTTACTTATACTTAGGCCCTCTGTCAGATAATTTCATTTCCCTAGGTATCAGCCACAAAAGCTGTTTTTTTACTTGTACAAGCTTAAGAAAGCTGTCACAAGCTAACTACAAGAGGGCACGCTACAAAACAGACAGATTCACCCAAAACAGACAGATTCACCCTATGCTGAGCTCTGTTACCCGAAAATTGCTTGTTTCTTGTCAGTTGCCTGAGACTGAGCTAGATGTTATAGGACATCCTTGAAACAATCAGTCCCTTCAGATCTACCATGGAGGTAAAAAGGGTTGCTGAAAGACACGATTCGTGCTCCAAAGATTCACTGCAGGTTTTCTTTCTAGCCTCCTGTTAGAAACTCTGATGTAAGCATTCTGCAATTTTCATTCTTATGGATAAAGAATCTTTTGCATTATACAGTAATTTGCAGTAATTTTAAATTATTCCTACTTGCACTTTCTTAGAATAATTTCCTCCTCAGTAATTTTAAGTTACATGATTATCTTACTTTCCTCTTTGTGTTCATTATACAGCTTCTGAGATTTGCATTACAAATTAAAAGAACTCTCCTACAGTAGCGAAAGTTGTGCTGAATGTTTATGTCATTCTCCAAATCCAATGTTTATTGTAGTTGTATGTATCTCAGGCTTTAGAATTTTATTTTGGCTGGCTACAGAAACAGTTTTTAGAGGCCGTTAAAAGTTAAAAGACTATTAAGTCCTTTCTTTCCCACATTTTTTGTTTCTGTAGTACCATATCAATGATGATTCTGCTCATCTGGATAAAACTGGATCATTAAATTACAGCCAGTTTTGATGTAAATCTTTAAAAGTTGCTCACAGAAAATTTTGTTCTAATATTAGTCCTTCTCTTGGGTGTTGCACTGACCAGACCTTCCTGGTCTCACTCTGCCCTAGTGAGACCACATTTGGAGTACTGTTTCCAGTTTTGGGCCCCCCAATTTAAGAAGGACACAGAACTGATCGAGCAAGTCCAGCGGAGAGCTACCAAGATGACCAGGGGGCTGGAGCATCTCCCATATGAGGAAGGGCTGAGAGACTTGCATTAGTTCAGCCTGGACAAGAGAAGAGTGAGGGGGGATTTCATCAATACTTATAAATGTCTAAAGGGAGGGTGTCAGGATGATGGGTCTAGACTCTTTTCAATAGTGCCCAATGACAGGACAAGGGGCAATGGGCACAAGTTGGAACACAGGAAATTCCACCTCAATGTGAGAAAAAACTAAAAACTTCTTTCCTGTGAGGGTGACAGAGCAGGGGAACAGGCTGCCCAGGGAGGCTGTGGAGTCTCCTTCCCTGGAGACTTTCAAAACCCACCTGGATGCATTCCTGTGCCCCTGCTCTAGGTGTGCCTGCTCAAGCAGGGGGGTTGGACAAGATGATCTCCAGAGGTCCCTTCCAACCCCTACCATTCTGTGATTCTGTGATTCCTCCTCCTTCCTTAGATAACCCAGACCTGGATCACTTCCTCCATGCTCATTTGGATTGTGTAATAAATGCTTTGCAATTGTGTGCATGATTTTGCACCCCTGTAGAGTTATTTAGAGGCAATTTTAAGAAACATAATAGTCAACATTGATATATTATTATTATTATGCATTGAAGGGTCTTTGAACATCCCTCTCAGATTCTAAAGTCACACTGTCAGATGCTATCAATTTCGATTCTTTTATTTCCATTCTTTTATTCCTTTCCTAAAGAAAGACAGCCTATCTATAGGTACGTTCAAGTTTCAAGCCTAGGGCTGGCAGGGTGGGAAGTAGCTCCTTCATTTGCACTGAGAAATTAAAGCAAAGCTAGATAAGGTAAGTGCCACTCAGTGACATTTTTTCTCTCCAACATGATAATTTCGAAGAACATATTCAATGAATTCTCTGGTTTCAGAAAGCATCCTAACAACAGAAGTAAGGAATCCTTATGATTTGCTTGACAGTTCAGAAATCAGGAAATACCTAATTGCTAGTGTTCACTATTTCACCTCACCTAAAATGCTCCTGCCTTCAGCAATGAAGGATGATCTTTCACTGAAGAGGCAATGCTAAGGAAAACAATTAACAGAGCAAGCACAGTGTTTGGGCCATGGTTTGAGGTATGGACTGGTTCAGTCAGGGAGTGACAATTAAATGTGTTACTACAGGTGCCACATCAAACTATTCATTCTTGCCTGAAATGTCAAGCAGGAAACCTTGTCAGAAAGGTAGTAGTCTAGTAGTAGAGATAAGGATTGCCCCTCAGAAGCATTGTACCCTCTGCCGGCCATCATCTCCATTTGCAAGACTCCTGGAATGTACAGCTCTTTGCCTGTTGTTTTATTTCAATCAACTGTACTGAAATAAAGTGGCCACAACCCAGATATTGATGTCTACAGGTAGAAAATCATTACTGAAAGTAATGGATGATATAGGGAATTACATCTGGATGGGGCAAAGCAAAAATAAGAATTTCCGTATCAGAAACTCTCAGAGTAACAGAGCTGTTCTGAAGACCTCTGGAAATCAGAAATCCAAGCAGATGCTCTCACTCCTACCAACACCCCATGCCAGGAAAGCTATACTTAAACAGAAATCATTCTTTAATATATCCCAAGGATGAGACATGATATAGCTACAGTTAGAGACTGAACTGTGATCTTATTTTACCCCTGAAAGACATCATTGCCTGTGGAATGGCACTAAAGGTTTACAGCAATCCTTGCTCCTGCAGATTTTTCAGTTTCACACATTTCCATTGGCAGTCTTAGTAGAATAACCTCTGGCAAGAAAGATAGGGTCAAAGAAGAGAGATTCCGTTCAACCAGCACCTTTTGAAAGATTAAAGACTAAAAATAAACTCATAAGGTAAATGCAGGCAAAAAAAAAAAAAAAAAGAAAAAAAAGTCATACAGAATACTTAAGTATGGGCATGATTTATTTATGACAGTAGGAAATTATCCAACAGCAGCTGTTGAAGCCCAAAAAGGAAAAAGCAAAAAGGGTCTCAAAAGCAGCTCTCAGGTACGTGCAAACAAGACAGAAATACATGTCTGTCAAGTAAACAGGTCTTCAAGGAAAAAGGATTACATCCTACATTCTTTACCATCGTAAACAAATTAATTTTTTTAAACAGGTGTATATAATCAAACCTGGTGAATCTGCCACTGCAATTCTACACAAGTTCCATATACACCAGCAACTGAGAAAGACATACATTAGTAAAACTTCTTTAAAATGTGCCTTCTGTTAGAGTACTACAAATTGCAACTAAAACAAATGTGAACTGAAATAGTTTTGTTTCGCATGGATGCATGTCATTAGCATGTCTCTCCTCAGAGCCCTTCAAAAGCATGCTCTGCAGCACAGCATCTCTAGTGTCCAACAATTGATACATGAAAACACCTACAGTCATACTCTTTTTCAGTGCTGCTTGTTTTCACAGAAAAGGCAGAAGCTTAATTCACCTGGATAACTTTACCTCTCTAAGGCATGATTGAAATTGGTCACATTTGCAAAAGCCATTAGAGAAGAAGAGAAAAGAAGTCCACATAAAACAGGTGTATATGTATATGTGAAGCCTGAGGAGTCAAATAAATGGCGGAGCAAATCAAATGTGGCAGGTGTATGGGACAGGGATGAGGTGAAGAAAAATACATGAATGAGCATTAGCTGATTAAAAAAAAAAAACCCAAACATTAGTGATCAGAATGGCAAGAGACAAAAATAGCAATGCAGGAAGAAGAAAAAGAAACTGCTGCTGCGTGCTAGGTCAGCGCAGGCATCCCATAAGGCAGCAGCAACCATATTGGAGTTTACTGATAAAATAAAAAACATAAAAAGCATAAAGCCCCTCACAAAAATTAGTAACACCAGGAAGGCAATCTACTTTGCTGCAGCAGGAGGATAGAAATTTGTGCATAAAAGGAAAGAAATTGGAAGATTGGCAGGGCAGGAAAGCCAATAGCAGTTGTAGCCACTCACTCACAGGGACACTATAGCAAAGGAGGGCTTAGAATAAACAGCAAGACTCACAAATTAAAAGTCAGAAGCAGACTGGGACAACAGCTTGTACCAGCAGGACAGGGATGCTGACAGGTGGAATGAGACAGGCCAGAGAAAGCAAAGTTGGATGATATGACCACAGATAGAAGAATAAATTTCTTCATAAAACCTTCCTCATCACCAAGAGCCAAAGAAAAACTTAACAAGTATGATTACAAATGCCAGGTAAATCCTGAGAGTCGGATACCATTGTAAAATAGACAGACTGAGCACATATTTGGTACACGTAACACTGTGACACCTTTAAAGGTAGCACAGCACATAGTTTAACAAAAGGGGATCCAAAGTCCTGTAAGCTTGTTTACGCATACAGACACACACTTCATCAAAGGGTGTAACTGGGGGGGGGGGGGGGGGGCGGGGAGGAGGGGAAGAGGGGGGAGGTGTTAATATTTTCTCATGCAAGAGAAAAAAGAAAGCATTTGCAGTTGTGCTCAAATCCCCTAATGACTCAGACTCATGCTATAAAGTTTCTACAACCAAATTATTTTACCTATTATGGGCCAAAGTATTTTACCTATTACATGCTCACTTTCAGTATTACACTTACTTTGCTAAGGAAGAGTAAGACACTGCGGGGCAAGGGACTCATTTTTGATGCAGATACATCTGACACCTTGAAAAATCCAGCTTCCAGTTTGGACTTCAAGCCCTGTCAGAATGTAAATGCAATAATAGCACAGATTACATTAACCTGAATGGGAGCTGGAAGAACTAGCAAAGTCATCCTCCCAGTGTATTTTCAGAGAGGATGAAAACATGAAGAGATGTCTCTACACCTTCAGTGGTCACTGCTGGCTCAAAAGAAAGCAAGATTTTTGACTCACATGGCACTGCTGTTGTAAGATTACCTGTACCTGGCACCTGGACAGCTGGGTGCAGTTTATCAGGCCTTTGTGAGGTGAGGAGACAGGTTATGCTCCTGTGTATGACTGGCAGCTCAGGGCGTCCTGACAGGCGTTTGTGTAGTTACATTATATAAGATCAGCTTGAGGAAGGGTGCAGATAGGAATGCCCGAGCTCTCCTCTTCAGGGGGTGTGATGGGAACCCAAAGGCAGACTGTCCCTGGCTTTCCACCATCTCCACCCTCAGGAGTGTCAAAAGCTGCTGAGACAACTCACACAACCCATTTTGTCAAGCAGCTTTAACCTACATCAAGCGCAGGAACTTGTATGGCACTGCCTGGAGTTAATGTGCAAGCCCAAGCTTGGGTGTTCAATCTCAGGTGGAAAACACTTCTTATTCCTGTGTTTAATTTCTTCCAGTCTCTTACTCACTCTCATAGCTAGTCTTCTCTCTTTTCTTTATTATGTTTTACTAGGATTTCTTTCTCTGCCTCAGCTGATTCCAAGTCACCTATGCAAACTGAAAGGGAGACTCTGTGTGTTGGCCAGCCCTGAGAAATACGAGGAGCACAAATGTACAGCTGGAAAGGGTGACACTGTAGAGAGAAGGGCTAGAGCTGGAGAAGGTGGATAGGGAGCTGGCTAGAGCACTCGGGTCTGCACTTCAGAGTGCAGGCAGCCTCCCCTTGGCATACAAGCACATATATACCTTTACACATTAAGAAGGAAAATAGTGGAAGTTTTCACTACATTCTTTCCTTGAGAGGGGAATCTCTCACCTAAGACAGTGTTTGAGCTTCTGCTTTGCTGTACTTATTCACAACTAAAAATGTCCAGTATCTACATAAGGGCAGCTGCTCTAAACAGTTGCCTTTTTTGCATTGTAATCTCTGTGTTTAAAGTATAAAACTAACTTTGTCATAAAAATTCTTCTGAGGTTAAGATACCTCTATATTTTCAACCTAAAACTGAACACTTCCTGAAGAGAAAATTCACTATTTTAAACAAGTGTTGAAAATACAAAATACCTTCTTACCTGTGGAAAAAAGGCTGAAATGCCTTTTTATGCTCATGAATTAACATCACCCAAAAAAAAAAAAATTTCAGCTGAAGAAAAACATGCACTTTTTTTTTCCTTTACGAGGAAACTGTCTTCTAGAGTGCAATCCCTTCTCCATTATGAAGGATTTTATAACCTCTTTTTCCTAAATAGTTAGCATACACCATGTCACTGCAGAGTCTGGCAGGTTTTTACCCTCCCTATTATAGGGATCCGAGCATAAACGGAGGTGGGTATTTTTTAAAAGGATGGTGGGATGCACCTTATTCTGAAAAAAGCTTTTTGCTAGAAGTAATTCTTCCTGATACCACCACAAATACATAAAAGTAAGTCTACAGCAAAACTAGTTTTCTTAGCTGCATTCAGTTTGAAGCCATGAACTTTTATTTCACAAAAAAAGTTATCTGTAGCACGCTCAACAGAAATTGAGAAGGATGCTGTAATCCTGAACAACTTCCTGCCTCATAACATATTCTGTTCCCTCCACCACTTCCCCCTGCCCTGTAGCTTTTCTAAGAGGGTTACCTGTCAACAATTTTGTTTACCTTGGGTGCACGGGAAGTCTTCTGCCTCACGTTTGAAACATTTCTAATAATAGGGTTATATAGAATTACTGGAATTTGCCATAATACTGGTACTGCATGCTACTAGAATACACCTGTTCTGCCAGATGTAATTCTGTCTGTGTGCATTATTTCTTTCCCCTTCTGGAACTGACTGGCTAATGCTTTTTTATGTTTTATTATTAGTTAAACATTTCTACAGAACAAACCACCTAGGACAGCCTTTCTGCTGGTATTTTTTGGGTTGCTTTATGTAGGAGAATTGATGCTGCTGAGAAGTAACAAATTGGTGTTGCTCTACTAAATTCAATACCAACTACATTGTAGCTGTGGTCTTCTTTTACAACTGATTACTTTTGTAATTACAGTAATGAGAAGACCCTAAATGCAATTGTCCAGCTGGAACAACAACAGTATACAGGCATATTGACTTTCCACAGCTGCACTCTTCCCCGATCAATATATTATGAACAAATGAAACTATATGCTTATTATCACTTGATGATTTTCACCCACTCCTGAGTCCTGTTCCATTTTAAGTGGACTCAGCAGGATGGTCTAATTGTCTGTCATATGTGCCAGCGCTGACTTTTTATGAAACTGTTGTAAACATAAGAGTGGTGTGATGGCATACTTGATTGAAATGGAGCATGGGTTTACATAAAGAATGTCAATGTCCTCAGTGTCCTCAATGGATCAGTACGTTCTGTACTTCTGTTCATTTGACATGACTGCTGTATTTTCAAAGATCATGACAGAACAATTAAAATGGAGAGTGCAGGATAAATTGGTGATGAGTAACGGAGTACAGGTTTTCAGCCCTAAATGCAATTTTAGATGACCACTTCATTCTAGAGCCTTCTCTACAATGCAGCTTGTTAGCATCATATGGGAACAGGAACCTAATTTTCTCGTATTTATTTGGAAACTTATCCCATGATATAAACTAGCACACCATGTTCATTAAGTTCTAAATATGCCCTTGCAAATGGAAAGACTATAAAGCTGTACTCATCTGTGGCATTGAACTGTTTTCTGATGTACGGGAGGCTGTGGGTTTGCTCCGTTTTTTAATCTTATTTTTTGTCTAATATGAATTCACAGACTCTGTAACATTTAAAAAAAAAAGGAGAGAGTCACAGGGATAATTAGAAGAATATACTATGTAAAAGTCCATTTAGAAGAATATTTCAGCTTTCATTATCAAAGACAACTGAAAATATCAAAATGTTTCTCCAAAGTTGTTATTTCCTTTTGAGCAGTTATTTACACAAGCAGCCAGTTAAATAGCTGCACTTTTAAGCTCACATTCTAGGAGCTACAGAAGCTGTGATGCATCCTTTGATTTGTTCTACAGAAGCTGATTTTCTGACAGAGCACCCAAGGCAAGAAATTCACAAACAGAATTCTTCAACCAACTTTGTCTGACCTGAGAAATACCATAAAGTGTTGTAACACATTTAGACACACAGAAATCATGATACCAACCACTTTCTTCTCTGTTTTCATTACCTTCTTTCTAACAAACAACAGTGAAAAAAAGACAAAACCCAAAAAAAAAACCCCACTCGCTAATCCTTGATTAAAAAAGAAAGGCTGTGGAGCATTTGTGAAATAAGAATTACTTTTCCTGGAGAAACAAAGTTGCAGGTTAACCACACAGTTAACTGGAAATGAAGTTGTTTTGTTTGTTTTAATTGAGAGAAAAGACAAATATATCCCAAGATGATGCCAAAGGAGACGTTTCCAATGCTTTTGCTTCATTAAAGCCACTCCACAGCAGGCAATAAAAGTTCAGCTTTGATTCACATTCACTAAGTACATAGCTATGACAGGCAGTAACTTTCCTGGCCTTTAGTACTCTGCCACTGCTGTTTGCCATAGCAGGTAACCTCTCCTCCTCCTGCTGATGAGAAGTTATCGCTAATAATGGATTCAACAAAGAAGAACGTACTCGGGTACCTCAGCTCTGCAGGATGAGATGGGGACTATCAAACTGGATGGGCAAGGAGGAACAGACTATGGAAGCAGAGAATCCACACCCAAAAAAAGACATGTGACACCCATAAGCCAGGGAGCCCATGGCCCATTAAGCCCTCAGGTGCTCCATTTACAACCCCCATGTTTATACAAATATGTGGACAAGGGAGTTCTGCAGCTGACAGCAATGTGTTGTGTATCCAAGAGTCAGGTTTCTCAAACACACATGTGCAACCAAGTAGAGTTTTGGCAGTGCAAAGGGTTTGTTTTATTCTGAATTCAGCCCGGGAAAGAACAGCTCTCCTCCTACGAAATGAATTGGTCTTTTATGTGTTCACTCAGCTGCAAGAAAACATTAATAAATTATGCTGGTGTTTGATCTACCACTATTACCTTCAAACATTGTAACAAAAGCGAGGCTTCCAAATAATTTTCCACTTAGTTAAAGAAAAATGGTAACCCAAGAACAGGAGAGATTATAAATATTTTCCAAAATATCTTCTACAGGTTGTATAGTTATTTAAGCATCCTGTAAGTTACTTTGACTATTAAAGTACACTGTCATCTGAGATGGCAGATACTTAAATTAACCCCTGAAAGGCCTAACCTAGGGAGGCCGAGAGAAATGCTTGGCTTTTGGATCTCCCTCTCTGCTAGGATATATGAAGAAAAGCTGCTCTCGAAGTTATGCTGAACTGGACGCTCCAGTCAGAAAGACTAGGGTATCATGCTCCTTGCCTGACAGGTAAACACACAGGGGTAAAGGTAACTAAAGTTTTTGCATAGGCATAGGCATGCTGTTGTTTTTCAACATAGTTTGCATGCTTGTTAAAAGGACTTCCTTCTATTACAGATGTAAATGAAAATGCTGTAAGCACTGCTTTAATGCTGAAACACTCATTCACCTTTCAGCACAATGAACCATTTTAAATATCCTCTCAGCTTTGGGGAGTTTATACCTGACCTCAAATGCCTTTATCATGTCTTTCTATTGCTTCTTCAACAATTCCAAATGAATACTAACAAAAGATCGTCAGTACGTGTGCTGCATTAATATTTCATGTGACTGCTTTTAAAATAAAAAAGAAAACAAGTAGAGTGGTAAAATTAGTTATTTTCTTATTTTTTGATCAATAAATGAATTTAGACTTTCAACCTGAAATAGGTTAAACCAAATTCTTAGTCAAAGAAATAGTCAACATAAGGAATTGGCCTCACATTTAAAAAAAAAAAAAAAATTGCATTTATTTATAAGTGAACAAGTCACTTCACAGAAAAACAGGAAATTAGGTGAAGATGAAAGAATAGTGGTCAGCCATTAAAAAGCAAAACTGGAAGTGAGGTTAAACAAAGAAAGGGACATTTATTATCTGAACGAAAACCCAGATGGCACAGTGTCATCTATGAAAAGAAATGCACTTTAAGCATTTTGATGAGTTGAAATAATATTTGAAAAAGAGAGCCATTCAAAGTGCATCAAACAGATTGCTGCAGAGATATGGGAGGTATGTTCAGGCATAATAATATTTGCAATAAAACTGAAGGTGATAACAGAATTAAGCAAGGATTTGAGATATAGGGGGCAACACAGATCCAGTGAAATGAACATACAACCTAACTATCATGAGACTTTTCCTACACTGTCAGGGTATTTCAGCTTTTATAAACCTTTTTTAGTTCAGTTAGAGTGAAGATTATCTCAAACCAATCAAGTGATCCAGAGCTGCTTTGAACAAGTAAATAAAGAGATGCCGTATGTTCTCCAAAAACAACGTAAGGAAAAATCTCAATAGGCCCTGGTGTTCAGGCAGTTGGTTAGCTGCTGCTTTGGTGACACAAATACTGGCAAAAGTGGATAACAAAACGTTCACAAGGCTAAAACTGAAGCCCTACCGTCAGACTGCGCACCGTTGTTCGGTGACATCCTGTACAGCAGTAATTCCAACAACTGAGGGAAGTTTTCAGATTATTACCTTTGGACCTTGGTGTCCCGCTGCTTCTGCAGACCTGACCTACAGTGATATGAGGAAATTGCTTTACAACTGGTTTTGTCTCCAGGGTATCATGTTAGCGTCCCACTTGTTAAGATGGTAATTTCAATGGTAGAAAAACCCTAATTGACAGAAGGTCCTTCCCGCATACAGAAACTTCTGTTTAAAATCAAGATGTTCCATTAATTCATTATTTTTAATGTATCTTTCAGAGAAAGCTAAAGGAGGTTTCCCTTGTCTTTCTGACCATTTCCCCATCTCCTTTGCAACCTACCTGGTAACAAACTATGCAAGCAAGGCGTGCTGCACTCCCATGTCTCCCCAAAGCCTCCATACTGAATAGCACAGGTCACTTTTTTGGGCAACTGAACCTCAGAACATTTCAGACAGAGGAATAAAACAAAAAAAAAAAAAAACAAACCACAAAATAACGACGAAAAAGTTAGACTCTCTTTAAGTGAGAGATTTGACATTCCCAAAACATTGTGTGATTTCGCTTCCAACAAGATTTAAGAGCTTGTGTTTGCATTCAGAGTGGTGATAAAGGATATTTTGAAAATATTCATGCTATTTAAGACTAACAAAAAAAATTTTCATGTTATTACTCTACCATAAAGTGTGGTCTGAAAATCAGTGGAGCCAACCTAACAGCTTGCTGCCTTGAAGAATAGCATACCCTTGAGATAGTTGAAGTGTGGCAATCAATCATCATTATGATCCATCTGACAAAGACATAAGTGTTAAACAGAACAACAGAAGCAACAACAGTTGGGAACAATAGCTTCGGTAAAGATGTCTGTGTATGTCTCCAATAGCAGATCAGTTCTGGGCAAGGAACACCAAGAGTTTTCCACGTCATTGTCCTGTTATGGGCATTACAAATTGTAATAAAGCTTTCCTGAATTACTCATTATGGGTTGAACATAACTGATGTTCAGACACATGTACATCAACACCCCACCCCCCACAAAAAGAAAGAGGAATCTGGTTCTTTTGTGATCCTATACCTTCCTGACAGATATTTGTCAGGCTTATTCTTCAAAACCACCTGTGTTGATGATCCACTACTTTCCAGACAATTTATTCAGACTTTGCTATACTTAAAGTTAGAAGGATATTCCTAATACTTACAGTCTTTGCTGCAGCCTAAGCTCATTAGTTCTTGTCCTTTAAACACAAAGATAAATTGTTCTGTCTCTTTACAGGCATTCTTAACACATTTCAAGATTCAGTGTCTCTTCCTAGGTCCCATTTTCAGTATAGTAAAGCAATTTCATGTCTGTCTTTCCTTTCTGGTCACATTTTCTATGTTCTGATAATTTTATTCCTGCTTTCCTATGACATCTGGTTTTCTTGGCCCAGATAGTCTTTTTCTTAACCAAAACTTGCCACCACATTCCAACGATGTTTTTACCAATGTTTAGAACTATTTCACTTTTTTTTCAAACTCTTTAATTTAATTTACCTCTGCCTTTCTGATAACTGTGTTATACTGTTAGCTCGTGTTCAGCTTTTGAGCCACACTACTTCCCAGATGTTTTTTACTGAACTGCTACCTGCACAGTTGCTCCTGTGGCTAAACAGGAGGGTAAAATTGAGGAAGAACCCTCAATTTTATCATCTTAGTAGCTGACAAAAACATTGAATTTTACTTCAGCCAGGAAAGTTCCCTGAAGGATCCTACTTTTTTTATTCATCCATTCCATTCCTATACTACTGAAATTCATTATTTCTTTTTAGTTCGTTACATTTAAATTTGTTAATCCAGTTTGCACATGGGAATATTGTGCAAATCAGTAACAAAGCTTTACTAAAGATATACAACACCTGTTTCTTTTTCCTATTCAGAAGGCCTGTTACCTTGTCACTGAAAGAAATTAGATTGGTTTGACATGACTGTTCTCAACAAATAGACATTGGCTGTTACAAAGTAGAAGCTTCCCAAACATGTCATGCTGGTTAATAAGGTGACTGTGAAAAAAAAAACATCACCACCTGCAGCTTTTATCCAAAAGGCAGTTAAAGACATTTTCTTAGCATTATAGAGGTAGCATCCTACTACACACTGCATTTTAAATAGATTTTAAAGTGGTCCCAAATTTCCATCTCTAATAAAAAAGTCTGTAGGATGACAAAGAGGTTAGCAGAACTAAGCTCTTCCTTCCTCAAGTATTTTTACACAGTTTTAAATAGTAGCCATGAACAACAGAGATCTTGCAAAAAAAGTGTAGATTTTAGGATATCAAACTCTCTCTGAGGCAGGGGAAAAAAAGTATTCTTCTCAAAGAGTTAAAAAGTGTTAAAAATATGAATGCTACCACTCACCACAGTGGACACTGCCTTATATTTTCTGATAAGCATCACTCTGACACTCCAAAGTCATTAAACTTATCAAAATTTTAAACCAACGGTGTGTTCCATTGACACCAGTGGTCTGACAGGATTACCATGTATGGGGGATTTTCTGGATTTGTTACTTGATTTTATAATGGGTTTGACTGTCCTTTGGATTACTTAGCATTGATTTTTATATCAACTATTTCAGAAAGTTTCACTGAAGCCATTGCTGATTCATATTAATATGAAAAAGGGAGAATATATAATTATATAATTATAGTTTTTCTGATACAGTCAGTTCTATGCGTGCTTTTCACAAAGATCAAGTGAAATGTTGGGGGGTTTTGAGGTAAACAGAGCACGTGCTTTCCTTAAGTGCACATCTGTATCAATCAATAAAGCAATTCAAGGGTTTTTTAATATGTAACAAATATTTAAATTTTCAAGAAAACCTACAGGGTCTGGATTCGCATTTCCAGAATTAGACAGCCTTTCCCAACACACCAGCAAAATTCCAGCTAACAAGCCCCTCTTGATTCAGAGATTAACAGACAGACCATTTTTTCCAATCAGCAGAGAGGCTAAAAATGGGGGGAAGAGGGGGAAACTAAATAAAAATGAAGCATTTCTGGAGCTCAAAACACTTCTGATTACTCTGGAAGCACATCCCGAGAGTTGAAGAGGAGCCTGTTGTTGGAGACCGCGAGCAGAGGCTGGGCTGGATGCGCATAAGCACCTTTAGCTCCTGATGCGACTGTGAAGGTAAATGGAAACACTTTTCTGTGCAGGAACACTAAGCTGGCTGACAGTTCAGGTGACAATTAAAAACGAGAACAGCCTTGATAGCAAGGCTCATGCTGTTGAGATAAGAAAATTGGCTCTTACTCTATCTTTCAGCTTATACACCAGTAGTGGAATGGCTTTCAAGGCTGTTTTATTCAGCTCCCTACCGTTCCCTCCTCAAGCTTTACTGCTTCCAGCAAACACACACAGCATTTTGCCTGCTCTCCAGAACTGCTTTTCCCTTTGTTTCTAAATCGCCACATACTTTCTCCAATATTTTTTTCCAGGTCTGGAGATTAGTTTGCTTGAATAAAGCATTCACCAGCATGGGTGGTGAGGAGAAGGGGAAATATTCATGTCTTTGCAACTAAATATAAGGGAAGATTGCACTCCCCTCCACCTCTCCTTTCTCAGTCAATAGAGCATCGCTGAAGAGCGACTGGGAGCACCTCCCTCTCTGCAGGGATTATGTAGGTGTGTAAATTAAGAGCCAAGGCTCACTTAGTTAGATGAAACAAATCTCACAGTATAAACAACCCTCTTTCCTCTTCAGAAACAAAAGGTGGTTTAAAGCTGTATGAACAACAAGTAGATTTACAGCCATTTTAGGAGAAGACTCAGAGTCTCTTTCACCTACGCCATGCTCCTGACTATGTCTGGTTGCCCCTTGTGGCACTGAATAGCAGAATTGTGTAAAAGCCATGTTATTTATTTAGATAGTACTGTATTATTAAACTAGACTATGTATTGCTCCGCAATATTGTATTATAAATCAAGAGCAAGTCACCTAAATTCACTAACCATGTTTAGCAAATGCACTTGCAGGATGTTTTGAGGTTGAGGAGGGATAATATGCTTTCAGACTGTAATACATTAGGTACTTCCAGGCCATCTTTTCAACCATCTCCCTACGAGCATAAGATATTTCCACCCACTCCATCAAAATTCTTGCTGTTTCTCGCACAAATTCTCTCCGAGGGAAGGCACCATCACATGCAGAGACTTTCAGTAAAATTGCAAGAATTCTAGCAGACAGACAGCGGTCCTGACCTGTAGGTCACACTGCCTGTAAAGTGGAGACCAAATGCAAGGGATATACTTGGAAGGGGCATAAGTGAAGGGGAATCTACATTGGATGCTGCTATATTGCAGAATGCCATAGCTACAACAACAGTACCTTTTCTAGGATTTTGAAAGCAATTACCAGTGAAATAAAATTTCAGTTTACACAGGGGGCCAAAGTAGTTTTTCCACTTTCATCTTTCTCTTTCTGTCTTTCCTCTGTGTCAGGGGAAAGGATAAGGCCTCCCTTTCTTCCATAACTATGCACTGAACAGATAAAGTTTCTTTACCAGATAATACTGTAGTAGATAGTTTAAAAAATCCCAGTATTCTTAATCTGCTAATAGTGTACTGCAATTCATTTTGAACTACAGGCGTAGTAAGACAAACCTGGAGGCTGGCAATAAATGTATGTGAACACAGAAACTTAGATTTTTATTTTATTAAAGGAGAATGCCAAGGGAAATCCCTTCCTGAGACAGGCTAGTGAATACAGGAATGAGTGAGAACAAGCTGAGCAAGAGCGAGTGAGGAAGGGAAACTGAGAGAAAGGACCAAGCCAAAATGCTTTAGACTCTGTTCTCTCACTGAAATTGGTAGTGAACTCCCTGCTTGTAGTTCCATTCACAAGTAACAGCCTTGGTTTTGATAAGTTGTGTTTGCTTTTCTGTAAAAAATAGCCCAGTTAATGACATGTTCCTATCCCTTCCCACCTCCCACTTCCCTATAAAAGCTGTCATTCTCTTATTCAACATTTCTTTACCTTCACCAAAACAATCACCATGATCTTAACCTCCAGTTTTTACACTGCTTATATAGAAAGGCAACTACAATAAAGCTTCTTAAAGTGTTCAGGTCTGTAAAAACCTTCCTCCTCTTCCAAAACAGCAACAAACCAACCACCAAGTGCAGAAGTCGATTGACACATCCATATATCAAATATAACCTTGTAACTTCCATTCATGCTAAGTGTCAGTAAACTATTTTAGTAGTTTTAATAGTAAAAATTCTGTGAAAAATGACCATGAAGATGCCAGAGGATTAGCTTTATTGTCTTGGCACTCTTACATGTGTTACACTGCAACAAATAACAAAGCTGAAGCCATTGTCCTTCTCTTTCGCATTTGGAGATGACTCGGCAAGACTCTGAACTTAACTGCACATTGCAAAGAGCCTTCTGCACTGCAGCTGTTACACACACCTGGGATTTTATCAGTTAACCCACCAGTTTTGTTTTGAAGTCTTGCCAGCCCACCAAGCGAAAGTACCATCACAGGTCCCATATCAAAATATTGCAGTGCTCCTGGAAAATCAAACCTTGAAGTATCAGCGATGAAATTTCAATCTTTACTACGGAATAACTGCAAGAAGTTTTCAGGCTGATGTACTTGAAAATACACATGTGGATAGCCACAACATACAGGAACCAAGAAGCAATGAGAAAAAGCAAGCCAATGAATATATTTCTTCAAAGTATTTTTTCAAACAATGAAAATGCAACAGTAAGCTTAAAGGGACACACTTGCAGTTGGCATGAAAGGCTGAAGGTAGTGATACACTGTTAATTAACAATTGCAAGATAAACAGCAGAGATCACTTGCACAAATGAACAAAATTAAGCTATGGTTCCATTAATGTTTTCTTTTGAAAGATAGGGGAGGTGTCAACTTTGTATGGCTGCTGACTGTCCACCCCCTAAATAGCACAGAAACAAGCAGTTTACCATATGGCCCCACCACCAGTTATTTTTGTATAATTTCAGTGCAAGGATAGGAAAGAATAACTGAGGTCAGAAACCTCTTAGGCCTCTTCTACCACTAAAAAGACCATTCACAGAACCTCATCTGCAAGCAGAAGCAGACTGAAAGAGCGTTAAGACTAAAATCCTTTTAGAAGCATTAGTAGCTTTTCAGTAATTCCCATACACACCTCACTTGCAGACTTTATCAGAAACATACACCCATCCCCAAGTGCACAAATAACACCAGACGTACCTTGCTCGTAAGTAAAGGCAACTCAAGCTGTAAGCATCGGGCTGAAATAAGTGGTGTAAGGCCATAGAGCCTGGAGAATTTGACACACCGAACATACCTGCCAAAAAGAAAGGTCCATAGCTTCCCTCCCTATTTAGCAGGCACATTGCAGACGCGTCCTGAGTCTCGTTCCTTTCCCCTACTTGGTGTCTACCTTCCCCTTGCATTACCCACTCCCTGTGGCAGCCACAGTAGCTATTACTCTCCAGTGTGCTTAAAACAGCAACATTTTATCCCTCAGCTAGCCCCTGGGGGGCCAATGTAAGTCACAAATACAACATGAGAAATATATGTGAAGGACAACTTAATGAGCACTATCCATTTGAGCCTCACAGACATTAATTGCTCCATTCTCCTCAAAGCTTTAGGAACAGAAGTTCCCACAGGATAGCAAGTTGGCACAAGGTGTTTTCTCCCCAGTAACTGCCCTTGGTTGTTTCTATTTTGTACTTAGTGTGGTACAGCTGATGGGTAATAGGTTGCTCCTAGGTCAAAGCTGCAAGATATTAAAATGACTAGCAATAGCCATTTATGGTGCTACTGTGCTTTTATCTTCCTTTCTCACCTGATTTCATAAGAGAAGAACACACAAGAGTTCCAGGGGGATGCTCTCTGGCAGGAAAGTGGCAGGCAGTAAGACTGCTCTCTCTTTCTAGCTGACGAGTTATTCTGGCAAAGGCAGCTGTTGGAACCAAGCTGGAAAATCAAAGCAAAGGCAGTCATGCTGTGCTATTTGGTATACTACTTATATAGAACTTGCTTAGCATTAGTAGCTAAATTTGCTGAAGCCTTAGACTGCAAGCTGTGAACTTTCACCTGGATATGTTGAACTTTTACCTAGTTAAGTAAAAGAAGGCTCCAGAACCGGTTCAAGCCAGAAGATAGGAAGATACATTCATTAACAGAAGCTGCAACCTTAGAGGTAAGGAAAGAAATGGCCCATCTAGAGGCAATGAAAAGACCCAGTGAAGATGGTAAGACCCCAGACCCTAATATTACTACTGGTCTGAACTGTCACATGAGGGGTGGAGAATTTAGATTGTAAGGCTATAATTGACCAGGGATTTCTTTGTTTGAGGTCCCTCTTTGGAGGCACCCAGCTCAAGCTGTAGCTCTATTAATAAAAATGACTTTATAGAAGAACATGTTTTCAGTATATTGATTCAGCGGAAACCTAGAGTCGAACCCTGTTATGGCGGCTGGCATGCATAATTTCCATAACAGTCAGGACAGTGCTTGTGATCACATAATACTGAGTAACTTCCAGAAGCTCAGGTAGGAAAAGGGGTCAATGCCTGTATGTATGGCCTGATCTTCTGTTCATAGCAGGTCAACAGCAAGCAATAGATTTCAATATTTGTTTGCATTGTCATCAAGCTAAACATAAAATGAAGAGTTTAAATAGATGCATATCCCACCTCCAAAGGTGACACTCACACAAAGGGCAAGGTTTTGTGGGTTGGTTTGTTTGATAGGGTGTTTTTCTGTTCATCTCATCCATATGTCATCCCACTCAAAAGGGGGAAAAAAAAAGTCCTCATTCAGGTTGGGATCAGAATTTAAACTGAGGAGACTGGAGTGCTGGGGGACACAATTTGAGAAAACTTGTCAGAAATGTTCTGATGCCACAAGTATTGATTACTGGGGTATTATTTAATCCATCCCACTGCTCAGTTTGTGTAATGTTTCCATTGTGCCTCAGAGGAATGGCACTTCTGGGGTGCCAAATTCTGGAAATTCTAAGAAGTGACAAGTGTCAAACCAAGCCACTCACCTCCCACTTCTGCAAGTTCCTTCTCTGCATGTCACAGAACTCTCTCTACAGCAAAGCTGCCTGTATTGGATGGTACCATTTCCCCAACAGTTTTCTCCAGCTTATTGACAGGATCTCAAACAATGGCAGAGAGCCACTTTAGAATCCAAAGCAATTTCCATTTAATAGCCATGAGCTTCAGTGAAAAAAAACTTCTTGCCCAACCTACCCAAAGTTTATGCAGAATACCTCAAGACTAGACAATAGGAAGCAGGGCAGTTACCAGAATTTGTAATTACTTCTCAGTCAGTGATCCAAACCAAGATGGGTAGTAGGTATTTCAAGTACCATGCGTATGGACCTCACCTATCATATCATCAGTGGGGCATCCCACATGGGTTTGACTTATTCATACACATATTGTGAGGGAATGAAAGGGTACTTTTGCAAACTGAGGTAGATGGCACCCAGAAGTATAGCTCATATGTAGCATACTTAGCCTTTTTGCACGGTCATCCACAACATATTCTGTTGACATGTAAATTGGAGACCATTTTATATTAAGTTTTGAGAAAGGGGATTTTCTCAGCCTGTTAACAGCTTGGGGTGTAAGTCTTGACAAGAAAATATGTCTCCCCAGATTATAATGAAGGCAGTCTCACTTCACAGACCTAACTTCTGTAAGACGCACTTGATCATGCACTGGCCCCCTGACATCCTAAAGGTATAGCAGCAGATTTATTCATTAAAAGACTGTATGAGTAGAGTTAATCTCCTCCCTACATTGCTGACTAACTCACCTAATATCACTGTGATGGTTTCATTTTTAAGAAAATCCATAAGAGAACAAACCATTTTATCATGGAGGTATATATACAATTAAATAATAAGAGCAGGAGGAACCCACTCTCCCTTCCACACACAGTAGAAACACTAGAATCATATCAGGATCTGGAAAAATTATATTTCAAAGTTTGGGGAGGAAACATAAAGTAGTCCTGAAATGGCAATGAAGCTACTATTCTTTCAGTTAGGGAAAAAAAGTAAAAATCACATAACACCTCTTCTGAATTACATACTTCCTCCTGAACCATTTGCATATTTTTCTATTGACTTTCAAAAGACTTAAAAGCAAAATTAATGTGCTTTACCGTGAATGCCAGGAACAAAATTGCAGCCCACCAAAAGTTGCACAAAAGGAGGACAGAGCTGATGTGCACAGTAATGCAAGATTTTTCTTTTTTTTTTTTTTTCTTTAAGACTTTCTTGTAGAAATAGAGCCAGCTAAGCACAAAGCTAGAGGTTATGTCTTTTTTATTCATGCCCCAGCCAGCTGTCCTGTATATTCTTACACTGTGCTTGCTAGCCTGACTTTCAAAGAGATCTTACATTATATGAAGTGGCCCAACAGGGACACAGAGAAGTAAACATCAGCAATCTCTTCTTTAGCCTATCCAGCCTGAAGCAACTATTTCTTTACTTGACATTCCTTTAAAAAACATAGTCTAAATACCTTGCCTTCTGTGGATTTGTAGGATAGCAATGCTCTGAGTAGCATTGTATAAACTTCAAGACGCATGCAACTGTAATGGTTCAGGAAAGAAAGTTACAGAGATTTGACAGTATATTCTGAGTATAAGAGATTTCTCACTACTTTACTGAGGAAGGAACATGTTATGAGATCAGTAAAGACAGTCCTTCTGTCCACTCTCAGTCTCCCAGCATCATGTATGTGGTGTATAGCACCTATATACCTAATAATATGCACCTATGTATGTGTATAAGTATTTATTCTCATGTGTAACAGTTACTAATCCACCCCAGAGATAAAGAAAGGATTTTTTTTCTTTCCCCACTTCTTTTTAACAGACACACCCAATCCAGTGCAGACTCTATAGCAAGGGAGCTGTTCCCTCTGAGAACCTAGAAGACTGGGAGAAACAAAAACACCAGCTTTCATGTTCCTGTAGACAAAGGTTTAGGATACAATTATTACTTCTGTTTCTAAAAAGCTTATAGACATGTATTACTGTACAGATTCCTACTACCTAAATGCTTTATTTCACGTCTGACTTGTAAATCACTGTCTGTTGTTGACTTATATATAATATTAGTCTTGATTTGATGAATATTTCCCTAACTGCTTGAACCCTCTATTGAATCCAAAAGGTATCTCTCATATGACTCATTCGGTGGAAAGGTATTTGAAAAATCTTTTATGCAAAACTAAAAGATTTCATCATCAGCCAACCCTCCCTTTACTTAAAACAGGGATCTTTCCTTAAACGTTGAATTAAGTTTCCACTCTGAGCCAGGAAAACTCATCAATTCAGCACATGAAAATTCTGTAATCCTTACCGCTCTAGCTCCAACAGGGTCCAGTTAGTATTACTGGAATAATCCTCTGACTGACTGGTATCCCACAATCACTTGACAGTTGACAATCTTCATGTAGATGAAGCTTTTCCTAACTTTCACTCAATTTTTCCCATATGATTGGATCACAGTAGTGATAATATTTGTCTCCCATTTACCAAGCACTTGACCTCATTTACTGTCGTTGGTGTTAATCACACCTCAGTTACTGGTCTGAAGATCTCCACCACCTTTCATTGTCCCTACATGAGAAAGGGAGACATAATACATGTTGGTCATGTTCAGATCTTTATCTTTGTAAAGTGTAGCAAAGATTAAACTGAATTCTCTTCTGTCATTGAACAGCATTACTTACACATTTTTCCTTTAACATGCTAGTACCACGAAATTTGCAATTTTTGCAGGAGATCCATAACTGAGTTTCACTGCTGGAAAATCTGTTGGGCTGATCTTCAACTCACTAGCACAAACTGGGACTCTATGAATAATGTATTCTTCCACTTGCTTCCAGTTCCAAAAAGATTTGGGGCTTTGAATGATCAGGGATTCAAGGGTTTTCATTGGTTATTTCTGCTAACCTAAGCAAAAAGTGAACCTAACATCACTTTTACTTACAGCATTTTTAAATGAGTCAATTAAAAAAGCTGAAGGAAATTCAGAAGCAAAACTCCAGTAAATGCAGTCCCATTTTCCATTACTTCTTAATAACTAAAACTCTCACTTGGGTCCCCAAAGTTCATGTTTTATTTAGAATAAGCATTTGAAAATTAATTTTTTGCTTTCAGAAGAAATTCTTGTCTTGATTTGGTGTTAAGATATTCTGTGGTGGATCTCTTTCAACATCATGTTTTGAATTTGTTCTCTTCTATGCAATTATTAAATACTTACAGACCCGTGTTCAGTATGTCCCCCATGGCCACAGGCATCCTACTTCTGTGGCCACAGAAGGCTAGAACTTCAGATGAATGTCTGTGACTTCAGTAGAGGTATTCTGTAATGTGCTTGATGAATGCAAAAAAGATTTGTGATACATTTTGTCATTTCTATATTACAAATGAGGATGATGTTATGTAAATCAGAGAACACTAAAATCACAACCAAATTTTCCTTAACAAAATTCCAGGACCAGACTGCAACCTATAATTCAAAAAGCTAACCATTTTTGAGAGAAAAAGAGAATATGGTTCCCAGTCATAAAATGATTTGATGATCTTCAAGACACATCTAGGTTTTGCCCTTTGAATTAGGGAAGATTTCAGTCATCACAGCAAGCTCAGATAATCATTAGTACAACAGGTAAATTCTTGTGGCGCACGACATCAAAAATTAATAGAGGATGATGGAAGCTGCTCAAAATGGGGAAAAATACATCTTCTTTGGCTCTTAATAGGTGTTTAGCTATGTTAGACTGACAGTTGAGGGCCATTGCTACACACTACAATAGCCATTGTTTCCATTTTCCAAGCTGCTAAAAATCACTGTTATCCTTTCTGATTGCTGCAGCACTAAATATCTGATTAAAGAAAAGCCTTTCCAAAGTGCTAGCAATGGCTTTGTTAAAATGCTGGATAGCTTCACAATCCTTGCAATCAAAACTTCTATTCCTAGATCCCTATCCTCCAAAGCATTTAAATAAATAAATAAAACCTGAAGATTAAAGGTGTTTAGGGTTGGGGGTTTGGTTTTTTTGTTTGTTTGCATTTTGCCTTAGGAGTATGAGAGTACTACATACTGCTTATTAAAGAAAAAAATGCCAAGAAAAACCTTTTGCATCAAGTCTGAAATATTAATAATAGGGATACAACTTCTACCATGGAAGGAGGTTCCAAATACAAATTCTGTTGAGCCATTTCATTAGCTTTATGCAAACCCTTTACCAATAAAACTGCGAAGTATTAAAGGGCATTGTATTCTTTCACAAAAGACAGACACATTAGCTCCTTCCCCAAAATATATAGAACTGTTATTTTAATGGCCAAATCCTCCTCGTATAGTGTAGACCAGAACACTGTAAACAGATTGTTTACAGTGTCTTGAAGTCTGACACACATTGAAATACCTGATTTACCCCCAAAAGCATCTGATCCATTCAGCATAACAATTCACAAAATAAGAGGCCAAAGTTTTATGTTCTTTAGAAACAATAAGATTATTCCTCTTAGGATAAAGTTCTGCCAGAAATCTTTTATTTTAGGAAAGGGGAAAAAAAAGAAATATAAATACACACACACAGCTTTGGAAAGATTCCTGTGAATACATTATTTTTATCGGAGGATTTTCATTAGTTCTATGTTCAGTACGTTGTTTCCTAGCTACTGGAAACATATTCCTGTCTATCATGCCATAAGTCAAAATCAAGCATTCAATAAACTTTTCCAAGACCAGTTTAACACTTTTTACAGAAAAATACAAGCTGAAGAAGTAAAGTGGTGTGTTTCAGACAGATAAGCCCATAAAAGAAAAATCAAGATATATATCCAGTCAATTCTGTTCCAGTTCCACCCAGCACACACAGAGTTGAACAAACTACATAGAATATTGTGGTATCCCAAAACTGCAGACACTTAGGAAATTGTACATTACTATTCCAGGGCTCTGGAAGAATACCTGACACTTAAATACTGAAGTACATACACGTGCCTCTAAAACCAGTTACAGTTAAACCATTGTTTTAATGCCATTTAATCAATCCATTTCTAACAAAATAAGATCAGAAGCAATGGAGCCATATTCCAGTCTACTCATCCAGGGCTCTAATATGAATGAATAGCAAAGCAGCCTTATTCTGGGGATTAGAGGTCTGGTTTGTTAGCAGCAGAGCTAGGAGTGCTGTATGATATCACTGGAGACAGACTTCCTACTTGTGCCAATCCCACCGATCTTATTTTTCCCATTCACTGTAAATTCACAAATGGCCATGGGAAGGAAGAGCTGGTACTGACTGGTAGGCTGGTGTCATGGCCACAAGGCACTGTCAGTGTCTCCACATTTCTTTCCTGAGGAAGATTTAAAATTCTTTGCTGGGATCCAGCTCCTTCTGTAGGAACATCTTATCTCTGCCCAGGTAGTAACTGGTCCCTAAAAGAAATACATGTATGACTTACCATGGGGAATATTGTGATCTCACCAGTAACTAGAATTCAATACTTTTAGCTTGTCATTTTTAAAAAATAAAAAAAGAAAGGCAAAAAAATCCCCCACCTCTTTTGTCTTTTGTCGCTGTCCACATCAAACTGAGGTACAAGGAAAGAGAATAGGGAGACTGAAGCAGACTGCTTCTCTCAAGTAACCAAAATTAATCCCCAAACCCATGAAACATTTTAAGACACTCTTATACATTCACGACACTACTTGTTATTTAAAATGATCCAAACAGAAAAGTTACTAAAACTCACAACATAGAAAAGATCCCATGTGATTTTGCCAGTCAAAGTGATCATGTTTCCTGTGTGGCTTCTGGTGTAATAGGAAGTCATTGTAAGACTGAAGCAAAATGTGAAATGCGTTAACCTGGCTGTTGCAAGGAGGCCTTCTGCAACTCTAAAATACAATTCTATGAATCACATAATCATTTAGGTTGGAAAAGACCTCCATGATCATCGAGTCCAAACGTAAACCATATGAACAAGACCTAATGGAAGTTTTTCAAGTATTTGCTCATGGATTGTTCTTTCTCATAAATAGCACCTCTCTTTTCTTAGAGGAATAGCAACAGTGTGGTATTTTTCTTATAACAGGGTTTTACTAAAAGTCTTGGAAACTTTGTCATATCATCTTACCTAACAGAACTGGTGAAGCTTCAGGAAGACAAGTAGTAGATGAGTTACAGTACCTATTCCCTCCACTATAAAATCCTGAAACCTAGAAATCTGACTTTCAAATTAGCGCAACATTTTTACTGATTCCCTGAATCAATGCTACTGATTTGCTGATGGTCAGCAAATTCATACTGGCGTTATTGTACATAACTTCTCTGGACAGTTGTGTAGGAGCTTAATTTGACTCATCTACATTTATATATCCAAATTTCATTGTGAACTGGCCAACAGAATGAACTCTCACTGATGACAATCAATGCTGGGCACCTCAGATTTCACCATCTAACACCTAAAGTAGATACCTCATAAGGAGACTAACAATGTACTGGAGGAGAAATAAAAGCTGTTTAACAGCAAATGAGCAGACAGCTCTTCAGGCCTCATACCATATCCTACACTTCAGGAATCCCAGAGAGTTTATCATTCATTACATGGAGCAGATTAATATTTTAGTGCAATCCGTGTACCTTATCCAGACAAAGATGGAGGGCTGAGGCTGACATTCAATTGTCTGTGCTTTTTTAATGCCAACATCAGAAGTTAGCCAATAACCATTATATTCTCTTGGGGCGGGGGCGGGGGTGTGTGTGTGAGACTGGCAGCTACCAGAAATTAGATTTCAGAAAGTATTAAGGAAGATAAAACTAAAGGATGGCAATTAAATGGCTTTTCTATTTTATGATAAAACACTCTGCAAGTGTATTCTAGTTTTTTCCACTTATGAAGTGAACTTCTTAGGTTTTATGTATACTATCCAGTTCTTCTAAGAGAAAGGGTGACAATATCAGGCCTGGAAGCCTAAACTAATGTTGATCTTCATCTCTATGGCAATTTCAAACTCAGCTGAGTGTGGTACTACCTGAACTAGGGTCCACTGCCAGCACCCCAAGATACATAACCTCTTACGGTCCTGAGTCCTTGACTTAAAACAGGCATGGTGATATACCACCATGCTACAGAGCAACTGACTTGATGCACTGGCTAATTCCAGCATCCTCTGCCCTCACAGATAGAAGGGACCAAGTATCACGTAATACAGGTTTTCCTGGAATGTTGTTTCCTCCAATCATTGTCTTATGTTCTTGTGATTAAAACCATTTACCAAGTTTACATGAGTTTACAAGTAACTTATGGTTTTCCTGGCTTTGCTAAACACTTTCCCAGACTTACAAGAAAGAAAAAGGCCCTATAAAAATCCTCCTTCGTTAGGTCACCCTCTAAATACTTATATTAAGCCCCATAAATCAAGAAGGAGTCTTGTGGGAAAATTGAGTTTTCTTTCTTGTGAACTTTAGTATTCCCTAACTTCTGAGATGTTACTACATACTCTTTTTTCCTCCTAATAAGAATAATGCTGTTGCTGCAAACACACCAAATACAATGTATTTCAATATATGTAATGCAATTTATCAATTAACCATTGATATTGGCTTGGAGTAAATGAATAAGAGCCCTAAAAAAGCACAGCAAACACAGCTGCCTTGTCTCCCTTTCAAACAGTATCTTGAAAGACTTGAGTACCAATAAACTCAAAATTGTGCTTTGCTCAGCTACTCTTAACTTCTCCTCTGGCTTTAGAGGCTGTTCTTTGTTCAACTGCTATCTTAATGCTATCTTTACTAATCTTTCATCATTGTCTGAGAATGCTTGTGCAGGAACAATTCTCCTCCACGGAAATGTAAACATTCCAGGTGAACTTGCCACTGAACTTGCCTTTTGATTTCCCCTACTCTTGATGAATATCAGTAACTTAAAGTTTACTAATATATTGGGTTAATGCTACATTTAGACTAATTAAGAGGCAGAGAAAAGATCCCCTATTTTGCTACATTCATAGGATCAAGGCCAGCTTCCTTACACTGTCCCACCACACTGCTTCACCACCCAGTGTCTCTCTTTAAAACGATAGAAAAAGATCAAATTACTTTAGCTTTGTCCTCCCCTCAGTGTGCCAGCTTGTCTCAGCTCAGCTTTAAAACACAATCCTCTTGCTCATTGTAAGCTGCACCTGAACCTCACTTCCATAACCCAAATGAAGATACAGAACAGTTACCTGACGACAACATGAAACAGGAATATCACCTACAAAAAAATCTGAGGCATCTGATAATGACAGGCAATTTAGTTATGGGATTCAAAAACCCTATATTCCTAATGGTTGTGCTGTGAAGATTTTCTTCCCTATCAAGTCAAAACCTCCATCAGGAAAGATAATTGCCAAATTTCCAACCTCCAATAATTTCTTCTCTTCACCTAAGCTTGGTACCTTCAAACACCCTATGTAATGGCAGACCATCTATTAAAAGAGTCCTCTAAACTATCAACAATTAACACATTTAGCAAAGCAGCCAGAAATCTTTTTTTTTTTTTTTTTTTTTGCCTGAATATAAGATGTGGAAGAATAAATCAAGACCAGAATTTTAATAATTTGAGCACAGGCAGCTGTTTGGATCAAGAACTTTCCACCCAGTGTGTCAGTTCATGCACTACAGACACTGAAACTTCATCTATGAAGGTAAGGATGTGTAAAGTGGAGAAGGAACATCTGGATCTAGGTGTTATCAGATGCCTTCACAGGTAATTTTCATACTTCATTGGCAATTACAGTTGTAAAATAGCTCCTCCACCATCCTTTAGCTCACTGATGTATTCCTGATGCAGCACCCTAGTCACTGCAAAATTGATTGCAGTGTAGAATCACTGACCTACCAAATTTTATACTAATTTATCACAATAGGCATAATAAAAGATATCACGTTGTTAAGAATAATTCATGCCACTGAAGTAATTAAAACACACACACGAAAAGACACGAAAAACCTGGCTGAACAGAAGGAGGGAAAATTATCGATTACATTTTGTAACCAAGCCAATATGCAAAGATGTAGGCCACATAAGAGGAGAGAATTGTGGAATAAATTTGCTGAATGTTTTCCTTTAAATACAATTTTTTTTCACTGAAGCCAAACTGAACAATTTTCACAGGATGATGTTTCAGAAATAATCCAGTTCGTGGCAGATGATCAGGCCATCAGGTTAGAGGGTGAATCAGTATAGCAGACTTGCAGAAATATTCCGATCATACACTCCCCCAAGACCTCAGTTTGATCTCTTCTATTTATTTTTTCAAGAGACTGAAATATTTTGATATCTGGTCTTTTGCAGCAGTATTTCAGGGTGGGATACCTTCAAGTTATTTTAGAGACAGCGCGTAGTGACTTTGCCTCTTTCCTTTGTTAGGGTCTTTGAAGAAAGAGGAGAGCAGTTTAGTGCTAGATTTAGCGTTCTTTAAACCTTCCAAGACCTCCAAAGGCAAGCAGACATCTAGCAAACAAGAGATGCCACAATTCCTCTCAAACTTTTTCATTAGTTTATATGTTTGCTTCAGAGCACTGTCATCATTACAAGACTCCAAATTAAAGTTCTCTTCAATCACCACTATGAATGCTGTAAGATGTTTCTCCTTCAAAGCCATGGGGACTAGCAGGGGATGTGGGAGGGCTTTAGGACAGAGCCATTCTTCATGGGCACCCTGAAATGCTAGAATTGTAAAATGACTGTGTAAAACTCACAAGGTTTCATCTGTCACATGGAACCTTTAAAAGAGAATTCAAGAGTACTGACAGAGAAAGCTTGACCATGATATTTCTTCATAATTTCCCCTGTTTGCAGGTAGCCAAAGGGCTCTTATTTCTAATGCCCCTATTATATCAACTTTCACGAGAAATAAATTCACCTTAAAAAAAAACCAAACACAAAAACTCTACAGAGTACAAAAGAAAAGCTATATATAGAGCTGCCACTGTGCACATTATCAGCACAAGAATTTCATCTTCCATTCAGTGCATTATGCTCCTGACGTATGCTTTCTATAAATAGACTCCACTCCAATAGTCTCTCTTTACAGTTATCTTGTCATCACCACTGAACCTGCATTTGCCAGTCTTGACTTGGTATACTTCCTTTTTTTTCTTTTTTTTTTTTAAGTAATAGCTTTTTTTTTAAAATCCTATGCCTCACAGGACTCTATCTGTACATGAAGAGCTTTATAGCACACAATTTTCAGTGATGATTAAAC
Source organism: Phalacrocorax aristotelis (assembly GCF_949628215.1). Taxonomy (NCBI): domain Eukaryota; kingdom Metazoa; phylum Chordata; class Aves; order Suliformes; family Phalacrocoracidae; genus Phalacrocorax; species Phalacrocorax aristotelis. The sequence continues at coordinate 41,007,045 of NC_134277.1, forward strand.
CAGGAGAGACAATAGAATATGCAAACAGTAGATAACACTAAACTTGCTTAGGTGATGAAAGCCTCTAATCTCTTAAAGAGATGTTGACTTATGCTCAAGGGATTTTGTACCGCTGTACAATTCTGAAACATTATTACAAGCTACTGTTCATTTTCAGGCAGTAGGGCATTTTTTTTTTCTCCAGGAGCATATTTTTGGAAGCAATATGTAACAAGGAAGTGTTAATACCTGAATATGTGGGATTCTACAGTAGGATTATGTTTCAGTGAACTAGACCTTATTAAAATGTAACAGTTTTCTGCAATACAAAATTAATTTCATAAAAGAGATCCAATTCTGGTTGCAATATGTTTTCATGACAGTTTAAAAAAATTAGAGAACTCTACTAGTTTAAAAAGACAACAAAATGAAATTCACAAACACTTAAAAATTAATAATATCACCAACTTGATCAATCGCAATGTCATACTAATATCAGTATGAAAATTCATGCATAAATTTTTTTGTCTCAGTTGAGGAATCCCTAGTACTTAACACAGAACTGTTTAGATTGTAAATTAGGATGTTTAAGGACAGACAACCCTTGTAGGAAACAGTTTATCCATCAAAAAACACTGATTGCTGATTCAGAATTATTTGCAAGAATAATTATCAAGCCCAATTCAGGAATAATTTTGGTTGAATGGAAATGCAGTGCTGTGGAGATACTTTCTCATATCCTTTCATTCAGCATTTACAAAATTCACTGAATTAAAGTGGGAAATTGATTCAGATCTCTCTTCCCAGGCACATATTCTTGCCATGAAACATAGAGTATTCCTGTGTTGAACTTTCTCTAGTTTATTTCATAGCAAATATTTAGCAAACCCAGGAAGAAAACAGGGTTTTAATCCCCATTTAAATGAGTAAACTGGCATTTCAGTCTCTGTTCTGGCTTGGACAACAAAAAGATGTGAACAAGCTGATGTGCTCCTGATCTTGAGTGTCCTTCAATGTTGCCTATAAGGGAGAGTACAACGCCACTACCACCATCAAAATATGAATCTACTCCTCACATTTTATTTAAAACTCACAAAACTCATTTTCTTTTGTGAGAAAATTGAACCATTTGAGTTTCAAGTTCAGGTAAGCAGGAGGATTTCCTGAACCTATTACGTATACACACAGCTGCTGCATGTGGTGCACTCCTGAGGACAGCCATGACTTAAAGACTTCATTCTGTTAAAGGGTAGCTGAGTAATTTGCCTGAAAACAAACTGAATTTTGCAAGAGTTTATCTTTATGAGTTGTTATTTTTTAAGGAAATAAGGCAAGTTCTGAGAATTAATCTCCTTCTATCCTCCTTCCGGATTCAATACAGGCACACATAAACCCGTGACCTCCATCAAGCATCCTCCTCCTTCAGTAGCCCGTGCTGAGGCTTATTTGACTCAGTGACCACAAAAGCCCTAGAACATGAAAATAAGTGCAAACACTGCCAAAAAAGCTGCATAAACTGCTAAAAAACCCTGCAATAGCAGGTTTTCTTCTCCTACTACATTCCCTTTGCCCTGAAAGTTTGCTGTGCACATTTCAGAGTCAGCAGCAGCCAAAAATAACACAAATATCTGTGCCAGAGCTTTTAAGGATGGCATTCAAGTCAGAACACCCTAATAAATGGTGCCAGAAACTGCTGTCCTACTTATTCTGACAACCTCTAGCTTGCAACCGCCATTTAATGAGAGAAAACTGTCAAAAATGTGGCCACTTATATAAAGATCAGAGGTGAACATGTAAATACTCTATCTCATCATTAGAGAAGGATTATGATGGCTTTGATCATTTCTGACAGAGAGTCTGGATTTGTGTCAGGTATACTGATTTAGGTGTAGAGTCAGACACAAAGACGAGAAGCAGGACAGGGGTTCAGGGAGGTCATTGTTTCTCCTTAGATGGCGTTCTGTCCTATGGCTCAGACGCTCCCAAATGAGCAGGTTGCTGGACAGATGCTAATGAACTGGAGGTGGCAGAACGGTGTGATATAACAGGTAAGGAAGAACAGGCAGTACCAAAGCAGATCAGACAGCAGGAGGAGGAAGGAAATTCAAGTGACAAGCAGAGAAGCCAGAGGGGACAAGTTCTGAAGTTTGACCATGACCACAGATGAGGGAAAAATGCAAGCAGCAATAGAAAAAGAAACAACATGAAGACTGGCTTTGCTTAAGCATAAGAGGAGGTAGAATCAAGAAATAAAGAAGTGGAAAAGGAGGAATTAGAGGAGGAGGAAGGAAGTGTTGAGGATAAGCAAATGGAGAAAAATTAGGATGCATGGAAAGAAGAATCAGTGTGGTTTTCCCTGGCTTAGGGCTGAGAAAAAAAGCTATTGTGAGTAGTGTTCCAGCGGCAAAATAGGACAACATGAGCAAATGAAAAACTCCATCAGCTGGAGAATACATGGTGGAAACTCCCAGCAAAGGGACAGGAGTTAACCTGAAGTTAAATGGTGTCCACAAAACATTTATTTAAGCACACTAGAATTGTTGGCAAAAACATCTCCTTCAAAGAATTCCTAGAAGGGAAAAAAGTCTGTGCAGTATTTTTTGCAGCAGTGTAGCAGACGAGAATTAAACAGAAAAGACATTGTCTCCAAAATCTTCTTTATTACTTGCAACCTGCTTGATGAGGAACAGGGACAATAAAAGGAGGAAGAGGTTCCTTCATTCCAATTAAAAGATTGTCATTTGAGGACAAAGGGATACTTTGTTCTTAAGGAGATCTCTCTCAGTCATATTCATAGTTTTTAAACAATACAAGACTGCTCCTATACCCTTGAAATTTAAAATTCTTACAGAAAAAATAAGTCCAAACCCCAGCTTGAGACATAAAACACAGTCTAAGCCTACCTGCAAGCAGAATAGATACAGAAAGAAGTTATAGATTGAATAATTTCAACTTTGATCTTTAATTCAAACCAATAGACTAAAGACAAAATTAGAAAGTTGTGAATAAGAAGGGGGGGAAAATCCTTACATACATGCTTCATTTCAAAGATTTTTAAAGTGTTCTTCAGAAAGGTGGGAAAATAATTCAAGAGACTTCTCTATTAGAAATTCCACTATTGAAAAAGTGGATTTAATTTTTTCTGTGATTGACAAGACTACAAATTCTTCACTGACCCATGCAGCACCTAGCATAAAAATAAGTTAGCAATAATCATACAATAGATACTTCTGTGATTCTGATGCTGCAGTTCATTAGCAACGTCATAAAGGACTTCACTTGCTTGATTGTTGAATTTCAGTTCCATCTCCCTCAAAAAAGTATGAGTTTGCCTCTACAGAAAGCTAGGTTTTCTGTGGAGTTACTAGAAGCTTGTACATTTGTTTGTGAAGACTTGTGTAGTCCCTTTTCATTGCGCAGTGCAAGAGTCTCATTAGCTGCACTTCTGCTCAGGAAGGCTCTAGATAATGAGGTTGGGCAGGACAGTCATGAGACAGACCTGAAGTGAGCTTGGCTGGTGGAGGGGGACAAAAGGTGCCTCCAGGGCCTCAACAAATAAGGGGAGCAATAGGTAATGTTAAAAGGACTTACGCAACAAGGACTTTCAAGGGTTAGGTAGACAGGAGGGAAGGGTTCCTTGCAGAAAGTTAGGATGCATATGCTTTGGGGAGGAAGGGTAACTCATTGGGAACTGGGTTTTGGGAGATGCCAGAAAGCATGTCTGTGGGAAGGAGAGTCACAGATCTATCCCAGAAGGAGGGAAAAAAGGAAAGAGAAGAGGCTGTCTGAAAATGTTCAAAAGATAAACTGCCAGACAAATCACATAGCCTGTACACTCCAGATCTATCAGGGGGTTTTGCTCAAACATGTGCAATATTGATTCTTACCCGTAAGAATATTTTATTCTTCTAAGCCATGAAACTGAGCAAGATACACAACATATCTGTCCATGTCCAAAGCAACAGGCTGCAATGCATAAAGTCCCTTGTTCCATGAAGTTCTGCAAGTAGGTATTCTGCAGATTATATCCGGTCATATTAGGCTTTAACCTGTGAAGCTCATGATGACATAAGAGAGATCATTATAAGTTTTCAGAAAGATAAATGAAGCACACAGGAAGGAAGAGATTTTCCTAACATCATAGAGATGCTGTATGGCAAGAAACCAATTTTTTCTGCATTGCAGCCCAAGTGCCCTGCTTTGAAACCATATTGCTTGATAAGAATAGGATTCCTTTGTTGTTTGGACAGTCCCAGCCTTTCATTAAGTCACTTACACCCATCACAAGGCTCCCGTGGCTTCCAGATTACAGTAGAAGTTGTGAATGTAAATCAAAATTTTGCTGGCTATATTACTGCTATAAATGAACCATAATTTGTTTCAAAGGTTAAGCATGAAAGGGTTTTGCTATGGATTCACAGCCTTAGGAGACCACTTTCTCCACAGTGCACTTCTTGGTACAGGACAACTATTACAGGGTTATGTGCAGTCCCTTCATTGCTGCTGTAAGGCTTCCCCCTGCCTATCAAAGTCTCCCAGAAAAGAACACATTTATTTCCACAGATATTCAGAAAACAGACCCAAAGTAGAACTTACAGAATTCTTTGAAGTGTCACAAGTACCACAGATGTACCCTTCTCTCCAATTTGCTTCTTGAACTCACGTCTTTAACTCTTAAGTATCCATTCCCACCCCATCCCGAGCAGCCTCAGGAAAATACATGGAAAGTGTGCCCAATCCACTCTTGGCATAGCTCCATCGGAAGTGCACCAGGGATGAATCTAACCCCTGCCTTTAGTGCAGCATAGCGCTTAACTGCATTCATCTTGGTAAACTTCCAATTAAATTACAATGAATGCTGTTAGAAAGCATGTGTTTGGTTAGGGTTGCTGTTCCTTTTGTTCTTTTTTAATAAAAGCACTCTAAATATTCATTACCACCCACACCACCACATTATTCTTACAGGAAGAAAGAAAGCAACTGCTTGGATATTTTCTATAGGCAACTATCCATATTGCTGAACTGTCACTTAACCTAAAGCAATGCTAGTAAATTTGTTCAACTAATGATGCTGTTTCAAACAAGACATGCTGTGGAAAATAACGAGCACATAGCGGTGGACCTGATAAGCAGTTAAATCCAATTAAGTTATTGATGTCTAGTATCAATTAAATTATTGACGCTTATTCTGGGAGTTACAGAGTTGGTGAAACCTACCCCATGAGAGACAGTGTCACTTATTTGCTTTGTCATAGCAGTGTCCTATCACCCTATTAGAAATATCAACAAATCCTTGCAGTTTATTAGGAGCTGTAGAAATAGGAGGTAAAATAAGGATTGGAAAGCTGAAAGGATGACTCATTCATCTTTTTATTTTCCAGTCTGAGAAGAGAGCTATGGAAAAGAAAAGCACCAAACAGAAATCAAACAAATCAACAATAAATGGCTGTCTGTGAAGCACACAGGAGAGCAACGCCTTTAATCCCAGGGAACTGTCATTCACAAAGGGGGGGGAAAATCCTACCACACATTTGCAAAGATCAGCTGCCTTTGTTGCAGAAAAGCCTTTGACTACAAATAGGTTCCCCAGGATACTGGTCTTCAGACACACAGACTTTTCAGGGCGCAACTCTTTATTGAGACAGCTGATTCTTATGTCGCAGTGCCAGAAAAGAGATTGAAATGCAGTGCGTACTGAGATGTGGAGCAGGATTCAAATAGCCACTAACGGGGGACAGGAACAGTCCTGTACAGTTTGTGCCTCCCCACTATCTTCATTTTGACTCATTATACCTGCAAAGAAACACCAGTTTCACTGGCTATCTTGGGAAAATTTCTGAACAGAAAAAAGGTCTTTCTAATTGTGACTATGGTGCTCTCCTCACGGTCCTCACGTGGGATGGGACAGACAAATTCTACTTAGAACAGTTCTCTGGATATGCTAAAAACACACCAACCAACAAAGCAAACAAATTTTAAAAAACACACACACACACACAAAAAAAAAAGACCCCAAAAACAACCCCAAAACAAACAAGTAAAAACCCCATAAACACACAGAAAAACAGAACGTGCAAGGTAACTCAGCCTCTCTAACAGATGGCAGTGGGGTTAACCCAGCCTGCCTGACGTTCACTGCCTGAGGGGTGTAGGATGTCAGCACAGAGAGGCAGGTTTCTTTCCATCATCCTCTGAATAGCTTCAATCTGCCTAATTCAGGCAGTTCCTTTTGTTCATTGACCTAATATGGGAAGATGCAGGCAGCAACCCAGTCCTCTTAGGACAGAAACCCATTACAAGATCACAAGGAAACAAGGAAATTACGTCTGCCTCCAGCCAGGTGCTACACTATTAACTACTATTCTCATACCTGCTGCTCTTTTTATGTAAGAGCCTAGAGGGCAGAGCAGCTGATGTTCTGAGGTTTTTTCTCAATTAAATATGTAATACTTAGTTGCACGCAGGAGGACTTATCGTCTTGTTAACCAATTTCTATGAAAGTTTCCAGTTCAGGTTTGTACCATATTTCTGATGTTCACATGTAGTAAAACATCATTTAGGTCAGCAGTTAAGTCTAGTTCAGGAAAAAGGAGAACAGAGGACAGATGAGACTGGGCACTTTTTACAAGAAACAGAAGGAGAAAATATTATCAGTCTTGTTACAGCAGTTGAATAAGGCAGAGATTTGCCTTTATTTCAGGGATATTTTGTTTTGGCATTTGGTTTGTTGGGGTTTTTTTTGGAGAAGTGACACAGGTCCATTTTCTAGGAAGCTGCAGATTAGGGTAGCCGTGTCATCTGCTGCGTCCTGCCTGCCAATTGTCTCTCCTACCTCACAGAACAGCTGCTCACAAGTAGCAGTTCCCATTTGGTCCATTGGTTGTGACTGTCACCCACCACAAACTGTCACCTGTCATTTTGTCATAGCAGTAGCTGGCAGTAGTGCCTGGCACCGGTACATGCTGTATTCTCTCTTACTGCTGGCACAGGTCAGAAGGGTTGTGGGAAGAGAGACAGCGATTGATGCTGCAGCTGTTCTTGCTACCTTCTGATGGCCATGGTAGCTTTGTAGGTGACAGACCCAGCTAACGAAGCACAGCCTTCCTCGTGGCAGCGAAAGGCCTTGGGGTTGTCTTCTTCAGCCAGGTCTTCTCCAAACAGTACAACCTTTTGCAAGCGTTCAGGTGGTTTCGTGACCACTGGTATCAACAATTTATTTCCATGTAAGATGGTTTATAACAATACTTCTGGAGATACTAACTGTAATAGTAATCATAAATAGTTAGGCAAAGACGCATTAAATCAACTAGAAGCAATAACAGCATTTTCCACATCAGCTGTACTGGAAAAAGATTACGGAAGAAGCTTGCATCTGTTTTCTGTAAAACCAACTTCTTAATCTTTGCAATTTGTCACCTGCACTTTATAATAAAGCAAGTATTTTCAAGGTAGGTTAAATCATGCCTTGTGATGTTCACATTTTTTGCAAGCTGTCTGTATTTTAAGCTGACTCTTGTGGCTTAGTTGTATAACCTGGCTCCATACCTCAGAAATATACAATTTAACTTCACTGATCTCTGTGAAAGCTTAAAACATCAATGCTCAGTTGAAAACAATTATGGACATTACATACTGAATAAATCTGAAAACATATTTATTATCCAAAAGTAACTCTTACTTCTCTGAAGTACAATGTAAAACCATCTTGTTCACCCTTTCTCCTGTAATTTTTGGAAAAGCTTAGCTGTATCTGATCTATTTAAGAGCTGCACAGAAGTTTATTTGTATTGTTTTCAGAAAAAATTCCTACCTCCTCACACCTCTCCCCAGATAAATATGTTTATGTACAGTTATTTCCTTCACACAATTCATTCATATAAAAAACTAAGTACCAAAGCCCAATTTTCTCCATGTTCATAGAAAAAAGTCATGCTACAATTTAATTTTCCTTAGTTCCAAGGCCTTTTCAAGACAGCACTTACCCCAAAGGCATTCTCAAAATTTTGTCAGAGGAACATTTCTATAGCCCTTGTTTGACTTCATTTGCTGCAGCTTTTCTCTGTCAGGTATCTTCAAAATGAAATCCACTCAGGTCTGTGTCTGGCCAGGATTTCAGTCCCCCATGTTTGACAATATATTTAGAACAAAGTAACTGAAACTAGTAAAGAAAAGTTTTTACCCAGTACAAAAAGAACAGACAGAGCTAATCCTAAATGCATCAGCTGCCACAGATTTGGAAGAGATTTCTTTCAGGCTGTCCCATTTAGGGTACTACAAACCTTTCCACATGGCTTTTCATGGATTACCATTATTTGGCAGTCTGCAAGTAATAACCACTCAAAAAGCAATTTTAAGACCAGTCTGATAAATTGGAACAAAATTTAAAAACAAAAAATAACCAAAGGAAAAAAAAACTCCCTCCACACCACCAAATCAGAGTGGAAGGACTGACACGTAGCTTACAACTGAGATATTTCCCCTCAAAGAATGAGTCATAGAATCATTAAGGTTGGAAAAGGCCTCTAAGATCACCAAGTCCAAACATCAACCCAACACCATCATCCTTCCTAAACCATGTCCCAAAGGGCCACGTCTACATGGTTTTTGAACACCGCCAGGGATGGTGACTCCACCACCTCTCTGGGCAGCCTGTTTCAACCCCTGAACACTCTTTCAGTGAAGAAATTTTTCCTAATATCCAATCTAAACCTCCCCTCATGCACCTTGAGGCCATTTGCTCTCATCGCTAGTAACCTGGGAGAAGAGACCAACACCCGCCTCGCTACAACCTCCTTTCAGGTAGTTGTAGAGAGCAATAAGGTCTCCCCTCAGACTCCTCTTCTCCAGGTTGAACAAACCCAGTTCCCTCAACCTCTCCTCATAAGACCTGCTCTCCAGACCCTTCACCAGCTTCATTGCCCTTCTCTGGAGATGCTCCAGCAACTTGTTGTCCTTCTTGTAGTGAGGGCCCCAAAACTGAACACAGTATTTGAGATGCGGCCTCACCAATGCCGAGTACAGGGGCACGATCACTTCCCTGCTCCTGCTGGCCACACTGTTCCTGATACAAGTCAGGATGCTGTTGGCCTTCTTGGCCACTTGGGCACACTGCTGGCTCATGTTCAGCTGGCTGTCAACCAACGCCCCCAGGACCTTTTCTGCTGGGCAGCTCTCCAGCCACTCTTCCCCAAGCCTGTAGTGTTGCATGGGGTTGTTGTGACCCAAGTGCAGGACCTGGCACTTGGCCGTGTTAAAGCTCCTATGAGTTGACCATGGCCCATCGATCCAGCCTGTCCAGATCCCTCTGTAAAGCCTTCCTACCCTCAAGGAGATCAACACTCCTGCCCAACTTGGTGTTGTCTGTAAACTCACTGAGGGTGCACTCAATCCCCTTGTCCAGATCATTGACAAAGATATTAAACAAGACTGGCCCCAACACTGAGCCCTGGGCAACACCACTCGTGACTGGCCCCAACTGCATTTAGCTCCCTTCACCACAACTCTCTGGGCTTGGCCATCCAGCCAGTTTTTTACCCAGTGAAGAGTACACCTGTCCAAGCCATGAGCCTCCAGCTTCTCTAGGAGGATGCTGTGGGAAAGAGTGTCAAAGGCTTTATTGAAGTCCAGGTAGACAACACCCACAGCCTTTCCCTCATCCACTAGGTGGGTCACCTGGTCATAGAAGGAGATCGTGTTGGTCAGGCAGGACCTGCCTTTTATCGGCCAATGCTGGCTGGGCCTGATCTCCTGGTTGTCCTGCAAATGCCTGGTGAGCACACTCCAAATGAATCACTCCATAATCTTCCCTGCTACTGAGGTCAGGCTGACCAGCCTGTAGTTCCCTGGATCCTCCTACTGGCCCTTCTTTTAGAGGGGTGTCACATTGGTGAGCCTCCAGTCATCTGGGACCTCCCCTGTTAACCAGGACTTCTGATAAATGGTAGAGTGTGGAGAAAGTCAACAGTTTCAGTAAGCATGCAGGTTTTCTTTCTTCACAAAGTTATTTCTGGCTCATTCTCTGAAATGGAAAAATGCTATATCTACTATGTTTTCAACATTTCTGGAGATTTTATACCTCTTTGCATATATATAACTATTTAATTTAGATTTCCAATTTGCCTGCGGCATATATGAATTTTTGTTGTTGTTTGACAAAAGTCACAAGAAAATACTGGGTTTCCTCAAAAGCATCAGTTAAGGGCTCTGAGGCTTTGGGCTAGGTGGAGGGGTGCTTGCTTGTTTTCAAGTCTTTCTAAACACCATAAAAATTGTATCAAAAGGTGGCATTGAATTTTAAGAGGCAGATGAAACACATGGTACAGCTGAAGGTTTGGAAAGCAAATAACACATGTTTCATTTCCCACTGCTTCTGCAGGAAGGTAGCATGTGACAATTTCCCAAGCACTCCAGAGACTGATGGTTGTGTTGAATCTGCAAGCATTGACAAACTCAGGGCACGAGGTTCTGCTCAACCTGTACAAGGCCACTAGAACATACTAGCATCAGCAAGGGGCTGTGCAAACCACACCACACGAAGACAAAGCCACAGGGTTACCTATGTGCCTGATGGAACCAAGGACTCTCCAAGCAACTGCCTGGTAGCCCCTGGGGCGTAAGAGCACCCCTCAGCATCTCAGCACCCAGCTGGGGTTGGCCCATCAGCTGTGGCTCCACCAAGGATACTATGAGTGAATGTGTGAGCAAGCTACATGAGAAAGTAAGTCAATGCTTTATTTGAACAGTTACCTACTGATTACCATCTAATGAATAAAGGCATTCTTAATAACGCTGGTGAACTGTGTCTTACACACCTAGGGAAAATGCAATTCACGATACATACAGTAATAAAACGTTGATGTCTTTATAAGGAGAAAATTTGATCGGATATTTGCCACTAATGCTTTTATAAACACCTTCACCAATGCATTTACCTGGAGACCTCTATGTCAGTGTAGCACATGTATTTAGTCTCCAAAAATACTTTCTTAAGCAATGATTATTGCTAATACACTGCATCCTAAAACCTCACTGCTTTCAAGTACTGTGTACCCTTCACTTCAGAAGCCCGCAGTACCAACTTTTGTAATTTTTCTCCCACTCTTTAAGCCAGCTTCCACAACACAACAGCTATTCAAATTTAATTAAAAAAAAAAAAAAAGATGAGGTTCAAATTCAGAGAATTCTATTAGAAAATATCCACATAGCTGGATGCTTCCACATTTACAGTTACTTTTATATGCATTACTATCATTCTAATTTGTTTCATATCTGCTGTCTGCGTGTATGTTGCTTTAAGGAAATTCACATTGCATCCAAGCTCCATGGTATATGTAAATCTAAGTGAAGACCGTCTCATTTAGTGCTTCCAATCTAATCCAAAAGAAAATACAACAGGCAACCTGCTTTCCATAGCACCATGCTGATTGGCATTAGCTTTGCTAACATTACTGTCTGATTGCATCCCATATCAGTCTCAATCATCTTGCCTGGTGTCAGTGTCCAGGCAACCAGCCCAGTTACCTAGGTTATTTTGTCTATTCTGTTTAAGTGCTGAAGAGACCTTATCTTTTCTTCGCATTTCCTGGAACTTCCCCAGACCTACAACATTTTTATTTAAAAGAAAATCAGAGCCAATATTAATTTTTGTAGCAGTTCTTAGTAGACTTTCTCTGTGAACATTCAGAAAAATTTTAACCATAGTGGTCGAAAAGTTTCCACAGCCTGTTTGATATACATTAACATGCATCTACCCCTCCCACTGAATAGCAGAAATATGAATATTACAGATGCAACAAACTGTAAACATGGTTGTGGTAGTTTATTGTGTTACTATCTGCAGCTGTTCATCCCATACTTCACACCCAGCAGTTACTGTCCTCATAGCAGGAGTGAAAAAACAGAATAAGCACTCAGGCCCCAGCTGTCCCTGCTTACAGCATATCGTCTTAGCCAGAGACCCACCATCAACATCAATTTCCACTGCAGTGAAACAGTCACAAGTACACAAGTTCCTCCTCTTTCACAGGGGAGGACATGGGCATCGCTGAAGGAACACACTTAACTACTATAGCTGCTTGTTTTACCAGACATTTGTAAGACATCTAAGTAGAGAAATGGTGCTTTGAAACTACTACCTGCTAACTATGGACAAAGTTTTTGCCCCCTTTTGCCACCTGGAAGTTGTCCTATATGTTGTCATCTGTTCAGAGTTGGATGTTTTGTTCTTTTAGGTTTGTTTTAGAGGAAATGTTGTCAGAGAAACACTCTTTTTCTATTATGAGACTTAAAGTCTGTGTTCTAACTTTAATGAAGTACACTTCAAAATATTATGAAAAAATCTGGGATTCTTTTTTGTGGTCCTATATTGGCTCAAGGAATTAACACTAGAAAGTAAAAATGCAGAACTCTTGTAACAATCTAGATAACTTCATAACACTTAGCAAACTACATGTACAAAGCTAGATTAGGGTGGAGAAGAATATACTGAGCTCTTTTTGTATCTTACTCCTTATTTAAAAAAGCAATTGCAGCAAAAGTGCATCCATTTAATTTATAAAGGGGCTGTTCAAGTAACCAAAGGCTAACCCATGAAGGAAAATATAATATTGGCAGCATACTAAAGCAAACAAAGGCAACTGGAATTCTTCAACACCTTACTCAAAGACTTACTGGTGGTAGACACAAAATGAAGAGGTACTTAGAAGGACAGCAGTCTTGTTTCATATTCTTACTCAAATCATCTAATACAAGTAAAAGATTGTGTAGTCCTTCCATTAATCTCATTTTGCACAAAGAACATTCTATTCAACCTTGCCCTGCACAGGTGAACTGTGTATTAAAAAACCCAAACTCCATTCTGGCTTAGAAAAGAGCACTACTGAGTGAATGCTACTGCTTGCACACGCTTCAGCTTCAACTGTAATTTTTTGTACAAAATTTGTGGTAGGCTGCTGAAAGCCCTCACAAAGATTACATTTTTTCCACTTGTAAAAGTTATTTTTCAGTGACAGATAGCACTACATGAAAGAAAGAGAAAAATGAATATAAACTAGAGATAGACCATCACAGTCTCACTCAAGTATTTTGTGATTTCTAGCATCTGTATTCTCTTGGATGAGCAGTGGGCTTGGTAGTGTTAGGTTTACAGTTGGGCTCAGTGATCTTAAAGGTCTTTTCCAACCTAAATGATTCTACGATTCTATGCCTACTTCTCTCCTCAGGCTGCTGGGCAAACCGCAAGACTTCTCAAAAATAACTTCTGAATGATATGCCAGCTGACCTCCATCCTTACACCCACAGTCCTCAAAGAGAACCCAGGTACTGGTCCACATCACTGACAAGAAGGCACAGCCACCAGAGCATGGCCACCGCTTGCTTCCTTCAATATGCTGGAAACTCTTCAAGGAAGCTCCCTCTTCCAATAGCTCTCTCTAAAGTTCCTAAGGCACTTTGAGGGCCATACAAGTAAATCAAAAAATACTTTTGGGGCAGACAACCTTTGTAATGTTTGTTTAAAGCATTTAAATTTGTCTTGAGAAAACACAGTAAGTGTCCAAGACAAAGCAGATATTAGAAGAAATGCAAAATACTACTCTAAATCCCTAAATTGCAGCAAATTATTTGTTTCCTCTCCTTTCCTTCCCCCAAGAGCAAAGATTTAAGCAGGTTTTGGCTAACACATTCTGGTACTTTAAATCATATACCATGCTGCATGAATCTTAAGGATAATTTAGTGGCTTAAGTGTTGATCAAAGTAATATTCTACTGATTTCTGAACTTCTCAGGGGAGACAAGCTAAGATTATTCATCTTCCTCTCATTTCCTCCATAGCAGTAGATTATTGCATTGCAGTTGCTCTTTTCTTTGTTAGCAGCTTCAAAACACAGAGCCAATTTGTAAATTGCACCAGATCAGTTCATTCTTTTACTGCACCAATCTTTAGACAAAGGGAGAAAAATGGAGAAGAGGAGTGATTTCTGTTCTTTGAAGTACTGTTGATCAACCACCAGACTATTCTGAAAACCCCTCACAGAGCTGATACTTCTATTTGAGGTATACTATTTTCAGATAGCAACATGATGCAGTATAGAGCATGGATGTTTCTCAGTACTTTTTCAGTAGCATTTTAATTACTGCTGCAATAGTTCTGGTAAAATTTCCAGGACCGTTTCCACCTTTGGAACATTAGGCAGATTTTCTTTCCTGAGTATGAATGTAAAAATACTGAGCTTTATTTTTAGGACTCTTTCAATACTTATCAGTATTCCTCTTTTACTGCAGAAAGAATAGCTCAGCAACTTGGACTCTGAGCTGTAGTTCAGAAGATCCTGGAATAAACTCTACGGATTATCACCCACTACTTGATGTGACGTTACACAAGTCACTGGGGGAACGAAGGTCCAGGAAGATTTAGGAGACAGATATCAGCACCTTTGACTCCAGGATATGAGAACAGGATAAATACCTCAAGGAACGACAGAAGTTCAGTTAATATTTTAATAGTGTCCGTTGAAATATCCAAGACACATCTAATAACAAAAAGCACGCCCCACAGTCCTGTTTAAGCAGTTCATTAGTCAACAACGCTGCTTCTCATCTGCCCCTCCATGTTAGAGGAGCAATGCCTTTTGCTAGCTTTTTATTTGGTAAACTTTGGTTAGTTTTATCGGAGCTAATTTTCTAAGAGACATAAGTACATGCTAAGCGCCACGGGAAAATAAAGTAGTCACAGTGTTCTCTTCCTGCTGTCATGCAGGAAATGTTTTTGAAACATAAGGGTCAGCCCCTAGGCGTTGAATTGGGTACAAAGACACAGTCCAGAGGTTTAGGGGCCATTGTGTGTAACTAACATCTGTAGAACCTGAAGGGAGGATACAGAGATTAATCCTTGATGGGCAAGATGCAGCAGCCGTGCCCTTAGAGCAGATTTCTTTGCATGAAGCAACAGCTGCCTGCCTTTCCTGTGCATCTATGTGCAATGAAAGGGGAACAAGCCATTCCATCCTATTCTCTTCTGCCTTATGGAGCACAGAAGAAGAACTTTCAAATCACAGGTTTTGTTGCAGCAGTACGGCATGACTTTTGGCTATTGTTGGTTTTTATTTGATGCTTCAGAGGAAGAATTGGGAACAGAATTCAACAAAACAAAATTACAAGAAAGGATTTCTAATCTTTTGAGGAAAAAAAAGGAAAAAATCAGAATACAGAATATATAGTTATAGTTGTTGATTTTAGGAAGTTTATTTTAAGAACAGGTGCAAAACTTCAGACTGAGTATTTGGGAACCACCTTCGCTCTTCCCTCCCCGTCCCCCGCCCCTTTTTGGGGAGGTGGCACAAAAGAACAAAAAATAACTCTTCTGTATTTTCCTTATCTAGAAAAGCCAATAGTAATACTATTTTTTTCCTTTAGACTGAAAGAGGGGACAATGCTCAGTACATGTGGATTTAAAACTTAAGGCAGTTAGTGCCATTAGCCAAAACATTAAATTTTGGTGAGAAATGTCTGGTGTTATGAGAACAAAATTAAAATAACTAAGGAACACTCCAGCTGAATTTCTGCAACCTCACCTACAGAATGCTCTGCAATCACCTTTTATTCAGGTGTTTGCTGGTTCCTCATCATTACCAGCTTAAAAAAAAAAAAAAAAAAAAAAACAAAAAGGCTGAGCACCTTCTGTTCTATATACATTTATTCATAACAGGTTCACTGTTTTCCTGATATGAATTTTTTCAACAGTTTATAAAAAGCTAATGTGATGATTCCATTTGATAATTATAGTCCATTTTCTTAAGCTGAATAATCAGTACTCAAATCTCCTAAACATATGGGGACCACTAAATGATGAGTTGTCAGGCATCCTCCATCTCTAAGGATAGCACTGAAAATCATAAACAGTCATCATTTTGTACACCTGAATTCCTCATCCAGGACGCCATCAAGGACAGCAGTATTGTCTGATTTTGCACCAATCAAGCCATAATCAGCATTTTTTACCACTCTTTTCATGCTTTTGTTTTTAGGTAGATTTAAAGATTAGCCCTGCTCTCATCTTTCTGAGAACTTTCTTACATCATTTAGTTTAAGATAATTTACAGCCTATTTATAATGACTGCAGGTAGAAACAAATTCTCGGCAGTTATCATAAACCTAAGGTAGACCTCTAAAAGGCTGCTACCAGCATTGCTATCAGAAAGGCCAAAAACTTCTCATTTGTTATTCAGCTCTGTCTTCCACCCAGCTACATAAGTCTTTCCTAGAGAGGAAATCCGGTGCAGGGGGATGTGGAAGCTACCCCACAATACCGTACTGCACTTCAGTGACAACTTACTCCTACTGCCCGATACCACCTGAAAAGGCAGCTTGCTTCACTTTCATTTCAACAGAAAGCAGCCACCTTTCAGGTACACACTCTAGGAATATCTATGTAGGTAATTAAAGCATATTGAAAATCCACATAACATTAGTGATCTGTATATAGTAACTGTTTTGGATAAAGAGGGTCCCTTTCTGCATGGTTCTGAACATCATATAGTAATTCACATCCATGAAAATATAAAGCAGGTAGAAACCCCTACAAAATCCAGATGGTAGTATTTGGTACTGCCACTGAGGGTATGAGGTTGCAGAGAACGGGTTGCACTGAGAGGAGTTTCAGAAACATTGACAGTAAACAGACAAAACTTCTGAGCAGAACAAACAGAAATGAGTTTTGATAAGGTTTGTTCTGACATTTGTTAAGGCAGCTTCTTGGGTCCCAGGTGCAAAGGAAAAACAAAGAAATATGCTTACTTGACCCTGAAGTTCCAGGCCTTTACCTCACTCGTATATCCCAGTTTCAAGGGTTATTTGCCCAGTTTGAAAAACTTCATAGCAAATTTTATAAAAATATCACTAATTAGTCTTAGGAGTTAGGAAAAATAGTTCTATCCTCTGTCTATACACTAGATTCTAACAACCCTTTCATGTATTTCTTTAAAGCCATAAGAATTATAAAAGCTTTTATCTGAAAAATAAAATGTCAGAAGTAAAATTTTCATTTATATCTAGGACTGCAGCTTAACAAAAGCAAGCAAACCGCATAGATACCACAAGGATTAACAACACTGGGAAGACCATCACCTACCTCTTTTCATTCCATCTCAACATGAAATCATTGCAGCATGAGCTGGGATCCTACTACAAAATGGCAAAATCAGCAAACCCAGGGAAAGCAGAAGCCTAGTTGTGCCATACCATACAAACTAGGAGTTCTCCACCCTTTTCCCTACAGAAAGAGAATACCAGGCGATATTAGCAATAAAACCTGAATAAGATCCCAACCTAACCATGCTGTGGAGAAGCAAGGGGCTGTGGGGAGAGAAAAGCTGTTTTTCTTGTACTCATCTTCTCATCTGACTGGTATTTTCAGATAATATGAGCAGCTGTTACTCTTCCCAGGTGAAAGAATTTACCATATTCCCTTTTAGGCTGACGGCAGACTATTCAAACTCTGACACAGTGTGCCGGTGCTATTAAAGTACACGTACCTGGCAGAAGGAACAAAACAGACTGGAGGGCAATATGGGGTTTTAGAGAAGAGACAGCAAGATTGGCCTGAAGCAGCAGAAGTATGCAACAGTTTCTTTTAATCAGGCTGGTTGCTTTACAAAAAGACTAGGTCATGTTTTGAAAGTCACAAATAATGGCTGAAATATGCTAAATAAGCAGTTTTACTTTCCTTTTAGAGTTGGCTCAACACTGCCCATTCTTGGCCTCCATTTCCCTGGACAGATAGGAGGAAGAGAGATACAGCTAAAATGTTTTGTGCTCCTTTCACTGTTGGCTACGCTATGGCACACATAATTTATGTATGAAAAGGAGGACTGAATCAGTTTCTCTACTCCTGTATCAATGCTTTCCTTCTTTCCCATTTCACTAATACATTTTGTACACAATATAACCTCTCCTTGTATTCCATTACATAGTCTCAAGTAATACCTGAACACAATATTCACTATGGAAAACATTGTTTCATGGGAAAAAAAACAGTGCTCTACCAAATTGTCTTTTGAGTCTAGACAAATTTAATAGGAAGATTATATATTTATGAATGTAAAGACATGTTTATCTTGATATAATAACTTAAAAATAAAAATCAGAGTCTTATTACACAAAATTCTGCTGAAAATTACAGATTTCTCTGCGTTAATTTTTGTTCTAAATTTCCTATATTTATGAAATTTGAGTAACTAGAACATAAATCCACCTTAGGATATTTGAAGTACTAAAACTTTTCCATTTACTTCAAAGGTTTTTTCACCTCTTGGACATGCATCAACCCCAGACATATGGACCAATAAACATATTTTTGTTCAGTCTTTAATGAAATGGGGTAAGCACAGCAAATAGAGATTTGTTTATCATTTACAATCACAAAGATATTTAACAATAGCATCTGTCTTTTCTTTAAGAATACAAAAAAGCACACTTACACAGAACATATTTCCTGACATTTTCACCTTATCTAGCAATTTAGTGAATGAGTAATTCAAGGACAAAAACATGTTGCATTTGAATTAAAGCATGCAGCTTTGGAGAACACTGAAAGTAAATAAGAAGAGTATAGTAAAAATGGCGTGGCTAGACACAGCATTAAGTATTGCAGCTAGCCCATAAGTTAATTTAAATATGGATTTCTAAAAGAAACTTAGAAAAAGTTGATTGGAAAGCTACAAGTAAAGCAGCACCATTGCAGTAACATGTAAAACAAAATGGGTATTAAAGAAATTAAAATACAAATAGCTTCCTAAGGTTGCCTCAGGAACAGCATTTACACCTGTGGATTGATACTCATCTTAGTCCACTGTATCTGTTGATGCTGTTTGCTGTGTTTGGGTAGTAAACGTAACTGAAATTCCATGCAGAGATCTCAAGAGCAGATGTTGCTTAGAAGTATTTTAATGGAGATGAAACAAACAAAAAATATCCAGCAGCTTTCACTGAATTTCTGGGGTGTCTTTATTTTTTTTCCTTTGGGGAAATTAGCTACAAATAATTTTGAAAAAGAATAATTTTCTCCCTCATTTTCTTGGGCACTGATGTCAGGCTTAATCGTTTTTTATTGTCTGTCAAATCACATACAAAATATACATTAAAGTATTAGACAGAGAAGCATTGGTCACTCCAGCAGCGACTACAAAAGCATGAGTGCAATTACTTAATTACTTCATTATTTTGATATCCAGTTTAAGCACACAAATCTGACATATTTTATTCAGTTTCATCACTGTGTTTAGTCCAAAAGCCACAGTAAATAGGGAGAAATGACAGCTTCAGCACCATCTGCAATTAAGTACCACCTGACTCACACCTAATAACACTTACACTTAAAATTATATGTTCTCGCATTCCAGCCCCATGTCTGTTGCACACAGTTACAAAAATACTTACTACAGTCTATACGAAGGGTCTGTTTCTCCTTGCATTAGTTATCCACATTTGTATCTATGTGTATTTTTTTCTTCTTTATACCTATATAAGTGATGCCAGAGGTTGAAGCGCAATGGCAGAACTGTCATAGCCATAGAATCAATTACTAAAAATGATCCTTAATAAACTGGCAGTGCTTGATTCAGCATTATCAGAATCAGGAACCCCAGCCAATGAAAGAACCATGCTGCACTGTCTTGCTTCAGTTTCAAAGGATGAAGTAGCTGTAAGCAGCAGGTAACAGAAGTAATGATAACACATAGCAAAGAGCTTAAATATTCTTTACCAACCTGCACGCACACACAAAAACCCACTGTCCCAGGTAGCAAGGAGAAAATGTTCTGGAATTGTGGAAATTTCAGATCAGTACCCTACTATTATTGTAACTTACAACTGATATTTGTCTTCACTAAATCATATAAAATACCACTCTGTTTTGTTCCTTTGCCCTGAAAGTATATACCCGTAGTAATGTCAACACTGGCAATGAGATAATTATTTCTAATTTTTTCTTTACAGCAGGATACACACATACATTTCCTAATTTTTGAAGAAATACCTTGCTTCCATGAATGTTCTGTACTTTACAATTTGTCTAAGACAAACAGCACCAGAATCTGGCTACTTTTTCAGAGTTCCAAGTCCAATTTAACTTTACTTTTCCAAATTCAACATTAATTATAGAGGAAGATAACAAGAGCTGGAAAATATGGCTTCTTACAGAAGCAGTTGGCAGCATCTCTCATTTTCCCCTGAATTTGGGCATTTCTGTTTATTGGGAGCTAGGATTTGATGCCCAAAGTAGCTTATCAGATGACTGGAAGTCCATCAGCAATTTTGAAGTAGGCCTCTTGACTCACACTTATTTGAGGTTAAATCCCCCCAAAAGCAGGCAAGTAAACATCTGAGAGGCAGCAACTTCTGACCAGCTCTACTATATGCAATTAAAAAAATCTGCCTGTCCTCATAGTTTTTGATCCCTGTACTAGTAGTTTCATGTTAAGACAGCGTAGGTCAGATCCCAACCTTTCTTGGAACTGACCGTCATTTGACTTTCACCACCATCCTTGTCTATGCACAGACAGAGAAAGGTCCAGTTCCCTCCTCAGGGATCTCTCAGGGTACATGACACACACATAGGGTCAGACACAGCCCATGGAGCAGAGGTCTATTTTTAAAGTACTTCAAGAGTGTCTTTAAAATGTTCCGCTGCTGAAAAGCAACAGGTGTATTTGTATTTTAAGGAAGGAAGGATCTAAGTATAGGGAAGACATCGATTTGGTACATACTAAGATAGTTCTTATGTCAAGGAGTATGTTGGGGAAAGGCATAAAAATAGTAGTGGGAGTAGCCACAACATTAGACAAGAGGCTAACACAAGTAAAGGAAGGAGTAACAGGAAGCAAGGATCAGAGAGAGGTAAAAAGGGAAAGCTAACAGACTGGGTTAGCCTCATTGACAATAAGATAACTTAAACTTCATGGAAGAGAACAAAGGATTTAGAGATAAACATGAAAAAGAACAATGGGATATTGTTCAGTGTACAACCGTTGTAGTGTGATTTATTTGCATCATTTTAAATGGAAAAAAGAGGTGAGGAGATGATATGGTGGAAGATAAAAATTATCTTAAAGCAGGTAGGGAAGAGAGGCTTTAGAATCCTTTCAAAGGACAAGATAAAGGAATCTGATACAAGATGGACTCAAGGAAAGAGAAAAAAAGTCTGTAGGAAGACAGTAAGATTGTGGTTCCACGAGAGAAAGCAAAGTGAAAGCATAAGAGTAGTTTGAGAAGACTTGTAAAGAGAAGGCTTCATCATGAGACCACAGTAGGAACTTTGGGATAGATGTCAGGAATGAGAGTTTGCAGAAAAAGGGAAGAACTAAAATTCAGCATCAATTTGGATTTCTAAGATTACAGTCAGAGATTAAAGCCTTGGCAGTCAATGCACTCAACAGCAAAAATTAGTGAAAGACATAATTTTGCTAGTTCCAAGAAAATAATTTCCATTTAACTGAAACAGTTATACGTAGGAAAGCATCTGAAATACTTTTCAACTACCATAAGAAAACAGTGGTAGGTGAATAGCCCTTAATTAAATAATTTAATTTCCACATACAGGCCCACCCATCGAACAAAGTACAGAACATGGCCCGAGTGATTTGCCCATGAACCATTTGTCCACAGATTAATATGCAGCGTCAGCCTGTCAGCAACGTCTGCATCACTGTCATCACTTTCTGCTGCACTGCCGGTGGCCAGAGCTCTTACTAATACGGAGACTTCTTTGCAAGGGCTGCAATGTTTACTGTTGGATGGCACTGGAGAGGGTATGCTTTTTCAAGCAAAGCATGATTCCTATTCAACCCTAAGGGTAGATTCAAACTAAGCCAAAAAGTTGTAGTTGTTCTTTCAGCTGAAATTTTAGAAATTTCACCAACTTTTAAAAAAATGTTAAGAAAAAAATAAAGCATCAGGCAACCTGTCAACATCAGGACTAGGACTTAGTCCTCCCCTATGTTAATCAGAAAAAGTAATATGCAAGTGAAGAATTGAGATGTTGGCTCAATTTCTTTGTCATTAGACAAGAGTGTCATAACCAGTTTTGGACTTGCTTCCTATTCGCTTCTTTTAAAGCAGAAGTTAAAATCAGGAACCCTGTAAGAAAGTTGGAGTACGAATCACTGGAAGATTACGGGTAAAGTAATATGAAGATACATTACATTGCTTGTAATGTCTCCTGATTGTGAGTACCTACATTTCTAGATACTCTGTGAGGAGTTTCAGTTGCCTTTACTTTTAGAAAATGCCAATAGCCTATCCTTTGAAATACCACGTCTTACGAGTAATTCAAGTGGTCCCAGAAAAAAACTGAAAGGAGGTTAAATCTCCTTTTGAACACAGGAGAGTTTTTATATTTTCTTCCTCCGTCTCTATGACCTTACAGAAAGATGTCTTTTGGCTTACAGTCTAGGCTTTTATTTGAAAAAGAAATTTGACAGATGAGGATTTAAGAGAAAAAAATTATATACTATCTGGTCTTGCTTAATATGGGAACTATTTCATTGATTTTCAGCTCTGTTTGTTTTGGTTTCATTTTGATTTCTACAGAGAAAGACTGATAGGTTTTAATATAGCTCAAACTCAAGAGCTGGAAATGTGACATTCCCCAGCTCTGCTCCCCTGCTCCTCAACAGTTCCTGGGGGCAGATATTTAGAGTGAATCTGTTACTGGGTGAATTGGAGTATATTTTACCATGAAGTAAGTCTAGCATTGAAAGGATATGAGAATCAAACAGAAAACACATTACCAGTATGTGTTCAAGCAACAGAGTGACTAATTCACTACTGAAAACCTCATACTTAAGCATTACACAGCCAAATGCTTAATTCAAAACATGTTTGTTACCAGGGTTATCAGTAATAAGATATGAATAGCTTATTTTAAATTTTTAAAAGAAATTTTTCCATCCTTTTAGTGCAAGACTATTATATGTTACCACTGCTTAAAAAAAAATCAAATAAAAAAACCAGCAAATTTTTTGGCCTTCTGATTGGTGAGAACATGTATATTAACACCCAGGACATGAATATTTCTCCAATATATGCATGCACTAATGAATGTTTTCCTGTAATTGTTAGATTATTGTAAATTGTTACTGCAATGCTACCATAAAACATCCTATGGCTTTTGGAGATCCTTTAAGGATTTTTCCTTTTTCCCATTTTAATTGCCATTCACCATGGCTGCTACATATGTCAAATCATAAACTTACCATTAAAGGGTAAGAATTTTTTATATAACTTTCCATTATCGTTTGCCTCAATGATAAAATGTGATGTTTCCTGAAGATTTCTGTGCTATAAACTAAGGCTACTACAGAAACAAACATGCAAACCCTCACTGACAAAAATATCCCCAGGTTCATCTCCATAAGCATTTGCAGGTTGGTTTAATACTTCTTGTACTTGACTGAAAACCAGTTACCTGCTTTAATTTTTATGGTGAAATCAAGTCATAAGAACACTACAAAACCATGATTAATAATACGGATGTATACCAGGGGAGAAAGTACGGTAACGTCTTTATTTACACATTACAATACTCTGGAACTGATGAGTTTAATTCCTCGGCGAACAAGGTTACATGGGCCAGAAGGAGCACACAAAATCGGGCATCCCCAGAACGGCGCTGTGCCCCCTGAAAGCGCAACACGGAGAAAGGGGCGTGATTTACTCAGTGTTTAACAAGAGTGAAGTATTTCACCCGACGTTATTCGCTTTGGAAAACACAGTCTGAAGCAATGCCACCCGTCGGCTGGCAGCCACGACTCCCGTGTGGTGGCCGCCCCCGCCCCGCCCCGCCGTCCCGCCTTCCCGCCTTCCCGCCTTCCCGCCTTCCCGCCGCGGCAATCCTGGAGCGCCCCCTGCCGGTGCAACGGCCGCTCCCGCCGCCGGGAGCCGCCCTTCCGCGGGGGGAATGACAGGAAAAGAAAAGGGGGGGGGAAATTCACTTTTTTCCCAGCCACACCCTATTAAACATTCTGTTAAACAAGCTACAGCGGTGGATAATTAGACGTTGAATTAAAACTTTCACATTTTCTCTCAGAGGCGAGGGTTTCTTCCCAGTCTTCCTACCGCCACGTAGTCAAAACAGCTTTACAGCATGCAAATCATTAAGAGCAAATGTTGCGCCAACAGTGTGCTACAAACCAAGGCCTTTGGTTTAAAAAAAAAAAAAAAGTGGTAAATCAAGCTTACAAGTAATTTAATCTCGAGGGAAACTATTCTTTTCCACATGGTCATTTAATGTATGCATACGTGGAAGGCACAAATGAAGGCTCGGGACAGAAGGTGGCAAATTAAGTGAACATCCCACTAAGCTCATGCGCTTAACTGATGTACCCAAGTAGTTCTAAACCTTCCATTAGTCTTCAAAAAGTAAGAAAAATGTCTGAAAAACCAAACCGCCATATGAGTGCACATCTTTTCTTCTGTTTAATATAAAGGAACCTTTAAGCAAGCTGGTGCTTCAGTAAATTGTCCACAGTTAAGTGACAGGCATAGACATTTTGTGCTTAATATCATCAACTATAATATTTCATAAATATAGATCTCAATCATCATATTTATACTTAAAATGAAATATATTCTTGAATACTGGATGAAAACATTTTGGACAACACAGTTCCAGAATAGCAGTACTGACTTGGAATCCTGGAGCTAAGGATGTGAAATGACACCTAGAAATTCAAACAAATGAGCTGCTTGTCTGAAATGTGAAAAGAGCTGTTGCAGCTCTCACTTCTGCCAGGAAAATGGAGTAGAAGCAATACAACGTATACCCCCACTTGTATGAAACACTACGAAGTATTTAAGGCAAGTATATTTTCCACATCATCCCACCAGCAGTCACTCAATAAAGTGATACTTACTGATATTCCTACAGTTTCCGGTGAAATTAAAGAGAATTATAAAGTACTGTGTTTTTATTGCACAGCTAACAACTTAGGGAAGAACAACGACTTCTGATCATAATGGAGCTAAATGCAGTTGGGGCCAGTCATGAGCAGGGTTCCCCAGGGCTCAGTGTTGGGGCCAGTCTTGTTTAATATCTTTGTCAATGATCTGGACAAGGGGATTGAGTGCACCCTCAGTGAGTTTACAGACAACACCAAGTTGGGCAGGAGTGTTGATCTCCTTGAGGGTAGGAAGGCTTTACAGAGGGATCTGGACAGGCTGGATCGATGGGCCATGGTCAACTCATAGGAGCTTTAACAAGGCCAAGTGCCGGGTCCTGCACTTGGGTCACAACAACCCCATGCAACACTACAGGCTTGGGGAAGAGTGGCTGGAAAGCTGCCCAGCAGAAAAGGTCCTGGGGGCGTTGGTTGACAGCCAGCTGAACATGAGCCAGCAGTGTGCCCAAGTGGCCAAGAAGGCCAACAGCATCCTGACTTGTATCAGGAACAGTGTGGCCAGCAGGAGCAGGGAAGTGATCGTGCCCCTGTACTCAGCATTGGTGAGGCCGCATCTCAAATACTGTGTTCAGTTTTGGGGCCCTCACTACAAGAAGGACAACAAGTTGCTGGAGCATCTCCAGAGAAGGGCAATGAAGCTGGTGAAGGGTCTGGAGAGCAGGTCTTATGAGGAGAGGTCGAGGGAACTGGGTTTGTTCAACCTGGAGAAGAGGAGTCTGAGGGGAGACCTTATTGCTCTCTACAACTACCTGAAAGGAGGTTGTAGCGAGGCGGGTGTTGGTCTCTTCTCCCAGGTTACTAGCGATGAGAGCAAATGGCCTCAAGGTGCATGAGGGGAGGTTTAGATTGGATATTAGGAAAAATTTCTTCACTGAAAGAGTGTTCAGGGGTTGAAACAGGCTGCCCAGAGAGGTGGTGGAGTCACCATCCCTGGCGGTGTTCAAAAACCATGTAGACGTGGCCCTTTGGGACATGGTTTAGGAAGGATGATGGTGTTGGGTTGATGTTTGGACTTGGTGATCTTAGAGGCCTTTTCCAACCTTAATGATTCTATGATTCTATAGTCACTCAAAAGAAAGAATCAGCAGGATAAATTATTCTAGTTTATAATGAGTGATATATATTAGTAGTATTGTGGGTCTTCTCAGTCTTTCTTCAACATAACAAGAAAAAGAGTAAGAATGGAGTAAGGAGACAGTCATTTTATTGCCTTTACTTGCCTTTTTATAACTGATTAGGTGACTGACAGAAAGAAATTCCCTGTATGGAAAATCCTTATATGATTTATTAAGGGGGAGAAGAAAAACACATCCTGTAGAAATTTCTTTGCCCCTACTCTTTTTGCTCCTTCCCTCATTTCATCCACCTTTCTCCACAAAATAATCATTTGCCTAACAGGGAAGGTTTCCTCCCACACCTCTTGGAATAATAAAATACTGCCTGAATATCTCAGGTGCCCTCTTTGTTAGAAACTAGCACTTTTTATTTGAAAAGGGCTATGCAGAAAATCAGGACTTGCTTTTCAGTTTGAGAGCGGCTGAGTTACTGAAGTTGTTCGTTACAATTATTTCTTCATCGTACCCACAGTCACCCATCCATGAACTCTGGATACTTCTAAACTCCGATGTTTGCTTTCTGTTTCACTATAGGAATTTATAATTGGACTTACAATCCCAAGAAGTGTAGCTACGCATGGAACAAATATGATATAAGGTGTAACTATCCTGCATAAATGTCCTTCTTAAAAGGTGCTGCATATGGCACACGCTGGGGAGCCAGGCACACATTGTACTCACTCACCGCAGTCGTACAATCCCACATACAACATTTCCCTCAGCATTTCAAATAATCTTTTACTATTGAAGAATTACTACTACTCTATAGACACATAAAATATAACTTTTCTCACAAAGCCTCTGCTGTATTTGAAGAAAGGGCTAATGTATTTTCAGGCATTTCCCTTCAGAGAATCACAGCTTTCTTCCTTGTAGGCTCTTTGGTGGATGGAGCTGACTGAAAAGTCCCTTCAGACTTTTGTACTTCTTATCAAAGAAAAACAAAGTCATTTTCATGCAAGTTTTTCTTCTCTGAAAAGAAAAAATGTGTCTTTTCGTACATTACTTATTTCTAATATTTTCTCTTTCTCCTAGTCTCTTCCTATTGTATTTGTTGAATTTGCTTCAGTGGAATAAAGGAAAAGACGAGAGATGCATTCCCTACCTCTTTTTTTTTTTTTTTTTTTTTTTGCACTGAAGAAGGGAATAACCCACAGAAAATGTATAACAGCATACAAAACATTAGGGTTTTCTCCCTTCATTCTGAACAGGGTCTTTTTTCCCCAACAGTTCTGTTAACTGCTTAACCAGAGGGAAAATTTGACATGACATTTGACATCTCTCAAGCCCCAGGGCGCAAAGCTCCTCAATTCATGCAATGCCCTTTTCAGGACAGCACTCTGCTTGCCTAATTCTCCAGTGAAGAAGCAGGAGAAAGGGAAACAACCACTGCTCACCTGAGCCATGCCTAGTTTTATGAACAAAAGTTTGTCATCGAGCATTTTATTCAATAATCTCTCAGTTCTTGTTCTCAAATAATAAGACCAATCACCATGACACTGGAGCATTGTTAGCACTTCTCTGACCACCTGCAAGCACTATTAAGCTGCGTGTTTCTACTGTCCTCAACACTATCCCTAAGTAAATTGTCTGAACTGAAAACTGGCAAACAGAATAAATGGTGGGAAACGGCTTGAAGCAAAAAAATGAGTCAGTAACAAAGTACTAGCACTTTCTGTGACAAGACAGTCAGGCTACTGCTATTGTTTCCAGCAATAAAAATAAAACAACTTTAAGAAACAACAGCTATTATTCAAGTGAGAAGTACTTGTTAAGATATCTAAGCTTTTGGTCCCAATCTTATCCCTCTGTTACTGGTATTAGGCTTCATGTCAAAGCAACTTTAGAGGTGAACTGCATACTATCTTAAGCAACAGTTAACTACTTTACTTAATCACCTGTGTGATTAAATTAGAAAAGAAAATGTGACAGACAATTTTATGCCTGCATGTATGCAGGGACAGTTGCTTACTGTCTTCAGTTGACGGCTGCACAGCTACAAACGCATTTAACATTTGCCCTAAAAAATAGCAATATGAGTCTTTCCCTGCCTGTAGAATAAGGACAAAAGCAGACTTAAAGCTAAACAAACAAAACAACAAAAAAAAAAACCCACACCAAAGCCCTATGCATCATGTTACTATTTTAACTGTAATTTAGGTCCAGTTCAAATGAGGTAATTAATCGTTACCTTGGTTTTTCCTCAGAAATTCTTTATACTGCTTTCCATTCTAAAGAAGTTGCAAATAAGGACTTTAAAAGGGATGCTTGTTGAGAGATCAGAAGTCTGGAATCCATTCACATTTGGCTTTCAGCAGTACTGTATTTTGAGTGAATCATTCTACGAGTGCTGTTTTGTTACCCGTATAAATCCACTGGAACAAGAAGACCAATAAGTACAGAGAGAGCATTATTCTGCACTCCCACTGCGACTGAACAACAAAAAGAACACTGGCAGATAGCATTAGCTTTGGCCCTAGATCAACAGACCTGGTGTTCAAGAAAGTTAACAGACTGAATTGGATCTTTATTTTCACAGGGTTAGCGTGGGCTTGTGCACTAATCTAGGCCTATTATAGATGCAAGAGGTAGCTAGATCCCTTAGCTGAACTTATGCAGAGGAAGAATGACATCTCAGTATAATAAACATCTCTCACACTCAGCTTAACAATTTACCTTGCTATGTGTAACATGGTGGCATTGAAGAGGAGTATTTATTAAAGTAAAACCAATTTAATCTTAGGGTTCCTCTTCCATCCAACACCTCCAAAGCATTTTATGAAAGAAAACACATAGACTGTCCAGGTATATAAACTGAACCAAATTCTGTTCCCACAACAACATGCAAACTGGAATCAAATGCGCTTGACTCAGTGGATTTACAGCAGCAAAGCAGGTCATGGGGGACTATGTTTGCATTAAGCATACAGCTGTGCATCACAAGGTTGCTGCACTCAGCAGTGCCTTACTGACTCAGTCTGCACTAGCTGCCCTATAATTGTACAAAACTTCTTTGAAACTACCTGCCTCCATGTTTGAAATATAATAGTCATTCCTAATACTGTTATTAGGGGAAATAAACTGACAACACAGAGAAATCTCCCATTTGCCACTTTTAAATCCATGTTCAGTGTCTCAGAAAATGTGCTGCAGAATCAGAGAAACTTCAGAGAAAAGTAACACACTGAAAGAACACTTTGGAATAATTTCTATACAGGCAATAGCTAGGCGAGCAGTCCCTGGCCAGGACTTAAGAGGGATGTGACAAAGGTCTGTATCACTGACAGTATCTGGAAATTGATTCATTTATTGTTTCTTCAAATAAAGTAATTATCTTACAGCATATTAAGCCATCAGAAAGAAGGTTTAAAACAAGCATAGGAGCTAGTTTTTATGTTCAGGGTACTGCTAAAGCTCTGGAAGTCCTTGCCAAAAGATGTTGCAGAGGCTAGAGTATCAAAACGTTTCAAGTGCAGACTGGGTAAGTTCATGAAAAGAAATGTGTTTAAGATCATTGAATAGAAGGAAAATACAAGTTTTTCAGAAAGGTTCTTCTTTCCTTTCAACCACTTGGAGTTCAAGTGGTTGAATCACTGGGACACTGCTAGGAAAAAACACAGTAACGTTTGCCCTCATCTGCTACTTCTCCCTAATCATGTTTTTGACCGCTACTAGATGGGACACTGGGCTAGACAGAACCTTTGGGCTGCCCTCTAAAGATACTCTTTACATTCATTTACATTTACATTTACATTCATTGCTCAATAGCAAAAAATAGCCCTAAATTTTGTTATGCATTCAGCCTTGTCACTCACTGGGGGGACACACTTGTAGCAAAGTATTCTTATGGGATTGCGTATGTGTCTATTATCTGTTGAAAGCTGCTGGGAAAATAAAATCACTCCATGATTAACTGGTACCATTTGGAAACCCTTCTGCTCTTATTTCAGTCCTTTTTTCCACCTCAGATTCAAAGAAATACTCGACATTTTCTAGACTCTGCAGAAAATTTCAAGGCTTATCAAAAAGCTATTTCTAGAAGTTTGTGTTCTTAAGCCACTCTGCTTTTGACCTGATTGTGTAGTAGAACCTTATCTAGTAAGTATACAACCCTTGCAAGATTTTTTTTTAAGATGCAGAACGTATGACCCCTATTAGTAGAGGAAGAGACACTTCACAAAAGCCGTATAAATAAAATCTGTCAATGATGCTCAGGCCCTTCTCTTTTTTTTAGCTTAGGTCTTAGTTTTGCCATTTTCATTTCCATCTAGGCACTGTAATGAGGGGTGAGCTTTGAAAACATGCAGAATAAACCAAAGATTTACTATTTAGGTATTCTAGAATTTACCACCTGATCTCCTCAAATATAATTTCAGAACACAGCTGCACACACATGTGTCGCAAGGAATATATTTTTACATGGTTATGACATTCGGAAGTCAGGAATGTGGACCCAGGATGCACAAGCTCTCTCTCTACTCCGGTCCGCTCAGAGAGGCCACATGCATTTGGCGGAAATCAACAAGCACCTATTTTAGCAAATCAGAACACAGTGAAGACTGTTGTAACTACCTTTCCCTTTGCAGATTACTCCTGATCAAAGATGACAAAATCTTTCCCAGATGTTGGCATTTTCAATAATATAAAGAGAAATAAATATAGATCCTACCCCAACTACTCAGCCACGTAGCATTTAGTGGTTCTTTGGCATGCCTAAACTCATACCCATCTGCTAGAAAAGCATTCTGGCCATTCAGCAAGGTGAAACCACACAGGCAGATGGTGCCCCATGACAGACTGTCGAATGCAAATAACCGGTTTTCAAATAAATACCTCCTAATGGCAAACACCAACTAATTAGGCTGTATAAGCCATTCCAAAAACATCCTACCTATTCGTATCTATTGGCAAGATGAAGACTTAAATCATACTTCTGGGCACTTTGCCCCAATACCTCTTCTTCTGCCTACACATTCATTTGAGCATTTTCAGCGTAAAGGATTACTAGCATTCTATTTAGCACCCAAATAATTACATACAGTTGTCTAAAAACTAAAGCAACCAACCAAATAAAACTGGCCATTCACTTCTAAGAATGAGTTCCAGGACAAGGAAATTTACTTGAGTCAGGTAAATCACCAAAAACCAGCAATTTTTAGTAATTTTAATTTACTGAAAAGAATATTTAATCTTTTTAGGACATGTATTAAAGTTATATAGTAATAATATCAAGGCAAGGTCTACATCTATTTGTACGTACATTTTTATGGATGAAAGCGGCTGGGTCTTCCAGCATCTCAAACACAAGTCATTGCACAGATTAATTTTTCCATTAGATAACAGTAAAAAGAGTAATTGAGTCCAGCATCTGCTTTACGTAGCACAAGTCACAGCCAAATAAGTCATATTAGCTGCACGCTTATCTGTGCTAACAGAACTTAAGAGGAGTTCAATGCATTTGACAGAACCAATTAAAAATGCGTAATTATTAAATATGCTATTCTTTGGAATATTTACTGTAGTGAAACAAAGATTAATGGAGAAATAGTGCACAAATATCAGAATGTGCTGTTTCTTTTACCCAGTGCCTGTTTTTATGAAAACTCTCTGAAAAAGAATTTAGCCCAAAATGTCTAGAACTCATTGATTTTTACCAAAACATTTACCTTTGTCAGAATTTGCCATTTACTAGTTTTGTCGACAAAGCCTTAGTCAACATATTTAAAATCTC
This sequence comes from Phalacrocorax aristotelis, assembly GCF_949628215.1. Lineage (NCBI taxonomy): Eukaryota > Metazoa > Chordata > Aves > Suliformes > Phalacrocoracidae > Phalacrocorax > Phalacrocorax aristotelis. The sequence continues at coordinate 41,038,820 of NC_134277.1, forward strand.
TGTGATTTTGTAATATAACTGTTAACAGAATAAATTCACTTAGGAGCTAAATTTTTATGTTTGCTCTTAGAATGCACGGCTTTTGAGTCATAGTGAAGGTTGTTTTGCTAACCTTTTCTGGAAAACTTTGCCTCAGATACAGCCCACAGGTTAGTGAAAGGTAGCGTGCTGTCCTAGTTAAATCAACTCTGTACCTAGATAAAGGCAACCATGCTGCAATAGCAACAAAAGCAAAGTTTTTATTTTCTGTCAATTGGAATATATTAAAGTAAACATAAAAATCACAGAACACAACTTGCAGCTCTAAAGCCTATCAATATGTCATTGACCTTATACATGTTGGGAAGTCAAAGAGAAACAAAATACAAAAATCTGCAGCAAGACTCTCTACATAAAGCATTTAACAGAAGAAAACAAAGGGATTGGGAAATTCCACAGAAGTAACTGTGTCACAGAGATTAAATCTTTCAGAGGCCTCATATGTATATTGTGATAAAAAACAAGCACCTACAGGTAGAATTTACAGCTCTGTTTAGTGATTAATCCTTTAAAGCTTCAGAAGAGGTAAGTTTAGGTGAACACCACTTCCAGTTCATTTCAAACCCAAGCTCAAAAGCAAACCTTTAGTCTGTGGTTAGAAACATACTGGCAAAAAACTAAACTATGATTTACCAGTCTTCTTTATTCTTGACTTATTCAGCAGACTACCCAAGAACAATGTTAATTCCATTTCAGTGACAAAGGAAAAGATTCTACTGAGAGTAGAGGAATGAAAGTGGGTATCTTCACAGTAGGTTAAAAAAATAAGCTACACAGAATTTTCAGCTGCTGCACAAACACAACAGATCTCTTGTATATATTTTTTTATATACACACACACAGAGATCTAGGTTTGGTTTTTTTGATTATTTTTTCCCTGAAATGAGCTTAAATGCTTCATCTAAAATTTTCTATTGAAGGAGGAAAACAATATACTTTTTTTGAAGTAATTCTGCCTGATGCCTTTGTAAGCATACCACAACAAAGGTAAAGGATTCTTCCCTCCCACCCTGGATGAGCAGAAGAGGAGCTTTAGAGAATTTCACTAGAGGTAGTGAAATCCTGACATAACAAATTCAATTGAAATTAGCAGTACATTCATCTTTCTGTCATGATTTCACTTGGGACAGTAACAGTCTGCCTTCTGCATGCTTCCCAGTGCATGCACAGAGTTCCAGAAGGGTGGGAAGGCAAGGCAACAACAGCACAGAACAACTTACTTTCATAGCAGGAAAGAAGCTGCCTTCATAACGCAGCATTTCCACCACCTGCTCCCTGGAGATACCAGAGAGCAAATTCTTTCTACTTGATGTAAGACAGCTACTATTAATGCTAATATAATAATGTACAAATGAGTTTGGCTTGGATCTCACATAACAAGCAGGAAATTACAAGCTCCTAGAACACTGGCAAAAGAGGAATCTCAGCAATCATGTGAGTGCCAAGTGAGAAAAGAGTTACAATGAAATTTTAAGCATTCCTAGTATTTAAGATATATGGAACCTTCACTTACATTGTAGAACTCAGTAAAATTTTGTCTGGCAACATTATCTAATCCTTCAAATCTTACTAAGGTATTAAAGCACTGATAAGTGACAAAGTTATATCCTTCCTGAAATCCCGTATGTTAAGATTACATTGGGCAAGGATTTTTCGTTTCAATTAATTTGAAAAAGTAATCATTCTCACTGTCAATACCAAACAATTTCCATTTGTTTTATACCAATCTCAGTACTGTAGGTGAACAGTGAACATTCCAGTTCACAGATGCAGATTTTAATATTATTTGCTTTCCATTTTTTATTCATATTGGACTTCATATATATTCATTGAGATTTCCATAGCGCTCCTCAAGTGTTTTTCATTTATGAAGATCCCTCTTCCCAAGAAATTGCATTGGTCGCAGGTGAACAGTTGGCTCCCTGAAAACCCTCCCAAACTTTTCTCACAACCTAGCCTGTATTTTTAGGTAATTTACACATACACCACTAAACACCCATTCTTTTTTCTTGCCTGTGAAAGCTGAACACCTCTACCTAACAGCCATAAGCTTGCATAAAGAACATGAGCCCTCTGCCACACAATTGGGCGTTTATTTTTGCACTACTTAATCAATTGGTTCTTATGGAGTCTGTTTCATGACACCACTTTAGATCCCACCCCATGACTATGTAGTTTCCTTAGTATCTTATGTAAAGCACTTTCTCACATGAATTTTTAAACATATCAAATAACTTACCACAGCCAGGTCTGTGTTAGCTACCATTTCGTTTACAAGAAATTATGGAACGTTTGAAGCAAGGCAAGATGCCACTGTATGATAATAATCTTTAAGAGGTCTTGCATACCTGAAACATTTAGCTTAAGTACTTTCAAAACTGTTCTTCCATTTATAAGACAAAAAATAAATTTAAAAATGCAAATGTGTCCATGCTCAAAGTATTATTATTTAGACTTAGAAACCCTGTAAAAAGATAAAGTCTATAAGATAAATACTTGAACTCCATTCACAAACATGCTTGCCTTCTTTTGTTCTTACAGATACTAGTTCCTACTAACTGCAATGTGGTGAACCCACTATTCAGAAAGAAAATAAACAATGAATTCAAGTTCTGTAAACACACCTTACTTTAAATGTTTATTGTATTCAGCATAAGAATTATGACTGATGTCTATTTAAATAAATGTAAATGCAGTGCCCAAGGACCAGAATTAGCAACTGGGTTTTGTGTGTGACACATGTATTTCATCCAGTACATTCTTGATGCTTTCTGCACAAACCTCTTCTTTCTGATATTTCATACAGGCTTGCTTCCATATCTCTTCAAACCTTTCATCTGAAATATTCATGCCAATGTTGCGGAGAATTCGTGCAATCTACAAAATAGTACAGTTCGTGTCATTCTGGTCAGCATTTTCTTTAAACTATATAGAGTCTGGCTTTTACATATACTAGCAATCTTTATTTGCCAAAGGATATTTTCCCACTCTTAAATAAAAAGTACAGTCCATATCCTGCATTCTTAATCAAAGAAGTTCCTGCTTACGTAAATCTGAATCCTATTGGGATGAAAGCTGTAGTGTACGAAATTGTCGTTAGTTAATAAAGTAATGTTGATGCAACTTCAATATCGGAAAAATCAAACACAGAAGATTCAGGGAAAAGTAAACATTTTCTAAAGGCCCTAAGTTAAGTCCTGTTTATCCATCGTTTTTTTACTATTTGCAGTTATCAACATAAATCAGATTGTATTATTGCGTACATTTCACAGCAAGAATACTATATGCAAGATCTCACTTGGTATAGATAAAAGGGTGAGGTGACTTAAATGAAATAGTTGACACTAACTTTGGTTCTTGCTATAGTATCACATCAAAGTAATTCAGAAGAAATATTTTCTTTCTGTATTTTCTCACTTGGATGCTTCCTGCTGTATGTCTCATTACACTGACCTGTTGACTCAGGTCACTGATCTTCCTCACTGACCTGAGGAAGACGGCTTTAGAAGAACATTGACATGACTTGGGCTTTTGTTAGTATTAGCAAACATATGGCTTCTTCAGTTGTATTGTGTGTGTGTGCACATGTGTCATATTTATGCTCTGGAGATTTTATGCATGTTTTAATAAAGTAAGACCTTTAACAGAGTCAAGTCAACCTTGTCTGCCATCTTTCTGTAAAACTCTCTTTTGTGTAAATGCAGGCCTGATCCACAGTACAGCAAACCTGCAGTTTCATCTTAGCCATTAAATCTATGACAGTTCATGCCAGCTGAAGTTACAGGAGGAAAACATGGACTAAATTTTATTTCTTTATGTATAGGTGTTGTTTCAGTTAAATCAATAACATTACTCATGAGGAAAACAAACCAGATTTAATCTAATGTCTTCAACACGCCAGTGAAATTTAAAAGTTGGACTAAAAGCAATATTCCATTACAGGATACCACTGCAGGGACCATAAAGGATTACACGCTCTCATAACTCAGTTTCACTGTATTAAAATACAACTCTGTTCTGGTTCATCAACAAGCATAAAATAATCACTGACTAGATCACAGACTATCAAGTGTGCAGATGGGGTTAAACTGACCCTTACCTATTATAAATATGATCAAGTTTAATACAAATTACACACTATTACTCAGTTATATAACTTCTGTTCTCTTCAATAGATTAGGATGAATTCCAGTGAAGAAAATAGCAGGCCCTTGAACTATTTTGCTCTTCTGTAACATAAGGAGTTACCTCATGAAACTGCTTTAGAGTCAGCATTAGCATTCGTTTCTGCAGGCCTATGCAAAATCTGGTAACACTGAAAGACACTGAGCTTTCATATAATAATTTCATTAACTATTACGTTTGAAAATATTAATGCTCCATACCAAAATAAATCAAAGACCATCACTAAAACATTGAAACATTCCATTTTAAACATGACTGAATATTTAATATAATGACTAGTAGAAAGGGAGAGGTTGCCAAGCTGCCTTTTTGCATTTTAGATTGGAATTTCACATTGTTACAATTGTCTCATAAATTGTGTTTCAGATAATGAAATTACCTTTTAATATTTTTCACTTGAAAATGCATACAAATCCAGAAGCAAAGGAATAAACAATACTGAAGAAGGAGCAAAGTTGTTTTAGTATCTGTGTGGGAGGAACTCTGGGCTGTGAGGTAAGAGGAGTGGTAGCAGCCTCCAGAGATAGCAGAAGGAAAAATCAGAGTCCCAAGTAAGTCCCTACAGTCTCATGTCCTATCTTTCCCTTTGGAAATACGAGATGGCCCAGCATTGGGGTGTGGCTCCCTGTATCCTCTATCACTGTACAAATCCTTTGTAGATCTGAGCCTAAGACCCTGACTCAGCAGAGCACTTAAAAGATATTCAAGCAGGTTGCTGAATTGGCCATTAGCAAAACCTGCAAGTTTGTCTGAGGAGAGACACCTTGAGTAAAATTTTCCACTGAACATCGCTCTGTGATAGAAACTAGATTTACATACGTGTAAAAATCTTCTTGTGGGGCTTTTTAAGACATCTACTCACATAATCAGGTTGGAAGAGATCTCTGCAGATTATCCATCTAACCACATAATCAAAGCAGGGCTAACTTTACCATTAAACCATGTTATCTGGGACCTTACTCAGAAATTTGAATATGTCCAAGGACGGAAATTTCACAACTGCTCTGCTCTTCTCACATTGCAGAATTGATGAGTCATAGACTCATAAGCCCTAGATTAACTACCAGCCCTCCTTCGATACAACATTTGAGCATGTGAATAGCAACAACCTGACGTGCTTCCTTATATTACTTATTGAACTTGGATCTCAATAAAATTAGTATCTACCACCTTTATGAATAATTTTGAACATGAAGAGTACATATTTTTCAGATAGTGGAATAGGTGTAAAGAAAGATGGTAATGTTACAACAATGAACTTTACAACCTGTTTATTTGATAATATGACTTTCCACTCCCACATGGCTAGAGGTACATTTATCTTGGAAGAATATTCTGAAGAAATGCACTATACCTCTGCCTTTGGTCTTGCTTTAAAAAAGTCACTTTCATACACTCCTTTTTGGCTGAAGATAGAAGGGAACAATAACGAATAAGCATTGGCCTCATCTCCATAATTAGTTCGGTCACTGATGCGGCGAATTCGAGGAGCAGGAATATCTGAACGAATAGTTGGAACACCACACACTGGATAACCTGTGGAAATCAATCAACAGGTAGAATGGAAAAGCCAGTATGTAAAGATAGCACCAGGGAGGATAAAACCTTTTGTATGAAATGAGAACAAATTTGATACTTTGTCTCACTTAGGTTCAATAAGAATTTATATAACTTTATTCCTCATCTCTTTTTTCATATCTTTAGAATTCCCAGCTCCAGCTACATCATGAAGCATGACAACAAGACACCTTGCACTAATATTCTAGTACTTATCCAGTACTTCCAGCTAAAAATATTTTTAGGTGATTTCAAGAAAATATTGTCCTCCTAAAATTACTAGCATAATTTCTCAGAGACATCTAGATTAACTTTCATGTTTTGAATGGATTAACCACGCCAAACATCCAAGCCATGCCAACTTCCAAGCCACAATCCTAACAAATTTAAATAAATTAATTCACTATTGTACATTAGTAGAACCTGTTGCAATACTTTTTAAATTTGTTCCTGATTTTGTCTTAACACTCAGAAGTACAGTCCACTGTACTTACAGGTTGTTGGGAGACCACCAACTACAGCGTTATACTGAGAAGAAGTTGTTTGATAATTTCCAAATGCATGATCTGTTGATCTGGTAAGTGTTTTTGGTGTCTTTTCTGAGCTTCCCAGTTCTATTAATGCAAGATCTTCCTGCTTCAGCAGTGGCTCATTGTTTGTCTTTGTGTCTTCAGGCAGAGCAGGAACATCTGTTTTTTTCCCTATAAATAAAAGTTATGGTATAGCCAGTATTTATTACCAGCATGTTATAGACTAAGAGGTAAAAAACATTGTTTGAATCCTTGAAAAACTATAAAGTAGATAATACAAGATAATTAATCTGCATATCTGATAATGATTCCACAAGATTTTTTACTTTCTCCTGATTTATGGGACATTCTCAACAAGTGACATAGAACTCCAGGGTTCTAAAATACATTTTTATCTGAGGCTCTGCTGTTATCCTGAAAAGTGTGTATCCTGAAAAGTTTGTTCGCCTGATGTGCAAAACACCAAACTACAGACAGAGCAGAGGTATTTTATTTGATTCATTTTTGTGCAGATTGGTGCTAGGTGGCAACTCCACAAAGCTAGCACCCCACACTGAGAAACTACAAGGCATTTATACAGTTAAATGTGTCAGTCACAGCTAATATTCATATGCCTCAGCTAATAATTGGTTAATTTCTTTCTCGCTTCCATGTAAAGGTACAGCTCACTTCTAATTTACCATGCATGCTCAGGGAGTAAGGGACTTACTTGGCGGGGGGGGAGGGGAGTTCCTGGCCTATGGGCCTGATTTTTAGTATTATAACAAGGATAGTTCCCCTACAGGACACTTCGTTTCAGTTCTTATCTACATCCCAATTAGCTGTTCTCCTTGACTATACACTTTGTCACCCCATTCTCAGCAGCTTCTGAGGTGGGATGTTTGCTTTGATCAGCCTCTCAGCTGGCCATAATCACAAAACAAGTGCTTGTCTATCTCTCAGTTCCCGACTCTGGCGTCAAATTCTGATTTGCCAGGTTCACATAGTTCATTGTTATGGCTTAGCAGAAAATTCCAAAAATTCCATTTCCTTCGGGATACCACTGCTGGTGGCAGGCAAGGACAAAATGAACCCTCTAAATCCTACCCCTCCAAAGGAGCACCTAGTCAACACCAGCAATGTCCTTTCAGTAGTTGTTGTAAGAACAAGATCACCTCCGCAATTTCTCACTATTAAGTCACCTACCTTTTGTAATTATTTTTTCTTCGAACTCCTTAACAGCCATTTTGTCTTTCCAGTTCAGAAAGTTTGCAAACTCCACATAATTAATCAGACCATCTTTATCCAAATCGCAACAGTCAAACAAGGAATCCAGGAGCTCATCATCTAGATTCAGGTTAAGCTGAAAACAGGACTTTCGCAGGTCATCCTTGTCTATCATTCCATCACCATTCTATTATAATAATATAAAACAGTTGTTATAACAGCCATTATAAGAAGGCTCCACCAAAAGGAACACATACACGTGTGTTTATATATACAGATAGTGATATATTTTTCTATAGCTCCAGGCACACAATTTCAGAAGAGTAACATTGCTGAGTACAAAAAGAAACCCTGAGTAACTTAGAAATTAAAAATCTGAATATGCAAGTATCAATAAATTATTTTGGATTTAAGTAATACAGTAATTTGATATTAAAAGAAAGTCAGTGTGACAGGGTATTGTGACAAGATAACAATCTAATCATAAACGTTGAGGCAAAGCCAAGATTTCTTTTGAAAGTAAGGCATCAATCATTCTCTATACATTACACCTAATGTTACATATGAAACATCAGTTATAATTTTCTCCAGAGAGAAAAAAAGATATGAATTTCTGATGCTTGAAGTCTCAGTCAAGAAGTACAGCTTGGATGAAAGTATGAACATAATCCCTTCAACTGCATTTTTTTTAAGAAGAAATACCAAATTTTGAAGAGCAAAAAATGCCAAGATTATTACTGCTTACAAGTCCCTTGCTTGCTTTTAACTTGGATACTCCAAATACTGTTGTGAGAGGCTCCAAATACTCTTATGTTTAAATCCATAGCATATCACAGTATATTAAACATACAGTAACTATGAAGTTACCTTGTGTTTATAGTCTTCATCTAGAGTTGCCTTGCTATACTTGTTTTTCTTCATGTCTGTATCTCCATAGCACAGAAGCACTAATGTCACACACTCCTTTACATCTATATTTTTTCATGGCACTAACCTTATCATAATGCCTGAATGCTGCTAGTAACATGTCGAAATTCTCATAGTTAACTCTCTTCAAACTTTGCCGAACTGCAGCCAAGACAGCTCGCGCTCTGTCTTTACCACAGAGGAACTCACATGGAACCCGGCAGTGAAGAAGATCACCAACACCTGTTAAAATAAACAGTTTCTCAATTAGTTGCACATACACAGAAAATGTACTTTTTTTAAAAATGGCTTTCAGTCTTAAGGAAAAGGAGAATTTCAGTTTTGAGATGTTGATTTTCAGCTGAACATCTGATAATGGCCATTTCATTAAAAGATCAAATATGATGATTCTCTACTCACATGCAGTTAGTATCAAAACTTTTGAAACATCTTAATATAGCTTCACAAATTCATCCACTGCTTCCAAAAGTTTGAGAGCAGTAAGAGTTACCTGATGTCCTGAGAGTTGAGAGCAAAAGAGCATGTATTATTAATCTGTCTCTTCCAGCCGGTTGTATTTCAGGATACTTACAAGAACCAATGGAAAAGTCAATGTAATATTTCAGATAATTATATACCACTGATTTGTAGAACAACAATGTACTATTTTTGTGTTACTCTTCCTATATTTTACGTATAGTAGTATTTTTAAACACTTTGGCACATTGAGCTACAGTCTTCATCCAAGTCCCCAGGACACCAAGGTCACTTTCTAGGGTGCAAGAAGTTCATTCGTAGTCCAATAACAAACAGGAACAGATCACCTAACCCCTTCTAACAGCAATGTATATGTATTATTTTCTACTTGTTATTAATTTTTTTTTGTTCAGTTCTTTCTGCTGTTCCTTATAGGACAAGCATACCTACACATTTAAATATTTAACTTTATTACCCCACATAGTAAAGCATGTATAAAAGCCTATGCAAAATTTGAACAAGCCTTCTCTGGTCTTCATTAATTAAATAACTTTGAGCCACTTACATTTTTTGCTGCCTAACTATTCACTGTATTCCCTAGTCATTAAACATAATATTAAAACACTATCAATCCCAACATTGACTATTTGAGTTGACTAGTTTTCAAAATTTTGTCATAATGAAAATTAATAATTTTTCTTTTTCATCCATTTACTGTTTCTCTGCTACCTTCAAAAACTTATTATTCTTATTTATTGCTTGTTATTTTTACTTTTTTTATAGGAGCGCTGAAAAATCACTGAGAGGAAAGACACAAAATTTATATAAATAGCCATTTTAACTTTGTCACTTAGATGTCAGTATGAGTTTTCTGCCATTTCCCATTTTTTTACATTCAGATAGAGAGGCTTTAAAGAAAATCCAAAAACTAAAGTTTCTTTATGTCCGACATTCACTTTTTTTCCACTAGCAATTTCTATTCTTCTCAAACTTTCCCTCCAAAAATGTAGTGTCACTCTTAAAGTTTTTGTACCTTGCCTCTAAGGTTTTAGGAAAATTATATACTACACAACCAACAGTAATTGCTTCAGCATAGTTTCATAAACAAGATTTTATTCTGCCCCTAAACTTACCATATTCATCTGGACGGCATAACATTCCAAATGTATGGCCTGGGGAAACATTCAAAGTTTCTGCTACACTGTCAATAAGCACATTTCATTGTTAATTGTCAAATAGTTTATTAATAGCCAAAATAAACCCTGTGCTATTATTAAAAACATAAAAGTGATCATCTGTTCCATAACTTATCAGTACTTCACTACAAAGTTGCCATTCCAGAAAAGCATCCCTTTATAAATCTGTTTAGAACATTTGCTGTTCATAATACAACTCAACCAAATGTAAACATTAACTTTTTGAACATTTATACTCAGTAAAAACATTTTATGTTGAAATATCTTTTTTTTCCTAAGACAGTGACAGAAATGGATGAGAAAAGTCCTTTTAACATCCTAGTCAAATAACAGGGATGTTTAGGACAAACCAGTTCTCCAACTGAAATACCGTCTCCAAATAAACTACTTCAGTCAAAAGTGGAAAAATTGAATCACATCTCACATGCTTTTTCATACGCAGTTTTGAGTCTACCAAAACCAGTAACCAAGCCAATATCCACCCGGAAAACCTGGCCCAGTTTTATTTACCAGAAATTTAAGATGCTGTTGATGACACTAAAGAACTGTTTGTTTATTTCTTTATTTGAAAAAGATGCAATGTTAATTTTATCTCTGTGTTTAATAATTAAAACTGTTACATGAATCAGAAATCTCCATCAAAATTGAAAAGGGAATCAGTGCTTGGTTCTACAATATAAAACAAACACAAAACCTGCACAGAGACAGAAGCACTGTAATCTAAAAACTACTATATGCATTTTTCTTTTATTATTTTCATATTACACATAGGATGTGGATGGTATGAAATTCACTAAACAAAATTGTTAGGTTATATATGTCTTGTAATAATAGTTCTGGGTTTGAGCTTGCACTGCAGCCTGTATTCCTTGACAGATCATACTGCCTCATGCTGCTCACACTCTAGGTCTACTTCACAGTAAGCTAGGACACAGTGAAGGGGAGAGGAGAAAATGGCTCACATTTGTGTTCACTCCCTTCATGTACTACAGGCATAGTTCTCCAGAGTCACTTAAGCCTGTTACCTTGAGCTTAAAATTGAAGTTTGCTACCAAAGCAAATAATGTGTTTTGTGAGTCTTCAGATACAATTTTGCAGAAATCTCCGGTATTTCAAAGACAGTCTTTGTACACATTCAAGAAAACTAAATTTGTAGCACAGCTGGATCCTGACGACACTGTGTCTTAGGACTACTATAACTCTTCATAAAATCATAGAATTTTTAAGGTTGGAAAAGACCTCTAAGATCATCAAGTCCAAACAACAACCCAACACCATCATCCTTCCTAAACCATGTCCCGAAGGGCCATGTCTACATGGTTTTTAAACACCTCCAGGGATGGTGATGGCGTCGCCTCTCTGGGCAGCCTGTTCCAATCCCTGAACACTCTTTCAGTGAAGAAATTTTTCCTAAACCTCCCCTCATGCACCTTGAGGCCATTTGCTCTTGTCCTATCACAAGTTACTTGGGAGAAGAGACCAACACCCGCCTCGCTACAACCTCCTTTCAGGAAGTTGTAGAGAGCAATAAGGTCTCCCCTCAGACTCCTCTTCTCCAGGTTGAACAAACCCAGTTCCCTCGACCTCTCCCCATAAGACCTGCTCTCCAGACCCTTCACCAGCTTCATTGCCCTTCTCTGGAGATGCTCCAGCAACTTGTTGTCCTTCTTGTAGTGAGGGCCCCAAAACTGAACACAGTATTTGAGATGCGGCCTCACCAATGCCGAGTACAGGGGCACGATCACTTCCCTGCTCCTGCTGGCCACACTGTTCCTGATACAAGGCAGGATGCTGTTGGCCTTCTTGGCCACCTGGGCACACTGCTGGCTCATGTTCAGCTGGCTGTCAACCAGCACCCCCAGGACCTTTTCTGCTGGGCAGCTCTCCAGCCACTCTTCCCCAAGCCTGTAGCATTGTATGGGGTTGTTGTGATTGAAGAACAGAACCCAGCATTTGACCATGTTAAATCTCATACAGTTGACCTTGGGCCATCAATCCAGCCTGTCCAGATCCCTCTGTAAAGCCTTCCTACCCTCAAGCAGATCAACACTCCCACCCAAGTAAGTCTGCAGACTTACTGAGGGTGCACTCTATCCCCTTGTCCAGATCCTTGATAAAGATATTAAACAAGACTGGCCCCAACACTGAGACCTAGGGAACCCCAGTTGTGACCAGCTGCCAACTGGATTTAGCTCCCTTCACCACAACTCTCTGGGCTTGGCCATCCAGCCAGTTTTTTAGCCAGCCATGAGCCGCCAGCTTCTCCAAGAGAATGCTGTGGGAAATGGTGTCAAAGGATTTACTAAGGTCCAGGCAGAGAACATCCACAGCCTTTCCCTCATCCACTCGGAGATCAGGTTGGTCAGGCAGGACCTGCCTGTCACAAACCCATGCTGGCTGGGCCTGATCCCCTGGTTGTCCTGCACTTGCCTTTAATTTTGTAAAATTAAAAAGCTGTTCCAGATCACCTGTGGTTTATGAAGCACTGTAATGATTCAACTGAGATTGATATGTGCTGCTAGTCAATAACATAATTTAGTTCCATGTTCTTTTCGAAGGAAGTAATAAAGTAAGAATACAGGTGATGTAACAAAGGTGACAAAAAAGTGTCAGAGTAAGTAAAATGGTCAAATCCCCAAACAATAGGTGAGACATTTCAGTTCTTTCAAGCCCTCCTAAGTGCAAAAGACAGAAAAAAAACCCAAAGCGCTACAGTGTGCTTGTAATTTGCTTGGTGCAAATCTGATCAATTCAGATACTGAATAGACCATTTAAACAATAAGACACAACTTCACCACATAGACACAATACAGCCTTCATTAGTAATTTGCATACTTGTCAGCCTTACTAGGGCAAGCAGGAAGTCCCGTTCTGTAATTGAGTGCTGCAGTAGAAGCATTGAGAGCAGAGTTATAATTTTTAATCAGTACAGAAAAAGATATTGGAGACTTGGCAAATGTGAGTGCATTTTGTTCTTAGATGGTATCTTTGTTTACTTACGGATCAAGGACTTTTCGAAGCTGAGGCTGAAATTTGTCCTTGAAATCATCACTTTGTTCTGATACGGTTTTTGCTGTTCTCTTCCTACAAATTATGAAAATAGTTCTCACACATATTTGTTTAACAATATTCAACAATTTTTCAATAATATTAAAAAATATCATTGAATGTTAGAAGGAAATAGCAACTCTTCTGCAAGACAAACAGAAATTTAGTAATTGAAAAACCTTGCTATTTAAAAATCAAAGAGGTCTACATAATTTTAAAGACACACCAAGTGCTCTTATACTATGGCAGAACTTATTTGGATGAAGTATTCTGAAAATTACTCTTTGCATTTTCTATTCAGTTCAATATAGCTAAGGATGGGATTGTGAGATGTAAAATTATATTCAAATATGAAGAGTCTTTTTTAGAATTCACACCACTATTTAACTAGTTAAATCATCGCAACTTACAATTGCAGATCATAGAGCCAATTTAAGCATTTGGATACACTTCGCCCATCTTTAAAGTGAGGGGTTTTTATTCCATAAACATCAGACTTGCTGAAGAGTGGTGACTCATACTTCCTGTCTATTGCTTCCCCTGTTGAAAAAGTAAGCATTTCAACCTGTATAAAACACCTCAGGAAGAAAAATATATTAAGTATCTTCATTCTTAAAACAAAACAATGAAGAAACAAAAGCAAATAACTAAGAATTCTGTGCAATTAACAATAACTAATTTGCATTCCCCATGTTTATTAAGTAGTTAGGAATAATCTCATTGTCCAAAGTGAAGATAAAAGACAAAATAAAAAGCAAAAACTGCTTCAGTGATAAAATAGTTGGATTTCCTTTTATGTCTGCCTAAAGACAAGCCCAAGAGAATGAATGAAAAAATACCAGGTAGCCTAAGTAGTGAGGGTCATGCAAACAGATCACTTTATAATGTCTGTACCTGTGCAGAGATGTGTACCATTGAATTTACTATTTGTTTAAAAAAATGCTGAAAGGAAAAAATGGGTTTTGAGGTGCTGTACTTTCATATCTGCTCTTGCTATGTTGACTTCAGTGGAAACTCTGCCACTAACTTGTTTGTAAACAAGATATTACCCTAATTGTTCATGAATCTATTAATCTGGTCTTGCCTATAAAATGAAGTTTCACATACAAGAATACCACATAAGTATGCTATGTAAGTGAGATGGAAGCATATGTTTCTTATCACAGAAAAAAAATGCCATTCTGTTTCTTCAAGCTCTTTTCAATCACCTTTTGAAAAGAATGACAATGAGAACTTTCAAAAAATATTACTCACTCCATGCTTTCTAATAAGGGCTTCCTCTGGCTGTATGTATAGCAGCATGGAGTTGTTATGTTATTGTTCAAAACTGGGGCACGTTTCACTTTTTTTTTTTTTCTTTCCCTGTCTGTCTGGTTTTGGCTTGGCTTCTCCATGATCTTGTGGATGGAAGTTACAAAGGAGACAGAAACAGAAAATTAATAATTCCACTAAAACACCTAATAAAGGTGAGGAAGAGTAGAAATGAAACTACAAGTTTGGCCAATTTATACCAATAATACTTGTAGTAGAATTTTTCAATGAAAGAAATTTCTATTTTTTGAAATTTAATTTAAAATAAATTACTATAATTTCATTTCTACGAAACTGCATCCATGTAGAATTTACATTATTATGACTGAAATATCTGTATTGCAGTTTCTTACATTTGGCGTTCACCTACAAAACTGTTGGTACTAGCACAACAGGCAATTTTATTATACCAATCTTACAGAACAGCAGTGTAAGTCTCTCAGCCTGTGGAAATGATGGAACTGGGAAAAATAAAAGTGGCTGCAAAAGTAATACATGTACTGCATTTCAGAGTGATATTTGTCACTCTGTTCCTGTGCAGACCTATGAGATACAGGTAACAATCCCTGAGCAGACCGCTTCACACAAGTACAGTCCGGAGAAGCTGGAGCAGTGGAGGCACAGCCCGCTGGAAGGGCACAGAGAAGCTGTGGCACAGACTCACAGGCAGGATGCTGTAGGCTGAGGAACCTGCATTCCAGAGAGCCTGCCAGCAGCCTGAAACTCCTTGTAACCAGAGCTTGTTACAGAAAATCTAGCTGCCCTGAAATTCTGTTTGGATCCTGATAAAAGATAGGAACCTGAGGTGAAAGTACTGGCATGGGTTGGGCTCACTGTCTATGGCTTTAAGCCCTTGATGGCATAAACAATGACAAACTCAATAAGCAACAAGGGCATCTATGAGTTTCTAGTTTCCTGGAAATACTTTGCTTTTCAAATAGCACCCAACAGAAATCAGGTTTCCAACTCCCTCATTACGTTCTTATACTAATACACCCACCACAAAGTGATCTACAGTTCTAGAAACATGTCTTGCTCTCAGTTGCATTTATGTAGTTTTCTCACATCATTACTTTTAAAAAGAATGTATATTATAGCAACGCAATAGTAAAAAGTAACAATTTTCATCTCAAAAAATAGCATACACTATGTGTTGAAGACACAAAGAGGAACAATTACCTTTATTTCTATTAGAACCTTTTACACGGTTTCTTATCAGCCTTTGAACTTACCCACATAATAATCATTGTGTGACACAATATACAGATCATGTCCTTCTCTGGATTCTTTATCCACTTCCTCAAAGGTTTTTGGTGGATTTATAAGCTCTCCAGCTGATACATCTGGAAAGTAGGGAATAAATATATGCTTGGGGGAGGTAAGAGGGATGGGTGTTTTCTTTGGTTAATTCTTAATTTTAAACAATATCTTATTAGATAAGATGCTAGTACTGTGGAAGAATGATACTTCTTACCACTTTTCTAGTCAATCTACAGGAACCTTACAGCATAATGGCATGGACTAGGGAAAAAAAGATCACAGAAACTGAGATGAACGTAACTGTTGCAAATGAGCTACATGGTCAACATGTAGTATGTGATTTGCTCCAATCTATGGAGGAGAAGATTCACAGATCAAGGTAATATCTTTTATTAGACCTATTAGAATAGTTGGGAAAAGCTACCTAAACAGTTCTCCAAGGAGATCTACAAAGACAGATCTGGAACAGAGCCAAAAGCCCTACTATTTACCACACATTCTCAGTTGCTTGTTTGTTCATCATAACTGAAAAATACTAGTACATTTTTATGCCTTTCAGTAGCTGTTGAAACTTTTTTATTAAGCTGGAATTGTTGGAAGCGTACAATATGTGCTAGATACTAAATTGCATATTAACTTGTATTTAGGAAAAACATGTTTTAACACTAAATTTTCCTACCTTGGATAACTTTTATTCCAAATGTAGTATTAATTATATCCAAGCCCTTAGGTAACATAGAAGATTGATCATGTGATCTGCCCAAGCATGCCTGACGATTACTAAAGTAGATTGCTTCTTTTTTGTCTTGTATTTTTTGTTGAAAATTAGTTTTAGGAAGTGGATTTATCAATGAAGCTGCCTAAAAACATCACAAAGACAACAACAGGCAGGAAAAGGAGCAAATTTTAATCATTCGCATGTCAATATGGCTACCCCCTCACACACACACAAATAAAAGTTTGCTCATAAGTGTTCTAATTATATCTTACATGATTACACAGACATCATTTTATCTACCAAGCTGCAAAACAAACCTGTATTTTGAGAGAAAACAACTAATAATCATTGCTATGCTAAATCTCCAGCTAAATAAAATACGTATTATGAGATAGAACTTTTTGGTTTTATGACAGTTTTTCCACTTGTTAATTTATAACATTTCAGACTGAGGCCTTTCTGTTCTTAGCATATACTAGAAACTATAGTCAAATTACAATATGACCAAAACTTAAGTGTGAAAATGGTTATAGTTATAAAATCTCTGGAACAAAGTCTCCTGGTGCTTATGATTAAAAACATCTATTGTCTAGCAGTTAAGACAATCTGTTCTCTAAACAGCTACTCCCAATTCTGCCAGTGCAGAATTTAAAGATAATATTTCAAGATAATCACTAATATTGCATCCTAAAATGACATATCAACAGAATTACTTCAGCAAAGTTTTCTTAGCTTAGTACTAGGTTGGACAAATTTTTTTTTCTCAGTGTACACACTGAGCTTGGGCCAATAGAAGTTACTTGTAAAATTAGGTCAACTGCAAGTGGGGGGGGAAGATCTCAAAAAAATATTTTTTTAAATGTCAAAACAGGGTATTTTGATATCCCCAAATAATTTGATTTTTCAGGCTACCCATCAAATTAACGGGGACTCTAGAGAGGGTTTATTATTAGGCTCTTGTTGAATGTTATATAAAAAATATTGACAAAAGTAGTAGCAAACCTATGCTTAGAGAACTCAATAAGATTCCAACTCTTCCTCCAGTTAATATTTAATTAATAATGCAAGGTTAAACAGTCTTCAACAGAGAGTATAGGCTAAACAAATCAATCCACTCAATATAAAACTTCTGAGGAGGGACATCAAAAACCTGATTTTTTCATTTTGAATATGCCTAATAAATGTCCTGCTCAACATCCTCTAATATCAGGACTTATGTGTTTCAACCTAAAGACTTGTTTTTGAGATCTGAACTCCTCTTTGCCTCAACTTCTTCATTTGTAAGATCGAAAACTATCAATTTACAAGCCTAGCTGATGAAACCCATCATAAAAGTGTATTTTACTAACACAGCTGTTATTTTTAGAGATTTGAACAATAATTAGGTGATAAAATCACCAACAATCTCTTCAGTTATTTGATTACAGATTACAAAAATAATTTCTGAAGAATACAGATAAAATAGTCTTGACATATCCAAAACATCACTTTTTAGATAACACAGTTTCAACCCAAAGGTAAGAAAGAATGCATAATAATTACACTGAACTGTAAGCATGTTCTCAGATAGCAGTTCTCTTGCTAAGAGCTCAACAGGTTTTACCTCAGTAAATGAATCAGTAAAGAAGAAGAAGAAAACAGCAAAATTTGTGGGTAGAAGACTGTTCCTTAACTTAAATGTTGAAATGAAACAAGTAATTCAGTAGTCATTGCAAAAGTTAAGGCACTGATAAAAGTCACTGAACTTCAAGTGTTTTCCTATTTCAATCATGCTAATTAAATCCTATGAATTGACCTCAGAATTCAGATAATCCACAACAGTGGTGAAATGCTGCATTGTAAATCACTCAGCTATGTACCTTTATCCCTGACTATGAAGAAAACAGTTGCTCTTATTAAGGACATTCTTAAGCAGTCTGCTCTTGAACAAAAGTAAACAAGTCACATTCTTACACTGAGTGAAGAATGTGACTCTATGCCATGCGTCAAGTGAGCTGCAATGTCAGGATCATCTGCTCTGCCGTAGAATATTCTTTCAACACCAGGAGCTGGATTTGTTGTATTTCGAAACTTTCGCACAGTAGCTGGAGTAATGGGCTACACATAAGGCAAAGCAAACACAATTTTACACCAGACATTCACAAAATATTAATGAAAAGAAAATGTACAGCAGCCATTTCAGCGTGATTCCACAGAGGTTAAGAATAAACCATGAGGATGTTTTACGGCTGTAACACATGCCTATGCTCCTGCAGATGCTGATACTCTGAGCATAAGGTCAACATAGCCCTGCTTAAATTTTATCAAACCAGCAACAGAAGTAACGAGAGAGTTTCAACTATATGGTTCCATCTTTAAGATGGATAACAGCTTCTTCACGTATACTTCGTGCAAAGTAGATGTTAGTTATGAATTTCAGAAACCTTTAACCTGATTCACAATTCCACCACCAATGAAGCAATTTCAGAAATTATTTTAACCACAGTTTTGGGTATTTTTTAATTACCCATTTAAAGGAAGAGTCAGGGATCCATTTGCATTTCAGCACCCTCTGACTCTTCAGGGTTATGGGGAAAGGCCAGTGGGAAGCACAGTTCTGAGGGGCATCCTTAATAAAGAAGAAGGGCCTCCATCAGAAGTAATAGTAATTCCCAATAATAACCACTATAACTGTATTTAGACAGGAAAAAAATTGTTTTAGACTGTCTGAAACAATTCTAGGTAGTTCCATCTAAGTCGGCATGGTGAATTTAATAAAACATGCAGAGTGAAAATGAACTGCCAGAAGTGTTTTACAATCCTACCAGCTATTCTCTAATCCCACGTGACAAAAACGAACATAAAAAAAAATTCTGTCACTTCTAATGAGATGGGACGTAGAAAAAATGACCAAGGTTTCACTGATTTCCTTTTTTTTTTTAGGGCCTGTCTCAAAGCACAGTCACAAATGGGAAATTATCAGAAAAGTTTCACACGGAGCGCCCGGAAAACCAACTCACCCTTGGTAAAACCTCAGTGAGGCAACTCGCAGCCGTATCGCCAGTGGGAAGCAACTTTCCAGCCTAAACACAATGGAAAAATAAGGCATAACTGACCCCATGGTACTAAGCACAATTAGTCAAACTGGGGCCTGACACCTTGCACGAGATGTTGTCCAATTGTCCCCGTTTTGGTAAAAGCGGGGAAAAGAGGAGCCACACGCATTTTTGGGGGGAGAGAGGGGGGCCGCAGCGGGATGTACCCGCCTGCCCCACACGCTGCCCCTTTCCTCAGCCCACGGCGAGGCCCCGGCCCCAGCAGGGCGCAGAGAGCGGGCGGGCGGCTCCGCGGCGACGGGGAAACCCGTCGGCGAAGGCACTCACGGCCGACAGCTCGGGAAACCTGTCAGTGAACCGCCCCTCATAGACGGGCCGCAGCTGCCCCGCCATGGCGGCACGGGGCGACGGCGGCCGTTTGCCCCGCTCGATCGGTAACGTCGGCGCGCAGCGCCGCCGACCCCGCTGGAGGCAGAGACGGGAGCAGACGGGAGCAGACGGGAGCGGGCGGACGGGCGGAGCGGGCAGCGCCGCCGCCCCCCACAGCGCAGCCCTGCTGCCATCTCCCTCGCACCCAGCACCCACCGCACTCTCGCCATCTACCCTCACGCCCAGCACATTCATTCCCGCCATTTCCCTCACCCCCAGCACCCACCGCACTCCCACCATCTCCCTCGCACCCAGCACCACCATACTCCCCACTCACACCCCCTGGAGAAAGCCAGGAAGCAAGCTGCACTCAGGCTGTTTTGTAACTTTCATGATCTAAAAAAATAACTAAGGTCCATCTGCAGAGGTAGTGTGTTTCTTAGACCAATGGTCTCTACTAAAAGTCCTTGAAAAACCACCAGCCTTCAGACAGGCACATTGAGTCTTCTTTGGGTTGAAAGAAGGTCTTACATGGTCAAAAGTGTGATCAAACTTTAAATCTTTATTAACCATTCTAATAAAATCCAGCCCCTTTCACAAATGTCATCACATGTATAAACATATTAACAAAGTTATACTGAGACCTCTCCTCTAGAGAAAACTATGCACAAAGGTGGGTGAGAGAGCCTGTCAGTACTACCCACATATCAGGACACATGAATGCTCTTACTGTTTGTCTTAAATGAGTTGACACATCGCATATCTGAACGACTGTATTTGCGTTTTAGAATCAGATGCAAATTATTTCAGAAAAGCAGCGTGGGTGAGACTGAACAAGTTTCACCTCTGCTTAAAAGCCCCTCTAGCTCTTACAAGGACTTCTACTCTCAGGTGACATTTAGTAAATGCTCCCCTCTTCCCAGCAAAACATCTAAATTTAATCACATCCTGCTCCATTCTCTGTAGTTCTATGACGGCAAAACCAATTTTAGATAAACATACAGACCTTAACCATAATTAATTAACAAACATTGCCAGCTGTTACCATTTTATTCTCGGATCTAACATTTGTTTGATAAGGATTTAAAATGAAGGAAGCTAAATTAAAACTGAATTCTTGGAACCCTTTCCTGCGAATGGAAGATGAGAGGCTTGGGCAGCGATCGCCCTCTGATGACCGTGCCACCAGGCGGTAGGGTTGCCTGACTACCTGCTCTGGCTGTCAGAGGCATCAACAGTACATATCAGTACTATGACCAGCGAGCTTCTAGCACATGTGAACATAGCTTAATCTTCTCCATGTAACATATGTTATCTTCAGCTATTATCTAGCTGTGGCCACTGATGGTGCCCTTTTTCAAAAAAACACACCGTTTTTCTGCTGTAGATGTCTGTACAACACCACTAATACAGAACATCCATTACAACTTTGAAACTAAAAACGCTTTTGTAAACTCTTAACATGTTCAGTTCATTTATACTGCCTTCAATCATAATTGTTGCTACTTAAAGTTTAGAGTGCTCCTGCCAAATAAAGCAATAACTGTTGGTAGTTTAATAAAATGATCGGTTACGTCTTGCCTTGTGATCTGTTCTTCTGACAGGTGCAATTTCTATCTAGTAAAGGCTAAGTTGTGATTTGAACAAAACTACAAGTATTAGAAATCAGGGATGAATTTGATCTGATTGAGAGAAATAACTGGGTAAGGATAAAGCTGTCAGAAAAGGGAAGTGTTTATACAGAGGAAGAGCCAAGTATAGTGTCACAAAAATTACACAGTAATAGTACAGTGCAGGAAATTGGGACTTGAATTTTTATGCTTGTTGGTTGTTTTTCTAGCTGGCTATCTACCTGTGCTCAAGGTATTACAATTTTTGTACATTCTGTAATTTCTGTTTATTTTTACTTTTTTTTTTTCCACAGTAGGTGGCTACACTTGCTAATTGAAACAATCTGCTCAGCCCCAATGGCATGGGTTGCGTCAAACATATTAAAATAGGGCCTGGCATTCCTGTTCCACAAAGAATGCCTCTTTGTTGAAGAGGGAAGTGCCTCACTGGCTGCTTTCTACGAGAGATGCACCCAGGTGCCCGAGAAAGCAGGACAACATTTTTAACTGCAGGAGCTCCTTCTATTATAAATTACTATAGCAGGGTGGATAGTGTAGAAAACTGGTTAGTAAAAAGGTAGAGAAGAATACATTTCTTTCACCTGTATAAAAAATACTCCTCTATTAAGCTGTAAAAACTACATCCAGATTTTCACGCCCTATCAGAAAAAAACAATATTCTTAAAATTGGGAATCTTGAAGTCACAGAAATGAAACTAAAACAGTAGCGGATGAATTTGGAAAGATTTGCCTTCATATGAATTGCATTAAAAGTGGATAGGATTCAGCCTGGTACAAGCCAGGCTAAGTGCACTCTCAGCATATTATGGGTGGATACACAATGTAAGAAAGGGTAGTAAAATCTAGAGTTTCTTACCTCTGTTTTCTAGGTATTTTCTAAAGTCCGTGGTGCAGATACAAAATGTAAACTCAAAGTTCCCTGTAGATGTATCCAATGAAAGAGCTTCACCTTCTCCCTATAATTCTGCTCATTTTAGGAATCAGTGTCATATTCATTCTTCCTTAAATTGAAAATTGGTGTGCAGGAAGAATATTTGTAGGGTAGGAAGGATCTTTTAAAGCTGATGAAGTAAGAAAAAAAATTGAATGCCATTTTAGAATAAAAGATCAAAACTTTCTTGACTTCAGCATGATTTTGTCATCTACATTAAAAAAATCACACCTCTAGAGAAATCTGTTTTGGAAAAAGTTGAACAAAATACTCCCTTCTACAGCAGTACTTTTTTACTTAACAGTACTTGTCATTTGAAAGTTACCACTATTTGCTGACAACAAATTCACACAATATAGTGCCTTCTTTCTGTCTTGTTCAGGCTAAAACTGAGGAACTGAAACTGCCTAAAACCCTGCATTTTACTTTCTTTATGAAGCACAAAGACCCCATTCTGCAACACAGTTCTCATTCTGACTATGGTGCTGGCGTAGATGGCAATCTAAGCACTAAGTTTGTAAACTCCTGAAGGTCTCTAAAGGCCTGAGAACTTGATGTAAAATACTGCAAATTTCATGAAACTGTTAGTACGTTAGCTGTGCTGATACACTCTGCTGTCGTTATTGCCTGGTTACTTTCATGGTTTTTTTTCAACGCATTTATGGATAGAAAATTACTGCTTTCTATGTGCTGCACACATCCTATATGCTGTGGTATCACGAAAGCAATGGATGTACAGAGTCAATTTATACAAGCAGAGATAGAAGAAAGACAGAAAAAAGGATATTACAGCAGATGGACACATGAAGAAATAATTGGGAAGCTCAAACAGAATAAAGAGATTCTGCACATCCTCTAAAGTCAAGTTCCTTTTATTATTACACATCTAGAGTCAGATTTAAACACAAAAAGACTGAGCAGGGTATATTACTAAACTCTGCAGAGAAATGCTGAAATAGAAACCCATCTGGTGATATCATGACCCACGCACATAACTTTTTTTTTTTAAACAGAGTTTCACTTTTGGTATTCGACATATGACCCAAGATGACATAAAAGATTAAAACATGATCATTGGTAGGGCTGTCTGGTTGATTTCAGAGTTTTTCTTAAACAGCTATTTGTCCAGAGTAAACAAAAGAACCTCTTCTTCACCACTAACATTCACAGACCTGTCAAGGCCAAAACATGGTAACTGGAACTAAGTCATTTGATTACTGCCACATGCTCCCCCGCCTCCATTTCATACATTCACAGTGACTCTTTGCTGTTTGCTGACCCCGTACGTCCCTGTCAACCAGCTATGAACAATCTGGGAGTTTGACAAAGCAAAAGAGACATACTCTGTGTGGCTGTCAGGGAGTTAGTTGGCCAGTAGGAATCTCGCGCATGTAACATGCTTTCTAGCAGCACACCAATATCATAGCTTTGGTGTTGTAGGATCTGAGTCTTAGAGCACGTCCATCATGTAACCCAAAACATGAACCGCCTAAGAGACAAAAGCATGAGAGATTTGCATTCATGCTAGCAGTTTCAGCAAAACGGCCTACATATCTCAAGTCTGTTCAAAGGATTTTGAACGGGCAAATTCTCACTCATGAGAAAATAATACTTTACCACTTTTGCCCCCTTTTTATTAGTGCAATTACATCACGAGTGTAACTCCTGCATCAAAAATTCCATTCAGTCTTGTATTTCAGATACATTTGCTAATCTGAAAGATTAGTCTGGATTTAGAAAGTATTTATTTATTTATTTATATTCAAAGTATAGAATACCTGATCCCTTAATATGGTACGTCACAGTTCTTCTTGGAACATTGCTGTGTTATGTATTGCATTTTCTCTGATCACGTGGTTTCACACTTAACTGAAGCTTACTGCCAAAACAGGTGGTTCTTGGCTCTTTTTCTTCTCTGAACTCATACTCCTTTACTGTCATCTGCACCAGATCTATTCAGCCTGCAGCCACGAGTTGGTTCAGTCAGCCAAGCCAGCAGAAAACCATGTCTTTTGGAGAATACTTTTTGCATGACATTGGTGGTTGATCCAACTCACTCTGCAGCCGTAGGGTACCACGACTTGCTCAAGAGGTGCAAGCTTGCAACTGTAAACAGAAATAGACTAGGATCATATCTTCCATCAGTTGCTCTTCGAGTGGATTAAGTGAAACGTGAAATGCCATGTATAACATGAGCATTTTATCTCTAAACTGAATCTAAGTTCAAGTAATTCTAAAAATTCAGTGTAATATTTTCATTTTTTTCACCCCAAACTGTTCATGTATGTACGGGGTCTGGCTGGGTTGGAGTTAATTTTCTTCATAGCAGCCCATATGGTGCTGTTTGGGTTTGTGACTGAAGTGTTGATAACAGCAATACTTCAGCTACTGCTGAATAGTCCTTGCACAGGGTCAAGGCTTTCTTTTTTTCCCCGCTTTGTCGTCGTCCCTACCCAGGGGGCATGCTGGGGACAGGCAAGAAACCTGGGAGGGGAACACAGCCACGACAGCTGACCCGAACTGATCAAAGGGATATTCCATATCACATAGTGTCATGTTCAGCAATAAAAATTGGAGATAGAGGAAGGAACTGGCTTCCAAGACGGCTGCTGCTTGGAGACTGGCTGGACATTGCTCTGTTCGTGGGAGGTGGTGAGTGATTCTCTTCATATTGCCTTTCCCCCTCCTCTTCATCTTTTAAACTGTCTTTAGCTTGACCCACAAGTTTTCTTCCTTTTGTTCTTCCTATTCTATTATCTGTCCTGCTATAGGGAGCTGAGTGAGTGGGCAAGCAAGCATCAGCTGCCAGGTTGGCTGGATGCTGGCTGGTGCTTGGATGTATGCTCATAATGTATATAGTAAAACACATCTGGCCTTATTGTTCCATGTTGGCCTTACAAAAAGCATTTACGTAAGTGATTAACTTTTACTTAGCAAAGCAGAACGGTGAAATTATTACTCTTGACACCAACCTCTTAACAATGGAAAAGTACATGGAAAAGGAGAATTGAAGAAGATGAAAAGGAAAACAACAGTCTGGTTTTATTCCATTCACTTGAATAATCTTTTAACATATTCCAGAGTGTGTCCATACTAGGGAAGAGAATAAAAGACAAAGGAAAACAAAAAAGCAGACAGATATGAGATTTGTTTATTTCCCTCGCGTTCTACAAGGCCATCAGCTATAATATTTCACAAGTAATGAGATATTTCTAAAGCTGCACTAAAGAGTGGAGATGAAAAAAGAAAAGGCTGCCACATGATAGATTATACCTTTCTTTCTGTTCTCAGCATTATTTCTAAAGTAGCAGCAAAAACAGGGGGAGATAAATCTGCACTGGCAAGAAGACTGACTGGACAACTACCACTGATGTCATATATTTTATGACTGAATGGCGTAACGGAACCTTTAGTATAACACTGGCCATAGGCTTTCCCTAACTTAATTTTTGCTTCAGCTACATACATGTGGTTGAACTAAAGCATATTTTGAGACACCAGCAACATCAAATCTCGGTTCAGTATTGCCAGTAACGGAGTATCTAAACAATCTTCATTAAATTGTATCAATGATTGAATACCATGATGGATAAACTTATTAAATGTCTTACCAGTTCTATTTTTTATTTCCTTTAAACACCAACTATAAGACCTTGTTAAAGTTGCTAGACTGAAGAAACACTTCTCATCACTGTTTTGTTTCCTATACAGCTCACTTACAGTCTGTGACTACAGTGATTGACAAGTGATCCTTACCCTTCTCTCTTACAAGGTCAGCAGGTCTTCGCGTCTTCCACGGTGAGGCAAGTTTTCCAGTCTTTTAACTATTCTTAAAGGCCATCCCTAAATTATCATATTTTTCACAATTCCTCCTCAGTTATAGACACGGGGGGGGGAGGGTACGGAAGGGGCACCAGCCCCCCCCGCGCGTTGCCATGGTAACGGCCGGGCAGAGGAGGGGGGAGGAAGGGAAAGGAAGAGGAAACAAACGGAGGAAGAGGGGGGAAAAGGAGGGAAAGAAGTGGGGTCACGTGACAGGCGGACGAACCGGAAGCGCATGTCAGGCGGGGCCGTGACGTGGCGGCGGCGGCGGAAGTACGTGTGCGTGCGTGCGTGTGTGTTTTGGTCGGGCCGAGGCGGCGGCGGAAGTCGGCGGCGGGCTGGGTGAGGCACGGCTGCGCCCCCGCCCCTCGCCCCCACCCCTCTCCCGCGCCCCGCTCAGGAGCCGCCTTCCCTCTTCCCCCTCCTCCACCCGCCCGCCTGCCCTGCACCGGCTCACCCGCCAGCTCAGACGGACGGACAGACGGACGGACAGACAGACAGACGTCTCTGCGCCGCTGCCCGGCTGTCCCGGCTCCCCCTCCCCCGCGCGCGGCCGCCGCCGCCGCCGCCCAGCCAGGTGAGATGGCGGTGGCGGGGTGAGGGCGACCCGGCGGGGGGCCCCGGCGGCGGCGAGGAGGGGCGGAGGGGGCGGCGGTTGTCCGGGCCGCTGCCGCCCGCCGCCTCCTCCCGAGCAACGCCGCCGGGCCATGCGGGAGCACCGGGCCGCCGTGCGGGCTGCCGAGGTGGGCAGCCTGGCCCGCGGGGAGGAGAGGCCGGTCTCTGCCTTCCCGTCTCAAAATGGCGCCCCTGATTTTCCCACTTCCCCTTATTCCTGTGCCTGGAAGGGAGCCGCGGGGGAGGGGAGGTGCTGGCGGCGGCGGGGGTTGGAGGGGCTGGGCCCGGGGCCGCGGCGGGGAGGGGAGGAGAAGGGAGGGGAGGGCAGGGCTGGGATCCTTCCCTGTGCCCCGGGTCTCCTGCCATGAGTTATCTTTGGGTCCAGCTACAAGGGCAGGGCTGGTCCCTTCGAGCTGTCTGTGAGATACGGAGGGGTGGGTTGGATGATGGGTCCCTTGATTTCCCTTTCGCTTGCAGCTGGTGGAGGGACGGTGAACGAGGTGGGAGGTAAAATAATTAGACAACGAGTCGCCGTCCGGGGAATCACGATTGGCCTAGTGTACGGGGTATGCTCTGCACAAGACCGAACTAGACGTAAAGCTAGAGTCTGGTGGAAGAGCAAATCTGTGCCCTCTTATGTTTTAGAGGAGAGCTGAATTGTTTAAGAACTATCAAAATGTTCCAAACAGTAGGACCGTGAAAGGCTATTCTCTCAGCATTTTCAGTGACTTTTTTCTTTCTATCCTATGCCTGTTTCAAGGCCTGGGGATGGAAAAAGAGGCTGAAAGGCTAATTAAGCAACTGAAATTAATCAGCTTCTTCCATGTAAGGTTCAGACCAACTAGAAAGCATGGCATCTTTGGTTTTTTCCAATTTGGTAGTGACTTTTCGGAGTTGCAGGCAGGCTACATTGTGTGTGTGTATTGTTATTCTGTCATAACAAATGTTATGACATCTACAAAGGTAGATGTTGGCTGAAGTGAGGTGGCTGGAGACAATGATGGCACAGTCATCATAACTTATATTTCCTGTATGATAAACCAGTTTATCTGAAAGCATTTGGCACTATGCATCATTCATGTGAGCTTATGAGATGGTTATTATCTTTAATTGGAAGGCTATTTTTTTTTCAGTGACTATCTTGATTCACTTGTTTAACTTAGTGTCTCATTATGTTTCAATATAAACTGGCTTATGTGTGACAAGCATTTTGATAGTTATACGTATCGCTGGCTGGAATGCTGCAGTAAGATGCCACGCTACTTCTGCCAAACCTGGAAGGGAATAACAAAAAAACTTGGTTAGTAGGAGTGGGCTTTTTTAGATACTGCTTTTTAAAACATTCAAGATAGTCCAGTGTGAACAAATTCAAAGTAGGTAATGGTTGCAACCTCAGCATTGTATGAGCTGTCCCTGTTGATGAAGTATGAAAAAGTTTATTAGAAATTACTACAGGAATAAGTGTGTTCATAGTAAGAAAGTGTCATTTGCTCTGAAACATAAAAGTGGTGGAATGTTCCAGTTTTAAATTTATCGTGAATTTTTGTTGTGGTTTTTGTATTTGATAATGTACTTAATTACATTCATTGTAGGAATAGCGTTAGCTGTCTTAATCCCGTCAGTAGGCTGGCTTTTGTCGATGGTGTTATTTTGATACTTCTGTATTAGCTTTCTTGCAGTTTAAAATAGGCACTGGTCTGAACGCTCACATGACTGTGAATTATGCCATTAAATTGTGAGTTTGTAGGTATTGGCTAGAACTGTTGGTACTATGTACACAGGCTCAAACTAATAAAATGTGTGGTGATCTATTAAAATACTTATGACTCATAAGTAAAACTCATTAACAAAGACTATCTAGCAGCATGTAAATTTTGCTTCTAGAGTGATGAGAATACCCAGCATCTGGTAAAGTACTTGGAGTACTTTCCTGATAATACGCTCCAAACTTTGTTGTTCTGGCACTTCAGCATGGAGCTGCTGTGCCTTTGGGGAATATGCAGAAGAAGAGTGAAAGTTGCTACTTACCAGAAGGACCTACATATTTGCAGTGCCCACAACTGTAAAATGGGCCTTGCTATTTAATATATGATGGAGTTCTCACATTAAGCTTCATAAAAGTAAGAAAATCTTCCTCATTTCTGCCTATATGAAGCCATCCATTTAAGAAACTTTAATAGTATTTTCTTCAGTGGATTTTTATATAATTCCCTTACATAACTTCCATACGTATCTGTTTAAGAGCTTGGTTCAAGTCAAACAGTTGTGTACTTGCTTTTGCATAGAGGAATCAATACGTCTTATCAGGTTTTCTTATTTCACATGTTCCAAACGCTTTGACTGCAAAGTTTGCTTGGCAAATGAAAAAGGGGTGAGGGAGGGATGTTAATGGGTCTTTTCCTGAAAATTTTCACCACACAAATGTGAAAAGAATAGGCCTAAACCATTCTGTAATGGCTATGTCAAACTGTAGTACTGCTTCTCTTCAGGTTAAGTAAATCTTTGCCTCATTTCTTGTGTTTGTATGTTGCCATGTTGTGAGCTTAATGAACAGTTTCAATATCACCTGAAACTTCAGAAGATGGTGATTTCCATATACACTTATAGAAGGTGTTAGTGACTTTTTAAAATATGTCAAAATCAGCTGGATGTGCCCTATCAGGTTTTCAGTCTTGCATTTTTTTTTTATCCTGAGCTGTTACAAAGTGGGTGGCATGACTGTAGTAGGTTTTATTATTAAGGTATTTATGTGACTATTGAATGAATTAAGTTTGCAGTACGTTTCTGGGACTTGATGGCCTTTCTCTCAGGTACTGTGATCTCTCTCAGCTTGACAAGTAGTTATTTTTGTACATGGTATCTTAGTGTCTAAGTGTAAACTTTGAAGTTCTCTAACTACAGCTTCTGTAGTTTGGGCATCTATAAAAATTGAATTAGGTATTTTTCTAGACAACTTGTTTCAGCTTTGGGTTCTGAAGGAGATTTGCAAGGGGTAGTAATTAGTGTTTGGTAAGTGAAATAAATCTGAATAACTAAAACCTGTAATTGGCCAGTTGAAACAAATGGATATTATGTGAGTTAAATCAGTCTTGCCTGGTTTTCTGTCATACCTCCTTTTGCTCTCAGTATGGGAAATGGTATGCAAAAAAGTAGTCACAGCAAGTAACCAGTGTAGTGGTTGACTTCCTTGCTGTATGTCATCTAGAAGTCACTTGCTCCAAAGAGTACTAACTCACATGGTCATTGGATGTAGTCCATATGTCTTTATTATTGCTGCAGAGTCTAGAGAAACATGGGATGAATTAAGATTAAAGAGTTTTTAATTATTTCATGGTTATCCAAACACACTAGAATGCTAAAGCAAACAGATGTGTTTAATTTTAAAACAGAAATAACTTAATTGTCTTAATTACTTTTGCAAAGGAAAAGATAAACAAATGTCTAACAGTATTCTGAGCTACCTACATTTTGGCTATGCCTTGCTGCTTTCTCTTTTGTAGTGTAATTAGGGAAAGATTAACTGTTGTCACTGATCCATATTTATCCAAATTGCCCCACAACTTCTGAAGGGTATTTCAGCAGCACATGTTGGGGCGGGGGGGAAGTGTCTTGCCTGAGAACCAACACAGCAACTATGTGTGAATTGTTTTACGCTGTAAGGATGAAAGGTCTGGTATTTTAAAAATAACTTGATCCATTCCTGTACTCATTTTGGTTGAATATTTTAGAAATTAATGAGCAATAATTTTAGTATGTAACTATCATGGCACTTAATAATGGTGGTGGGATATGCAGGGGCTTTTCTGCTTCATAGAGACATTATTTCACTGTGGTGCACTTTCACATGTTTGTAAGAACCTATATCTACAATTTGATATTAGATTGTGTTGTACAGCTGAAATAAAAAAAAAAACCCTGTTGATTTAAGGGTATCACAATAGTCAAACAGGACACAAACTCAAACAGGACACAAACTCAGGACAGCCAGGGATGAATACAGGATTGGAATATCTTACCTGGAGGAAGCTAAACTATTTTGAGAGGTATGGGAAAAGGAGCGGCATGAGCAAACAGGAATGTCTTTAAGATGTTGAAAATATTTTTTTCTAAGACCTATATTCAGGTTCTGTTTACAGTGAGAAATAAAATGCCAGGTTTTCAACTGTTATGTTAGTGAATAAATAATGCTAAGGTTTCTGTCTCGTTTATTGCATGGAAATTAGTTTGTAAGAGAGTATCTTAGTGGAGGATGGGGTCCTGCTAGAGTGCTAGAAGCATTTTCCAGAAAAGATTCTTTAGGACTTGTGTTGCAAGCGAATTATTATACCACTCTTTCTGCAGGTAGGCACTGCTGTATGAAAGATTTAATCTCTACTGCTAAGTGTATAAAAGCGTAAATCTTAGGCTCAGAAGTGATACCAGCAGAGCCTAAGGCTTCCCTGTCCATATAAGTAAGTGTCACCTTTTTTTTTTTTAGGGAGTTAGAAAGAAGGCTAAGTAGACTAAGGAATGCACTGTTCACACTTGTCCTTAACAAAGATCTGTGTTGTGAATATTGATCTGCTAGGACATGTGTTAATACTGGAGTTAGCAATTTATCATCATATGCTAGTTCTCTGGTGGCTTGCACAAAGTGATGTGGAATTCTTACTGGTCAAGACAATCCATTTTCCTACATATGGAAGGCTTTTGTATTTTTGCTTCTCAAAGTACAGTTGATAACTAGAGAAGGTATTAATCATTTGTCAGTCAAGACTTCTGTACTTCTAAGGAAATTACATTCAATATATGGGATAGAAGTGAATTGATGAAGTATACTTGCAAAGAACTTGATGTGGCGATTGAGTTTTCCTGATTTGCTCAATTTTTTAGCATCCATTAGTGGTGCTGACTTCAGAATATTGCTTAGCAATAGCAAAATTGTGGAAAAAATAGTATTTTACCAATAATGTGAAAGTCTGAATCTGTTGTGTTATACTTCAATCTTGATACATTAAGAAATGAGACTGAAGTCTTGCAAGAAGAAACAATTGGATTTTAATGTGCTGATTTGAAGCTTTAATGGGAAGACTAGCTATTGAAGAAGATAACATTCATTTGTAACAGATTTTGTCTATAGTTGACAACAGCCATGGCAGCTGTAATCTGGGCTACTGACTTTGGTAAATATTAGGGCAAGTTGTATGTAATCCACATTGCATTAGTGAATTAGATTATTCTGACTTGGTTTGTAAATCTAATACCACCCACTGTCTTCTCATAAACAGGTTTTTACTGGCAGAAGCACCACTGAGATCTGAATCCTGGAACTTGCTTTCAAGAGCTTGAAACAAAGGACTTCTGTCTAATTTGGGCATGGCTAATCGAGGAGCAACAAGACCCAATGGGCCAAATGCTGGAAATAAAATTTGCCAGTTCAAACTAGTACTTTTAGGAGAGTCTGCAGTTGGCAAATCAAGTTTGGTGCTTCGTTTTGTAAAAGGACAGTTTCATGAGTTTCAAGAAAGTACAATTGGAGGTGAGAAAGTTATCCTGTTCATTTGTTTCACATTGAGTTTATATTGTCTTTGCCCTTGACAACCTTGAATGTAATGGCACTTCTAGAATGGGTCATTGACAGCAAGGATCAAATCTGAGCACTATAACTTTCTAAGCTTCAAGCTGTAACATACTAGTCAAGTGGAGAAAGCAAATGTGTGCTTGAACTGAATAGTTTTGAAAAATGGGCTTGATGTTACATTGTGTTTGTGGGTGGATGTGTGGCTATTTTAATTGTGCTGTATGCTTAATGCATGAAATAACGACTTAATGAGAATTAAGAACTTAGCTTCTGTGAAAACTAAGTGATGCATCTTCCAGAAAGGTTGTGTTGTCATTCATGCATGATGGCTTTTCTCTTGATTTGGGAGAACTTGCTAAATTTCTGGATATACCTTTCTTTGTTAGTAATCACAGAATTTAATGTTCTGGTTTAAGATTTTGTGACTTAAAAAAAAAAACAGGTGCTGGCTACTAGAATTAAAAAGGAAAAAAATCTGTTTAATTGTGAATAGATTTTATCCCACACCCTACCCCCCCGGCAGACTACTTCTGTTGTATTGTGTGTTGAAGTTGTTTGTACTTTGAGCTGTGTTCCTCCGTGGATAAATTTAAAGTTATCCTAAAACTACATACAGACTTAAACAAAATGGATTTTGTGGACTGATAAATATTCTTTAGTAGCCCCTGTTGCTGCATGAATTACTGTTTCATTGTAATATTTATGTGAAGCCCTTTCAGTGGTCTGTATGTGTCTTTACACATGACAGTTGTTGAAATGTAAAAAAAAAAAATCGACAAAGCTTACAAAAAATAAATACAAGCTGAATGGCATTGTATCATTTTTTTACCCTATTTCTAGCTGTTATGTGTATTTATTTTGTGTATCTGTCAGCTTAAATGGAGAACCACTTTTTTCTCCTCCAGCAGTCTTAACAATGCTCACTTTTGGCTTTGTTCATTTTGTAGTGGTTTTAGGGTAAGAGTGAGAAAGTTTTCTGTATTATCTTATACAGCTGTTTGGTAATATGGGGAGCATTCTCAAAGATCTGTAGCGAATTAACTTCCCTATATCAATGTGGGTTTTTTAGTTAAAACACACTTCAAAATTAAGTGAAATTCATTGTACAATTTCAGCCATCTCCAGTTTGTTTAACCTCCTTTTTTTTTTTTCTTGTTTTAGTGTCTGGGTAGAACTAGAGATAACCCAAACCCTGTTACACTGTCCAAAATCTATATAAAGGTTGACCAAGAGCTTAAGTTCAAGTTCAGATATATAGATTTTAGTGTAATCTCTGTATTAATTTGTGCCACTTCTGTATAAAATAGAAACAAGGAAACACCATATAATATACCTGAGAGATATTAAATATAGCAATGTTGGAATTCAGAAAAGGTTTTCTGTAGAGAAAACTGTCTAACTCTGTAGCTTGTAGTTGCCTAAGGCATAATTTCCTTTGTACACAGAGGGGCCTTTTAACAAAGAGAGGTTTATGTGCATTGTCAATCTGAATAAAAACATCTGAAAGAGAGTGCATTTGAAGGCAGACATGTTGGATGGTGGTGGTGTGTTTGATAACTAGACTTTGCCACTTCAGGCTAATGTAGCAATGCCTGTTAGTTGCTTAAGACAAAAGTATGGCTGTTAAGGATGATAGGCTTTCAGATAATTAACACAGCTGATTAATTGTTAATTTACTATGGTCTTGCAAGAAACAAGAAAGTTACAGTGTTTGCAGAAATTAAGTGGTGTTCCTTTCAACAAAACCGAGAGGATGTCATAGAATAAAATCCTTGCTTTAATTATCTTCCTGAGTATATACCTCCATCTATGGAGTGTAGGTACATTCTTCTGTTGAGAGAATAATGTTTGTAAGAACTTCAAATTCCACTTGTTTAACATCTTGCCTCTGCCTTGGAGAAATAGAATACTGAGCTGGTTCTGAGGAGGAAGCCTCTTAGTCTGATGCAGGGTATATGGGTTTTTTCTCTTTATTTTGGTTCTGGGCAGCTGAGGGAGCTACCAAGAGGAGCTTGTCTTACCAGTGCTTGTATATTTAGCATTCAGAGAGGTTTATGATGATTTAACATTGGAACATCAAAGCTTTTACCTTCTCCAACCTGCCTGCTCATCTGTGGTGGATGCTAATACCCCTGAAGCAGGAATACCTAACCACTTAACTACTCAGCTTCTGTATGGTAGTTGCAGTGTCCTTTATAAAGCAAGATTGACTTGCTTTTGGTTTACTATAAGAAGTTGAAAGTTGCAGCAGTTTTGGAATGATTCATAGGCTGTGATGCCTTGGAGTATGTGGAACAGGGTAAAATCCCAGGTGTGCAAGGGTTATGGGCCAGTGCCTCTTCAGACATTTGATTTAAATTGGGCACAATCTGTTAGTATGCTTAGTGATGAGAATCCCCAGTTCAGCCAAGTAGGGGGCTTCCCTTAACATTTCATAAAGCAGGTCTTACTTTTTTGTTGTTGTTTATGGAGGGAGCAAGGGCAAGCCAGTCCACAGTATTTCACTAAATGTCGTGACTGGAAAAACAGCTCCAAGCATTTATTCTGGATTGTTCAAACTTTCATCTAAATTCTTGGAATTGTTGCATTTTCTGCTGTGTATGTACTATAAATGGCCAAACAACGTGACTATAAAGCAGGTAATGAAGACAGCTTGTCAGACTACTATAATAGTTGTGTGCTTATTTTTAAACTTCAAAAGCTAAGGTAGAACAGATGGCTTAGTTAAAACTCAAAGGGTTACAAGAACTCAGTGGAAGGAAATATTGGTCTTCAGTGTTCCGTTCCCCTCCCTCTCCCCCACCCCAAAATTCAGGTACCTTAATCTGAACGGAAAAACTTTTACTAAGAGTAACTGTGTGAAGACTTGGAATATGTTACTTACTGTTTTCTGTAATTAAAAGACCATTATTTATGGTAACGCATTCAGCTGTAGTGGCAATGGATGCAAGTTTCCAATGCAAGTTTCCATGAAAGTCCAGGCTGTCAAAATTATGCTGAAATTAGTTCTTGAGATCGCTTGCAAAGTCAAAAATGTGATTGCTTTAAGAACAAGAACTTTTTTCTATATCCATTGGCTAAGGTGGAGTTATCAGGAGCTGAAAATCAAGGCTTTAAGATACTATTCAAGTAATGTAAATGTGTAGAACTTCAAATATCTGAACTGTTGGATTATAGTGTGATGGGATGCTCTTACTGGTACTCTGTATTGTCTGTTGAAGCAGAATGAAATGTGTCTAGAAGGCTTAAGAGAAGGCTTGTGGTTACTCAGGTTCACTATTAGAAGAAAAAGGGGAATTCTTATGACTGGTTGGGTAAATAACCATTCTGTGTTGATCAGAGTTAGTTTATCAGCTAATGCTTGTTTCAAACCTGCTATATTTTGATAATAGGCTTGAATTGTTTAAGGAAATCGTATTTGCATCTCTGTGAATGTAATTTTGTATGAATATAGACATACAAGCAGACTTCTGGTTTCAGCACATCTATCTTTTTTGTAGCTGCTTTTCTAACGCAGACTGTATGTCTCGATGATACAACGGTAAAATTTGAAATTTGGGATACAGCTGGGCAAGAGCGGTACCACAGTTTAGCACCCATGTACTACAGAGGAGCACAAGCAGCTATAGTGGTATACGACATTACAAATGAGGTATGTACTGTATTAGGGAGGCACAAGGGGGATTTGGAAGTTACCAGTCTTGCATCGATCTTGCCTTTTTTCTCACTGACTTGTGTGAATCAATTCATCATTTCATAGAATGGTTTGGGTTGGAAGGGACCTTTAAAGGTCATCTAGTCCAACCCCCCTGCCATGGGCAGGGACATCTTTCACTAGATCAGATTGCACATTTCATACTGGACTGTGAAATGTTAAATTGTCTGTAAACTTGCCAAAAGATAATTCCTAGGGTTTTTTTTATTGTATTAAAACAAAGAGAAAGAAAGCAAATTCCATTGCAGAAGTGTTTCAAACCCACCTTTAAATCATTTCACCAGAATTAAGCTGTTGCTCTCACTACATTGCTGGTGACAGTTTGTTTCTGATAGTGAAAGATATTATTTTGGTACTGTATTATTGCAAGTTACAGGTAAGGAAAGGTAGCAAAAGCCATTGAGACCACAACATAAGGGTATTTGTTTTCTTTTTATTTGAATGTAGGTGAGATGAGCTTCACTAGTTTTTGGTAAAATGAGACTTAAAAACCAAAACCCTCAAAAAAAAAAAACCCAGAAACCCTGTACCATAATGAACAGTCTGCAGTAATTAGAAAGTGTTTTGAGACCCTTTCGATATAGCTGTTCATAAACTTGATTCTCCTAGAGGAGAAATTAAAATTCCCATTTCCTTTTAACTGCTGCTTTCCTTTCCCTGTCTATATAAAATAGATCTTCCTATCTTTACGTACTTTTTCAGCATTATCCCAACTAAGCACATTTGAGAACTAAGGTAGAAATGTTTCATTTTAAAAGCTCAATTGTCAAGTTGGTACGAGTGTACCGATGGACAAAGATAGCAGCCTTGCATTGGCCTTTTGCTTGAAGTATAGATAACAGACATTGGGATAATATGTGATAATAGGTGAGTACAAAAGGATTGTAAAGCTCAGTTGCATCATTTTGCAATCATTAACAGGAGTCCTTTGCCAGAGCGAAAAATTGGGTCAAAGAACTTCAGCGACAAGCAAGTCCTAACATTGTAATAGCTTTAGCAGGAAACAAAGCTGATCTAGCTAACAAAAGAGCTGTGGATTTCCAGGTATGTATGTGAATTCTGTTTATAGAAATAGCATTTTGTTGGAGTAGAAAGTAAACCTCCGAGGAGCCTTTATGCATAGCCTAGCTAGTTGTTATAGAGGTCATGCTGTTAAATATAAACGTCAACTGAGACTAATTAAATTATACATGCTACTGAAAAATCTATTTCTGTACAAGTGATATGTAGCAATAGACTTTTTTGATTAATTAAATTTGAGGAGTAACTAATTTATTTGCATATCTTTAAGGCTAATTGAATTTCTGTTCTTTGATGTGACCTCTTCCTGTCTTCTACCCGAAATTACTGGTAACTAGAGTTTCAATGGGTGAGACAGCAGTAACTCTCAGTGCAAACCATTCTCTCTGACTTGTCAGCAGGAGAATTTTGATTATTGTATGATATAAAGCACATTTTATCTTCCAGAAAGTTAACCAAGTAATCAGAAAATAGCTTCCAAAGCAAGTAAAACTTGCTGCAGGTGATTCTGGTCCATACATGGTTGTTTGAATTTGAATTAAGATCATATTTTTTAGTCATTAATTCTCTTACAGTTTTAATCTGTATTTGGTGTCACTGTGAGATACTACTGTGTATAGTAAAGAATCCTTTTGTAACTATAGGTGTTGGACTATGAAGGTTTGCAGTGTGTTAGGTATTTTTCTGCCAGAGTTCAACAACTCGGTTTTCTAATTTTATATTTCCATGTTAATTGTAACATAAACGTGTGACAGATGATCTTTGTGTTTTGTGAAAAAATGTGATATTTAACAAATTTCATACATGTGTGCAGTCAAACTTCACCAAATTTCATTACCAAAGTAGAACTACCTATACTATTTTTTGTACAATTATAATCTTAATATTTTTCAAACGTTAGGGTGGTTTTGTTAACGTGAATTTACGGGCTCCTTGCAGGCTTTGCGATCCTGTCTCAGTCCAAAGCACAGTTTAGATTTCTAGGTGTTAATGTGTTATTTCAGGTATAGTTACATAGATCTTAGCAGATGTCACTTAAATTAATATAGAATACTGTAGATTTTTTTTTCGTCGTAGATGTTCCGCAGTTTGGCTTTTTGCAGATTTCCTATTGAATGCAAAAGTAGTTACATAATCATAAGTAGTCAGCTGAATTGGCTAACAAAAGTGGCAAAAATAGGAAACTTCTTATAAGCAGCGTATTTCAGATGAAAATTCAGACTGAAAAGGGAGATAACATGGCAAGATATTTAATACTGCTTGTTTGTTTTATAATTGTGCATTTCTGTCAGGATAATGAAACTGTTCTGATAATTGAAAGATTCAAGGTAGTTCACAAACTGGCTTCTTTCCAGTGTAATCCCAGGCTTTCTGACATTTGATGTCACTTTCTGGAGCTTATTCATTCTTGCTCTCACAGCTAGTGTTCTGGATCAGGATTGTCATTTTAATATTTTTATTTACTATTTAGCTTTCCCTGAGATTTTTCCATCTAGATATTTTTAAAATTAGTAAGGATTTTTAAGATCACATTTCTATATGTTTAACTGCTTGATGGAATTGTAAATTCTTCATAGCTGATGAATAACACATTGTCACATAAGTGTTTCAACAAACTTTTTCTTTCTTTCAAAATGGTATTTTTTTGTTTTGGGGGTTTTGGTGGTTTTTATGTTTTGTTTTGATGAAGTAATACACTCTGATTAACTTCCAGGAAGCACAAGCTTATGCAGATGACAACAGCCTATTGTTCATGGAGACATCTGCCAAAACATCTATGAATGTAAATGAAATATTCATGGCAATTGGTGAGTTTATGAACAAACTGAGAATTTAAGGGAATTGTTTTGAGATATGTACCATCACAATCTTCCTAACCCAAGATCTTTGTTTTTTCAACTAAATTATTTCTGGCACTGAAGTTTCCTTAGGCCCTTTCGGATCCTTTTTGATGTTGAGAAGTCAGATAAATGTACTTGAAGTACAGTTGCACAAGTCTTCTGTCAAGCACCAAAACACTTGGATTAACTTGGAATAGCTAAGATAGGTTATTTTTGAATCCTGTCAGCAAGTTTTGTGTGCCTATTTTGATTCCACGATGAAAACTTGTACTGCCTCAAGTGCAAACAAAATTAAGCTTCAGTTGTTATATTAAAAAAAAACCTTTCCCATGGTATAGGTAACCATAAAAAGCTTTACACAG
This sequence comes from Phalacrocorax aristotelis, assembly GCF_949628215.1. Lineage (NCBI taxonomy): Eukaryota > Metazoa > Chordata > Aves > Suliformes > Phalacrocoracidae > Phalacrocorax > Phalacrocorax aristotelis. The sequence goes on from NC_134277.1 coordinate 41,078,154, forward strand.
CTTTTCGTAATTGTAAGATGTACTTGGCATTTGTAATCAAATGGGTGTAAGAATGTAAGTGAAAGTGTATTAATGTGTGCCTTTTGGTAGTATGTTGTTTGCAGCAGATTCTGCACTGCCTTGGGTAGGTGCAGAACCTGGAGTGATTTACCTTTTTGAGACAGTGGTAATTGAAGCTGGAAAAAAATCAAAATAGGGGAATGATAATGGACTTGCTTTAAAAAAAGTCAAGTATTAATTTTAGTCTTAACAAAATATTTGTTACATATGCTTTTGTGTTAAAGTTTTGTTTGACTGCCAAATGCAGCTATCTGAGATCCAAAAGTTGTTCCAAAGATGGCAGTGTGTGCTTAAATTCAATGTGCAAGTAGAAGTAAAGGACTCTTCATGTGAAGAGTAAATTTACTAATATATTTTTAGCCTTGACATAATCTTAGGGATTTCTGTAAAGATGCTAACTTGTAGTAGTAAGTATAAATTACTAAGGAATTTTGTGAATTCCATTGGAAGACACAAAATTGTATTTCATTGTTAACAAAATTTTGAAAGTGGAGGAAAAAACATGCATTTTTAGTTTGGTTACCAACCTATTTAGTAATTAACTTAATCACAGTAGTGGCTGTGCTACTGGGGAATAGTAATATATAGTGTCAAATAATCTTACTAAATCTGTTTCATATTTTGCACTACAGTGACCTCTCTATCCCGCTTCTTTTTGTGAAAAACAGCATTGCTGTCAAAATTGAATGTTTCTAAGGAGCTTTTATCTTCTGCTTTCCAAGTCAGTAAAGCAGAAGGTAATTTGTGGTGTGGTTCAAACTTCCAGCAGATGCAAATTAAATTATCACTATAGCAACATTTTATAACAAGTACTTGCTTCATATTAACTATAAATACTTGGGGGTGGAACCCACATAACTGTATGAGTGAAAACTGTATTTTTTCTCATAAATGTTCAAGATAAACAGGCCTTTATTTAATGATACAGAAATGATCAATTACACAGTTGTGAAATTTTAAAATCAATTTGTTTAAAGGTGCAGTTTGCATCTTTTTTAAAAAAAGGAAAATTAATCCCCAAAATATGATGATTTTCCTGTAATTTGTTATATCAACAATAATTCTTACCTCTCCATATTTTAATGAGGTATACAAAGTAAATTTGAGAAAACAATGCCCAATTAGTACCTGAGTGTTTTGTCTGCAAGGTTGGTTGTCCATGTGAGTATCCTTTCACATTGATGGGTGAAATTCAGCTTTGTCAGTGCATCAGAATAAGATCTCGCCAGCAATGGACCCTGAAAGGAAATCTTGATGAGGATATAAGTATTGCACAGAACTTGGAATGGCCTTTTGCACAACATGAATGCAATTCTCAGGACCATATGTAAATTTGATCTTCAAAAATGGGAGAAAATGACAAATGAGAACATGGACAGACTTGAGGGATGCAAGCTACAGCTGCTTGTAAATTGACTGCTTTAGAGCTCATTCAGAACTTATAGTTAAAAAAATGCATATTCATTTACAGTTCTAGAATGTACCTAGAATCCAAAACAGTGCTCTGAAGGCATTTTGCTGCTGATGCTTTGTCCCTTTCTACTGTCTCAGCGGCTTAGTACCACGTGAACTCTTGGGTTCTGTCACAGAATTGTAGAACAGCCCAAGTTGAAGGGACCTCAAAAGATCATCTGGTCCAGCCTTTTGTGGGAAAGGGAGCCTAGATGATATTATGTAGCACCACAGCACATCTTGTTGATATGTACTGTGGTTGTTTTCTGGCTGTTATACTTGTATTTCATTCCCGTTAGGAAAAGTCGTTCTTTAAAAAGCTGGATAAAGAAGTTGCTTTGGGGTCAAAGCATGCAACCAAACTGTAGAACAGGGATGGTTGTTGGGTCCTGGTAACATGGGCAAGACAGCCTTATGGAAGTCCTTTTATGTACAATATAGCTTTCTTTCCATCAGAAAACTGCTAGGAGAAGCTACTGCTGAGAAGGGTAACACCTATCACTCTTATTTTTCATGTCAGGACAGAGGAGGTACCCTGGAGCTATAGGGACAACAAAGAAATTATCACAGTCAATTGACTGCAGATACTAATTCTGGCTAGATAGCTGGGCAGTAGTTGGATCTATTTCTGTCTGTTTTGTGCCTTTTCAGTCTTTCTGTATCTTTTAGCACTAACACGCTAATCTTAAAGCCTGTTCTGTGTAGGTGGATTCCCACAAGAGCCATCATTTACTGGCATAGCATACCTGTGCAGATACATTTTACTGCTCAAGTTACTAATGCATTTCACTCTTGAAAATCATGGATAAGGTAGTTAATCATTAAGAAGTTAAGTGTTGTCTTTTATTACCAATGTACTGAATCAAATCAGATGTTATAGTGATTATATTGATATGCTTATAGAGCAATAGTATTGACTGTTTGTGTACTCGGGTGATTTAATATTAGTACAGTCTCAGTTTTAACTCTTATTTCTTGTTGATTTTATAGCAAAAAAATTGCCCAAGAATGAACCACAGAATGCAGGAGCCAACTCTGCCAGAGGAAGAGGAGTAGATCTTACTGAACCCACACAACCACCCAAGAGTCAATGTTGTAGTAACTAAAACATCAATTGCTTTAAACTGTTCTGAATATTCTTCTGCTTCCTAACTGTTAATAACCGTGGAATTGGAGTGCTTAACCTGGCCCAGTACAGCTTCCAAACAGTGAAGAGACTTATGATAATAGTCAAGTTCATGATACAGAGGGGGTTTTTTTGACCTAAAATTTTAACATGCATGTATCCACCACTGGCTGTAATGTTTCAGCAGTAGAGGAGAGATGGAAGCGGAATAAACTTCCTTCAGTTGAAAGGTTTTAAAAATCACTTACCATTAGGGGTGTAGAACTACCTTCCGTGGACCTAATTGGCCAGTTCCTGTAGCCTCAATACTGATTACTGTTAAAATAAATAGAATTGGGACTTTTCATAATTCTCAGTTGTGCTTTAAAACCTTTTTAGAAACAGGGTCTAAAAATTACTTAAACTTATTCACAGTATTGATGCAACCAGTTATTTCTGCAGTTATCTACTGTTTAGTTATACATTCCATAGTTTAATAATGTAATTACAAATAATACTTGCATTAATGATTTTAAGAACCCTTTGCTTGCAGGAAAGTGGACTTTTAGTTGGTACACTGTATGTAAATTATATCAACCCAGTTAGTTATCTAAAGGGATTAGTGATAAATCAAGTTTAACTTCATTTCTAATCTGTTCAGAGGGTACAGAGCAGTAAATTCAACTTTTACGGCTTCGGATTCTTTTTTTTCCCCCCTCTACAAACTGTAAGAGCTCTTCAAGTAAAACCACAACAAACTCGGTGTCTGTGACTTCTTTCTTGGTTTTGATCGTTGCTGGCCATTACAGTTTGTTTTCCCCTAAGGAAAAAAATAGTGCACTAACAATTATGTACATCCAACTCGATTTTAAATTTGGATATTAATGTACTGTAAATAGGTACTCTGCATTGTAGTCTACATTTGTTTAATACTTTCTGTAATATTTAAGAGTTGCTTAAAGATATACAGAATGTACAGTTACTTAAAGCTAATTTTTTTCCTCTCTAATCAAAGGGGGTTCTATGTTCTTCCTTTATGGCTAGAACAGTAATAAATGATGCTCCTGGATCTGTAACATAAGTACTGCTGTCTGTCAGTAATGAACTTTGCAACTTTGTTTTCCAAAGTACATTTTATTTTTATCTGTCCAGTATATTGCACTAATTCTTTTAGTTATTTTCATTATATGAAATCTACCAAGTGTGTCAGAAGAGATGAATTAGTCTATTTAAATGTTGAACTGGTAGCAGAAACTTACTTGTGCAGATTTTAAATTTGCAGTAATCTGGGTTTAGCAAGGAAAATGACAGTTCACCAGTGTTTAGTTTTATATTGAGGTGCTCAGGTTTGAATAAAGTGGTTTAAAAAAAAGATTTTTTTATTACTGTTTCTTATTGAGAGTTTCAGAAGGTTTTATTGCATTTGCACATTTCTAGACAAGGTGTCTGATTTACATGGGGCAGCATTTAAGATGATTACAAGTAAATTCATGACACAGCTAAATACAAGCTTGTACTACATGTACTGTGGCGCTCCAGTTATCGTATGATAAATTTTTAAGTGTTGAGGTAATTGGGTATCTTATCGCATCCATTTAGAAGTACAATCAAAATAGTAATATTATCTCTTGAACCTGCAGCTAATGCAGTCTTTACCAGTTGTTCACTAATATAGCTTGCTGCGTGGTCGTAGAATGTCTCAGAGGTGATTCTGCCTCTTCCTGCAGTTTGTGATTTGCAATTGAGTGGGTGCGTTTTTGTGTCGCCTTCAAACTGTGGTGGTGGTTTAGAACCCACTGGCGTTACAGTCTTTAGCAGTGCTTGACCAGTGTAACTTGCAGGTTTGTCACAAAATATCTTGGAGTCCTTTTTTTCTGCCAGTTGTGGAACTGAGTCATAGTTAGATAGGCATGCTCTTGTATCTTTTGGGGGCTGTTCTATGTCTTTAGACCCTACTGCCAGTACATTCTCTCGCAGCTGTTTATAGGTGCGACTTGGACCTGTTGTGCAGAAAGTGTCAGTGTCTGTTTCTTCTTGCTCTGCAGTCTGTGACTGTGGCGGAAAACTGTTACATAGATAAACTTTTCTGTCCTCAACCTGCTTCAGTTCTTCAGAGCCACCTTGTGTGGTAGAATTGGACTGTTTTATCTCTCTGTTCAGTGAGTTTACTTCATTGTTACTGAAAAGAGACTGTTTTGGATCAGCTTGATTTTTGTGGTCATCGGTTTCCTTAAGAACTCCATCTTCACTTGGCAAATAGTTCCTCCTAGAACATTTTGGCTTATTTTGTTTCAGGTTGCCTTTTGAGTCAGTGAGGAAAATAGCTTCATTGGGATATGGTATCTCTATTCCATCTTGCAGATCATGAATAGCCTTTGAGTCATTTAAGTTGTCTTCAGTGAGGGGCATCAAATACTGAAACTTACATGGAGAAGTCCCATTTTGTTGAACACATTCATGCATTCTCAAATAATGAGTGAATGTTGTTAGAGTTAATGCAAGTACTTCATTGTAATCCAAAACCTCCCAAAGCCCGTTAGAAGCTAAAATAAGAAACTGACAAGTATCATCGATAGGGACAGATATAGTATGAGGTACAGGTATAACAGATCTTTTCAGTACGGGGTCTCCGTGATGTCCAAGACCCCTTGTAGTTCTCAGGTACCCCTCTACTAACCCATCTGGTTCATTAGTGCTGATGTTTCCACCATTCTGAAGTATGCGTTTTCTCTCACTCACGTTAGAAGTGCTGTGCTCTTTTGAGAGACAGTGGCTCTTTCCATTTTTACATAAGACAGCATGTGCATTACCTAAAATTGAAAGAACATTTTGAGTTACAGAATACTGATTTTTGTAAGACAGTGCTGTTACATTTAACAGCCTTTTGCTAAGGACTGGGAAAATGAGGTTGTAGTTCAATTATCTACTACCACAGGCAACAATATGTCCACTGATGAATCTGGTTCTATTTTACAGGAAAGTTTTCTGTGGCTTTTTTTTCCCCTCCTGTTTTTCAGAAGACTATTCCAGAACCACCTTCTTCTGACTGCAACTAAACTCTTACGAGGAGTCTTCATTCAGCTTAAAGTGCAGTCTGATAGAACTGTTGCACCTTGACTTTTTTTTAAGAATGCATATTTTTCTCAAATACTTTTTTTTAACCCCTCATAGGAGAGTGTGTGCTTTAAATATGGCTGAATGAACTCATTAAGAAGTGTCAGGTTCATATTATTTTTGGCAGTATAAAATTCCTAGTACCTGAAAATAATTTGGACATTGTGTATAATTTACAGTTGACGAAGATGATGCCTTAAATCTTTTCCTCAGTTAAGGGACCAAGGGAGAAAGAGTTCTCACAGTCATAATGAGACGTTGAAGACTAACTTCTTTCCTTTAGTAGGAATAGGTACTTTACCTTTCCCTCAACACTTCTGAAATCTGCAGGGTGAGAATTAAAAGTATTAGAAATTGCAACACTGCAGGTGACTAGTCTTGTCAGACTTGAATGCAGAGCGTAAAGGAAAGCAGCTCTGAAACAAAGTGATGTATTGTTTGAGATCCTCTACGGCTACGCTGGGAGACCATTTTTTTGTTAGAAGAGGTTATTGGTCTGCTCCCATGTGTTGGCATGAGGGCAAAAGTGATGTCTTACAGAAGGAACTTGAGTGGGATGGTAGCTTTCCAGACAGTAAGCTGGCTGCAGTGTGTTCGTTTATATTGTGCTTTTAATATCATCTGGCTAGACTAGGGCACAGATCTCTGAAAAGTGTTTATAAGTAGGCACAGCTTATACAGTAGTTGTATTTCTTGGGCAATATTGGCATTGTCTAGTGTATGAGACAGCTAAGTGTAGTCTATGTGAAGGCAGATTTCTCCAGAAGGTGATTCAGAATAGCAAACTGAAGGACACACCTTATTATTGATTATAGAATGTAGATGCCTTAAGTTACGCTGTGTGAATGTTTACTTTTGCTTGTTCCCTCCTCCTTCTTCTGATTTCCATGGAAAGCTAGAAGATTGTCTAAAATTTCCTTTGAACCCTCCAAGTAAGACCACCAGCTGTAAGCCTAACAAAGGGCGTAATATAACCCATGTGGAAGAATCTGACTGCAAGAAAGAGTAAAATCTAGTCGCTTTTGGCTGCAAGTCTCCTGTCTGCAAACCAGCGACAGGGCAAAAGAATTGAAAAAAACTAGCTGACCTATTGATGTGGGACTAAATGAAGAAGACAAAGCTGGCCAATGCCACCATCTCCTGCTCTTCGTATCTGATCATCCTCTTCAGTTGCTTACCTGGTGCTGGAGGAGTGTGTCTATACTTCTGTAAGAACACATTTCTGGGGGAGAGTCGAAGCTCAATGTTGTGCAAATCTTTTATGTGATGCATTTGGTGGAAAATTAAGTGTATTAGATTAAATAAATGTCTATTTAGAAGTGGTTCAAAAATGTGGACTTTAATCATAAAAGGCTTAAAGTATCTGTGATCAACTTAAAGCCTTAACTCATTAGTAGAGCTTGAGTTTACAGTATCTTTAATTGCATCCAGCATAAAACCTCATCTGGGAGGGAAGGATGAAGGCAAGTAACTAGAACAAGGTGGGGTTTTTTTTGCCTAGTGAAGAAATGAAGCCTCCCAAATGGTTTTCCTTTTCCCTACTGATCTTTAACTCTCTTGATTAATTTCAGTCAAACTTGATATGAAGAAATATGAAGAAGTCTTAGAGGTTTTATGAATACACTCATCTGAGGAGGAAAGAGTGCCCCTGTTGATGGAAAGTTGCAGTGTTAGTGCACTCCTTACTAATGCTAGGGAGAGTGATTGTCATGGTTTTAGCTGGGATAGAGTTAATTTTCTTCACTGCAGCTGGCGTAGTGCTGTGCTTTGGACTTAGCATGAAAACAACGTTGAGATAACACACCGATGTTTTCGTTGTTGCTGGGTAGTGCTTGTACTAGTCAAGGACATTTCTAGCTTCCCATGCTCTGCCGCGTGCACAAGAAGGTGGGAGGGGAGGGGGCACAGCTAAGAGAGTGGGTTCAACCTGGCCAAAGGGATATTCCATATCATGTAATGCCATGCCCAGTATGTTTTTTCCTTTTCCATTTTATTATCATCATAATCATTATTGTTATAATTATTTTTATTGTAATTATTAAACTGTACGTATCTCAACCCACAAGTTCTTTTGCTCCTCTGATTCTCTCACCCATCCCACAGGGATAGGGGGAGTGAGCAAGCAGCTGCGTGGTGTTTAGATGCCGACTGAGGCTGAACCACAACAGTGATAGAGAAGTATTATAGTGCTGGGCACATGCTTCAAGCAGAGGCTGGAAGACACTAGAGGGTGTAACCGTAGACACAAATCCATTTGAAACTTCACCCAACAGCTTTTTTTTTTAAAATGTAATTCTGCTCGTGTACTCCTTTGTGGGAAAGCAAGCACCTTGCTTGTAATCTTACATTTGTCTTGGTACACAAGAGAGCTTAACTGGTAACAAAAATCACCAAGTAGGAGGATACAGTGAGTTGCTAAGACTGCAAGAGCTTTAGTGTTTCCTGCAGCAGGGCTGGGTGGAGAAGCATTAGGAATGTATCAGTGTTCCTGACTGTAATTAATAACCGATTTTCTACACTACAGAAAGGCAGAGCTGCGTTCTGCTTCATAAGGAAACGGGTCTGAATAGATCTTCCATAACACCAGTAAATAACCAATTCCTATTTCAGAAATTAATAATTCAAATGATCCCCACAGATTGTGTTTTCAGTTTGCTGGTAGGAAAATGCAGTGGCACTTAGTCTCAATGAAACAAGTAAAAATAATATCTTAAGCATGTTCATTGATGCAAGGCATTTATCGGATATAAAACTAGAAAATTTGTGATTGCCTGCCCTAAAGTGATAACACCTTAAAATTCCTCTGGATCTTAAAAAAAAAAAAATAAAATCCTTACTACTCTTACAGAGGTCATTTGTGTATTATGGAGTGCTTCCTATCTGTCTTTCACATTAGAAAATTGACTTCACTGCTTTAACTCAAATATCACACTGGAGCTACTTATCTCGTAAGCTTACTACTTATTGTCTTACCGCTATCAGTTGCGAGGGAATTTATCATGTCTCCTTCACATTGTGAAGTCTAAGCAATTGCTGCTCTTTATCTCCAGATAACTACTGCCAACAAATCTCTAGGTTATTTTTTCTCTCTTTATTGGGTGGGAGAAAAAAAAAATCCTGGTGTGGAATGTACATACCTATGTTAGCAATGTGCAGTAACCCAGCAACCCCTTTGGCTGCCCTGGCTAATGGACGGTGTGTGGTGTTTTCAGAATGTTTTCTTTCTTCTTCCTCAGTGCCATCTGTCTCTTCGCTGGGGATTCTTTCCACCAAACAGGTAACCGCTGAACAACCACTCCAGCGAACTTTGGAAACCTCATTCCTTCCCAGTCGTAAAAGTCTATCCATTCTCCAAAAGGACTTGGCATATGCTTTGTGAATCCACTCGTAAGTATTGGTCTTCTTGGTCTTGTCATTGCTGCGTGTATCAGTGAAAATCTTCTCTTTTTCCCTGTAATCTGCCTTGATTACTGTGGCAAAGGAATCTAGAATTTGCTGTTCATTCTTACTCTTCTTGTAGGAGGAATCCATTTGAGCAAGCTGGTCAAGGAATAGAAGTGGAAGCTCTGCTGCAACTGTTTCTGCAGCTGTCACACCATGAGAACCATCAACTAGCCCCAGAAAACACGTATCTGACCTATTTCCATAGTTGTCGAGCACGATAAATCTGTCTTCCATGTCTTCTTGCCATGTGGAATTTTTATCTTGGCAAATTGATAATGCTTTTATTAAAGAATTATTTACTTTCGTAAAAGTACTTGGAGCATTAATATTGGCAAGATCACAGTATGATGTAGAAGTGTGATTATTCATAAGGAATTCAAATGAATAATCAATCTTCTGCCTATGTGTCTCAGAATACTTAGGAGTCTTGGTCAACTTTGAAACTAGTTTCTGTCTCTGAGCCAAAAGTGTTTTCTTGTCAGTCTTCGTTTGTGGACTGTCAAAGCCCAGCAAAGTTAGGGCTTTGTGGGTTTTTTTATGATAAAGAAGGTGGTATGGATATATTGTTTGTTGACATGCAAAGCAAAAAATTGAAATGTGTTTGGAGTCATCGTTCTCAGGTGCAATTGTGACCCTCTCCAGGTGATCTTCCTCATCTCTGGAAAGTTCAAAATCAGGTGGGTTTGTTTTGTCCTGAGATTTTTCCTCCCATGTCATTCTGTAAAGGAGTTGAGTATGTTAAGAGTTTTCATATTTCAATATTTTAATATTAGGTAACACTACATTTACCTAAGCCTTGCTCTCACTTTCTTATATAAATTCTGAACTGCATCGCTCTATACTAATGCATATGTGGTCAAGAGACTGGGAAACCCACGTGAGATTATATAAAAACTGTAACTAATAACTATGTTAAAATGAGTAATACAGCAAATCCAAGTAGTGAAAAGTTTGGAAATACAGAGTTCATGACACAATTTAGATTATTTTGTACCTAGTGAGGTTTCAGTCAGTTGTTTCCTCCTTGTGATTCAGTGCATAACCCTGAGCCTTCACAGTTAGAACTGTAAATACGACATAGTTCCTCATCAGCTCTTCTGTGTCTATTCATCACTTTCCAGACATGGTAGTTGAGTGTAATTCCTACTTCAAAAAAAAAAAAAAAAAGCACATTCAAGATTAAGACTAAAAAAAAAATCTACCAATCTTGTATGGAAAATATGAAGCAGGGTCAGAAGCACTGGTGTATCTTTAATGAAATCTCACTCTTATTGCCATCAGGTTTAGTTGTGAGGACTTTAGGAGTCAACTGGAAAAAAATTCTTTTATGCCATTGTATTTAGGCACGCAAAAGGTAAATTACATTTATGTAGTCAATATTCTATTGTATTTCTTGCCTGCAAGAGCTAGATTATGCAATGTTCGTGTTCCTTTAATGTAGGATGGGTTTTGAATGTGTCTGTGTCTAAATCAAGAAAGCATAATGAAGCACAAAAGTATTATTGAATGGGCCAAGCAGTGTTTGAGTGTTTAGGTCTGTGGGACACCCCCCTGCTCCTGGAGCTGAGAGCGCTGTGAGCAGCAGCACGCGCCCTCTATTCTCCAGCCATCAGGATGGAAGGAGAGATGCACTTTGCAACAGAGCTTACAGAAGGGCCACAAGGCTGAAAATGTGTAATCAAGGCCAGGTACTGCAGGGATATCATAGGGTCTAGTCGGCACACGCCTCTCTGCCCATTCTCCAACCAAAGCTAATACCTTTCTCCTGTCGCCATACACCTCCTTTCTCCCACTGCAGCTCCTTGCTCCAGTCTCCCCTTCCTCGCCAGCTCAGTGTCTTTCCTCAGTCTCTTTCCTCGATGCTGCTTAACGATACTTGGGTCTGGCACCTGGTGCTCTAAGCCCAAGAGTCAGAGCTGTAGTGTAAGTCCTAGCGGGGCACTCCCTGACAGAGGTCAGCCGGTGCAGAGGGGCCTGCCTGAATTCAGCACCTACACGCTCCACTCGGCACCTGCAAACTGATGCTTCAGTTTTAATATTGTAACTTGCTCTGATTTGGGTAAACCTATGAGAATAACAAAAGGTGTACCACAGACACCGTCTTGCCTAAATTTCCAAGCCCTAGTTTAAAACCTGACAGCCTTGGAGATTTCTCTATAAAAGTGTTATTAAAATTTTGGTTTAATACATGCAAACTAACAGATTTTTTTTCAAATAATATTTTCAGAAACAGCTAAGCCATGTTACCTGGAACTTTTTCCCATATGCTTCTTCAGGCTTGAAAAAGTTCAGTATGAACAGTTAATACCTGGCAGAGTTTTAAGTTACTGAAACCATGAGGCAACCCTATTGGTAGCAGCATTATAATAATTCTGCCTATAACTTGAAATGAGTAAGAAACCATGTAAATATCAATATTGCTTAGGCAGTAGATGAAATTGTTTGAATGGCTACCGTGCCCTATAAAGTGCTGTGCAGCTAAGCCTTACAGCTGCTTGCGGAACATCCTCTCCCTCTAGATCAGCACATAACATACGTGTACAGCACCATAATAACACAAGATCCGGACACCATGTGAGATGCTCAGCTTGCCACCCTATGCATTATCTCTCTACTAAGTATGAAACATAGTGTTTACATTTTTTAAGTTAATTGTGTTTATTTAGTGTTTAGTATTTACGTGTGTATGGATGAGAGATCAGGCAAAAATGCATTTATTATAGATTTTTGTTCTCTCTTCTGAGATTTCTGACTTTCAGTAAAGCTTTGTTAGTATCATAGAATGGTTTGGGTTGGAAGGGACCTTAAATATCATTGAGTTCCAACCCCCTTGCCATCGGCAGGGGCACTTTCCACTAGACAAGGCTGCTCAAAGCCCCATCCAGCCTGAGCTTGAACGCTTCCAGGGAGGGGCATCCACAGCTTCTCTGGGCAACCTGTTCCAGTGTCTCACCACCCTCATGGTAAGGAATTTCTTCCTAATCTAACCTAAATGTACTCTCTTTCAGTTTAAAATCATTACCTCTGTTAATCCACCTCTAAGGCAAACAGGTGGTTTAGCAGTGGTAATATCCCACAGCCACGTTACAAGAGTAGCCTCTGGTAATTTAATCCTGCTTCAACCTCATCCATCCCTTTTCTGGGGCTCTGTCTTGAAAGTTGATACAACCACACCTTAAAGTAACTGTTTTGCAACTGTTGTCTCTTCCAGGATTTCAGCTGTGAAGTACATTGTCTTATCTTGTGCTATTTCTGTTCATCACCTCTGGGTTATAAGCTTTTCCTTTATTTGCTTCTTCAAGGCATGTACTTTTCTCCTGTGGTGACAGTTCTTTGACAAAATTCCTTCAACTGTTTGAGAATTACAGGAGCATTAAAAGACAAAGCTCCAACCTCCTCCAGCTCCAATTAATCTTAACACGTCTTAAAGAATCAAGCGCCTCTGATCAGCTGAGGTAGATCAATTATACGATTTTTAAAAGAAAATATCTTCTGTAAAAAGTGACACTGAAATATTAGTAAAGCCACTTAAAAAAAACCCTTACGACACTGTAGCATACCTTGTCTTTGCAGAGGCAAGCTTGCAGGTGGCTACAACTCTCAATCTGCTCTAGGACCAGTTTATGGGAAAGTCCATCTCTTCACAAGAGGTGAGCATCAGCCTCCTTTAGAAATGCTGCACCACTTCAGCTGTGCAAGTTAAGGAGGTATGTGATTAAAATAGCAGTGAAAGATATGCTTGCCTAGATCCCTTTTCCTTTATTCTGCACAGTTTGAATCTGAGATTGGGAAATTGCACAAGCCTCTTCACTGCTGTCATCATGATGATGCATTCATGGGATGAGAAAAATTAGGGCTAATAGATACAGAAAATCTGGTAAGCTGCGTCTTGTCAGCCTTTTAAATATGAACTCATTTTACATTTGGTATATATAAAAGCCCCTTGGATTAGAGACAGGAAATTGAGGACTTTCAAGAAAATGCTAGTTTGACCTCAGTAAACTTAATTCTTAAACACACTTTATAGCTGTTTATATCTCAGTAAGTGGGTGGAAGTGCTAACAAATCAATTTCAGAGTACCAAAACAGTCCCACTTTATTACAATGTGTAAATAACCAGGATAATGTACATAATTCATGTAGAACAACAAGATCTGCTACAACTCATATCAGTTGCAATAATTTCACTTATAACTATTAAAAGGGCAGCCCTGGTGTTAATTTTTATGTAGTATGCATACACTGCTTATGTTAATAGCTGGAAAAACTTGTAAAAATGAAACAAAAAAGGAAACATTTCCTTTGTTGGTCTCTTACGAAGTAAAAAGATTAGTCTGTGTTTTCTTCTCTGCTTGCATTTCCCTCATCAGGAAGAGATACAGACTCACAAGTTTTTTGCTGTCAGGTTAAAGGATAACAGTGAGATGCTGACAGCACAATACACAAAGCTAAAGTGCTCTCAGCCTCAGAGAGCAAAAGATAAAACTCTGCTTTCTAGCTCACTGCAGTTTCCCTGTGCCTATTTAGGGAGCCAAAACCCAGCACTGTTTCATGTTCTGAGCTGAAAATAGAAGTAGATAAAAAAATTAGATGTGGAATGGGGAGGGAACCACAGTTGGAGATTGCATGCATTTTTAAGCGAAAAGTCCTATTTACTCTTTGTGTCACAACGAAGACCCTCTTGGTCAATGCTTAGTCTTGCCACTAGGAAAGGGAGGCTGCTTCCCCTCTCTGCAATACACTGCCTTGTCTGTAAGAGGGGCAGAACACAAGACTGCAGGCCAGGGGCTTTGTATGGCAGAGGATGTTACCACCTCTGAAAACCTCATTTCTGGCAACCCTCTCTTGCTATGGCACTTGGAGCTGCTTGCTGTTCATATAGTAAAACAAGATTATTTTGTTTCTGCAGTTTGGCACTACAATCTCATTTTTTAATTAGTGAAGATGTCAATAACTGAGCTTCAAGGATCCAGGATCTGATTTGTATCTGAACAGAAGAGTCCCATATGCAGTCATCTCCCTCTGACACATGTCATTCCCGTCTCCACCCAGAGTGTGCTTCTTCCTCACCTACCTTTGTCACAGTCAGCACTTAACTTACACAATCTCTAGTCCTGAACCCCTTCCTCCATGAGATTTGGGGTTTTATTATTATTTGCTACATACTTTTGGTCTTAGAAAATGGTGACTATTATTGATGCTGAAACCAGTACCGGGAAGATGCCTGCCTGCGGGTAACAGGCAGAGGCAGAAAAGGGCTGTGTGATGGGAAATGGAGGTCACAGTCTCCCTGAGCTGCTCATCACAATATTATCTGCTAATATGTATTATCAGGCCTCACCGCTGCAAATTCTGGCTGAATGAGCACCGGCTTCCTTGCCTGTCTTGTCCTTCCCTGCTTTACTTCTTGGCATGCCTTTCCTCTGCTCATACCTCAGCCAGCACTTCCCTCTTGGGCCACCCTTTCTCATGTGCCTGTGATGTGGTTCCTGTTGCCTCCGTGTGTTCAGGCCGGCTTCTCTCCTCCTGACTGATTTCCCTTCCCTCCACCTGTCACACAGTTTGGCAGTGGCCCCTCCCCTGGAAAACTGTTAGCGAACGCATCATACCCACATACAGAAACCGTGGCGGGGACTCTCGGCATCACCGCGACTGGCCCCTGCCAAGGAGCCACCACTGGTGGCCAGTGGGGCTGTAGCATTTGCTGTGGTGCAGCTTGACAGTGCTGTGCAATGCATACCCTGTGGCACAGCCTGAGCCAGGGGACAGGCAAGCACTGTCACCTGCGCTGGGGCTGCCTTACCAGGTCCCAGTTTTACATGGTCACCTTTGGCCAAAGCAGCAAAGAGCCAATATGTGAACAAACCTTACATAGCCTTTATTAAATGTATATAAGACCTCTGAAAATCTCTTCACCTGAAAAGACAAACTTATTTGCTAACCCAGCATCCATACCCTACACCTTCCACCAGTTTTAGCAGAGCCTGCCCCCTCATTCTCCAAAACCATCTGCAGAGGGGCTGATGCAGAAGGAACAAGACATCTTCTCCCAAGTGAGTCAACCTAGGTGTGCGTAGTAGCCTACTTACTGTATCTCCAGAAGCAATGATGCTGCTTCAAGGAAGACTTGTTATGAAAGGTGTAGGAAGAGATAAAGATGAACCTGGTGAGTCACAGGAGCGTGCCAAGGGCAGAGCCTGCCTCGGGAACACTCCCACCTCTAGACCTGATAATAGGCAAGAAAGAAGGAAGTGATTAATAATTGAAATAATTATGGAATAAATTAAGATAATTAGTCCCTTTATTTATTTATCATCTTACTTATCTCAAGGGTTGTCCAAGACTGGAATCTTGGGATTCCAGACCCACCAGTTTTGAGTCATCCTATGAAGTGGAAACAGTCCCCATCATTAGGTCTTCGTAGGTGAGAGTTACAATTTGTGACACTGTCTGCTCGGGCACAGCTGCAGTTCCTCAGCTGAGAGGAAGTATCGAACTGGGAAATGGGAGTAGCAAATAAATGGCAGAAATAGCTCTTCCTACACCCCAGATACTTTGCACTTGTTCCTGGTAGCCGGGTCTGTCTGGGTGGGGCAGTGGTGGCAGTTTGTAACCCACCGAATGCCTGCTTCGGGCAGAGAGGCTGCAAAGCATCAAGTGGAGACGGCAAGCCTGCTGGGCTTGGCAAGGGAGGGAAGGCACAGCAGATGCTTGAGGTTTTGGGGATCCACAAGGAGAAAGCTGTGGCAGAAGTGGAAGATGGGTAAAGATAACATAACTGTGCCTCCTGCACTCTCCTCCCAGCAACCCCCTGCCTGCCTCGCCCCACAAACCCACATCTGGGGTTACTGCTGTCCTCCTGGGGTTCCTCTGCTTTTTCCAGCTGCACACACTGCAATTATAGTTTGTCTAAAGAGAGGTCTTTAATCTGTTTAGTTTCTCTGGTTTAGCCAAGTGAGTAGCCATGGTGCTTGCAGTGGTATCGATAGCACTTAGGCTTTCCAGGTGCTCTCCCTCACGGATATGGGGAAGTCCCAGGAGGGGGCTTGCACGGTCAGATGTGCTTAGACCAGTGTAACTTCTTTATAATTTATTTTTTTTATGCAGAGTTTTATTATCTAAATCACTGTTGTATCAAGGGTGCTGGTCAGTGGCTACTCCAGTGCAGCTAGCAGAAAGTAGCCCCCTTCCCTCCTACCTCCTGCCAGCTGAGCCCGTGCCAGTCACCCAGGGGTCTGTAAGGCTGCCAGCACCAATGGACCTGCCCTACACCGGGATGGGGTGATCAGCAAAACTGCCAAGGCATAGGCAGACAAACTATGCTGAGTGGGGTTCCAGAGAATTGCGGGGATCTCTGCCACATGTTAAGTAACAGGAAGAAGAGAAAAATATGTTAGAGGAAGGAACAAACAAACAAAAAAAAACCCTGTCGCAGGCAGAAGAAAAAAAATATAAAGGAAAAATAGGTAGTACATCCCATGTTTGCGTGAAGCAATCTAGAGCTCTCACTACCACAAAATAACATAGTGTAAGCCTATGTAGTGACTGCAGATGGCTAAATAACTTTAACAAGCAGCTTCTGAGCTTGGCACACACGCTTCACATTGTACTGGCAAAGGCAGTAAATGTCCTGTGCTGGGTGAGCCCAGCCTTCAGTCTTCTCGCTTGGTTTTTGTTAAATCAAAACTCTGTAGTCAAGAAGAGCATCCTATGGGTAAAAAGTGAATAAAAACTGCTAAGTGCTCCATCATTAACGAGAAGTTTGTATTACTAAATGGCCATGAGTGTTGCAATGGCATATTCTCTTTTTTAATTTTTTTTCCTTTAAAAACTGGGTAATTGGAGTTCAAGGTTCCCTATAACAGACAGAGGCCTAGTGGGAAGGTCTGCCATCTGCATTATTAAAGTCACATGTAAGCACCATGGGAAGCTGACAAGATGCTAGAGGCAGCATAATGAACAAAACTTTTGTACTTTAATACTTCCAGTGATTCAGAAAATATTGATAGCAGTCCTGAATGCGCGGTGGCCAAGAGGGAGGCCACTTCACCCACAAGGAATGCGCTAATGAAAGGACACAATAGGATTTTATATTGGGAGAAATTCCCCAGAGGGGCAAGAGCTCCGCTTTTTACATTTGCATTGAATGGCAAGAATAAAAACAGGTGGGAGAGCCGGAAGAAAGTCCCATCTTGAACAAAGGAGAGGGAGAAGGGGCTGGGTTGGGCACACTTGCTCCGACTAGGCTGGGAGACGGGGATGAGGGCTATGGGTGGGCTCCCACGGCAGCAGGCTGGGAGGTCCCTCTCAGAGAGGCAGCATTCAGCATTAGGCTGCTATTAGTTGAGTGATTCTTTAATTTACGTGACCGAGATAGGCCCCAAAAGCACCAAATGACAACTAGGTAATAACCAGGCACACCCGAAACTGCATTTTAATTCCCTCTTTTGTGACTCAACCACCTCCCTTGCTGGAATAACGCACACCCTCTTGCATTTAAGCCTGTTGAGTGTTCACAGTGAATTCTGGCGAGAGCAACAAACGTGAGAGGCAAGTCTCCTGGGAGCACCAGCTCTGAGCAGGCACCTCCTCGGGGCTGTCAGCAGCCTGAGAGAGACCTGAGAATCACAGGAGCTGGCACTCGTGTCGCATCCAGCTCCTGGCCTGCTTAATTTGATGCGGATGAGTAGTCTTCCTGTAGTCATGGGGCTACTCACCTGAATTTTCAAGCTAAGCAGCGCAAGCAGGAGGCAGGCGGCAGGCAGCTACGCTCGCTTGGCTCCCACCAGCCCTTGCTAAATGCTGGCTTCAGAGTCAGTTCGACTTGCGCAAACCCACTGACATGCCCCAAAGGACAGAAACTGAAAATTGTGGTGAGGGTTTTTTAGACAATGCTTTGAGTTTGAATCTAATTTAGTATCTTCATAGTGCATATTTAATGATGAAAAATAAGCACCCGAGTGATTCTGTTGTGCTCAAATGGAGTTACACATGCATCACAATTAGGAAGTATTACTTGCTTGTGAATTCAGGCAACGGAAAAAGCCAGCTTGGATATATGAAAACAAGAATGACTTGTATACACTCACATGACAAAGCATAATTTTTTTTTCTGTTTTTCTAATGTAGTGCAACCCATCAGGGCCAAATTATATTCACTGAAGCCACCACAGGTCAACATAGCCCAAGTTATAGTGCCTTGTTTCCGGCCAGCAGTTGATCTTTCCATTCCTTATTCCTGCCAAAATTGTCAATATAATATTTTACTTGTCACTGGAGGAGTTTAAGGCAAAGTCAAGCTTTTTTTTTTTTTTAAACAATGTATTTGCACAAAGTTAAAATGAGAACAATGTTTTAAACCAGGATTAAAGTTCAGAAAAAGACTTACCTATTTGCAGTCAAAGAGTGATTTCTTTCTAAGCTGCTTCTCTGCATTAGCAGGCAGTAGTTCTGAGTGTGTAGTGAAATTAGTGTTTATAAATGTTACTATAGTAACTGTATCCGTAGCCACAGGCTGGTAGACTTACTGTTCTGGTTATCTAGTGAGCAGCAAGGTAAAAAGGAAGAAAAAAAAAAAGACATAATATTGTAAGACAGCCATGCTCTTGAGGATTCAAGGAGGAACTGCAGCAAGAGTATTTTTTGCCTTTATGCTAACCAGTGCCTTACTGTATGCAAGAAAGCAGTGTTGTTCCCATTAGGTCCTCACAGGCACACCATGAAATGTAAACAAATATTTGGGCACTTAACCAAACTCTCTATCTGCTTCATAACAACTTTCAGTTTTGATTGTACTGCAATGGAAGCAAAAACTTATCAGGTTTTTAAGGACCTTGAAGAATAAATTGAAAGAAGAAGGTCATTCGCTTAGGCTGTGGTCCTGTGAATGCTCGCCTGTGCAGCTTCAGACGTAAATGCATGCTGAGTGGCCTTAATAAACACCAGCGGAGTTACTCACCTGTGTAAAAAATATTAAATGCATTTTCAGAATTGAAACTTGTAATTCATTTGTATGTGGGTGTGCAAAGTTGATGCTGGGTTACAAATCAGTAGCTTACCGTTTAAAGGAGAAGCTGGTGATTTAAAAAAAAAAAAAATTTAAAAAAAAGGGGGGGGGGGGGGGAAAGAACGAACATATTGGGCTACAATGTCTCCCAGAAAAAACAAGGAGTCTATGTTCAGGCATGGATATTAAGTGGTCCATAGGAGCCAAGATGTTGTTCCAGATGCGGTTTTCGCTTGTAACATTTGCTACCGAAGAAAAGCGGTGGGGGAAGCTGAAAGTGAAACTAAGCAAGAGCAGTTTCATTTTCAAGCCTGGGAGGAAACTAGAAACTTAACCGGCATTAAAAAAAAAAATACAAGCGAAGAGTTCTTAGGTGGCTGTTACCATACAGCGTCTATTTATTTTCAACATGAATCGGCCACTTTAAAAAAAAAATAATAAAAATATTCATTCTTTCTTAAATTTAAGAGAAACAGGGTTGTTATTGGTTTGCTGTTTGTTTTTGTTTTTTTTTTAATCCCTTGAATTTGCTGCAATGCTTGGGGCAGCCGCCGCCGAGGGCAGCGGCTCCTCCACCTTAACAGTCCGTCTTAAAGCACCGGGGATGGCAGCAGCCATCTTACGGGTCGCTGTCACAGCTCCTGGGAAACCCTAAGCCAGACCCGGCCTCCGCCGCGGGGTCCCCGGGGCCGGGGGACCCCGGCCCCGGGGACCCCGCGGCGGAGGCCGGGGTGCAGGTCCCCATTCCCCCCCCCCCCCACCATTTAACGTAAGTGCCAACTCGCTGCATAACCTGACGCTTGAAAATATCACCAGGAGCTGAGAAAATGGGGGCGAGGGAAAAGGGAGACCACAGGGAAAGTATTTTCTCCTCCCCCCCAAATACTACTCCTAACTTTGCAGAAGTCTGGAGTCATCTTTGCTTGCCCCACGCAAGGTGGCAAGACCCTCCGTCTGCGAGAGCTCTTTATACACCGGGATTCCCTTCCAAACTTATTTTGCTGCTTCAGGTTTACACATCAAAGAGCCGTAGATCCCACGCAAACGCCCAGGCTCAATCCCAACCTTTTAAACCGTGGTGCCGTACTATAGAATTGCCATTTGTGGTTTCTCACGGCTCAACCACGTTTTTACATACGTGCAACCGAGCGTAGCTGCCTCAAAACCCAAGCACTTGCTTTTGTGCATGGAGAGCAGTTTCTGTGGTGGGACCATATACTTAATTTTAGCTTTCAATTAAAAGGTAATCCCTTTAAGACATAATTTGACCTGCTGTCTACACTTGTTCCTGGACAAAAAAAAAAGAAAAGAAAAAAAGGCAAGCAAGCCCCAAAACCATGACGTGAGGAACTGCGCAGAGAGTCTTCTAAATTCTCCTGTCTTTAAAACTGACTGGATATTTATATATCGGCTGAAATAGGAATAATCCGGGTGGAAAAAAAATGAATCGCCTAAAAGCGGCTGCAAAGCGCACGGTGGGGAAACGCAATGGTTAAGTCAAACAAAGTAGTGCCGCTGCGAGGGGGCACCGAGGCCGGGGCAGCACCGCCGGCTCACGGCGCTGCGGCCGGTGCGCGCAGCCGGCGGTGCCGCCTCTTCCCAGGGCAACTTTCCCCGCAGCCTCCCGGGGCGCGGGGATGGCTCCGTAGCGGCTTCCCGCACACAGCGGGTGCTGCGGCCGCCGCCCGCCCCCGCGCAACCCCCGCGCAGGGACGCGGAGGCGGGAGGCGGCCCCCCCTTCGCTCCCCCCCCCCCCCGCCCGGCGGGGCTGGAGCCGCCCGCGGAGCGGCGGGTCCCTCCTCCCGCCCCCCCCCGGGGAGCAGCCGGCGGCGGCGCGGCGAAGGGGAGGGTCTAGGGCCGGGCACACCGCGCCGCGCCGGCCGGCCGGACGGGCGGGCGGCTGCTGCCGCCGCGCCGCGGGCATGGCGGAGCCTGGCGGCGCCGGGGCCGGGGCGGCGGGCGGCGGCGGGCCGCAGCAGGGCTCCCCGGCCGCCGGGGGGGTGGCCGCCGGGGGGCCGGTCCGCAGCGCCGCCGAGAGCCCCGGGGGGCCCGGCTCGGCGCGCACCGCGGGGAAGAAGGCGCAGCTGCGCGCCGCGCCGCGGGCCAAGAAGCTGGAGAAGCTGGGCGTCTACTCCGCTTGCAAGGTACCCGGCCGCCCGGCCGCGGACGCCCACCCCGCCCACGGAGGGTGGGGATTGACGGGAGGGAGGGGAGGGGAGGGGAGGGAGGCGGTGGGGAAGGGGCCGTGCCGGGCGGGGGAGGCGGCCCGGCTGCAGCCCGGCGCTCCCCGCGGAAGTGGCGGTGCCGGCGCATCCCGCTCCCCCCCCCGGAGCTTTCCCGGCCGGCGGTCGCAAAAACAAAACCCCAAACACGCCGACGACGGGACCGCGGGGGCAGCGCTGCCCCCCTCCTGCCCGAGCCGGGCGGCGGCGGCGGAGGTGCCCGTCTCCGGCGTCCGTCAGTCCGTCTGTCCGTCCTTCGGCGGGAGGCGGCGGCGGGCTAGGCGGCTCCTGGTGCCGGCGGTAAGCGCTGGGATAACAGCGCTGCCGTAGCTGCCCGCCGCGGAAACATCCCGGCGGGGAGCGGGGACACTCGCCTGCCCGGGGGGGGGCGGGGGGGAGGTCACGGCAGGCCCCATTCCCGGGGGAGCGGACCCCCAGCCCCGGCCCGGGAGCTGCCGGTCCGGCCGGGGCGCGCCGGCGGCCTCGCAGCGCGGAGCTGTTGACAATCGCAAAAAGCCTCTGCCCCCAGCCGGCACCGTCGCCAGCCGCTTTGGCAGAGAAGCGAAGGGGCGCGGCCTCCGGGCTTGGGAAAGTTGCGTCCCCGCCGGTCACGTACCGCCGGGCCGGTGCCCGGGCCGGCAGCGGGCACCGCCGCCCGCCTGCCCCCTGCCCCGGCGGGCCCCTCTCCTCCAGCGCCTGCTCGGCGCTCTCCCGTTCGGGAGAGCTGCCCTGGGTTTCCCTCCACCTGCATTTTCCTGCGCGGTGGGAGAAGCAGGGCTTGCTTATTTGTGGCAGAGGGAGGGAGCGCGGCCGGAGCTGTCGCTTCCCCTTCGGAGGTCTGTGACAGCTGGCGTTGTCCTCTGTGCGCGTGCACGTGCGGCGCGCGGAGGCGGACCGGAGGAGACCGTGCCCGGCGCGTGGGCCGCCGGGGCAGTTCCTGGGTGCGGAGCGGGGTCTGTCGCGTTCGGATCGGCAGCGCTGACATGTCAAATCCGCTAGTAATGCTTTCAGCGCTGAAAATAGATGTTTGGGAGAAATGTGCGTCTTATTTTCTCTGGTCCCTTACTTTGGAAGCCTCAAAATGGCAAACGTTAAGTGAAAGGCCAAACTAAATGCTAACGTACGTGAGGAAGCACCATAGTGTGACTTTGTAGCCCTGTCTGGTGGTGCGAGGAGCTTTAACTGTACGCTGAAGGCATGGCGCAATGCTGTCGTGTGAGGGCAAATGAAGGAAGCCACACACATTGCAGCTTTTTAGCTGTTTCCAAAGGTGCGGGCACCTCCACTTTGGCTTTGGTGCAAACGTGGGACGCTGTAAGATTACGCCAGTGTCAGTAAGTTAAAACAGCAGCCTGTGTACTTGGAATTTGCAGCCCTCACTGCCAGCTGGCTGACATGGTTTGAAGCTTTCCCAGTGCTGAGTCCCCTTTGCACCCCCATATTTTAATGTTACCAAGACTTGCTGTTAAAGGAAGCTGGTTATGGGATGGGTAAGGTTTTCACGGGATGTTAGGAGTGCGTATGCGTGTACGTGAATTGCGTTTTTCTTCCCTGGTTGGCTGGTTTTTCTTTCCCTGATGTACCTCCAGGTGATCTTTGTGAGGGCAAAAGCTTTCGCCTGAGGTGCTTTGCCCCACAGAGGTAGCTGTGCTGTGGAGAAGTGCAGGCAGCCTTGCCTCCTCCCCAAACCCTTTGCGTTTTTGGGGACTCACCTGCCCCGCGCGTGCAGTGCCGCAGGTTGCAAGGCAGACGAGTGCCGTTTGGGAGGGGAGGAGGGCATGCTGTGGCCTGCCGCCAGCCCTTATTTCCCCCTCACGGGGCTCTGGTGGTGGGGTACGCTTTGGTGACAGCTCCTACTGCCAGTGCGCTGCTGGGGTGTCCTTGCTGGTCCTCTTCTGGGAGAAGTCCTGGGTGCGTGCCCCACTGGCACTCCAGTGGTGGATGGAGCGGGACACATGCCCGAGGGCACCCCAGGGCCTCTTCCTCCGGCCAGGACCTAGGCACAGCCACAGCACTAAACGCTGCTCTGTGTTCAGATTAAAATGCAAAACCTACCTTTGCTATTTTGCTTCTCGTCAGTAATTCAGTGGCAGGCAGCTTGCTTTCAGGTCTCTAAACAGAAGCAAGCAGGCTGACAGGAAGCTCTTTGTAAACTAATCAAGTGGCTTCTCCTGTGGGGTAAAGGGGGAAAGATGGAACAGGGTGGAAGAATGTGTTATTTTTCTACCTGAACACCTGGCAGGTGCTCCTAAACAACACTGCTTGGCTTGTAGCATTAGCAGCTTGTGAGAAACTAGCAGTGCAGAGTGTAACTTTCAACTTTTTCTTACTTTGGGTTGCAACTTCTCTTCCATTTATTTTGCATTTCTGCGTGAGTGCAAAAGAGTGAGAGCAGGCAAACACTCACACCACCTCTGAAGGGGACATCTGTGTTCATTCAAGTAGTGGCCATACATGAATCTTGTGTAAACCGACACAGAGCTGTTCAGGTTGGAGTGCAGAAAATGCATAACGGTATCCCTAATGTCGATCACCTTCTCCCACGTAAAATTCATGGCAAAATTCAGCACGCAGGATTTATTAGGAACTTAACTTCAGAGATGCTGGGAATAGCAGAGGCAGGGACCGCGTGTTCGCTAGGGGTGAAGAGCAGTGACACAAGAAGATGGAGCAGTTGGTGGCCATGTAGAAGGTGGGTCTCACTGGCGACAGCAGAAATGCTGAGCAGAAAAGGGTGGAGGGTGCTGCCCTGGGTTAGGATGCTCACTCCTCCAGAGGGACCTCCTGGTCCTTCTTCAGTCATCCCTTCACAGAAAACACAGGCAAAGACTCCTGGCAAAGACAACTTCAGTGTGCACATATTCTGAGCCGAATGAGAGTGAAGTTTAGGGAGATGCTGCCCAGGGTAGAGAAATGTGGGGTTTGTTTCTTTTTCCTGATAAAGAACTGGGACAGGAGAGTTGTAGCTGTTGAGCTGCTCTGCTTGACATTTTCCCCTGTGAGAAAAGGTCAGGGTGGAAGGGAGAGAACAGGCTCTCCTGTGTAAGAAAACCTTCTTAAATGCCCAAGCTGGTGTGTGGGGGGAAGAAAGCACAGTCTGAACAATAAGATATATATTACTAGTTGGCACAGTTTTAATGACTTCTGGAAGTGCACAGTAGTGCTGTATGCTCTGCGAGGTTTTGTATTTGGCACTTGCTATATCTGTGCGCATATGAATGGCTGCATACATCGTTTTGGTTTTGTCCAGTGTGAAATTGAGCATTAGGCATGCAAGCTTGCAGCACTTTCATATAAAAGCAGCACTGTGTGACTTACACACATAAATATATTTAATGAAGATGTAGGAGGAAGTCTCCTCGGCTTCTTTTCCCTATTGGTTTACAGTATGTGAAAATACAACTCTCTCTCCAGTCTTACTGGGACTTTTTATTATAAACAAGTTGAAATATGTCCTATTTTAGTACACTAAGTTTTCTGTAAAATTGGTTATTTCTCATTATATATAATCTTATAATAATGCCTGGATGCTTATAAATACAATCAGAGCCCAGTAGCCTAAGGCATTTGCACAGGTATCAGGGAATAATACCTCTGTGAAGAAAGATCTTGTGCTCTAGGTAAACAGAATGGACAGAGGGTAAGAAGGGTTAGGATGAGATGACTTGGCCAAGGCCCTGCAGCAGGTGAGCAAGTGGCAGAGGTTGAAGTAAAATCTGGGTCCCGGGCTCCAGGCCAGCTGCTGACCCTTGGTAGAGGATCACTTCTTCCCACGTCTCATGCTAGAGTGACCTCTATGGAATTTTCCCACTCCTACACACAAAAAAGGGTTTCTGTAATGAATCTACCATTTCTGTAATGAAATATTTTTTTTGCTGACTTTTGTAAAGCAGATTAAGATGAGGCAGGCTTGGCCATATTACTGCTGGGCTCCGTATAGTGCGAGTTCAGCTCCTTGAAGCTCAACTAGAAATGTATTGTTTGTTTTCTTTAGAAATGTATAGGAGACATAAAAGACATCTAAAGCTTTGTTACAGTCATTTTCATAGTGGGGTGAATCTGTTTGACAATGTCTTACAAGCCCAATTAAGCATCATCTTTTAAATTAAATAGGAAATCTACCATTAACTTTACAAGGTGGGTATTGGGCCCCTATTATTAAGAAAAGCTTTATATGGTAGCTCACATATGTTCTGTAAATGAAACTGGAAAACACAGGGAGTAAAATACTTGGACTGATGAATAATGAAGAACATGTCCTTAGAGCTGAACATTGAACTGATCATTTTGTACTGTTAAAGACAGCTAATTTCCTGGTGTTCATGAGCAGCTCTCCAAGCAGCATCTATCTGGTTGCTGGGTACTAGATATTTGAGTAGGAAAAAAAATGTGTATTTTAAATTCATCAAGGTATTTGTTACGGTTTGTGTGATGTTCTCTGTTAAAAGCATCAATTTGAGATTATTGCTTGCAGGAAAAAACTTACAGGGTATTTTACATTGCTTTTGTGTTGTGAGGAAGAATATTTTTTTCTAGAGTAATTATACTTGCTGGAAATAGAAAAATCTGTAATGTTGTATATATGGAATCTGTTGAGTCTGCTTTGCATCTCAGTTACCAGACAGGGCAACTTGTTTGATTTGGGGTTGGAAAGAGAGCCTGGCAAAACAGCTGTTTTGAAACCCAGTTTTAAGACTGTGGGATCTTTCCCTTTGTAATTAAGTTAGCTTGAAGTTTGCACGTTCCTATGCTCTTTTCACTATCCGAAAAGGGGATGAATGTATTAGTCCATTAGTTACCATTACCTTCATTTATTCATTATTATTTAGATACCTGAAACCCACTTAAAAGGGGCTGTGATGTGCAATGTTGTAACTTTCACGTGCTTCCTTTTTAAATAAAAATCCTAACAACGTGTGTTAAAATGTGCTGTATTTTTTCACTGTCCGTTCTTGACCTGCTCTCAGTATACTTGGTATTTTAAAGCAAACAGTAACTTTAGTTTGCCCAGAGTTGGAGTTTTCACTGCCCAGGGCTACTGGATAGTTTGATTTCCCACATTGTAATGCTTCACCTAACACGGAAGGCATTAAAAAAAGATGGAAATTATATTGTACAGTGCAAACTACATAATTTCTGCACTTTTTTTGGGGGGACAGCAGCAGGCAACAGTGTGTAATTGTGTTTCATTATACTGCACTCATCCAATTTTATTAACAGCCGCCGATGAAGATGCAGTGTTTCTGATCCCTGGGCCTGCAAAGATGGCAGTCGTTGCTTTGCAGGCTTCAGTAAGGCAGAAGTCCCCAACTTTCTCCAGTGGCTTTATCAAAGCTTTGCAGATGTCCCAGAAAACAAAGCCCCAAGGACTGGATGCAGTGGTTCAAATGCTTCTTTTCCTTCCTCCCCTCAAAACTGTTTTGATCTTAAATTAAGTTTTTGCAGAGGTGAAGTCATACTTTATTTTCTAATGAAAAGCAGATGAGTGACATTATTAAAAAAAAAAAGGAAGAATGAAAGGAAAAAGCTGAAGATAGTCAAAGAAAGAATTGAATGAACAAAACGCTGTGGAAGACTTAAAACAACTCAGCAATTTAAGCCACTGAGGAATGCACATTGCCTATTCACTGCAAAATACTTGCACTGTCAACATCTACAATGAAAGCGTAGTTTTAAAGAGGACCTTTTTGGGTTGTGTTTCCCTTTGGTTAACAGAACATTTATGCTGATTCTGGTGTTTTATAGAAAGATTAACACAAAAGAACCCACCCTAGTAGTTGTTCGAGAAAGGTCTCTGGAATAATTTGAACAATACAAATTAACATCTGCTTCAAAAAGATCTGGCGAGGAAATACTACCGAGGGCAGAAAAAAATCTGCCGTTGAAAATGCTGTTTTTATTCTTCTGTGGGTGGGTTGATACTTATTTTTGGCAGTTTTACTGAGCTGTTATCATGATTCCTACATCTGTTTGTTTGCATCTTTGCTGTTAATTATTGTGTGACACTAAAGTTTGTGTAGTTACTCACTGTTTATAGTTTTTAGGCTTGATAGTAAATATTGTGTGGTGAGCTTCTGTGAAATACTGTTTCCACTTGGAGATAAAATTCTCAAAAAGCTTGTGCCTAGTTTGAGGGGGTTTTTTTGGACATGTTTTATTGTGGTTTGATTTTAAGGCAATTAATAATAAGCATGATAGGGTGTCAGTAATTTACAGTGTTCAATATTTGTCTGGACAGCTGCATGGGAAGGATCAAATCTTAGTTCCCTAAAGTAATATTCAGTGCATTTATGTTTGAGAACTTCTTTTCGATTGTCTTTTGAATTTTCTTTGGCAATAATCTCATTTTCTGACAGCTTTTTCTGTCCTTGTCTTAACTGCAAAAGCTTTCATGGCAATGTTGCCTCTCCCACAGAACAAATGTGGATAGCTTATTTGGCATTGGTTTTGCCTAGCTTGAGATGCCATTTGAAAGTGTGGTTTCACATTATCTCACAGACGTCCAAAGTCCCCACACTAGGGCAATCCTTGGTTTGCAAGGTGTGATTCAATCACTGATCTAGTCATTTAACTTTAAGAGGTCCTGTAGGTCCGGATAACAAACGAAAATAAAACTGGCCCAATGCCCGTGGAACTGTAAGAGACGGTTTCTGCTGTAAAATAACATTGGGCCTTCTTCACTTCTCTGCCAGTCATATTACTCATAGAAAACATGATAGAAAAATAACATAAAATTCACCATAAATCCATCCAAATTGCACTTGATAAGACTTCAAAAAATTGTTTTAATCTTCCCCACATTTTGTACTGAAACCTCCCTGATGCCACACCATAAATACATGGGGTGGCAGGCGGCCCGCACCCATGCACCGAGTTTGGAGAGCCAGGGGCTTCAGGTGACTCAGGGCATCCCCCTTCCAAGGGAAGTATGTGGAAGTGGTTTTGCTGGGCACTTGTGGGTGGATTTCTGAGTCATCCTGGTAGCTTGGGCTGCTGAAAATGCCAATCACACCCCTTCATACCTGCCAGACTGCCCCGGGCCCAGGCAGAGGCCGTGGCACCTGGGGCCAGGAGCCCAGCTGGATAAAGACTTAAGCATCAGAGATGGTAAAAACATCATGTGGTGCTCAGCAAACTGCAGCTAGCAGTTTTCTTGGTGCTCAGGTTGTTGAATATTGAAATTAGTTTGGAAGAACAATTTAGCATCAATCTACAAAGCTGTCAGTCTTAGGAGCTGTCAAGCCGTGATCCTTTCTGCTTCTCCTGGGTGTTTCTTCCTTAGCTAAGATGGGATTTGGAAACATAAAAGGAAAATGAAATAGGTTCCTGAAATAGATTGCATTAAATATATTCAGGATCGGTTTTGAAAAATGACACATTAGTGCTGGATATATTAACATCACAATTTTTACTTCTAAGGTTATTTCAATAATAAATCTTATGCAGCAGTTGGCATACTTTCTCACTGAGGTCTTGGCAGTGCAGATTCATGAGTATCTTGTTGCAGCCCAGTGCACAGTTATCTCTGAAGAGTGGAGGAGCACACTTTTCTTCTGATTAGATCTTCACACAGGGATATGAATGCTGTTAGAAGAACTCTATCATCAAAATAACTAAGATCTTTTGGATATGCAGAAGAAAATCCCCTCCTGCTCTTTAGATAACTAGAATAGGGACTTTGAACTTCTGAATGATTTGAAACACGATTACCCAAGTCACAGCCTCTGCCTTCATGGTAACCCACTTTTAGCTGCAGGCTGTCGGTGGTGTTTCGCAGTCCCTGAGCATAAATAAGCTCTCCATGGTAAGCAGCAGGTTTCATTGGTAGTATCATTGTCTTTGGCATCCATTGCTTTTGTGGCCACACCTTGCTTCAGACAGCATTCTCCAGTAGTGCAGTTGTTACTGTTTGCTTATTTCAGTATTTAGTTAACCCTGCTTGGGTTGTCATGGGCTTGGCTTCAGCTGCGTGATTCCTTGTTGCCGGTGTAGTTGATAAGGTAGTGATGAACGTGTTGCCTGTTAGATGGCGTGTTTGTTTTTAAATCATTAAAACTGTCTTGCAGGCAGGATCTGTACCTGTTGATACACCAGTAAATGTTGAAAACTTTTCATATAGGAGCTAGAGTGAGGGCTTTCTGTAAAGGAATTAAAGTTTGCGTATTTTTCTGAGCATAGATTGCTTACCAGAACCATGTAAATCTCTCTATTTGGAGTGCTATTCTATTTCTGATTATTTCTAGAAAATAAAGTCTAGCTGTGTGATGGATAAAAACCCAAAACCAAACAAAACATCAACAACAAAACACCTCCAAAATCCCCCCAAACATCAAAACAAAACAAAAAAAGACTTGAAATTAATAATGTTACTTTTTATTGCTTTTGAAATAATGCAGGCTCAGCAAGTTCCTGGTTTTTTACGCTGTTGATTGATACCCCTTTGCTTTGATTTTAGGCTGAGGAATCCTGTAAATGCAATGGCTGGAAGAACCCCAACCCGCCTCCCACGCCCCCCCGGGCAGAGCTGCAGCAGGCGGTTGTCAGCCTCGCTGAACCCTGCCGCAGCTGCAACCATGCGCTGGGTAAGCTTTTGCCTTTCTCCTGCAATCCATGTGCTTATACCCATAAGTCTCCACTCTTGCGGGACAAAAGTCAAGATGCCATGCCAAGACCTAGAAATGGGGGTAACGGTTGGACATAAATGTCAATTAACTTAAATGTTAATTAACTTAAATGAAAATGTCAGAAATATCCTAAAATGAGTTTTGAAGAAATTGAACTAAAATACAACTACTAACAACCCAGACATCATAAATTGTTAAAATGCAAAAGCACTTTAAGCTACCCGTAACAGTTCTAATACTTCATGTAACATATACATTAACCTCACATTGTTTTATCTGTCAGCTGCCTTAGTTACAATGTGACTCTCTCCTGTAGGCTGTATGACGTTTTCTTACTACAGAATAAACTACAAAATATTCTTGAATGTTGCTAAAGCAGGTACTCTTACCTACAAAGAGAACTGTGCCTTTTCCATGTAACAGAAGATAATCCCGTGGTTGTGCATTTTAGCGTTGTCCAAGTTATTGTGCAGACAACTTGCATATCTTGGAAGCAACTGCTCAAAATCTACTGTCAAATACTGTTCCGGGGCTTTGGGGTTTTTTTTAGACTAATAGTAAATAATGATTTGTTACCCACATAACCTGAGAGTGGTGGATCACTGTATTGTTTTTTTAAGAATTCGTGCTTATCCAAAATAAAAGCTGATGACTTTTTCTGTATACAATAGCAAATATTGAATAAAAATTGAGCTAAAATAGAATTCAGAGCTAATTGAAAAGGAGAAGTTGCTATTTGATTTTTCTTGATGTCCAAAGTTTAGGACAGCGAAATGAAAGAAAGATTAAATCTAAAACCTTCACAATGGATCATTTTTTTTTTTTTACTTTTGAAAATAATATTGTACTTTGTGTGGAATACTTTTTTCTTTTAAATTGGGATTTATTTCTATTTCTGCTTTCTTTCTTTTTATACTCTCATTACATTTGACCTATTTCTTGGCTTTTCAGCAGATTTCTTTCCTTGCCTGATATCCCAAATCTCTGGGTTTGCTTGCAGGAGAAGATTAACAAGTGCATAGTATCACAGAAAGTTTGGTCGCTGTAGCCAAGTTAGTTTCAACCTTTCATCACGCAGCTTCTCTGTGCTGCTTTTGGTTTTGCAGTTAGGGTAGCTTGTGTTACCCAGCCCTTTCATTCCTGGCCTTTGAAGAGAGGTCTTTTTTTTTTTTTTTTTTTTTTTTTTTAAAACCTTATGAGATGATGCATTTTTCAGTTCCCTGTTCTTCAGCGGAATTTGTGATGGCTATGTATTTTGTAGAAAAACTCAGCTCTTCTAAAGGCTGAGGCTGTTTTGGTCTATTTAAAAAATCCTATATTGCTCATTAGCTAGGGAACCAGGGAAAATCAGTACTGTAAAACCAGTACCAGTGAAATGTACCTTAGAGAACAAACTGTATTTTTATTTATTGCTGTTTTTAGAAAGGTAGAGTTTCTTACTCTGTCTGCTGCAGCTAATGAAGTTTCATTTGAAATAAGTTGCTGTCTGCTTCCTCATACTACTGGCAAAAATACATCTTTAAGTGGTGTTTTCCAAGATAATTTTCCTATTCATCTCCTCTAAATTAGTGTGTTCCTGCTGAATATCTATAAAACCAGACTGACCACAAGGTGTGCAGGCTTCAGATTATCATCTGCACTGCATTTTCTCTTCCTTGGAGAGCCTTTGAAATAGTGATGTAGAAATTCCTGTACCAGTTAAAGCCATACCTGATGTAAAACGTGGGATGTTTGGGTTTTTTTGCCGTTTTAAAAAATTTATTATTTTCTTCCAAAGGTAATCCTAGACATTAGTCTTGCTTGAGACATCTGTTTTTGGGGGTATGGTTCAGTCTTCAAGCCAGTGCAGTTTTTGGTGCATAAATCTGTCTGGTGGTGCGTATTAGCTTATGGAGCTTATTTCTGTCTACTTACCTGCAACTTGTGTTCTTCTATTTGTGGCTCGGCCCCACAGCTTGGCTCTGTACTGGGCTTTTAATGAATACTTATTTTATTTGGGTGATATATTGGGTTACTACCGTAACACTGTGAAGTGGTGACTGAATTCTGTGCTGGAAGAATTAACTCTCTACCAGCCTCGAGACTCTTTTTCTCTTTTATATTTAATTGGTTTCTCCTGTGTTACGGGGTGCATTTTCCTGTTGCTGAACATTTTTGGTCTTGAGTCTAGCGTACATTTAAAACTCATTAATTGACGGCTTAGTACACTATGTACACACTGAGGCGCTTTTTCTTTTTTTAATCCCCAACACTGTCCTCAGTTCCTGCTCTGCACCTTCATGTAGCATATTTGGGTGTTTCCATACGTTTTTGTGTACGTGCTGATTTTGAGATAGACTGTGGCCACATTCCTTATGAGTTTGTTTTCTAACTGCTTCTAATTCATACACTCAAGTACTTGCTTATTGAAGTTGCACAACCAAAATAATTATCTTACGATTTTTCAGGTCTTCATATCATTGCATTAGCCTTGCTCTTTCCGCTTGCTTTCTTCTTCCATATGCTGTAGCAAGCTGTACTCGTGATTTTTTTATTTTTAAATTTATTATTTTGCAACCACAACAGCAGCTGAGGAAGGATGTACCAGTTGGGCAATGCAGATGACTGGGACTGGGTAACTCTAGTCAAGAGTAACTCATTATTTGATGTCAGTGTACTAAAGCTTTGATTTTAACAAAACATTTACTAATGGCCACAAAAATTTGGGAATGGGCTGTGAATGTCCAAAGAAAGACAGTTTGCTGGACTGATGTACAGACATTGGTGACTCTGTAGTAGATGGTAACTGGTAGTAAATACATGCTGGTAATGTGCTTATATTACTTTTAGATTCACCATATGGGTGATAATTCTCCAGTTTAAGAACATGTTTAAATATGGCCACTAAGTAGTCAAGGTAACTTTCAGGATTGTTATGGAAACTGTGTGGAAATGGATTCTGTGCTGAATATTTTATTCATTTGTTAGTTGAATGCAAGGTTTCTTCAGTATGCTATCAATTTCTAATGCAGTGCTCATCTAGGAGGGAATTTATTACTTTTACAAGATCAGAACAGACAGCTAGGAATATTAAACCTTCATATCTGGCTCAAGGACAGAAATGAAGTAGTTTTATTATGCCCAGAATGCTGAATATTTGTCCTTAAAGAAAGTCCATGATGACCATCCCCCTCTCAGTTCTGAGCATATGCTCAGAACGTAGGACACTATATTATAAATGTTCATTTCATTTATATGATTCCTGGCATGATTCCTGAAATGATTCCTGGCATCTTTTTAGCGTTTTGAGCTGTGGTGTCCTTTTCACTTGAAGCTGCGCAAATTTATTGAATTGAAATGTTTTGACAGATGACATATCAAACTTTCTGAAAGAAACCATCTTTGCTGGGTGGCCAATAAATATGATCGTTTTTAAGTCAAGTGTTATTTCTCCCTGGTTCCTCTCCCCTTAAGGTATCAGATTTATGCTGAAAAATTCTTACCAATCCTAATCACATTGGCATATCTAAGATAATATAGTTGTATCTTTTAATAACTTTATTTATTAGACAAAATCTAACATGCACAACCTTTTAAATAATTTTCCTTTTCTTGTAGAGGATATTTTCTTGTCCTTTCAGAGGAAAGGATATGCATACCATGTACATTGGCTGGGAGTCAGCAAAGAGCATTGCTTTTTGTAGTGCAAATATCTTCTTTCTGGGACCTGAATTTTTGTTTTAAATTGCCTTCTCTCTTCCTGGGGCCAGTTGTTCAAACCTGCTTGAAATGAATGTCCTGCTTCACGTGTACAAACCTCAAGCTTTTGAAAATTGGAAGAGTGGAACTGTATTTACATTTGGAGATGATAAAAGGGAGTTTGTCACTTGAAAATTATCATACATTGAAAGTTGCTTTTTTGTAAACTTCTGAACAAACAAGCATGTGCAATCTGCAAAAGCTTTGTTAATATAGTGTGCACAAAGCATGGTTTGACTTTAAATGATACGAAAGTATGAGACAGCTGATAATGTCCAGTTTAAAAGAAAAAGCCTATTTACCAAGCTTTTTAATTTAATTAAAAAAAAAAAATCTTCATGGAATAAAGTGCTACTTGTATCAACAACTGGATTACCTAATTTGTAGGAATTATGGATTTATTTTCTTTAGTCAAGAAACTTTGTCTCAAAAACATAACTCTTGGACAAAAATATATGTAGTTAATTATATATTGCAGCATATTAATACAGACAGGACTTGTGTGGTCTGTTTTAAGTGCTAACAGACACTGTTATTCCAACTAGCCATCATTCCTCTGATGTGGGAATCGCTTCCCCTGGGCTACCTTTACAAATTGCTCTATTGTGACATATATTACAGTTACCTCTGATATGACGTTTTGTTTAAATAGGTTATTACGGGATCAGTGCCTTTCCCATTAGGGCTTAGTTTGAGATATCCTGGGGAATATCTGTGCTATCGGTTCTCTCAGTTGGTTTTTTACAGGTTTGGAATTTTTTTTTTTTTTTTAATTTCGTTTAGCTACTCATGTTTCTCACCTGGAGAATGTGTCTGAAGAAGAAATGAATAGGCTCCTGGGAATCGTGTTGGATGTGGAGTATTTGTTCACCTGTGTCCACAAGGAAGAAGATGCAGACACCAAGCAAGTTTATTTCTACCTGTTCAAAGTAAGCTAAACTTGTGTAATATCTTCTCAGATTTTTCACTCTTTCATTCATAAGCCAGTTTCACTGCCCCTCCTACGTCTATTGACTTTATCTGGGGAGACTTTTTTCTCTGGTGTGATGCTTTAGTGGCTAACTATGCGCTAGACGTTGTGGCACTTGCGATGTACCGCACCTTACTCCAAAAGTCATGCTAGAGGATTCAGGAGCTGACCCGAGTACCATCTATGGAGTGCGCAGCCTGCAAGCCTTTCCCTCCTCACACATCGGGAAGAGTCAGTTGATGTAAATGCTGACTTAGCTGCCTACGTTTGCTCAGAGAAGCCATTTGTATGTATTTCAAAGAAGGTGAATTCACAGTGAAGTTTAGTAGCTATAAAATTAGACGACTAAACAAGCAGACATAGAGCCAGGAGATTTTCAACACTGCTTGTGTTGAAAACAGGTGTTACGCACCTGTGACTTCTATTGACCGTATGCATGCAAATATACTAATTTAAAAAAAATTGTATATTTTTAACAGCTTTTGAGGAAGTGCATTTTACAGATGGGAAAACCTGTAGTAGAAGGATCTTTGGAAAGTCCCCCATTTGAGAAACCCAGCATTGAACAGGTAAACAGTCAACATGTGAGTTTGGTTGGTGTGGGATTTTTTGATTTGGTGGGGATTTTTGGGTTTTGTTTGTTTTGGGTTTTCTTTTTTTGTAAACGTAGGCACTGGTTTTAAAAACATGGTATTTTAGGCAGTTTGCAAATGTTTCTGTGTATTACTTAGGACAAAGTAGGGGAGTGTAGGAGACTTCTGCTGCTACTTCTCCTTTAGTGTTGGTACAATAGTTATATTATTTGACTTCTCTCATCATTCATCTTATGTTTTAATGATACTGACTTTTTTGTGGTTTTAGAGAAAGAACTTAAAGTACTGCTTTTATGTGTGGCAGTTCTTTCTTTGTTTCAAGTGATGAAAAATGCTGTTGAAGGTTTGAAATCTGATATTAAAAAGACACTTGTCCTCTGTAAATCAATGAAAATGTTACAGTCCAACTCAGTGAGATCATAGCCTTCTCTTTCAAAGGGTACACAACAAAAAACAAAGCCAAAACCAAAGAATAACTGAGGCTTTTGTAACTTTCAGTGGGTAAAGGACATATGTCAAATTCAGATTTGGTTAAGCAAGCTCCTGAGAATGCACTTTTGGCACACAGGTGGGCCCGTTAGCTCCAGTGAGACTATGCAGAGGCTCACGTACCTCGCTGAAAAAGGAGCTCAATGTTTTCCCATCAGTGGATGAGTGGATGCTCTATTGTTAAACAGGATGTTTCAAATGTGAAGACTATTATGTGTAGTAGTTATTTCCTTGCAACTTTCACTTCTTATAACTTAGGAAAATCAAAGCACTTTATTGTTGAATTTCTGGGAATTCTTCACCTTAAGTTCTCCTTTAGTTTGAGTATAAACAAAGAGTAAGTGTATGTAATCTCTGTACACTCCTAGTCCTTAAAATATACTATTAAAAAGGTTTTGTACAATTAATCTTTTGTTACGTTTTTCATACTGTTCAATTTGTTTTAAAAAAGTAAAACTTAGAGATGAAAGGGTAATCCTTCTTACAGTTTATTTTGAAGTAATTTTTCCTTAAAATAGACTGATATTTTCAATTCTGTTTTTAGCACTTCAGCAACTCAAATGCACGAAATTAGTGGCCAAGCAGCAGTATTATAATTGATTTATAATATATGTCTATTGCATCACTTTTAGTCACACATTTTAACTATCTTCAGTAGTTTTTTTTAAAGTGGACAGTATACAAAGTGCAATGAGGGGACATACTTGTGAAATACTGGCACTTCTTGAAGAAATAATTCTATTAATTATAGTATATTATTAATTATATTAATCTATTGTAGACACAAACTTAACTAGAAGTCCACAAGCCCTAGTCTACTGTTG
Organism: Phalacrocorax aristotelis; assembly: GCF_949628215.1. Lineage (NCBI taxonomy): Eukaryota > Metazoa > Chordata > Aves > Suliformes > Phalacrocoracidae > Phalacrocorax > Phalacrocorax aristotelis. Next base: position 41,114,795 of record NC_134277.1, read on the forward strand.
AAAAGTAGCTGGAGAGGTTTGTAGGTGATACGTGATTTACAGGGGAAATAAATCATGCAGCATGGTTAGCAGTAAAACTCTGCATATGTGAGCATATAGAAGAAAGCCTACTGGATCTCTGTTCCCTGACAAAGTTTTTTACTTTGAGAAGCAAGGAAAAATAAAGAATTTTCCTTCTCCCTCTTGAAGTCAGATGCTGGAATTGGATAGAATAAAAACATCTGGATGCACCTGCTGCTGTGTGCAGGGGAACCAGCTTGTGGCAGCTACACAAGTAGCTGAGCAAGGAGTTCATGGTCTTCGGTAATTGTTTTCTTTCCCATGTAATGCAAGTTCAGTGTTAATAAACACTAAGTGAGGTCAGTCCTACAAAAATTATGGCTAAATAATTAAATATTGTTTTCTTCTGTTTTAAGGGTGTGAATAATTTTGTGCAGTACAAATTTAGCCACTTACCCTCAAAAGAAAGGCAAACCATAGTGGAACTGGCTAAAATGTTTCTAAACCGCATTAACTACTGGCACCTGGAGACACCTTCTCAGCGAAGACTAAGATCACCCAACGATGATATTGCAGGGTATAAAGTGAATTATACCAGGTAATGCTGCTTTTGTTGTTACAAGTCTTTCCTACAAATATGGCATGTGCATACTTTAGGAATACACTGTTACCTGCACACCGTAGGTGCACCTTGTGAATTTTTGCAGTCATGGAGTTTATATGAAAACCTGATGATTTTAGTGAGACTATAGCAGAGTTTCACATGCATCCTTGTCTTTTGAGAGGTGTACTTTATCAGCCAAGCGCAGGGAGAAGAGGTCGCGAACATGTGTATCTACAACGCTTTTGCATGTCCTGTGTTTGCAAAGTTGCTCTCAGCCTTCTTAAGATATAAGCCTCGTGAAAGATCCTTATTTCATGTACTAAAAATTCAGGCAGGTTGTTATTCAACTTGGGAAAAAAAAAAAAAGAAGATAACATTAAGCATTGCAAAGCATCACAGTTTGAAACCAAATCATGGAAGATTTGAAAAATTAAAATAATTTTGTGAGTGCTTGAATGCTAAATGGTGAATAGATACTATTAGGTTCCTTAAAATGATGGTTCTTGTTACGACCTTTTAATATGTTGTCAGAATTCAAAGGAATAACTTAGTCACTTGGGGAAGAAGAGCTAGGGTAAAAAGTTGGGTCCCTTCTAATTTTGCTCTTCTCATAACAAAAGTGCAATGCCTTTTTCAGTTAACACAAAGACAGCAGTTAAGGTTCCTGCTGGCGCAGGCAGCAGTTAACCTGTGCCGGCAGCAGTTAACTAACGTCTCTGTCAGCACACCTGTTCCCAGGAATGGTCAGGGACGTTTTTCCTGGCTGAGGATGAGCACTGCCTTCTGCCTGCCTTTCTGGCGGCCTTTCTTCTGAAAAACAGCTCTGTGAAAGAGAACAGCAAATCCTGGTGTGAGTTGAGACTATGGTTGGTGATACAGCAGACTGTGCTGTGTCTGTGTCTGACAGGGATGCTCTCAGATGACCTGTCGCCTCAAACAACTACCTGTCTTAAAGAACAGTTACTGATAATCCATGGCGCTCCTAAGACTATATTTGGTGTGTCTTTGCCCTCTGTTTGTGATAAAGATGTCAGATAGCCAGGATGGATTGGAGTCAACTTTTATTAGGAATCAATAGCTAGCGTTGGCTCTCGTTGGTGACTTCTATTGTTAATCATTTAATCACTTGCTGTTTCTCAGACCTTCCTGGCTGCAGTCCGTAAGGCTCCCTCTGGCCCAAAGTGTTGACTCTTTCTGTCTGATCTAACCTGTCAGCCTGAGCTTCTCCCCTCCGCGGCGTTCAAGGCACTGCTCGGGGTGCTGAGGAAGCCGCTGTGTGCCATGGGTGCACCTCGTGAATTCTTGCAGTCACCAACTTCAGTTGAAAACGTGACGATTTGAGTGAAACTATATCAGTGTTTCGCATGCATTCATGTGTTTTGAGAGGTGTGCTTTATCAGCCAAGAACAAGGAGTAGAGGTCTGTGAACATCTGTATCTGACAATTCTTTTGCAACTGCTGTGTTTGCAAAGATTAAGACATGAGAGTTTGGGAGAGCATTTTGAGACAGGCTGTACTTTGGGATGAAAAAAACAGTGCAGGATCCAGCACAGTCTGTTTGGATCCAATTCTTAACTTTTTTAATTGTTGGAGCTTTCATAATGGTTGTGGTCTGATCCTGTTAAAGCTACAGATACCATTGACTGTTCACTTACATGCAGATATTGAAGTCTTGTTTATAAAATTAACATCTGTTGTGACCTACATAGTGTACCTCTGATCTACCTCTTCAGTACCATGATCCTTTTCCAAGAAGGGTAATACGACATGCTACATTTTCATATGTACTTATTAATGCAAAACTCATTACAGAGGGAGTTACTGGTAAATGAAAGAGTATTGAGTCAGGGTGTAGTGGGAAGAAGCCAGCTGGTGGGAGATCAGGGTGGGAGTCCAGTTGGATTGGGGTGGAGATAGAAGTGTTGCCCCTTTTGCATCTCCATGGGCAAATGCAGAAGTTTAAAGAGGGGAGGATGAGCCAGGGTAAGGGTCTTTGGAGTCACAGGCAGGAGATGTGGGAGTCTGAATGAATGAGCTGTGGAGAGAATCTCTGATATCAACATGAATTTCATGTGATCTATGATTACTGTCTGGAACAAGAGCACTTTGGAAACTAGACTGCAGAGAAGGAGAGTATATGGAGACTTAAAAGTACTTGGCTGTCATTTCTTTAAAAAACTGGGCAATATAAATGCTGCTGAACTCTGTTTGGACTTGATGTGGAATGGATTTATATGGTCGTATAGCTCTCAGCTGGTTATAAATTATGATTATAATGGTTATAAATTATTGCATTAATTCATATGTTAGATGGTGATAATTATCTGGCTTTTTTCTCCCTTTACAGGTGGCTTTGTTATTGCAATGTCCCTCAGTTCTGTGACAGTCTACCTCGGTATGAAACCACCCAGGTTTTCGGCAGGACATTGCTTCGCTCTGTTTTTACTGTAATGAGACGGCAGCTGCTAGAGCAGGCCAGGCAAGAAAAAGACAAGCTTCCTCAAGAGAAACGAACACTAATCCTCACCCATTTTCCAAAGTAAGGGGTCGCAATGTGCCTGCATTCAAGGTTAACCAGTAGTATGCAACTTTGGCATGGAAATGGAAAAATTACCTGCAGCTTAAAATCATTTCTCCTTTTATTCAGTACAAGTAGACCCTGCAGCTTTCTTTTCTTCCATAGCTTGAACTATGTATTTTATGTACACCACCGCTTGTTTTGCTTTGTCCTAGGGCTTTACTTTATAGAAAGGATTATTCATCTTGCTGGGAGATTGTGCTTATTACCTACTAGCAGGTATTGTTGGTCACTTACTTTATCTTTCTGTAGTTGTTGGAAGCAACGTAGGTCCAGATCTCTGAAAACATGCTCGCTTCTGCTATTGTGATGGAGCAGTAAAAAAGGGAGTGTTATACTGGAGTTTATATACACCTAAGAATTTCAGTTTAATTCAACACTGTAAAGGGAACAAAGTAGTCATCCCACCCCCAGAAGAGATATGCTCATTTGAAAAGACAGTAGTTAGTATAAAGCTGCATCAGTGAATCCTAAACTCATTAATTTTGTATTGACTACCTGTACCAGTACTGGAATATTGATGACAATCTCTCACAATTAAACAACAATAATTATATATTGGGGTATATGGGGGAACGACTTGCCTTGAAACATGCTCAACTTTGACAGTCCTTAATTTCAAACATTTTACTGGTGGTTAAGGGTGGTGACAGGATCATTCGTTATATGCTTCCTGTATCGCTTGAAAAATACCTGTATTTTGTGAGGGTGGCTTGGCTCCCTAGCCCATGTTTTAAAAGTCTGTCCCTCCTAACAACATAGGAACTGAACCTACGGGAGAGCTGGTGGCACTGATGCAGTGCAAGCTGCTGTCTGGGACTAGAGTGTGTTCGTACCCAGGGGAATGAAAAACGTGAGCTTTCCAAAGCTGGGTGGAGTCAGGATTTGTTGTTCCTACGGTTATTAATAGTGCCTTTTACCACTTTGAAAAGCATAAACTGTTTCTGGGGTGGACTGTTATGGATACAGGAATGCTTGGGTACATCTGGGAATATAATTATGATCTGGCCCTGAAATAGGTATAAAAAACTATTTACCACCCCACAGATAGAAGGAGCAGATTTGCGGAGGAAGGAGGTGTGTATATGCCCCAATGTTTCCACTGCCTTTTACAGCCTAGAAAAGTAATTTGAAAAGCAGCATTACTCACTGGAGTTCCTCTTAATATTCTGCTGGGAAAAAAAGAAAGACAAGCACTGTTTGCTGATGATCTGTGGGAAGTATGAATGGCATTTTAAATCTTTTATGGGCTGTAGTTGTCTGAAGCATTTGTCTATTTGCTGGTGTTATGCAGCGTGAACCCTGTGGAGGAGCTGCTGCTCAGAGCACAGAGCCAGTGCAAAGGGAGCACCCACAGGTTATGTCTGTGTGTACCTAGGAAATAGTCACCAAGGGGTCTGAATGAAGAGTCTCTGTGCTACCTGTAAAGGTAGTCTTTGCTAAAGTTTAATTTATGCTTCTCTTCCATCACAGATGATCAAATAGCTGTTACAAACTTTTTAGCCATTATCAGCTGTGTAGACAGCAGAAACACTGCACACTGCGGTGCTTAGGTGTAAATGTCCTATATATAAAATACAAGAGTAGGACTTGATCCTGAAAATCCTTATCCTGTTCAAGAAGGCCGTAGTCAACAGTCCCGTTGGTTTCAGCTGGACAGTTTCTTTGCATATAGATGGCTCTAGAGAGTAAAAATGTGCCGTGTCAACTTCTGGTCTGAAAATGCCTTTTGTGCAACATAGGATAAGCAACTATTTTGCTTCTGAAGGGAACTGATGCATTAGACTGTGAGGGCAGGTGTGCTGGATAGTCTGATCTGTGGAATTTCTCTCACATATAATAATACTAAGAGAGGTTTAAAATCACGCTGTTTCTGTAAGTGTACCAAAGTAAGATTAAAAATACTGTCATGCAAGTACGAAAGGCCAACTAGATGTTACAGTAGCGCACTTAAAGGAATGAAAATATCTTCCTAAGAGCATTGTTAATAACTAAGACTGGAATTTTATCAATCTGTAAGGCGGAAAGCAAGTTTATCAACACTGACGTATTTTGTCGTCATTGTATAACATGAGTACCTTGGCATCTGTCAACTCATAGCTTTCTTAGTGCACAGTTTTGTTCTGTAAAAGTAGTTTGTAATTGTTTCTTTCTGCATTTGCAAATTAGATGAATATTGCTTATAATTAAAGATAAATTTTCATAGGTGAAAGTGGTCTATTGAATTAAGATACTTAATGTCTACTCTGGCTTGTGATTTTGTGTGTGTGTGTTCAGTATTTTTAGAAAAGGAATTGGCCAACAGCCTTTTCTTACTGAATCATTAAATATTTTTCAAATAAAAAAAAAGTTGCAAATACTTACTTTGAAAAAGAACCAGTTTTGAATGATCCTATTAAGTTAATATTTCACCTGCTTTTGTTCCTAGGTTTCTGTCAATGCTGGAAGAAGAAGTGTACAGCCAGAATTCTCCCATTTGGGATCAGGATTTCATGGTGTCTAGTTCCCGAACTGGCCAGCTGGGGATCCAGACAGGTAATTTGCATTTAGTGATGGGTTAGGGAGCACCTGAATATAAAGATAAATTTGTCAAAGTGATGAATTCTAAGGAATGAGCCTTAGATATGCAGCTTTATAAATAGCAGGCTATACCAAAATCAGTCTGCCTCAAGTAAGCACAGATGTCTGACTCTCTGGTGCTTCCTCATATAGAGAGCCCATTTTGACAATGAAATCCAGCTAATGGAAGGTGCCAGTGGGGCAGGCTGGGTGCTGAGGCAAATCGCCTGAGTATTCAAGCAGCATGAGTGCATTCAGCGTGGGCAAGTGAGAATGGTCAGTGCGTAGATGGCTGTGGTGGGTCACCTGCTGGACAGCGATCCCCTCGCATTGAGGACCCATGCCAGTCCTCCAGCTCCCTAGCAGCAGGGACCTACATCTGTAGGGATCTAGCAGTAGAGAAGTAGGGACCTTCCGCATCAGATGTCCCATTGCCTTTGCACACATGCCTTTGATCTGTTTTTGTATAGCTTTTCCTTGCTTTATTTCCTATTTATGTGCCTCATTGGCTCTGTTGGAACTTTATTTACTTTTCTTCAATTAGGATATTGAGTGTAAGTCATCCCTAAAATTGTAGGGAGACATTGATGATGGTTTTCTTTCAGTTGTAGATTATCAGTTGGCAAAAACATCATGTCAGCACTTTGTCTGATAGTGAATTTCCTAGAGTCGTACAGAAACTCCACTGTGACGGATACAGGCTTTTTTTGGGAGAAGTTCCTGCTCTGCACCATGAAACAGTGAATTATGCCTTAGGCACAAGTTCGTTGCAACTCTAAAGTCATGTAGCTCTCAGAGATCATTCTATCATGTACATTTCTGCAGTGCTTCATTTCAATGTGCACCTCTTAAGTACTGGATTCTTGGCATGAATATGGCACAAAAGAGCTGTTGCTGGTGAGGACACCAGGATAAAGCTATGCAAAGAGAAAGACTGCAGGTGTCCAGACTACGAGATGCCACCTCAACCCCACACCTGCCTGCCAAAAGTCCTGACACAAATGAAAACTGGATGATTTGGGATGAGTGGTTTTTTTTAAAAAAAAAAAACAAAACCAAAACCTCGAGGGAGATATGTTAGTCTGTGCTTTTTAAAATAATAGTTTCATCCTCTTAACTGGTGGAACAACTTCTCCCTTTATTGTCTTTGATTTGTCCAACCAGTCTTTGAACACTGTTACAGTGGACAGCTGAAGCTGAATTATGAGATTTTGTTTTTCAATAGACCTCTACAAAAAGCGTTTTCGTGAGGCTGAACTCCAGCAGGCTTGGCAGGTATTTGAAGGAAGTTTTTTCTTAGCTTGTGCTCAGCACTGCAGAATAATAAAGCCTGATATTTGCAGTGAAGTAAAGCTAACTCTGTAATCCAGCAGTAATACAGTCCCTCGTTAGATAGAAGTTTAGAAGAATATGTTGAGATAAAGATCTAATGTCTCTGCTTGCAAACTGGTGGTATTGCTCTGTTGCACAACGTTAGCTGTTATTTGGTAGGTGGTGGGTGTGAAGTTGGGTCCCTTGTTGTGACAGTCCTTCAGACAGCACTGTAACTGGTTCCATGTCCTGATGTTTTTGTGTTTGTCTTTTATGGCCTTACAGTTATCAATCCTCCTCCTGTTGCAAGATCTGTTTCATACAGTGCAAGTCCTTCATCTCTGGAGCAACCAAACAGTGGGAATATGAGTCCTGCTTGCAAAGTTTCTTCTGCCCTTGACCCAAACCTAGGTAACAAAGAGGGAGACTTGCTTTTGGGCTTCTGTCGATGTTATCAGTAGTTGCAGTATATGGTGAACGTTGCCTTCACTCTGCAATAGTGACCTTGAGGTGTTTTTGCTGAAAGACATGCACACACATATTTTTCGTCCACTATGGTAATGTTTAACTAGCAGAAATGGCAACTGTATTTGAAAAAAAAAAAAAATCGGTGTGTATAGATATAGTTAAAATGGGGAAAGGTCTGCTGGTGTCAGAGGTTGTTGAAGAACACTTAATTTGGAGTACATGTATTATAAGCCATGAAAAAAGGTTTCCTTTAAATTAAGACAGAGTAGAAGGGACCATTGCATTTTTTTTTAATCTTTCAAGGTACTGAAACTTTATTTAAGGAATAAAGAAAAGCACAAACACACCAACATGGTTACGTTTAAAATCTGAACGAGGTCAGGTAAAAAAAGTTTTTTTGGGAAGAAAGTTGTTGAATGCATAAATTCTCCTAATGAATCGTTTTTCAAACACCTCAAGGTTAATGAGCCTGTCAAGAGAGTTTGTAGGTCAGGGAGATGATCACGAGCTCATGTAAAGTACGTCCTCGAGGAAGTAGAAAAAGGTAAATGAAGTCTTAGCCTCAGTGTTTGTTACAGAGTAACTTAAGGTGGCACCTAAACTGCAGCTTTCTTTGAGGGACAAGTTGGGAAAGGGTCTTAAAAGTGGGAATGAGAAGTTGTTTGTTGTTTTGTTTTTGGGTTTTTGTTACAGATCAGCAAAATGAATAGTAAGTAGTCACTAGAAGAACTATATTTTTTAACAGTGTGGAAAAAAACCCAGAATTGACAAACTAATTGTTAAGTTGTGCAGCTGAGCTGTCATTGGAATTGCCCTCAGCGTTACAGAATTGAAACACACAAATGCAAAACTAGTTTTTAAAGGGGTTCTAAGAGAATTCAGGAAACTGTCAATTTTAAGCCTCCTATTTCAGACAATTAGAAGAAACAATAATAAACTGATGAACAATGAAATGAGTACGTGTTCGAGTAATGTGATGTGTGGAAATTCAGCGTGCCTTTCCTACAACTCACGAATTTTACATATCTGTGAAGGAAGTAGTGAGCATTTGGAAGGGGTTTTGTGTACCTGGATTTCCAGAAAGCTTTTGACAAATTGCTTCAAAAAATTCTGTTTTAAACCAAGAAATTAATCCCTTGGGAAATAAGAAGGAAGGTCCGTTCACGTATGAATAACTGTTTAAAAAATAAGAAATAAAGAATAGGAATAAAACATTCCCACAATGAAGGGAGGTTAACAATAAAATGCTATTGTGAAGAAAACAATTGTTCAGCTTGAAATTCTGAAAAGGGGAATAAACAGTTTGGTCCTCATGTATTTAGAGTGCTGTGAAAAACAATCTGTGCAGTATATGTAAAATGGTGGGTGGGCATAGTGGGCCCTAAACTACCTCGTTGTTTCAGAGAGATCTTAAAGCTATTGTGGATTTTCCTTAGCAGAAACAAACAAATCCCAAATAAAAATAAATAAAACCAAACCAACTTATCTCCCTGCCAAGCACTGATCACAATGGCAAAATTCTGCATCCTGGCTCTGACAATGACCAGTACCAGAACTTTAGGGACAGAGTACAGGAACAAGGTAACCATGGAGTGATATTCCTGTTTGTAGCTTTCCTAGTATTTGACAGTTTGCAGGTTGGATAAATCCTCAGCTAGCAGCTGGCTCTATCAGTGTTATTGTATCCACTAGTCCTTGGTGGACTTTTCGTTCACGAATTTGTTTAACTAGTTCCTTTTGCTATATTGCATGTTGGTTTGAAGTTAGTAGGGCAGTTAATAATTAACATGGGATATTTTGATTTGGAAATTTCATATGGATTTTCTAAGTCAAATATGTATGATGTGTCAGACTGTACATGCTGCTTGGTTTACAAAAAGGGTGAAAGAAATCTATAATGGATATTTAATTGCAGTGAATCGCAAAATGGGGTTTCATGTTACACAAAAGTATGCACTATAATTTGTGTTTTGGAAGGTTGCTGACCTTCCAAGACAGCAACACAGAGGTTCGCTGCAGAGGATGCTGAAGCAAAAAGAAAAGCAAATAGTTTCACTGTAAATTTACAGAGGTATAGGAGAAGGAGAGGTATATTCATCCTGCTTCATGTTAATATCCCAGCACAAAGACAAAATTACAGCATTTGGATTGGATTTCTTTCTCTTTCTCCCTTTCTAGAGGGATTAAAAAAAATCCCCAAACTTGGCATACAAATTAAAGAATATAACAGAAGTGCTAGGCTTCACGGTGGTAGCCCGTGACAGTTTGGTTGTTCTAATTTGTCCTGGTTTTGTTTTGTAGGGGAAAAGAGAAAAAATAATGAACCTTATTCTCTGGAGGATTCAAAAAGACCAAGGGTTGTAGGAGATATTCCTATCGAGTTAATCAATGAAGTAATGTCAACAATTACAGATCCTGCAGCAATGCTTGGGCCAGAGGTGAGAAATATATAGACCTGGTCTGTTTGCAAATGGTCTGTTTTAAATAATGTTCTACATGGGTGAAATATGATAAGACAAGAATCCACAAAACTTACCATGCTGTCAGTAAGAAAAATAGAGACTTTCAGAGAGTATGTTTAGGTGAGCAAAAGATATTGATGAAATGCATCATTAACATAAAGAATAGTACTGCTTTTTTTTTTTTTTAATGCATTGTGTACTGTTTGCAAAGAGGGTTGGAAACTAGCGATAGTAAAAAAGTAGATCCCAGGTTATTTTGCAAGGTAGTTTTATTGTTAATCGTAGATGTAGCTCATAAAACAAGGTAAATGCAGTTCACATATTGCAGTACAATGAAAGATCCAAAGTTAAAACCTCTGTCTAGAGCAAAAGGGATGATCTAAACAGTTATTTACTCTGTCTTCCACAGTTGCTCTTTTTTTTTTCCTTCTGGAAGAGAAAAACAAACAGAATTTCAGAATTCTGCCATGTACGGAATCGCACACTTTTTTTTTTTTTTTGGCTGGCTTTTCCTCCTTCTGTTCCCTTCGCCAGGCTATGTTTTGCCAGCAGCTCTTGTTTGCCAAGGTTTAGCTAGAGACTGCTGAAGATTTGGAACCACCTACATTTCTTACTCAAACTATATAGTGTGACTGATGGCTCTGCATATTATAAATGCTGTGCCAGTCTGGATGTTGGGGCTGGCAGTGACTAAAACCCCAGCAGCCAAACTTTGCTCTAAAAAGTAAACAGTATGTGCATGCAGAGATGTTTTGGCATTGTAAAATCTTGGGAAAAAAAAGTTAAATAAATTGTCTGTATTAATTTCATCTCCATTCAAATATGTGGATGCAACTGCTAGATATGTAACAGCAAAATCAGTAGGAATTAAAATGTTCTTTTTAGGCTCTCACGATAGTGGCATGGATAGTGGAAGGCACTACTAAAATGAAAAAATATGACTTTGCCTGCACCGCCATTAAAATATGTGATTTGCAGTATGTGTAGGCAAATCTACTACTTATGTCCAAGCTGGCTAGATTAAGAAAATATGAAGGCTGAGTGGCATAGGCTTCAACTGGATGAGTGCTGTCCCTTGAGAGATTTTGGAACTTTTTTGAGTCATAACCATCGCTGTTACCTAATCTTTACCAAAAGAAGTTTGAATGAGCCTTTGTACACGGTAGTGTAGACTTCCATCGCAGAATCACAGAATGGTAGGGGTTGGAAGGGACCTCTGGAGATTGTCTTGTCCAACCCCACTGCTTGAGCAGGTACACCTAAAGCAGGGTGCACAGGAACACATCCAGACGGGATTTGAGTTTTCCAGGGAAGGAGACTCCACAACACGTCTGGGCACCTTATTTGATGGTGTCACTTCTGCTAAAAAAAGGTGATCATTGGCAGCTCTATTTTTGTAAAAAGATGGCTCAGAATAAAGAGGGGGTTTCATTTGTTTATTCGTTAAGGCTGTTCCATCAGAGGATGTGAAATCTCCAACACGTGATTTTGTTCCTCTCTTGTGTGGTACAGACCAACTTCCTCTCAGCACACTCGGCCCGGGACGAGGCAGCGAGGCTGGAGGAGCGCAGGGGGGTGATTGAATTCCATGTGGTCGGCAACTCCCTGAACCAGAAGCCCAACAAGAAGATCATGATGTGGCTGGTTGGTTTGCAGAACGTGTTCTCCCATCAGCTGCCTCGAATGCCAAAGGAGTACATCACACGCTTGGTCTTTGATCCGTGAGTACCACTGGAGGGAGGTTTGGCAGGTGAGATGGAGAGAGGCTGGTGCTGGTTGCAGGCAGTGATGTAGGAAAAGGCCAGCCGAGGTGGCATGGAGGGCAGCTCTGCTTGTGCTATCCTTTTCCCATCTTTTCAAGCTCCCATAACCCCTGGCCAGTCTAATTGGATTGTACCCAAATACTATCTCAGTGGCTATATTAATGACAAGTGGCTTCTTGTTGTGGGACTGTAGTGGGTTGACCCGAGCTGGATGCCAGGTGCCCACCGAAGCTGCTCTGTCACTCCCCCTCCTCAGCTGGACATGGGAGATAATGAAACGTTTGTCCGTCGAGATAAGGACAGGGAGGTCAGTTGCCAGTTACTGTCATGGGCAAAACAGACTTGGCTTGGGGAAAATTAATCTATTACCAATCAAATCAGAGTAGGGTAATGAAAAATCAAACTGAATCTTAAAACACCTTCCCCCACCCCACCCTTCTTCCCAGGCACAACTTCGCTCCCAAATTCTCTACCTCCTCCCCACAGCAGCACAGGGGGATGGGGAATGGGGGTTGTGGTCAGTTCATCACACATTGTCTCTGCCACCCCTTCCTCCTCAGGGGGAGGACTCCTCACACTCTTTCCCTGCTCCAGTGTGGGGTCTCTCCCATGGAAGACAGTCCTCTACGAACTTCTCCAATGTGAGTCCTTCCCCCAGGCTGCAGTTCTTCATGAACTTCTCCAGCATGGGTCCCTTCCACGGGGTGCAGTCCTTCAGGAACAGACTGCTCCAGTGTGGGTGCCCCACAGGGTCACAAGTCCTACAAGTAAACCTGCTCCAGCATGGGCTCCTCTCTCCATGGGGCCACAGGTCCTGCCAGGAGCCTGCTCCAGTGCAGGCTTCTCATGGGGTCACAGCCTCCTTCGGGCATCCATCTGTTCCAGCGTGGGGTCCTCCACGGGCTGCAGGTAGATATCTGCTCCACCATTAATCTCCATGGGCTGCAGGGGACAGCCTGCCTCACCATGATTTTTACCATGCACTGCAGGGGAATCTCTGCTCTGGTGCCCAGAGCACCTCCTCTCCCTTCTTCACAGACCTTGGTGTCTGCAGAGTTGTTCCTCTCACATTATCTCACTCCTCTCTCTGGCTGCAGTTGTGCAGTTGCACTGCAGCTTTTTCCCCTTCTTAAATATGTTATCACAGAGATGCCACCACCGTCGCAGATGAGCTCAGCCTTTGTCAGCGGTGGGTCCATCTTGGAGCCAGCTGGCATTGGCTCTGTCAGACATGGGGAAGCCTCTAGCAGCTTTTCACAGAAGCCACCCTGCAACACCCCCGCTACCAAAACATTGCCACGCAAACACAATACAGGGATGTGGGCCTGTGGGGAAGGCTCCTAACTGTCTGGTACTTTCAAATGTTAGAACTGAAAGTCAGAAAGAAATTATGGTGCTCATTAGTGGTTTCCAGGCCCATACTAAGTTGCAGGCTGCTCTATCCTCTGTCTGTGGAGATTGTGAACCAAATGGCAGCAGAGACTGAAGTTTTTCAGTGAGAAGAACTTGTGGGATTTATGAAGAACAGCAGCATTTAAGTCAGTATGGAGGAAATCACTCCTCACCCAAGCACGTTGCTTTTCTCTTTATCAGTGCACATTTCCTGTCTTGCTTTGGGTGCAACTCTACACATTGGCTGTGGCAGCATCCACAGGTTGCACATGGTCCTCCACCTACCCTAGTGTCTTGACTGAATTGTGCCTCAGCTGCTCAAGCATGGAAGGAGGTTCTCCTCAGAAGTCTGCACTTTTCCACCGTTGTGTTTCCCGCAGAGTCTGCTTCCTTTCAAGCAGTATGTTCACCCAAAATTTCTGCCTCTGAACGATCCATGCCCAATGATAGCCAAGGGGTTTGCTGTACTGACCGCAGCACTTCACAGTGGAGGATGCCTGTGGGCTCATTGTTGTGTGTCAGCAAAGACCTTGAGGAGCTCTGTCTGAGCTGATTGCAGCCAACTATGCGGCCTGGCTTGTGGAATAGCCTTCACCATCAGTATCAGCCTTTTGTCTTTGTGCCCGGTATTATAACCGCAGCAGTAACAAAAATTTCTGGAACCATTTTCTCTGCATTTAGGCTCACTATAACTCCCTCAGCAGTACTCTCTCGGTACCAGCAAATGCTGCTGCTGGGTCTGTGCTGTCCCTGAAGCACAAACAGCCCAGTGCTGGGAACTGTTGGACAGGACTTCGGTCTCTAAGCACAGAAGACTGATCTTGGGGCCTCTGCCTGGGTTCTTCAGAGGGGAACAGCACTTGCCTCCTGAGGGCCAGCACCAGTCCAGACTCTTTTATCTCTCCTATGTGGGGGTAAGCACCACTCGGCTGGAAGAAGGAGGCAGCACTGGGATCTTGTCTGAATTCAGGGGCCTTAGCAGCACTGTGATCTCAGGCAGAAGCTACTGGTTGGAGAAGCCAGGTTCCCTCATAACTGAACATCAAGGCAAAGTTCTGAAGTGGTGTTGAGTCATGGCCTTCTCCCATATTTATTATTGGGAAAGACTCTGCTGGTAGGCTCAGAGGAACTGCCGGTAGTTTAAGTGCTCTCCGGTGTAGATATCTGTCTGGAGAGCAGTCTGTGCTTGAGAAAGAGGTATGGATCTTGCTACAGCAAGAAAATGCCCTCCTTTATGTGCCTGAGGCAAAGAGTTTTGACCCAAAGGAAGTGAAGCACATTGCCTGCACAGCTCAGAGTACCCCAGCATCTGCCATGCATCTCTGAGGACACACAGTGGAGACCTACGCTGAGTTGCGGGTACTCACAAACGTATGTCAAGTGTGAGATACTGGATTCCAACAGTCTTATTCCGAAATTTCTTTCAGATATTACCTTACTTATTATCACCTTTAATGTTCTTATTTCCAAAGTGGCCATCCTTACTGGATCTTGTTGCTTAAACAGCTCAAACATGAGTAAACAAAATTAAAAGCTCAAGCTACTACATTGCAGCTGTCATCCCACGAATAAAAACTACCAAAATAAGTACAAAATAAGTATAAGTCCTTCAACAGTGGCACATAAAATATAACTACTCTTCAGACTACTTTTTTTTTTGGCAGTGGCTGACTTTTGGCACCAACCTTTTCCCCCCAAAAGATATCTTCTGTAAATTTACTGTATTGTTTATACAGTTTATATGACACTGTGTATTGAATAATCTAGAGAACAGTTGCAGTGTAAATCTTCCCAGACCTTGAGTATTACACTAAAATTCTTAATCTTTGACACAAGAGTTCAGACTGCACCTCATTATGTCTTTCCTGGCAGTCAATGTAAGTGCAACAGAAATGGGTATTTATTCTGGTCTTGATTCCACTAGGAGTGGGTGATCAGAAATAAGGAATATAATTTCTTGCTTCATGAGCTGCATTTGAAACTGATAGCTTAGCTATAGAGAGTGCACGCAAGGAAACAGGAATCTCTTAGGAAGGACTTGCTGTCCTGTAACTCCATTAATATCTAATTTAGTCAGGGTAAAATCATCCTGAGAACTGTGCAATGGCATAACTGTCAGCAATAGATTCAATGAAAGCAATACAACTCTTATTTATTGGGCATTACCCTAGTATTTAGGAGTACTTGGTAAGGCCAGAACCTTGCTGCATGAATGATGAATTTTATGGTAAATTCAAAGCACGATATTAAAATAGCAACTCTTCTGTAGATACAAGCAGCTAGCTTAACAGAGGCATATACAATTGCATTAGCATAATGGAAAGAAGTGAATCAAGTTTCTGAAAAAAGGAAGGTAACTGCACTTTATGTACTATGTACATGAATTAAAGTGACAGTTATTTTTGTCTTCTCAGGAAACACAAGACCCTTGCATTAATAAAAGATGGTCGTGTTATTGGTGGTATCTGCTTCCGGATGTTCCCCTCTCAAGGATTTACGGAGATTGTTTTCTGTGCCGTGACTTCCAATGAGCAAGTCAAGGTAAAAATAATTCTCTGTTAGAGTTTACTAAAGGTATTTGAGTCCCATTCACTACTGCATATGCTCCTAATTTTGTTAGTCACATTAAATATATTGCTGAGTTTGAAAGATACAGTGATTCTGAATATAATACACAAAAACTAAACAAATGTGCAGATTTAGAATCATCAGCATAATAGTATGATTACTTGTATTAATTAAATAAAAAAAAAATCTTTCTCAACACAATAATAGTAGCCAGTAGTCTCCCATTCTTGGACTATTCACTCCTCTGTCCTCAGCAGTTGCCTCTCCGTGTAGCGTAACACCTCATGGTTGACTGAAGTAAGTATTGCTTGAGTGTGGCAGTAATTTGTGTTCAATCACTTTGTGGCATTACATGACTTCAATCAAAATGAGATATAGGAAAAAAAAATAGGTATAGTTTTGCATCTTGGAATAAGCACATAGTCTATTCTATACACTTTTTTTTTTGAGTTAATTTCATAAAATGTTCTCCAAGAGTTGTGAGTTAGTGGCTGTGTTGAAAGAATATAAAGCACTATGAATACAGGAGATTCCTCCTGCTTTCCTGGGGACTACAGGTAGATCTATGACCATTTCATTCAGGATCTTGCCTTTAGATGGTGCTGTAGCTTTATGTTTTTCAGTTGAAACTGTTATTGCTGAGATGTGCTGAGTGTAGTTAAACATGCAGAAACTGTGTGCCCTGTTTTGAAGGCAAGAGCTCTCGGTGTGGAAGGGTAACACAGCGGGATTGAAAGCCTGCGACAACTGTTAGTCCTTGGGTTATGTTTGATTTTGTTCAACTCATGTTAGAGAAGAACATTTCCCCTGCACTTTGCAGTGGCCTGTCATAAAAGTGTCCCAAGTGTTTTAGCAAATACAAACCGTAACGGGTTATGCTTAAGTTATGTCTATTCTAAGCGTGGCTAATTCATAAGAGGTGTTTTCATTCTACTAAAACAGCCAACTGCACTACACAAATCACGCTGCCAGAGGTGTGTTGTGATTCTCTAGGGTAACCTTTCAGAATATGATAGAGCAAATAAATCTGACCCATCAGAGTGCCTCCTAGGTTGCATAAGCACTCATAACACCCGGTTTCTTCTGTTACCCTCTGGGTGCCTTGCTGTATGAGTTGACTATTCATGAAAATTTGCCTCCCCACATTCCTCTCTGAGTGAGGTGACCCCTACCAGCAGGTAACTGAGAAAAACTAAATGTTCACATGTGGGTGAGCTGTCTGCTCTTGGGAAAAATAAATCTGTATTTTAATTCAGTTTGGGGCTAGAGTAAGAAATGTGGGTACTGGTTTCCTTTATATGTGATATTTAAAAGTTGGATTGTTTTTGAGGTGGTTTGATCCCATGTTACAGAATTATTTAAAATTTTACTGTGCATGGCTTAGATTCCTTTTAGGATTGTTAGACTTTGGGAAGTGTTTGTGAGAATGAACAAATCCTGTGAAGGTTATAAAACTAATAGGTCAGCAGAAAATATCTGAATTAATTGTCATTATAATTGATGGAACTCCTTTGAGACACAAAGTTGATTTTTTTTTTTTTTTTTTTTTGGTCAGAGGTTAGAAGCTTTAGAATTACTGTAATGAATCGCAATGTTTAAGATATAAATAGAACATCAGTGTCTCATATGCTGTTCCTTTCACCCTGCTGATACGGGAAGTGAGGAGCTTGGCTAGCTCAGGTACTGCTAGCCTGCATTTAAAGAAAATATTTTTCATTAAAAATTTTGGTTCTGAGTTTTTGTTCTCTTCAGAGAATTTGAGAAGTCAAATTTGCAATTAGAAAGTCTCCTGATTGTGTTGAGCACTTCGGAGTTCTAAGAAGTGCTGTACCACTTAACATGTTGTCACTTGTCAAGCCACTGCTTTGTATTTGGTGCCATGCGTGATATGTGCCACTTTAACAAATGAACATATGGCTTTAAGAGCTTCCTCAAAATCAGAAGTACTTATTTTTACACATATGAGGTCTTAATTTTGAATATGAGGTCTGAATACCAGATGCTCCAAACTCTAGCTGGCAAGGAAGGACTAACGCACAGATTTTGTACCTCGGTTAGTAGGATTTTAAAGAAAATGTGTCACTACTAATTTTTTTTCTGTGGAGCTTCAGCACTTACCTAACTTGCTTTTATCTGTCTGTTTCCATGTTTGGGCCTACTAAATTGTGAATTAAATCAGAAGTATGTATTTTCTGATTTATTTTTCTGGCTTATGTAAGTAAGTAAAAATTTCCCCAGTTTTCAAGAACAGAGTACCCAAAATGATTCCATGTATGTTTTTGTAAGTGTCCTGTTAGTCACTATGATGTAAAAATTGGAACATGTGCAGGAACAACACATTACTATGGGCTTTCCTGTCTATTTTGTATTTCTTCATCTCACAGCAGAAGATGAAGACTATAGCTTACGTGGAAATGTGAATAAATGGAACCTTTTGTTTACTTTGGGGTTAAATGAAAACGGAAATTATTCCTGTGTGCCATCAGAAGGCATAGCTATTTGTTTGATTGTGGACTCAATAATTTTCTGCTCCTTATTATGGTAATAACTGTTTCACTATTGCCTTTTATGCCCTATGAAGTTCAGGTTATAAATCCTTTGAGGCAGAGGCTGTTTCTGCTTGCAGGTGCAGAGAACACAGTATAAAACAGAGATCTTGTCTCCGAATGGGTTCGTCTAGGAGGAGTCTTTTTGGTATTCCTACTGCTTTGCAGTTCTGAAGTGATACAGCTAAGACAGGATGCCCTATTCTTACAATATATAGTTGTATAGTTTTGTTATTGGTGAAATATGTGATTATTAATAGCTGATATCTAACTTAACAAGGAAGAAAATATAGCGTGCATCTTGAATTACAACTTCCAGAACAATGTACATCTTTAGAGCTGTGCTTTAACCCTAGAGAGAGTCTAGTTTTAGTCTCTTTTAGATTAAAAGGGACTCAGACTCTAGAAGCTGTGGTATTTTCTGTTCCCTGTTGGGTCTCAAAGGTACCCTGCAAGGCTGAAAACAGTTTGATCTTGAGTATGCTTCACCAAGTTAGTTATGAGAAAATCTTTAAAACAAGATCTAGAGGAACGACTGCATTTTGAAAAACAGTCTGTTATAACCCTCAGTCCACAATTTCTAATATGTGCAGCCCCCAAAGGCTTTGTAATGTCTTTTTCCTCGTACATTTCACACAGGGTTACGGGACTCATCTAATGAACCATCTGAAGGAGTACCACATCAAACACAACATTCTCAACTTTCTCACGTATGCAGATGAATATGCTATTGGCTACTTCAAAAAACAAGTAAGTCCATGTAAGAAATTACTTGGTGCAAGAAGTTAACATCCAGCAGTGATGAACTAAACAACTAGACATGGCAAAGTAGTTGGATAAAATGCATAGTGAAATTTTGTGTGTGTATTTTTTAATCTACAAAATGTGCTCTGTGTTCATCTGGTATAATGATATTGGCGTATAACGCATTTCTACTTTGACTGAATAGTCTGAATATAGGCGTACAGTATAGCCTATGATTTGTCAAGTCTAAAAACTAGTTGAATATGGATTGGTTGC
This sequence comes from Phalacrocorax aristotelis, assembly GCF_949628215.1. Classification (NCBI taxonomy): domain Eukaryota; kingdom Metazoa; phylum Chordata; class Aves; order Suliformes; family Phalacrocoracidae; genus Phalacrocorax; species Phalacrocorax aristotelis. Next base: position 41,134,066 of record NC_134277.1, read on the forward strand.
TTCTTCATTCATTCAGTACCTTCACTGATTCTATAAGAAGTGTAAAGACACAGACTAGAACTTACCTGACCTGTGCTCACAGCTCCTCCTGATCTGAAGCATGAGGTTCAAGTTCAGGAAAGATTGCGATGTCTGATCTGTCAAATTGATTTGATAGATTAAACAAGTGTCAACTATCTGGTCAGACAAGAGAGTGAAGATGGAGTCAGACTATTTTCAGAGTGTACAGCAACAGGACTAGAGGCAACGGACACAAGCTGGATCGTGGGAAATTGCAGCTGGAGAGAAGGAAATATTTTTTTTCCTTCCTGTCCTAGGCATGGTGAAATACTGGAAAATGTTGCCCAGAGAGGTTGTGGAATCTCTGTCTTTGGCAGCCTTCAAGGCTGGACATGCTCTTGAGCAACCAGATCTGATGAAACCTGCTCTGAGCAGGGATGGGGCTAGATGACCTCCTTAAGTCCCTCCCAACCTTACCTGTTCTATGATTCTGTATATAAAAGTGATACAATTTGCTCTTCACACATTCAAAATTAATAAAAGCTTAGCTTGTGGTACTGTTATCAGATCTGTGCAGACAGTCCCTTTTCATGTCTGAAACGTCGCTTCCCCTGTTTGAAGGTGCTCAGTCTCCATGTAAGTCTGAAGCCTTTGATGGTAAATTGTAAGGCAGAAGCCCTGGTTGGGTTCCTGATTTTTACTTAGGTTTCCTAGATACCACTGTAACAGAAGAATAAAATGCAACCAAAATCAGAATCCTACACTGCTTTTTATTCTCCCAGTTGATTCTTTTATGGTTTTTTTTATTAACTTTTGAACGGTATGAAGAGTGTAGTATAATTTTGGAACTATTAATAGGATTTGTTATCTTATTTTTTCACTTGAAATACAAAAGTAAAAAAGAAATTTTTTTTCTGACTCTAAGATTACTGTCATCTCATCAACTTCAACAGCAACTTTCCTTGACTAATGACTGCAGGACTGGCATCCTTAAATATTAAAATGGCAAATTTTTGGTAAAATCCAGGAAGCTTGTCCACAGTAAAAATCTTTTCCTCCATTACTTTCTCTCTCCTATCTCCCTTCTTTTCCTATACATATAAGCAATTAACTCTTCTTGTACCAAGTGACTCCCATGAGAAGGTGTTCGCAACACTGTGAACCATGGTCTGTAACGCTTTCCATTATATTGTCTGTATTATAGCATTATGATGAATTTGGTTCTAAATCATCATAGCATTTCTCTTAAGACAAATGTAAAAGGAAAATGGCATCATGACAACTTGAGGTTTTTTTTTTTCTTCTTCAGGGTTTCTCCAAAGATATTAAAGTACCAAAAGCAAAATATGTTGGCTACATCAAGGATTATGAGGGAGCCACATTAATGGGATGTGAATTAAACCCAAGGATCCCCTATACGGAGTTTTCTGTCATCATTAAAAAGCAAAAAGAGGTAAAGGCTGAAATGAAACACTGAGCGTTATAACCTATTCAGCTGTTTAGAAACAATTCAGTCAGTGCCAGGTTAGCTCTCTTCTTTGCTTTGGTGCTTAAAACATTGGAACGTATGCTTTTATTAGTTAGAATAATTCTTTTGTTCAAGTCCCAGTGCCATAATTTTGCAGTTGAAGCATTAAATTTTACCTTACTAAATTTACGATAGCAGAAGTGTTGAAAAGTACTGATATTTTGACGAGTATCTTATAGCTAAATTTTGCCATAGATGATAACTAAGCAAAATCTTGTGAGATTGATTTGCTCTGCAGCTTTGTAAATTTTTTTTTCCCTCCAGTGACAATAGTGTTCATTAGAGTGACTTTTGAATGGAGTGTTTGCATGTCCTGTGTTTTACTGGAAAGAAAGAGGATTATTTTTTCTGGATTTTTTTTCCCCTGTGTTTTTAATATACAAATCAAAGGTGGGCTGTCTTAAATTCCAGGCTGTCTGTCTTCGGAGTTTATGTGGGTTGTTCTTTAGTTATAATAAGAATATAATAAGGCAGTTTATTAGCAAAATAATTAAAATGTTTCCAGTTGTGTTTAAATACCTTCCTGGGTTTTTGAAGAGATACAAAGTACGAGGATAATTTGCTCTTTCAAGGTTGGTCAAATCTCATGACTTTTTATTTTGTTAAAATGCTTCTTTATGGAACAGTCATTTTCTTTCCAATAGAACTATTTGGCCCATGCTTGCAGAACGACAGACAAAATCTGAGTGCTGTACATTTAGTTTACAAGGTTTCTTAACTTCACTCATTGGGAAAGTTTTCATATGTCCATACAACATTGAACATCATTTTCTCCCTTTCATTTCTGCTTGGTTGCGTTACTCTTCAGACCCCAGTCTACTGCTGGACACATCACCTCCCCTTCAGGGATGTTGTCAGGGTGGGCAGATAGTAGCCATGTCCAAGGAAATTTAGAAATAGCCCTCACAGTCTGCAGCTTTATGAAGAATATTCGCTCGTCTGCTCAAATCAAAAGCAATGAAGATGATACCTGGACATAAGTAGAATTTTGAATGTTGACAGTATGGGTTACAGGCTGATTTTGTTTGCTGCTGGTGTTGGCCAGTACTGAACATCAGACTTTTCTAGTCCTGTCCTTTTGGAAGTGAAGCTTTTCATGGGATCTAAGCTTTTATTTAAAGAATTAGAGTATATGCCTACAGCTGCTAAGACCATGTCACCCAACACTGGGTGCCGGTCAGAGACTGTTTGTGAGTTTGCACTGCCTGATGTGTAGCTCATTTGCAGTCATTCTGAAAAATATGAAAAATCCCTTTATGCAAAGCTTTGTGACCTGCGGACTTGTGAGTAATCAGTGTTACTGATTGAACAGCTTGTTTTAATCAGGAAGAGACGCTATATCCTAAACTATAAGAAGGGTTTAAGGTGTGTTTAACAATTAGTTTGAAAGTATTTTGACATTATGCTGGAATCTGGCCATGGTGCTATTGTATACTGTATTTCTCTTATCATTTGTAACCTCTGTTGAAAGTCTGATATTTTCTTTTCCTCTTCCTTGAGAGAAAATACTATATGTGGGGGAGTGAAGGTCCTTGAAAATAAAAATACGCCCATCTTTATTATTTCCAAAGAAAATAGTCTCTCAAACTGTGGTGGTCTGAATTTGTTTACTCCCAGTTAAGAAGTGAGCCATTTTGAAAGTGACATATTCAGGAAACACAAAGCTTAGGTAAGCGTCAAAGTGTTTATGAAGAGCACCAAAGCAAATTACTTAGATTTGAGATAGTGAGATTGCAAAGTAGAACAGAGTGTACCCCAGAATTGGGAAAGCCTATTCTGGCATTTACAAGCAGATGTAGAATGTCAGTTCCAAAGAGTGGCATCATTCTGACTTCCTCAAGAGAAAATCTTCAGTAAGAGTATCTCTGACTGATATATAAGCAATGCCTACAGTCATGTACAGACTTCAAAGTGAACAGGTATTTCTGAAATTTTGGAATATGAAGATATATGTGCATTGAAATAAAGTGTATTCAATATATGCCTTGAAATTTCTGACCAGGCTGTGCTGAAGCAGTTCAGAAGCAACAGCTGTTAGAATCAGAGCATTTCCAAACCTGCTTCCAGGAAATTTCCTCCCCTACCTCTGCTGCCACCTTCCCAGGAGCTGTGCAGCTTGTGATCAGTACAGCAAACGACCCCTTTTTCTTCCAGATTTGTGCCTAAATAGGTAGCTGAGACTTGGTAGCCTCATCTGCAGAATCAGTGCTTGACCAGGTAGCTCACCCGTGTTACCAGCTTCAGGGGATCTATAAGGACCATAAGGTTAGGAAGCGAGAGTGTTTCTGTTCATCACAGTTTGTCATTAACCCTCTGTGTTACTTTTGAGCAAATAATTTTTTTTTGTTTTCTCTGCTGCTTTATTACAGATCATAAAAAAGCTCATAGAGAGGAAACAAGCTCAGATACGAAAAGTTTATCCTGGCCTTTCTTGCTTCAAAGATGGAGTACGGCAGATTCCTATAGAAAGCATTCCTGGAATCAGTATGTATCAACCTCTTCTAATGTAGAACAGAAGCAGAACAGCTCAAGAAAGGTCCAAGACTAGAAATACTAATGTAGCCACGTATTTCTTTTTGATTAAAATCTAATTGTTTTGGTCTATTGATTTGATTTCTATGAAGATCGTTGTGTTTCCAGTACAGTGGCTGTCTCTGAGACTTCTCCAGGGCATCCCAGGCTGTTGCTCTTTTATGTACTTTTGTGTAATTTTACTTATACGTGATCCCTCTTGGATTTATAGTGTAGTGTAGGCAGTAATTTCTCTTTGGCACCACTGCTGTGCACTGCACTCCTGTGCAATGATGTGTTCTATACTAAACATGGACTTACAGGACAAAACAGAATTATAACATTTAAGTATCACCTTTTGGGGGATTTTTTTCAGTGTGCTTTTCTGCAGTTTATTCTCTGTCCCTAGGGAATCAAATTGGATAACTTTGATATCATTATTCTTTACAGAGGTTGTGGTAAAATACGTATTGAATTATTAAAAAAATGTGTGTTTCATGTAGGAATATTTTAGGATCTTTTCAGCAGTCTGGAGAAAGAGGCATGTAGGAAATTGAACGGGGCTGTAAGCTAAATGGTTGTGTTATTTATTAGGAGTAGCTTTTATTAAAACAAAGCCATTTTACTACAGCAGTGCTGAAATGGAATAAGTTTTTAGAGTTGCAATAACTCAGTTAATGTTTTGACCTACTGTAGTTCCCATGTAATCTCTCATGTTGTTGGTGTACAGGAGAGACTGGCTGGAAACCAAGTGGAAAAGAAAGAGGGTAAGTGCTACACAAAGTAAAATGATGAAGCAGTTTGGAGGTTCCTTTGACAGAAGTCTTTAAATAATGTCACTTGATATTTCCTCCCATCTACTGGAAAATAGATAAATAATCTGCAAGGGATGAGTTCCTAAATTGTTTTTGGTTTGGTTTTTTTTTCCCCAGGGTGGGTGGGTGGTGGTTTTTTGGTTTATAAAATTAAATTTTATTTCTTTCGTAAATGGCTTGAAACTTTGGAGTTTCTTTTAGGTAAGATGCATGTCACAGGAATGAAGATAAGGGATTCAAGCTAATCTTTTTGTATTCATATTTTCTTTCAAGTAAGGAATCCAAGGATCCAGATCAACTTTACAGCACATTAAAAACCATCCTGCAGCAGGTGAAGGTGAGTGCTAGTTCTAGTTTACCTTCTGTAAAGATTTTTAAAAGATTTCCAATATAGAGTTTCCATATTAGATACCTTACTTTTTTCTTTACCAAAGAGCCATCAAAGCGCTTGGCCCTTCATGGAACCTGTGAAGAGAACAGAAGCTCCTGGATATTATGAAGTTATAAGGTTTCCCATGGGTAATGCCATTAACATTTTTTAAGTATAGAGTTTAAAAATCTTTATAGCCAAAGACATAGCAGATAAATTGTAATCTGATTGTTTTATGTTGAAAGATATATATTACTGGCAGCTAAATAGCTTGAAGCTCTGAAGTGCCAAGAGTATGATGCTTCTGTCCTTTGAAATTTATGACTGCTTTGTGACCTTTGTGAAGCATCTGTAGCGTATACATGTGAAATCTTAGTATGCCTGAGAGAGCCCTAGCAAGCTCTTCAGCGGTGCAGTCAGCTAGAAACTTTTGAGACTGAGCTGGTTTTTGTGAGCTGTACGAATATGTTCTTGTGTGTGGTAACTGGTCATTGCAGATCCTACTGGTATGTTAAAAAAATCTCAAGGCAAACTTTCAGGAGCACCTGAGCATTTGAATTGCTTTGAAAAACAGATTTAAGCTTTCTAAATGACAGAGAAAATCTTTTCAAAAGTAGGTTTTTCTAATTCAGTCTTAACAGTTTGCTCCAATGTAAGTGTAGGAAAATGCTTCCTGCAACTGATTTGCAAGGTAACTTTTATCTTTGTATTTTAGATCTGCCAAAGTTGTCCGAGGTGGTTTATTTATTTATCTATTTATTTATATTTTTAAATCATGCAGCTATTTTTTATGCAGGATTACTTGCAACAGGAAGTACACAACTGCTAATAACGTTTTTGTTTGCTTTTGACTGCTGGGTCATGTAATTTCACTGATGATTCAGCGCTGTTCTAAACAGATGCTTGTTTTGATTTGTATTGCAGCAGATTTAAAACAGAATCCTGCTCTTCCCTCATTGTTCATGCAGTACTCACCTCCATCTTTCTGATTACAGTATCTGTACCTTTTAAGGTTATTAGAGAACGAAATACAAGTTCATTGCAGGCTCCTATCAGTCAGTTGCTCAGAGGATGAAAGTATTCATGTTGCTTTGCATAGGCTCCCAGCCTGTATATACGAATTTGGCTTAATGATTAATTTTTTTTTTAATATCCAACTTATAATTTCCAAACAGTGAATATATGTGTACTTCATAAAACAGCAGCCGGCTTCCTGTATCCCTGACACAATTGTATTTTCTAGCAATGAAGAAAAAGAATGTTGACACCCTCCCGTGGCAGTTTTCTCTTTCTGCTTTTCTGAACAGAAACTAGATCTAGATGGCTGTTTAATCTCAGCAGTGGTTACGAAGAACTTACTGCCTAGGTTGGCAAACCTAAAGTAGGAATGTTGTCTGTTCTTTCTTTGTTCAGATGTATTACATTGGAGGTGGGGGCAGTGGCTCTCATTTCAGGATTAAGCGGAGGGCTTTGGTTTAGTTTTGTGTTGTTTTTTTCAGCTAAGGAACCCAGCACAACTAAACCACGTTTTGATTCATGATCAACTTCTGCTTGCTTTCCGCTCTCATTGTCAGCAAGCTGATACTGAGCAAAAATCACTCAGACATCATTTCAATTAAAAAGAAACAGCATTGCCTTTTCTTATGCTATCACATACAAGAGAGAACATTTTTCTTTACGTTTGCATACAGACTAAATTGTACAATAGTTGAGAGATATGGCTGTAGGGTTTTTTGGCTACCTTCTAAGGTCAGTTCTCATGTATAAACACTTTTTTCCTCTGTTTTAAGTGCTCTCTCAGCTGCTGCTTTTCAATAAATTTTTATTTTTTTTTTTTCCATCTGCAATACAAAAGCTGTATGGCTGAGTGACAGATGGAGCCAACCTTTCACTGTAGTTAGAGGAGAACAGTTTAACTGACCAGCCAGGCAATGTTTGCGTTAGGGTGAGCTGAACAGCCTTCTCTGCTGGATACTACAGTTAGACTATGGATATCTAATTTAGATGTAGGCACCTAAATTTCAGATTTAACGGGAGCTGAATGAGCCTTTGCTTTTTCGAAATATTGTGCAACACCAGTGCATGGCAAGTTATATATCATTGGAAGAGGTATCTGAAAGCATCCGTCAAACTTTTCTTAAATAATTCCCTCTTGTCAATTTGACAGGGTTTTTCTCTATTTTACCGAAGTCGAATCTCCCTTAAAACAAAACAGTCCAAAAAAAGCAAACCAAAACAAAAATATCCACAACCGTATTTTAAAATCTTAAGTTTTAAGGTTTAATTCTTTTGCACTGGAGGTCTTTGATCTCTGCTTTCCTTGCAGTACTTGTTGGCAGTAAGTCTTCTCCATTTCAGTCGTTTCTGTTAAGGCTTCACAAAGGTGCTGCAGAAGCCTGGCTCAAGCGTTGCTAAAAAAAGAGTTGTTAGAGCATCTTAGGTGAGAAAAGCCAAGGCATCCAGCACACCTCCCACTGCTTCTATTCCTAGAACACTTGTAACATAGACAAAATTTTTAAATGCCTGATAGGAATTGCTGGAGGGCACTGAGATGATTTACGTATTTTATGGATGACTGATTTTAATATAAAGGAAAACATTTTTAAAGAATGTTCTGCAAGTAAAGGTTTTGCACAGTACGTTGAAAGCAGGAGAGATCTGTTCTCACATGACTCTTAAAGGGATACAAAAGTATAAACCCTACATATATTTTTATTATATCTTCAGAGTGTGGAACATTTAATCTTTTTTCAAAGCTGCAAGTACTGCTTGTGGTATAGAGAGATGTCTCTTCTCTGCTGTGTTCACACAGAAGTGAGGATTTCAGGTTAACATACATGTTTTGTGATGTTTGAATTCTTTGCTTATACATTCCTAAGGCCTCCTCCAGTACAGCGGACAACAGCTTCAATTGCTGTTGAAGCTAAAAAAGGGACCGTGCCTTAGATGAAGGCAATTCTAACTTCCAAATCCTAACTTTGCCAGTTCATGTTAAATGGCAAATCAGTTTAAAGAGATATTGCGTACAAAAAGTATTTGAATCAAACGCTGTTAATCTATTTTTCTCCTGTACAGATCTCAAAACAATGAGTGAGCGACTCAAGAATAGGTACTACGTGTCTAAGAAATTATTCATGGCAGACTTGCAGCGAGTCTTTACAAATTGCAGAGAGTACAACCCCCCTGAGAGTGAATACTACAAATGTGCCAATATACTGGAGAAATTCTTCTACACAAAAATTAAAGAAGCTGGATTAATTGACAAGTGACACTGTCTTTTTTACAACCAATCAGTGTGCCTACTTTATGGGCAGGGAAAGCCGTTACATATCTGAGTTGTGGAACTTTAAGGTTTCAAGAAACTTCTGTTTAATACTTAGCACTTTTGAAAACCCTTTTAGTTTTGCAAACATGTATTATACTGAAGTTACAAAAATTATTTTATTAAAATGCTTTATAGTGTATTTAATTACGGAAAATTTCTTTTGTGTGCCCACTACCCTATGTTCATAATAAGTTTATCAGCTACAGCCTCAAATCCCACAAAACACGTGGGGAATTGCACATGTTTGGGAAGGTGAAGAGGATTCCCAGACAACAGATGTTATAGCTTACTTAATGCAGTACCTATTTGATAAAGTTTTATTATTTTTTTTCCAGTTAAAAAAGTAACAGTAAGGGAAAACAACAGCTGGGGGGGTTTTCTGAAACACTTGTTCCTTTGTAGAATCTTTTTATAAGATATTATTTTTTAAAAGAAACACTCAGCTGGTTGAGAAGCTGTGAGAGAAGAGCAGCCAGTTCTGAAAAAGGACTGCCTGTTATCTTTGATAGATGCAAGTTTTTTCTATTCATTTTGGGTTTTGATAAATATTTTACCTGCAAATTGTAATCTCATAACCACTATTTAAAAAAAAAACAAAAGAAATACCTGGCTAGATGTGTAATGTCATAGTGACTTGGCTTATGCAGGACATAAGTACCCAAAATGACTTCAGGGAGTCTGATTTGGATACACCAGACAATTTCAATTGGCTTAGTAGAGTTAAGGTTTTGATGCACTTCATGATTCACCCTATTTACTACTCTTCACTGATAAATACTTTAGACTATTCAGCAGAGATAAGCCTATTGTACACAAAAGAAGTCAACATATGACAGCTTCTGGCTTATATACTTGGCTCTGTGGTAAACTGGATTTTCTACCAAGCTTTATTGTAAATGCTTATTAATTAACTGTGATTATTTAGACCCAGGAACATATTAACATTTTACAACTCATGGTAGTATATCTTCAAATTGAGCATTTAGATATATATAAAAATATATATATATTTTGCTGCTTACACTACATTTAAGAGGTACACCTAACTTCCTAACAGATCAGTGCAGGCCAAAAAAGTTGTCACTTGACATTTTCTAATTAGTTTGTAACTGTAAATTATAATTGCTTTTGTGAAAAACAGATTTAACCTCTATCCTTGGTGTTTTATATTTACAGATGTTACACTGGTAAAATTCAATAGTTATAAGACTGAAAAAAACCCCAATCCTGTGCTGTGTCAAAGAATATATTCCTGCAAAATGCCTGTGCAATGTTAAATCACAAGTCGATTCAGTGAGTAGATGTCAGGGACTACCTGGAAGTAGTAAATGTGGTACACAAGGTATTCAAAATGTTAACACTAGACTTGCCATAGTGTTTTGTATGAGATTAGTCTGACCTGCATTTGGCTCTATAACAAAGGTACAGTGAGTATTTTTTTTTCTTAATAGCCAGTACTGGATGCTATAATCCTGTTTTGTAGATTGGGCCTACAGATGCACCTGTTAAGCTTGGTATCCTGTGAAATTTTGTTATTTTCAGAGTAGATTTTCTTACCGTCTTTCGATCAGATTGTCTCTTCTATATTGAAACATTTGTTTTCTAATTTAAGAATTAATATTTTCATAGATACTGTGCAATAAGGTTATGGTAGGATATGTGGTTTTTGCAAATGCTTTAACAGCTGATGAACTTTACATTTGTAAAATTAATATATTGTACTGGTACAGAATAGTTTTAAATTATATATGTACAAAACCCTTATTTTGGTCTCTTTTTTCATTAATTAGTTCTTGTACTGCAAATAAACACACTGAAGCAATTTCAAAACTGAGCACAGTGAATCCACAAGAGTGCAGCCATTGCATCTTCCCGGTACACCAGAAGATATGCAAAAAAGCCTCTGAGTTCACTGGGAGCATGGTGCTCTAACCTGAGCGGAGAATTCAGTGTGGAAGGCTGTGTCTGTTCCAAGTAGCATTCCCAGCTCATACTGAGCTGCAGTGCTGTTAGTCCTGGCTCTTCAACATCTCAAAGCATTCTTTAACTTCACTTTTTAACAGCTTTGATTTTTCACCTTGAAGCATGCTTATGCTGTTTTCTCATTGTCGTCTCTTGTATCCACAAGGCACAATATACATAAGCTACCATCCATGTGGAGCTTATACTTGCACACTATCTCCATGATGTTACTCAGATGGTACACATTTTGCGTGCCGTAAACTCTGCATCTGTCTAATGCCTGACAAATAGAGAGTATGAAGATTTCCCCCCCACCCCCCTCATCCACCAAGATTTAGTCCTGTGCCACATCACATGAAAGTGCACTGTTTGGAGGGTAGCAAGTAGTGGTGAAGAGGCTTAGCTGTTGTCCTAGACGCATCTAGGAATATCAGTCAGTTGAGATTAGGTGAGCTAGACTGACACCCCCTTACAGTTGTGATGGAACAGTACCAACCACTTCTTCAAGCTTATTCAGTCCAGAAAAAAACCCCAGACGCACCACACATGTCTTAGGCTGCTCTGTTACCACACTGTTCTTTTTCTGTCCCTGATAAACAGCTGTTACATATTTGTTTGCTGAAAGAAGAGAGCAGCTGAAGTTCAAGCATTCAAGCTTAAGTTCCTATAGTAATAAAGTGTTTCAGAGCGAAGACAGCAAAGCCCAGAGCTAGAATTTTAGCATACAAATGGAAGGGTAAGTCGCAACTCCAACATCAAAAGGCTGTGGTGTGAAGATGTGCTGTGAACAAATACTTTCAAATACTCAGTAAGTGCAGCTTTTATTATTACTGTTGAGAGTTAGCGAGACAGTAATTAACACTCTATACATTTTTATTACAAAAGGGAGAGATCTTATACCTATTGAAGCGGGAGAGGTGAGATAGGTAGTCTTGCACCACAGATGAAGAACCTGTATTTTTGTACTTTCCCACTATTTATTTTGAAGGTAGCTGTCTTCTTTGTATTCACGCATCCATTACTACTTCTTAAATGTTTCTCAAGCAAAGAAAAGCTGGTTTGAATGCTCCACAACCTTGAAAACTTGCTGGACAGTTTAAAGCAGTATGTCAGAAGAACACTACTGTTAATCATACCTGTTCAGATTTGGCAGATCTTGCCCTGGTAAAGGCACTTTGCAAAGCAGGGCCAAAATTATTATGAAGTCCTTATGTTACACTCCACCAAGGCAGAGCACTCTTCACTGACCTTCACAGATAACTGGAGAGGAACAAAGTAAATTTAAGCGGATTGTAACTTGCATTGATAGCACTACCAACCAACCCTAAAATTGCTACTTTTAAGAGCTCCAGCTACATGATCAAAATACTACTGACAGTCTTGCCTCTGAGAAATGCTTACACTGCGTAAGGTGGGGAAGGAGTACACTGTGCAGCATGCCTGCTGCTCACATTGCATGGTTTCTATACTTGCTTCCAGTGGAGCAAAAAGAACACCAACCAGCACCAAGCTGTTTCTGAACACTTAAGACATTTATTATGAGCTTCAATATGAAACTACAACCATTACATAAACAAGGTCTGAACAAACATTAAAAAAACCGCAAAAACATTTGATCTTAAGTGCCTGAAGTTCACCTTTGCCAACCGCTGCGGGATCAAGCGGGGTATAAGTCATGATATAGGGGTGGCCTCTTCTCAAAAGAGTTTGAATGGAATCACCTTAGTTATAGGAGTTGTCTTGTGTCTTCTATATCATTAAAAAGAGCCACTGGATTAAAACCAAACCCCCTTAATTTTATATCCTTAATATTAGACATACAGAAATAGCCGCATATTGGTGTTGGAATTTGTGCAGCAGTAATTTCCTGGATGAAAGATTCTTTCTTCATGGAGAAATCTCAATGACAACCAACAAATTTCTCATTGTATTTTGACAGAGGTTCTTGCTTAATAGAAGAGCGTTTAGTATCTTTTTTCTGCTTGAAAATTGGAGAATTCAGAAAGTTTATATCTGTAAAAGGATCTCCTCTCCTGAGTTTCCTGGTTAAGAACATAAAAAAAACAAAACCAAAAACACAAACTAAAGAAAAGGCAAAATTGAGTTTTGTTCCCCACATCACTTAAAATATGACTTTTCAGCTAGTAAGTTCAATTTCACATGAACTATTTAGTATTACTAGCATCAGACATCTCTTTGAATGTTTTGTTAATAACTTATTTCTAATATTTAAATAATCCCTTCAAATCCTCTGTTTGATGGAGTATCATGAACTTTGTATCAAACTGGAAAGTAGGACACCTACCCTGCAATACTTGGTTCTTTATAGCTCACAGTAAGAGTACAGCTTCGCTTGCGTTTTGAAGATGGCAGTCCTTCACCTTCTGGGACAACAGTTGCATTCCCAGTGCCAGGGAGCAATGAAGCTGTATTGGTAACATCACAAAGATGACGACGAGATGGCTCAGAAGGCTGCCCTGGGAAGAAATTAAGCACACTTCAGACAGTTCAGGCAAGCTAGCTTAAAAGAGAATGTCAGTGAACATACTAGATGACAATAATAGTTATAGCTGAGTTACTTAACATCTTTTCACTTAAGAGTATGTAAGATGATGAACTCGGGATTTTAGTTTGGAAAATAAATTAACACTAAGCAGTGCCAGGCAAAGCGTGATTTGTTACTCCACTTTTCTCTCAATTTATACTCTTGTTCTCCTCTCTTTCCTCAGCTTTAATACATCATTAAACACATCTAAAATACCGTATTAATTCATTGTTGACCAATTTCTTAAACAAAACATATCTTTATTTCCAATTTCTGCTGGGGAAAAAAATTAAGGCAGACAGAAGAATTAATCTAACAGTTGCTATAACATTATTCTTTTTGTATATATTAAAAAACCGAAACTAAAAAAAGCCTAAATCCCTTAAACAGTGTAATCTCTCAAGGAAACAAAACCAATTACAGGACACTTTCTGTACTTACTAATGTACTTGTCACTTGATTTATTGCTTTCAGCCTGTTTTTCATTATGGAGTTTCTGCTCGCGCAGTGCCAAACATCTTTTAGACCTTGGCCTTGCATGGACTGGCGATGTATCCGTCTTGCCCACCGAACTTTTCCTTTTTTTTGATTTACTCTGGAAAGGTTCATAGAGGCTGTCATCCGAGTCTTCTTCAGTATCACTCGACTTGATGGTGCTAGTGTCAGATAAGTCATCTTTGTCATCCACACCAGTATCTGCATCATTCACCTTATTTTGTTTAAAAGGTGTAACATGGACACGCTCTTCAGAATGAAAGTCATAAGCATCACTGGAGCCACCCAAAAAATCCGACTTTTCTTTGGAAGCCTCTCTACTCTGTCTTTTTTTTGGTCTTTGTCTGGAAGTATTTTTAGGCCATTCCAGTTTTCCCTTCTGATGCTTCTCTTTCCTTACTTGAGAGTCTTCTCCGCTTTTACAAGCACGTTGTTTAAGATCAGAATTATTGTTTACACATTCATGTTGTTTAAGATCAGAATTATTGTTTAAGTTGAACTGTGTAGTTTCAGAATCCACCTGCCTCAACACCAGCTCTGAACCTACCTCATTTTCATTCAACCGAGAAATATCTGAATTTATGTTTTCTACAGTACACTTCTCTAGACTTTCCTCAAGTCTATTCTCATGCTCTTTAGAAAGCTCTTTTGTTGAATCAGGTGCTTCTGAACAGTCCAAGACACCAGTGCAAAGTTCAACATGATTTCTCATCTTTGAATAGCGACGCCTGGTGGACACACTTTTTGGTAATGCATTACCAAATCCATCCTCTCCCCTTGAGGAAACATTTTCCAGCTCTGACCCTATGTTGTCCACATGAAAATCAGATGTTCGTCCTTGTAATTAAAGACAAAAAGTCATATTAAAGCTAAATAGCACAAAACCTTAAATGGTTGTTACAGATTCTGAACCTGTCAAAAATTAAGACTATTCTTAGAATTTTCTCCATAGATTTGTATGAGCCAGTATTTGGCAGTCAAGATAAGCTGTTAATTTAGCTTCCAAACAGAAAACAGTTAAGTATATGACATGAGGATTTTCCTCTAAACTGTTCTATTTAGAAAGGTTATCTACAGGTAATTTATTTTAAGCATTTAGCTTTGTTAACAATTGTTGATTTCATAAGTGATGATGCATGACTAAAGATTACTTTACTCTGTTGAACTGTTTGGTAGATAATGACATTAGATTGCAGGTATCTAGAAGACAAAGCATTTTCAAATTCCTCCTCCATTTTGTTATGTGTCTTCATTCAAAAAGTCTACCAGTTGCCAACGTTTATATATAACCTTTATGACAATGAGTGGAAAATTACTTGACAGTTACTTCAAAAATCAGTAGTTAAAACATAACTTATACTCACACATTTCCACCCCCACTCCCCCCCGATTCAGAATAGAGCAGTGTCTGATACTTCGATTTAGTTACCTTTGTCTGGAACTATTTTGATCAGGGAAATGGCATTGTCAGATTCCTCACAGATCTCCGACACAGAATGAGCCAGCTCATTTCTATCACTATCAGCCTCCATCCCACTTGGAAGTACTTGATCATATCCATCAGCACACTGTAGAGGTCCTCTAGAGAAAATACCAAAGGTAGTATTTACTGAATAGCACTATATTTTATTATAATTAACTACTTCATTACACTGGATATCTTCCCTTTTTCTAATCAGAAAATTAAGCTTACTGTCACTGAATTTTCAAATATAAATAGGTATTAATAAAAGATACTTACACTGAACGTATTTGTCGTACGACACTGGAACTATTTTCAAGAACTGAAGAAAACACTGTATGATTCTGTCAACAAAATAGATCTTACTGTGACTAAACAGCTGAAACAAGCCTGCAACATATACAAATTTTAGACAACAGCCAGGTTACCCACAGGAAGGCCAAAGAGGCCCTTGACTACTTCTTTCTGGCTGGCTCACGTAAAGTGCTGTGGGATCTCACGTACTCAGCCCCTGCCAGTCAGCACATTCATCACCAGCCCAATCATAGAGATAGTGGACAGAGGAAGGAACTGTGAGGATGGTACAGGGAACAAGACACAACCCCATACAAAATCAGGGTGCCCCTATCACCTTGTAGCAGAGCCTCAGGCCCACTAACAACCTACTACACACCCCCACAGTGTGCACCCCATGCTGTGCTAGGAACTGTGGGACTAGTCATACCTCCAAACTAAGGTTCAAGTCTCAAAAACTATGTGCATCCATGCTGGAAGGAAGAAGAATTAACAGAAATCCTGCCCTCAAGAGGAAAAGGTACTTACGACACCTGTGGAACACAAATTCTTTACTGGACCAAGGAGATCAATTGAGTCAAGTAAATTCTGAGAAACTTTTGAAATTATCTCATTCACGGCTGACAGCTGATTCTAATGGACAAAAGGAAGAAAGTACCGTGTTACTGTCATACTCCAGTATCTACTACCAGTGGAATAACTTTTTACCAGTATTAGGAGATTATTAAATCCTGAAGATACCTGTGTCAGGTACCTTCATCTGTGATAGAAAAAAAATGACATTCACAGAAGACAGATTTTAATTAAAGAAGAGTAGCCAGAAAATAAAAAAAAGATTAATTTATAACTAGGTTAGGTGAAAATATGAAAAAACTCATTCTATGTATTGAGTCAATTTTTTATGAAACACTTAAGATCATAAAGATATCAGTGCATTGGTGTAGATTCTGATGTTCAGCTTCACTAAATCATCAGGTTGTTAATAATACCTCAACAAGTCCTTGTGCCTGCTTGAACCCAAGATTTCTTTGCAAGTCAAACATCTGAACCTTCAGATCCTGGTAGTCTTTCCTTAAATGAAGAATGGTAGCCTGGGCATCCCTCAGTTTGATCTTTTCTTCTTGCAAAGCCTGAGCTAGAGCTTTGTTGTTTGCTTGGATGCTCTTCATTTGCATGGAGCTGTTGGCTGTAACAGGACAGTGAGTATTTCAGCTTAGCTTAAAAAGAAAATAATTATGAGAATTGCTAAGATACTTAAGCATCTTACTTGCTTTTTTGCACTTTACAGCAGAGACCTGGCTAATTTTACCCAACCTCATCCATTTCTGATTTCTTTTCTCTTTCATTCGTTCTTTTATGTCACTCAGACTGTCTTTGAAGGGCTTTTTCAAGCATTCAGCCATCTTCTACCTTCAGAGATACAAAAAAAAAAGTGAAGAACTCATTAAGCTGGTGTTGCACAGTGCTCCCCAACGCCAAAAGGAACAGAGAAACAAGGGTAAAGCTTATTTTTAAGTTGCATACGCACACGTAGAAGAGACGAACAAATACGATGAGACACACAGCTACGGCCATTTTCAAAATGATTTTTGCAGCATGGCTACTGTCACTATTATCTGTTATCTGAACAGCAAAACGCACGGTGCCCGCGGCGAAGACCAGGCCGAGGCCTCAAACCACTCGCATCGGGGCGGTAAGGCGCGTAGCGGGGTGCGGCGGGGAGGGCGGGGCAGGGGCGCCCGCGAGGTGTGGGAAGCGGGCCCCCGGCTCCTCGAAGTGAAGGAAGACCCTCAGCCGCCGCCACCCACCGACCGACCAGCCGTACCTCCTCAGGAAGGAGCATACACCGCCGGGCACCTCCCACGCGCGGCCGCGGCTGCCCGAGCCCCGGACGGAGGCGGCACCGCGGCCGTTTGCCCGCCAGCCGCCGTCCCCCGCAGAGCCTCGGCTAGGCCTGATCCCGGCAGCAGCCGCCACCCGCCCGCTCGGCCTCAAGGGAGAGGAAGGGGCGGCAGGCCGTCCCCGCGAGCGCGTCTCGGCCGTTGGCACCCCTCCCCGACGTTCAAAAACCACCGCCGCGCCTTGCCATTGGTGAGACCGGCGCGTGGCGTCCCGGCTCATCCGGGTCTCGCTCTTGGCCCCGCCCCCGGCGCCGCACCGCAGGTGCCGCCCCCCCTCCACGCGCCGTCCCCCTTCCATGCGCCATCCCCGCCCAGCCCTTTCTCCACCCCTCCTAATCTCGCCCTGTGGAGCCGCACTGGGTCTGTGGGGGTCGTGGTGGCTGTTAGCGGGCCCACAGGGCGTCCCGGGGTTCCTGTCCCCCGCCCCGGGGCTCAGGGCTGACGGGCCGGGTGGGCCCTGACGCGCCTCCCCCGGTCGTATGCCCGGCTCGGGTCTTGCGCTACCTCAGCTGCTGTAGTGGAAAGACACACAGGCAGAACAACAGCTGTTTATTAAACAGCCACACTAGGAGATAAAAATCGTTAGTCTGAGATATTTTACTTAACAGCAATTGCTTGTTGCAGTGGTAACAAGATGAGCCTTTCCCACTCTTCCTGGACCATGCTTCATGTGGAGGGCTCCTAAATTGTGCTCTTGCAGCTTGAAACAAAAATACTGTAAAAGCTACAGAATTAAACCTATTTTCAAACACTTATTTAATGAAAGAAAATGTTCGGAAATCCCATTGGTAAGGTGATGGCAACTGCTGCTCTGTGAGGTTTATGCGTGGCGGGGCGGTGAAGCGTAGGATAAACATGGCTGAGGCGAGGCTTGGCCCGTCCACGAGGGGGGCCTCCCTGGGGAGCACTAGGCTTGAGGCCGCTGTCCGCCTCCCAACCACCCTGTGAGCCTTTTCTTTGATTACATCATTCTTGTAAAAACTGTAGCTGATTAGTAAATGCTAATATCTATGCATACTGAACATGGACTCCTGAACTGTGATTAAACACTGGTTTATGATGGGAGAAGAAAAAAAAATCAAATAAGCAATATCTTAAACAGTGGAATAAATGATACCATTTTATCTGAGAAATTAGGATTTTGTAGCTACTACATTTTTTCTTTCCTAACAGCTGCTCCTGCCTACTTTATTTTATTCATTACAGCTTGGATGTAGTGTGGCAAGCTGATTTCAAACTTGAAAAATTTTCATAGATCGTGACAGAAACCATAGTCCATGATATGTATGCATTTATCCGTTCCCACTTCTATGAAGAGTATGTATTTTTTGTTTCTCCAGCTGCAAATAGCTGGCCTTATCTATGTAGTGTTTACAGTAGTGTAAATAAATATCATTCAACTTACTCTGTTACTTCGTCAATAGATACTGATAAAGTAGGATTGCATTTCCTGTTAACAAATAAGTTACCTTCCAGAGTTCCTTAGGCAGCATGATGATCCCCTTTTGAGACATGAAATAATGTCAAAAAGAATCACAATTTCTTTAGGATTCAGCATGAAAAGCTAAGAGTAAATTAAACACATTAGACCCTCTTACTCAGTTAGTAGTGTCACACAAAACCAGAGCAACACAATTTAGTTTCTCTTTACATCTTTTTGCTTCTTTCTGTCTGCTTGCTGAGTCTACCAAACGCCTACCAACCCATCCTTCGAGACTCCAAACAACCCTCCCAAAACAAAAATAAAATCCCACAGGCCTGTGGAAAAAAGAAAAAAAAGAAAAAAAGAAGAAAAAGAAATACTGGATATTAAAAATCACATACCCACTAGCAATACCTGCTTTCTGATATTGTACAATTAACCTTGCATCCGTTTCCTACAGGCCTCTTGCTGTTTTACAGGCAATAATTGGTCGTACTCCTCTGCTCAACAGCAGCTAACAGCCTCATCTGGATCCTTGCAAACAGCTCTCTCTAAATATTAGATGAAATTAGCTCATTGAACTCAACTTCTGGAGGCTTCGGGGGTTGCTTTGTTGTTTTTTTCCCTCAGCTAAACACTAGCTATTCTAACTAAAAGTAACACCCTTCCCTACAAACTTTGCCTCACTTAAAGCTAGCAGGTGTTTTGCATTTGGCCAAGTAGCAATCAGTAGTTTCTAGTAATGCTGGAAAGGCCTTTTAGCCCTTAGTCATTCATTTGCTTGGCGTGAATGGCTGAGCCCAGAGAGTTGTAGTGAACAGAGCTAAATCCAGTTGGCAGCCTGTCATGAGTGGTGTTCCCCACGGCTCAGTTCTGGAGCCAGTTCTGTTTTAATATGTTTACCGATAATCTGGATGAGGGGATTGAGCGCTCCCTCAGTAAATTCGTAGATGATATCAAATTGGGTGGGAGCATTGATCTGCTTGAGGGTAGGAAGGCTCTACAGAGGGATCTGGACAGGCTGGATTGATGGCCCAAGGTCAACTGTATGAGATTTAACATGGTCAAATGCTGGGTTCTGTTCTTCAATCACAACAACCCCATGCAACACTACAGGCTTGGGGAAGAGTGGCTGGAGAGCTGCCCAGCAGAAAAGGACCTTGGGGTGCTGGTTGACAGCCAGCTGAACATGAGCCGGCAGTGTGCCCAGGTGGCCAAGAAGGCCAACAGCATCCTGGCTTGTATCAGGAACAGTGTGGCCAGCAGGAGTAGGGAGGTGATCGTGATCCCTGTACTTGTCACTGGTGAGGCCACACGTCAAATACTGTGTTCAGTTTTGGGGCCCTCACTACAAGAAAGACATTGAGGTGCTGGAGCTTATCCAGAGAAGGGCAATGAAGTTGGTGAAGGGTCCGGAGAGCAGGTCTTATGAGGCGAGGTTGAGGGAACTGGGCTTGTTCAGCCTGGAGGAGTCTGAGGGGAGACCTTATCGCTCTCTACAACTTCCTGAAAGGAGGTTGTAGTGAGGTGAGTGTTGGTCTCTTCTCCCAAGTAACTTGTGATAGGACAAGAGCAAATGGCCTCAAGGTGCATGAGGGGAGGTTTAGGAAAAATTTCTTTACCGAAAGAGTGGTCAGGATTGGAACAGGCTGCCCAGAGAGGTGGTGCAGTCACCATCCCTGGAGGTGTTTAAAAAATGTGTAGATGTGACACTTCAGGGCATGGTTTATGAGGCCATGGGGGTATTGGGTTGATGGTTGGACTTGATGATCTTAGAGGTCTTTTCCAACCTTAATGATTCTGTGATTCTATGAATATACTGATTGTGATGAACTGGGTTATTAAATGAAGTGATCATTAAATGAACTGGATTTGACTGAAGAAGAATGCTTTCCTCATTGCTATCTAAGTGCTACTCTTAATTACTTTTATTTCCCTGAGAACACTTATATCACGATGAAAAAACTCTCTTCACCTTTTTTCTTTCTACTGCATTTAATGTTACCCATCAATTTTGTTACATCTCTTTCAGAAACACTTTGGAATCTTTCTGCAGTTTATCTTTTGTTTTTTAATGTTGAATTTCTATGTCCTGATAATCACAGTTTTGCTCCTACCAAGGCGTGCCTATTTCTACGTTATTCTCATGTGAAGACAGTTGTATTTCTGTTAGATTATTTGCAGTTTACACCTTCTGTATTATTTTATTTATTTATAGTGTAGCGTTCCTAGCAGTGAATTTTTCTAGCTTGACTGACTCTTTTCTGTGAGCAATTTCACATTTTCCTCTATGAAGACTGATGCTGTGATTGATGCTAGAAGTGCTCTAGATTATTAGTTTATTTCTAGCGGGTGTACCCATGTGACAAAACAGTTGCTACTTTGACTGGAGTTGGTGGATTATTAAAAGGTTTGCTCTCGTCTTAGATTTACTGACTTATACTACAAGGAAAGAGTTGCTTCCTATAATCACAGCAAATTACAGGAAACAGGACAAGAGAAGACTGTGGGGGGATCTCATCAATACCTATAAATATCTGAAGGGTGGGTGTCAAGATTATGGGACTGGACTTTTTTCAGTGGTGCCCAACAACAAGGGGCAATGGGCACAAGTTGGAACACGGGAAGTTCCACTTAAATATGAGAAAAAACTAAAAACTTCTTTCCTGTGAGGGTGACGGAGCAGTGGAAGAGGCTGCCCAGGGAGGCTGTGGAGTCTCCTTCCCTGGAGACATTCATAACCCCCCTGGACGTGTTCCTGTGCCCCCTGCTCTAGGTGTGCCTGCTCAAGCAGGGGGGTTGGACAAGATCATCTCCAGAGGTCCCTTCCAACCCCTGTCATTCTCTGATTCTGTGATATTTCACTACCTCTATCAAAACAAGATACAGAGGTGGAAACTACAATGTATGCGATGCCGTGCATACTGTGAGGACAAAAGAAAAAGTGTTTACAATATACTATTATGTGTAATACCGAATTAATTAATACTGCAAAGTGTTCTGTGTTAGAGGACATCCTTAGAAGTTGCTCTTATGTACTACTGGTATTTCCTTCCTTTAGCTGGAGTGTGAGACTGGTTAGTGACACACAGGACTGTCATGCTTTCCATTACCTTTGGAGTTGGGGAAGATCATTTGCGCTCCTATGGCTTGCTGAGTCAGCTTTGTTCTCATTTCTTGTGACCTGCACACTCATGCTGCCTTGCAGTGCTTTCCTCCTCGACCATCAGATGGCTCATTTGTGAACTGCCTTCAAACTATTCGGTTCTAATCAGTTTTGAGTAGGACATGTGTAGCTATCATCAGCTTGGAAGTGTCATATCAGGAGTCTATTTGGTATGTGAGAGCTGTGGAGACTGCAGGATGCTGATGCACCCACTGCTTCCCTGAAAACAGAAAAGTAGCAAACATTTTTTGAAGATGCTGACATGGACTTGTATGAGCAAAAAGGTCATGTACTAACTTGATCAAGTTTGGCTGAAAATCCTGTAGAAATAATGAGCTGAAAAGATTTTGACAACCAGACAATTGATATTTGTCCTTCAGCAAGGTTAAAAGGAATTGTGAGCATCATCTAGGTGTCATTATTTTTCATGTATGTCTATATGTGCTATTTCTTTCACATTTCAGAATGATTTATCAAATTAGGCCCATAAGCTGCTAAACTTCAGACCACTTCTATTTTGGAATATGTTATTTGTAGTGTGTTCTCTATTCTAAGTTATTCATAACCACTTTCTAACTGCAATCTTTGTATTTTTCTTTCTTGAAAATACTTTGTTCTACTTACAACTAAAACCATGTAAGAGGAAAACAACCATGAGTTAATTGAAGCATGAGACAACATGTGTTTCATTAAGCTAAGATTAATAAGCTATAAAACAGCATACCTAAATTAATTGTATCAGTGTCTTTTTGACGTACATGTATATTCTAGAATGTTTTCAATTATTAATCAGTTTAATATAATTAAGGAGGTGAAAGATTAATAAGTATCTTGATCTGTTCATGAGAGAGATTCCAGAGAGGAAAATATATGCACTGATTTTTATATGACTCAGATATAGCTGTCTCTTCCACTACAGACATAATTTATTATAAATACTGTGATGTATACTCATCCAAGTTGCCACAAAATCTTTCCATTCAGTGCCAGGGAAAATCCTGAGTCCCAGAAGGGTGCCTTAATCCCATGGCACTATTACAACAATGGAAGTACCAGTCTGAAATCTTGGAACTACACAGATATAATGAGCAAAGGAGGAAACGTGAGTCAATGAAGTGTGTATCAGTTTAACATTTTCTCAATGTTTCCACTGAGTATATATCTTAATTTCATTATACCATCTGTCAGTTGACTAGAACCCTGACTTTCTCCAATATGCAGCAGTTATAGAACATGCAGTCAGAAGTAACATCCTCCCCCTCAAATTTTCTACCCCCAAATCTCATACCAACCTCTGTCTTATATTACTGAAGTGAGACTTATCGCTGGTTCTGGGTTTCCAGGAATTTTTAATTAAACATCGTTTTTTTTAAAAGCTTTAAAGTTTTCTTAACTGTTGAGTGGAATATTTACTGACAAAACTGTTTTTTTCTTTATAGTGTTTGTTTAAGTATGTGTCTTTCCAATAATTATTACCCATTTTTTCCTAATGAATAAATAGCTCAGGGACACAGTAATAGAATAGTGGCATAAGAGACAAAAGCAAAAATGTGCTCTTATCTGCATAGTAGATCTTGATGATGAGGATGATGGTGATACTATCTGACATAAAGGAACAACCTTATTCATGGATACAAAAGCATATCTTAGTTTAGCTTTTTTTAACGCTGAAACACCTGTTATAGTCTGAAGGGTCAATATTAACCATATAATGGTATGTGCAGGAACCCTGGATCCTGGTGGAGCAGAGTGACACCAGCTTCCCGCTCTTATATACCTCCCCTCTATAGGTACTGTGATGTTGGTGGAGAGCGTCTTGGTTTTTACGGGCAAACCTAGGATTAGAACTGATCTCTTTTCTTTTACCTTTCTGTTTAAACACAACTACTTTATATGTACATGTTGAATACAGGTATTTATTTGAGGCCTTATAGCACTAGGTATAGTATAATCCTTACTGGCTCTTAAAGGCACCGATAAAACACGACGAAGGACAGAAGAAATTACTAGCAGCATTCTAGATTTACATTGGCTAAGGCTCACTGTCATCAGGCAGGGAAAAAATGTCTGGACACCATCTCTGCTTCTAGATCTGAATATTCAGTTAAGGAGGATTTTTATGAAGTGTGGAAAAGCAATTTTCCTTCCTGCTGGGGTTGTATTGCTGCAGTCAGCTCTCAGAGGTTTGGGTCATGGGTGAATGACTTTCAAAGAGCTAATCATTGCTCATAGGTAGAAGACATAGATACAGACTGACGCTTTGTTCTCTCACAACAGGTCCTGCGCAAGCACTTTTTAATGACTTCAGTCCACAACAGAGAACAACGAAGAGAAGATAGGGTATAATTTATAACCAAGGATATACAAAGAAGCAAACGTCGTTCCTCAGTAGTAGTCCATTTGGTTCTGCTTTAGGTACTCTGCCCATCTGTAAGTAAGCAGGGTCATTTTATAACTCCTACACTTTGTGGGAAATGCTGTGGGTAATACCAGACAGAAAACAGAGGCAAAAAATGAGTGGTCAGTGTGATAATAAAGCAATACACCCCAGCCATCATTCCATGCCTCTGTTGATAATGTGTCTTGGCTGCTGCAAAGGCTGCTGTTCCTTTGTAGGAAATGAGGCACTTGAAAGACTAGCACCCATGAGGATCAACAAAAGTAATAGCTATATGGCCAAAATGACATTATAATGTTTGACATTCAACTGGCTTAGAAGGGTTGGGGTTGTTTTGTTCCTGTAGCTTAGCCTGCCACTAACATTCTGATGTTTATTTGAACAGTTGAAGCAAATCTGTCACCAGAGAAAGCTGTAAGTGGCATGGCAGTGGTAAAGAGATACGGAAAGGCAACTGAACTGCAGCTGATGTGGACTTCAAACATGACAAGATTTTTGACTGACAGAAAAGCAGAACAGTGGCAGAACTCTCTGGGCTCTGTTATCTTTGCACTTTTCTCTGCTTCTGCTTCACTGTATCTCACTACCTTTTATCATTCTATTATCTTACTTTGCAGTTGTATTACAGTGTCCAGTGTTACAGTTTTTCATTCCCACAATTTAATCTGTTTTTCTCTCCTTTCAGGATACTTTCCTTCACTTTTACTGGAGAAATCAGAATAAAAAGGTACCAATATTGGTATTTTATATTTATATGCAGGTACAATAGGTACGGGAGGAACTAGAGATTGTATTAAGAAAGAGGAAACACAGAAGCAGTATGTTGAAAAAGATTGTTTTAATGGATGTTCCATGGTTCTTTTTGTTTATTTTGTGTGATTCAAGTATTCTAAAATTTAAGAATATTTGAAAAATGAGATCTTGTAACCAAATTTCTTTCAAGCTTAACAATATTTAAATCATTAGAAATACAGCATAGCATTTACCATGATCAAATAATTGTAAAATGCTTGAATATTACTGAAAAAAGTAATTAAGCTATTGTCACAAATTTTGATGCAATCAATATGTTCCCAGAAGGTTTTTCACTGCGGTTTAGCCAGCAATTTCTGATATAAACAGGTTGGGAGAAGACCTAATAGAAAACTCTCAAAAAGCTTTAGTACAAAGCAATTTTATAGAAATTTCATTATATAAATGAGAATGAAATAATTGTTTGCCAAGAAATAAACACAAATCTAAGTAGAGTTGCTCAAATGACAGTTTTCCTATGATGTAGAGAAAATGAAATTGCAGACACTGAGCCTACTCAACATTCAGTCACCTTCCTGCACATCTCTCCTACTATTTTTGCTTTGCAAAGAGTGGATGCAAACTGTCACGGGAGAGTCTGTCTGGGTTCCTGTTACGTATGTTTAGGAAAACCTACTTATTTCTGGCTTTCCTAGTTTCATTCCTATGGATACTGTCTCTATCAGATATGTTGACTGCTGTCCCAATGAGAAAAGGAAGTACAAAGTCACACACTCTTGGTCAGCTTAGGCCAGCTGAGAAATGATAAGTAACTGTTTTTTGGTTGTTTTTTTTGTCTTTTTGTAAAATAGGTGTAGAAACAGAGAAGTCCTATAAATAGGAGGAAGGTACTACTACACATAATATAGAAGCTCAATGGGCACATGATATTTTGTCTGATTGCTTGTAGGCTGAAATACCACCTTACCCAGCTGCCAACCCATTTAATTCTGTTTGTGGTTTTTTATTTATTTATTTATTTAGTTAGTTAGTTTATCAGATTATGCATTTGATGGTAAAGAGGCTTAGGGCTTATTCGGTGGTCTTCTGTAGTCCCAGAAAGTACTTACTAGTGAGGAAGTAGTGAGGTCTGCATTTGCCATAATCCTTATTCTAAAGATGATGTTTTGGTGTGTCTTGGTACTGTTTTATTGTGGTTCTTTGTTGCCTCATGAAAACTCACTTTGTTGTGGTTTTTTTTTTTCCCCTGAAATCTTGCACCAAAGTACAACTTGAATGCACAATTATCAGCTTCCTTCCCAAACATTTCAATTGAGTATTTCTTTCCTTCAGCGCAGCCTTCAGCACAGATTTTACCAGGATCTACTCTTTCTTCTTTTTATTTGTAATGCATTCTATCTACCTGTTCCCTTCCTTTCTGCTCCCCAGTTAAGCTGCTATTAACTGAACAGTCAGTTTACAGTTTGGGGTAAATATGATTTTAACTCTAGAGTGGGTGTCTTATGAGCCAGTGGAATTTGGTGTTGCTGGTGTTTGTTAGAGACAGTAACAGTGACACTAATTGTTCAAGATTCCAAGTATTGCATTGATTCTTAAGTCTGTAAATCATACAGAGTGTGTAACTCCAAAGGAATAAAGTCCCAGAATGCTAAGGACAGAATCCTGGTCTAAGTCTGGGGGAAAAAAAAAAAGATATATTTTTTCCCTGATCTTAACCAAGCAGAGTAAGAGTGATCTTTTTTTCTTTATGCACACTGACAGATTAACACAAGATGACAGAATCTAAGCAAATATCTGGCTTCAAGAAGCACTCAATATATTCTTCAAAAGGAATCTGTTCAGATCCAAAGGTGATTTTCCCTGTTATTTTATTCACAACCCCCTGCCCTTCTTCAAAAAAGCACCAGGATCTAGGACACTAGCAGCTTCTATTGGTCTGCAAGGTTGTCTGTTCCCTCCTGTGACAAGATGCAGAGTGGAGTACAGCTTTGATGTGGAAATGCCTCAGACTTTCATCTTATAATGAGTTCCCCCAAAAGACCAAAAAATTCTAAAGTAAAAAGAAGCCACACTTAATTTAAATAAAAAGTTGCATTCCTACTTCTTTTATATAAAGAAAACTTGAGGTGACACAACAGAAATAAGATTTATCCACTGTTCTTGCCCACCATCACTTTGCAGACAGATCCTGGATTTCAGCTGCTGAATGCCCACAGTTTCTCTGTAGTCCTGTTCGGGAATTTCTTTCCAGTCTTTCTGGAGCTATGCTGTTCTGTTTTGAAACTTTCCTGTCTATTCCTTCTGACTTTCTCTCCCTTGAGCACACTGAGTTATCTCCCATTGTCTTGAGGGCTTTCCTCCTCATCCAGTCTTCTCAATGAAACAGAGCATGTAACTGGGAGCACACAAGTAAAACATACTGTGTTATGCTATAGCCCATGTACTGCTCTATAGCTAGGGACAATGCCAAGAGGACTATAATGGCGAAGACCTTAAGTCCATTTCTGATAGTCTGTATGCCCCAGGTGTGTGCGCATGTCTGCATATCTGTGTGCATGAGTTTATGATAGTTTCCAGTAGCTGCTGACCCATTTTACTGGTATCTCTGCTAAAAATTAATTGATGTAGAACTCGGAGCTAAGAAAAGGCAGCTTGCTCAGCCTTTCCATAGTCTTCCTCTCCAAAAATAACGAAACTGCAAGTAATGATGATAAAGGAAATCCTACTGTTTATGGTAAAATTTACAGCTGACTAACAATGATATTTAAAACATGCCAACTGCCTCAAGGTACTTTCAAGTTTCAGCAGATCTACTTTTTCGTGGCCCTGTGAGCCTGCAAAAGCTAAGCCCGGGATCTTTGAATGGGTTCACAAAGCTGATGCAGGCAGCACCCAAAACAATCTCCGTTTCACTGTCTGGCTGTGCAGGGTTTGTCTCCAGCCTTCTGCCTTCTCACTCTGGAGTGCTTTAAAAATCTTTCCTTTCAGAGTATCTTGTCATTCAAAAAACAGTATGCACAAAACACAGGCCTGCCTTATGTTTGTGATTTTCAGGAAGCTTCTCCACTTTGTTTTGAGCCTTCCGAAGTACATTCTGTCAGACCTTATTTTAAAGACTGCATAGTAACTTCATCCACACGTCCCTCATATTCCAGCAGACTTTCTCTAGTCATCTACCTGCACAGCACCTGGAGGCTGTGGAATGCATTTGAGGGAAATAACTTGCTCTCCTGGCTCCCTTCTACCCTACTACAATTATTCTCATAGGTCTTGTTGTTGGAGTTACTAATAGTATGTCCTCTTTTGTAAGACAGAATTTCAGCATCATGCAGGAGAAGCAGGGCAAATAAATTCTTCACAGTGCTTCAGTGTTTTCACTTACCATCTACGCTACAATGAATTAATGTATTTAAAATTAACTTCTGAAGGTCAGAGCTCTCCAACAAAATCCCAATGTTACCAGATTAGTTTAATATTTAGTACTCATTTGTGTTATCATAGGTCCAAGTGTTGACTAGCAATCCCAGAAATCGTCACTTGGTGGAGCCAGATTACTCTGCAAATTGAATGTGCTTCACAAATACCTTGCATAAGAGGTCTCAAAAGCAGGATTTATAAATAGAACATTGGAGGAAAAGAATAAAAAAATTGTGGGATTTCAATAAATCCTTGGAGGTATTAGAAGTTTTACAGCTCTGCTTTTAATTACTCTGGCCCAGGAGAGGTAAAGGAGTTGGTGGCTGAAGCAAAGGCTATCTCCTTTTGCTGGAATAAAATGGGAATACTGTGTAGGTATATTTGGTAATGTACATGCAAACCTGTGAGGATGAAGCAATAGCTGTCACTCTTGGTACAATTTAAAGAAATTCAGGTTGTTAATGCTAAGCTTATTAACAATTTACACGCTTTTAAAAATTATTTTACTGCTAATATTTTAAATTTATGCCATTTTTTAATCTTTCTCTTAAATATTCTTCATAAAATCCAGAAGGGCACCTAGTTTATTTCTGGTGTAGAGAACAGAACATTCTTAGAGGGAAAAAAAGGAGAGGGTACCAAACTGTAATTACCTCCTCTATACTCTGCTGAGTATAGGAACTCTCAGCAACTTTTCCTCATAATTTGTTTCTTTTCTATCCGTATGTATGGGACGGTTTTTAAAGAAGTGTCAACAGCAGAAGCACCTACTGATTCTTATTCTGCATTGTATTTACTGTGCACAACTGCATTGTATTTACTGTACACACTGTAACAAAGAACTTGGGGAATATCAGGCTCTCTCTGCCATTGTGATACTCAGTGATCAGAGGTTATTACTGGGAGTGTGTGTATTCTCTGACATTTTTTTTCTTCTCATTGTTTAGTGTTTGTCTGTATCGACTTGCTTCAAGACAGATGGATAAGGATAGATCCTTTTGAGGAGTTGTTCTTACTAGTGTATGAATAGAGGCTTACACTTTCGGTATGTTCTTTAGACTTGCCAGATCTCATTTACTGGGAATAGATTCTGCCACTTAAGCTCTAGCCCCATATTTTATTTCATAGTATATTGAACACAAGGCTTTTTCCTGGTTGGTGACCCTGTGTGCCAGTAGAAGCCGGTTGTCCCAATCAGCCAGCTGTTGACAGATAGATCTGGCAACTGGGGTTATAGAAAAGGAGAGAAGCAAAAACGTTGGTGGAGTGGAGTTTAGGATTAGCCAGGTAGAGGGGCCTGTGCTTTAAAAATCAAGTT
Organism: Phalacrocorax aristotelis; assembly: GCF_949628215.1. Classification (NCBI taxonomy): domain Eukaryota; kingdom Metazoa; phylum Chordata; class Aves; order Suliformes; family Phalacrocoracidae; genus Phalacrocorax; species Phalacrocorax aristotelis. Next base: position 41,163,749 of record NC_134277.1, read on the forward strand.
AGAAGAAAAAATGCCCTGCAACAGAATAGCATCACAGTCCCAGACATTGTATGTCTTCACTCATAGCTCTCTCATGTCCATTTAGAAGCGCATCTCCTTCCCTGACCCACTGAATCAGATGATGGTTGAGATTTTCAAGCCTTTGAGACACTGGCAAACCTGGCACAGAGTTTTCTTGTAACTGTCCCTATCCTAATATGAAAAAATGAGAAAAACCAGGAAATTGTGGTGTTACAGCTTCCTAGATTTTACATACAAAATCATATTTGGGACATTATTCAGAACTACTAAGGTTTTCTAGATAATTATATTTCCTCAATTATTTCTGCATAGAACCTGTTCTTTCCAAGTGAATGAAAACATACATCATGAAAACAAACCATATTTCTAGAACATCTTAATTTATAACTGTGGGCAGCAACAAGACTTACATAGAATTAGAAACTATAGTATTATTCCCCTGCAAGAGAAAAAAAAAAGGAGTGTGTTAAACCTGCATGTAAAGAACAGATCACAGTTTATGTAAAGACAGGAATGAAATTACTGGTGAAAAAGAACAAAGCTCAAACAGAAGAAAACACCCGAAACACAGAATTGACTTTCCCACCTACAGAAGGGCAGGATGGGCTCTGTTAATGCTGGAAGATGGTGTAGGGGCAGGATGGAGTATTGGTTCTGTATACCCAGAATGGCTGGAAAGAGCCCTTGTGGTGACCTCTTTCTGGATGATTGCCCACAACTGCTGTTGTTCAGCCAAAATGAGGAAAAGGGTTAAATTTTGGATTGTTTTTGCAGACAGTAAAGGCTGTGAAGTTCTTCTGGGTTTTTTTTTTGTTTGTTTTAACTGGATTGCTTTATTGATTTTTTATGCTTTTATTGGCACCCTGGCAATTTACATTTGGTTTCACCCCTTTCTCTTAGGGTAAGCAGTACTTACCTCAGGTCACACCAAATGTTTGACTTCCATGAACAGGGGAGACAAATTTTTGGTTTCTTTCTTTTTACAATTTTCTGCTTTTCTTTAGCTTTCCCTCCGTGATACAATTTGAACAGCTGTATCTAACTCTGGCTGCATGAGAGAGAAGTCCTCAGCTAAGGGCTTTTAAAAGTTCATTAACTTAATTTATTCTGCCTCTCCAGTAGAGATTTGCTTTGTCATTGGAATCGTAACTCTGGTTTTTTTTTAATTTTTATTTTCCAAGTTGAATTGGAGATTTACAGATAATATCCCTGATTTAGTGCATTTTCTAACCAGTATGCCTTGTTTCCCTCCTTCTGCATAAGCTACTTGATTTTATGTGCTCTTATTTCTATTCAATTTATTGAATATTCTCCTTTTTACTATTCTCCCTGTGGTTTTGTATCATCAGGAAATTTCTCTTCTTACTGAACGCATCTTCATCCAGGTTAAAAGGGAGAGACAGTCAATCAGTCAGTAAATCCCTACTCTCTGAAAACACAGTCAGCACCAGCTGTAGCTCAATTAAACTCAACACTTGAATAGTTCACAAGAGAACCCACACTTGTATACTCACATTAATCAAATAAATCCATTTTCATCTGTAGTTGTATTCCAAATTTTCAGTTAATAGCTTGGACAGTAAAGTGTGGGATGGAGATACGTGATGGAAATAGCAGATAATTAAACCTTCCCAGCATAATGTTTAAATTTTTGGTGTCCTGACTTGCACAGTAAATAAGGTATGCTGAAGGAACCTAAAATATACAGGTTTTGTATGCTTAAATGTTGATTATCACTTCTGCTGATAGCAGCAACGCAGCTGTTCAGAATTATTTGATGTGTTCCTTGTTTGAAAACACAGAAAAAAAATAGCTTTTGTTTTTTTTCCAGGACGATGAGTGGAAGAGCGTGTAGAAAGAAGGCCAATTCTGTATGTATTCTTACATACAGAATATATAGAAGTCAGCTTTCAAAACATTGCAAATAAAGTTATGTTTACACTATTGGGACTAAAGCCCCAGAGAACGTCTGCTTGCATTTCTTAATTCTACACATATTAAGAATAATTCCCAAGGAGCAGTGATTTCTTAATCCATACTTAGGACAACTTGTATGTAACAGTAGGTGCTTAAGTCCCACTCATTTCATGTTAATGACACATTTAATTGCTGCCCTGATCATGGGACTGTACTATATGGGCATCAGACCCCCTACTAAAGAACACCTTAGCTAAAACAGTGGTTTTTGGAGAACACATGCCATATCAAGCTGTATTATAGCTTTCTAGTAATTTTAATGAAATGTGTTCTGAGCAGATTTCAGACAAGGTCACGTTGGCCATGCTGATTGCTATTTAGAACCTGTTCCAAAAGAAGCATTACTGCCACTGGTTGGGAATATTTTACTGGAATTACGTTCGTCGTAAAATGACTAGTTGTCAAACTAAAGTGTATTTGGCTTAGTTTGGGACAGCTATCTTGGCCCCATGCTGAAGAAAGATAGAGATGGACGAGTAGACGTAGTCCCAAACCACAACAATCAAGTTCATAAACTCTACTGGGATCAAGTCCTTGCAGCAGTAAAATGTTTTGGGTGTTTATAGATAGTGTATGTATGTAACAGCTCCAACAGTAGAGAATAAAATCCACCCCGAGACAGCCTGGTGCTCTTGATATGTCAGAAAGAGGCTTAGCCTTAATTCCCTTGTTTAGACCAGACTGTACAACACGTTGAACCTGATCTGGAAGTACCAGGGAAAGCATGCTTTCTCTTTGTGAAAACCTTCAGGAAGTTCTGGTTTCACACCAACATGGAGTAAAAAATATTTGAAATCTGGAATTACGTTGGATGAGAAAATATTTCATTGCTGTAGTCGAAATACCTTGTTCTCTGCAGTGATGGGGAACATTTTTGGTGATAGACTGGTATAGACACAGCTGGGAAAATGTTTTGCTTGTCACAGGCCATCAGCAATGATCCTTCCTCGGGCTGACAGCAATGATACGCACAGATCACTTCCCACACCCTCTGCAGTAACTGAGTTAGATTGCTTGAAATGGAATTGTGCTCTTTCACTGGCTGTTTCACCTTGCACCCAAACAGTCTCAGTTCCAAGTACGAAAGGTCCTAACCTGGGAACCTGGGGAGCTATTAGAGATGCCCTTCAGTAATGACTGCACCCTTCCTTCTCTTGCCTCATGGCCAGAGTGTATTTGCTCTGAGAGACACAGAAGTTTGCTCCAGAGTTTACCTAAATCAGTAGGATCGTTTGTACTGTCTTTAATGTCTATGGATCAGGCCCTAGCAGAACTCTGAAAAGAAAACCTTAGTGCTTTATGCAACATTATTCATTTAGTGATGAAAAGATTGGCTATATAATTGGTAAATAACAGGAAATATTCCAACACTATCTTAAGTCTTCACTGATACTTTGCTCTGTGCTCCTCCTAGCTCCAACGTGATTTTTATAGAGCATTGTTACGTCTCCTATAGTGGCTCTAGGTTTTTAAATCACCAGCGTATTCTTTCAGACACTCCTAGATATCTGCTTGCATTTGAAAGGCATAGAGAGTTCTGAACTCTGATTAAGGCATGATTTATAGTATGAATAGCTTGAACATCCTTTGGTATAAGGGGAAACTTTATAAAACGTGGCTTCAAAAGCTGTAGCTCCAGTTCTGGAACTTTAATGGATATATTACTCATTTTTATTCAATTTAACTCTATATAGAAGCACTGAAAACGGTGCCATAGGCTACAGGGTGGCACCGCTTTGGGGTGGCAGTGAAATAACTTGTGGATATTTAGAAGTGCTCAATAAAGCATAAATTACAACAAGAATCGGAAGACAGGAAAAACTCAGATGCCTACAAATAACTGAATGTTTCCCTAGGGCATAAACATTAATGACTTTAATTAGATTATAATTGCTCATGGAAGCATAGTCTTGAACAAGATAAAAATACCTGACATTGCATTTGCAACTAGGCAACTGTGTCAGAAGCACAAGGAGTTTTAATGTTAAACACAAGTTATTTACTACATATAAGGTGTCTGGGTGCACGGTATATGCTCTGTTCTCAGGACATACACATGTGTTTGTAAGGTGGCAGCACTGCTTCATAGGTTTGGCACTGAGTTGTAGTTGTTGGAGTTAAGGGTTGAATTGACTGAAAGGATAACAGATGGAAATGTATGTTTAACTGAGGGTCTTCAGAGCCCTATGTTTGTCTTCTGTTTTCATCTTTACGCTTGCGAAAAGACACCTCAGTGAAGATATTTAGAATACCCTATCCTTGCACTGAGTGAGGATCTAGATATTCATCCAATATTTACAGCTCCACAAATTAAAATCCCGATTTAGATTAATGAATTGCATTTTGGCTAAAACAGTCCTGTCCCATTCCAGAAGGTTTGATACACCGGGTTATCAGGCATTGGTGCTGCATGGTTACATGATGAGTATGTCCTTCCTTACTCCAGTGTTGGGATCTGTACACTGCTGGGAAATTCATCGTGCAGCAGAGTGCAGCCAGCTTTTGCCCACCGTGGAAGCCTGCTGGTTGCCAGCCTGTAAAAGTCACAGTGGGGAAGTAACAGTGATTTAAAAAAAAGGTGAGTTTATTCTCGGTATGGAGCTGGCAATCTGGCTAATTCACTGGGCAAACTAAGTGAGAAGCTTTACCCTTTAGCAACAGAGTCTTGCTGAAACATTGCCTCTCAGAGAATCTTTGTTCTCTTGGCTGTGAAGTGGCACAGCCACACAAGAAGAGCACAGAGCATCTCCTTTCCCCTTAACTTACAGCCAAGTGATTCCCTTTCCTAGGGAAAGTTTTAATCCTCTGAGGTAAAGGAAAATTGTGTCCTGCTTTCTTCCACCCTATTTAAGCACACTAGCCACTAAGCAATTACTGAGAGAAGAATAAGCCCATAACAAAAACACTTAAATTGAAAAGAGGCAGCTGCTGCATGTTGGTGCAAAATCCTGTGCAAATCAGAGAATCCCTGCTAAACCAAGTCACATGGGGAAGACATATGTGAAGTAGCCTACCCCCAGTTTCTCACGTAGCAGATGGATCTTCTGTCCAGTAACGTCTGCTCTACTAGAGGTAGAAAAATTCACCATTATTAGCATCTGTTCACAGTATTAACAAGATGAAAAATGTTTTGGTATTGATTTTCACAGGAAGTAGTTACTTGACTTAATGACTTCAGAATTATGTGAAAAATCTCAAAATGGTTAAAAATATGAATCTCTCATTTATTTTTATTGGTGTTAAGAACTTTGAGGAAAAGAGTAAAAACATAATATCATAAAAACTTAATACTGGATCTGACTTTTAAATTGTCTGAAACATAGCCTGAGGCAGCAAGCATTTTCTCATTGGGAAACATTTCATGATTGACTAACAACCAGATATTAGCTCTGTAGCAAACAGACTCAAATCACAACCAAGATCAACTATTACATGAATTGTTGCAAAAGCATTTGGACAGCCTGTGCTGGGGTCAGGTTCAATAGACGTGCAAACAGGCCTGCATGGAAAGGTCACTGAGAGTTGCATGTCATGTAAACATGGGACTGTGAAACACTTGGATATTTAGCACTGCTGAATGCATGCAACTCCAATAAACAAAGGAAATATAAAGGAATAAAAGTAGGTGATAATGCACCGCTGGAGGTACTGACCGCATGATGCTGATTCTACAGTGACTTCATAGTTATTTAAATGTTATTATGCAAAAAAAAATATTGTAGGGTGGTTGTTTTTGTTGTTTCAGTGGTTTTTAAAGTCTTCATCTTTTAAAGCAACAAGATTATTTCTCTGGCAAGATCATTACCCTTCATATCATTGCTTCCCAGATTAGGTTAGTGACATTGACCATCAGGTCTCAGGAGCAGCTGCAGGTGTTTTCAGCTAGGACAAACACTGCTACAATTAATTTACTTCTGCAAGTCTTTGACCTTGCTGCTATGGCAAATAAAGTGTTTCAAACAATTGGAAGAACATCAGTTGCTCCTAATGAGAACACAATTGACTACTGCTACACAGATGCCTTACCTTTCTAGCATAAAGCTGTAGCTTGCTAGTGATGACGTAAAAAATAGGTCAGGTGAAAATACTAGAGGCCAAATTCTTAGATCTTTATTTCATTTTTATGCAATTTTTGTTCCTTTTAATTCTAGATGGATCAACCTTTCAGCAGAGAGATCAGTTAGGAAATTGGGAGAGAAAAATGGTCTTCAGCTCAATACTCTCCACTGATTTACATTTTAGGTAGTGGTATTTCCTTAACGGATTGTAGGTCTTTTAATCTTCTCGTATGCTCTGCACTGTAGCTCTATTCATTTGTTTCGTCTAAGTATTTTACCCTACTTTCTTTTCTATACTTCTTTGACTGTTTTAACCCTATACCTGCCATAACTCCTAACTTTACCTCCCAGCCTTCAAATGAAATACATCCAAGCAGACAGGCACTATCACTCATTTAATGATCCACTTACATGGTATCTCTCTTTCGCTTGCCCTCAATTATCTTCCAAGTTGAAAGCTCTTAAAGCAGGATATGTCTCTTTCCATTGGACCCTGTGGAGGTCCAAGGAATTTTTGGCTCCTGCATTGTACGAGCAAGTGCCAATTTATTGAGGAGGGGTCTAAAGGCACAAAACTCCCTCCACTTTTCTCTGTAATAGTAACTCACAGGCTTGGTGTACCCTCACTCGTAGGTAATACAGCCCTGTTGACCACACAGCTCTTCTTCCTCCCTCCCCATTAAGACAGGGGCTATCCCTATCCCTGATACATGATCAGTAATGTCATTTTGTTGTTTTGGCCACTGTATTCTTTCTGTGTGTTGTAGGCAAGCTAACAGTTTAAGTAACAGAAAAAAATAGTACATCCAGATTCACGAAGTGCAGGAAAGTGAGTGTAAGTACTGAGTGTGTTGAATAAGGTAGAGCTGATACTGGAGGAACATATATCTGGGGATCTGGGGATATCTTAGAATCATAGGTCTTGATTCATTAATTTGTGTCAGTGTTATTGGTTTGTGATTTTCTTTTTTTTTTTTTTTTTTTTAAGAAAAAGTACTTTAAAAATGTGATACAGCCATGCTTTAATTGTTTGCTAAAACAGACTTCACCAAGGCACATTACTGGTAATTGATTAGCTCTAAACTTGAGCAGCATTAACTCATCCCTTATTTCAGGGAAAATTTAAACAAATGTGCGACTTTAAATGCTCATAAGTTTACAATTACTGAACCATTTTTCATTAGCCATAAATAATTTTTCCTTCCTCTGCAAGGATTTATAATACAACCTGGACTGACGTGTGGAGAATTAGCCATTTTTAAGATTTTCATGCTTGAAAATTTCAATCAGGACATATGGCGAAAGCGCAGTTTATTTTTCATGCTGGCTTAACTCAAATGACTGAATTGATTTTACTCATGCTTTCCAAAATAATTCAGCACTGGGCTGAGAACAGTCACAGACATTTTTGACTTGATAGATTTTGCATGAGAAAGTTAGGAGCCACTGATGAAGGGGAGGGTTGCGCAGCGGTTGGAATTCCTCCTTAATGACAGCGGTCACTACCAGCTGGATCCCGAAGAAGCTTGGGCTGCACACTCAAGTGAGCAATAATAGAGGATTCCAGTAGAAAATTAATAGACTGACAAATACTTTTTATGCTTGATGAACTGTAATTGCATAGGAAGGCCAAATGCTAATGGTAAAACATAGCCTAACAAAAAGGGTTTATACCATGGTTATGGGGATCGTTGTTTGACTATCTTCTCAAAACAACGCTCATGTCCACTTTTGCCTTTTGTCCCAACATGTAGTAAGCTACAAACAGAAAATTACAACCAGTAAAAGCAAAGCACGACCTTAGGAGTTTCACTTCTGGACAGAATTCAGTCATGTAACTCTACCTTAAAACAGCACACAGTCCAGTACATCAGCACCTGAAATTTTAAAACATTTCTTGGCTCATCTTGGCTCCTGTTCTGTCCTTTATACACTTTGACAGAGATATGATGGCTTTCCTGCTGGATCAGTTAGCCAAATCAGTTTTTTGGCATGCTCTGTGGAAAATATGTCATCCAAAAGGAAACTAGGGACATGTTAGCAGAGCCCAGAAACAGCCAGGACAAAATGGTCCATCACAGCAGCGTGCAGAATGGTCCTGATCCCAAAGGAAGCGTCAGCACTAGCTCAGTAACTGCCTACTTTGCCAACGTTGAGAGCCTGTCTCAGGCAGCATGGGTGTGTTAACTGCACTCCTGGGCTAATGAGCAGTGTTCTTCAGCAGAGCTAATTGCCTCAGCTGTAACACCACCTTGGTGCAGTTATATTGTTGGTGGTCACCTTTTGCCAAGATAATGACTTCTGTATCTCAGACAACCTGGTGTTTTAGTTTAATAAAACAAACAAGAGGTGTAGACAAAGCTTCTAAGTACAGATACACCATGGAGGAAAAAAAAAACAAACCAAAAATGAAAAAGAAGGTTAAGTGCTAACCTTAATAAAAAGGCAAATGAGTAAAGTCTGGCCACAAGGAAAAGTAGGCTTAGCCTTTAAGAAGGCTTCTAACTATTGTTACAAGCAGGTTTTAGAACAGAGTGCATATGATGGTGGGGCAAACACAAGTCTGCAGGTGCCTTGAAGTGGAGCTCCTTAGGTCTGAAAAAAAGAAATTGTGTGATGCTACATTTGAGTCTAAGATTCTAGACTTGAAGGGTCTAGTCCAGAAAACCTCCCTAACTTTTTGTAGCATTTCTCTAGGTGTAGGTAAAGCAACCAGTTGTAATTCAGACAACTTTTGTTCCTTCTCTACTTCTCTCCTGCTTCTTCCTTTCTCTAGCTGATAAGTATTCAGAGCCTTGCTTTGTTCTTTCCTGTCTTCTTTAAGAGCAGTTAATTCAGTTTCATACCTTCTGCTTGTTTGTACAGGAAATAAAGCAAAACTCTTGCTGGTTTGCACTGCAAAGAAAAAAAATCTCCCTGAATTTCAATTAATGAACAGACTCAGTAAAAACTGTTCACTGTCTACTGAAACATAATTATCACTGGAATAGTTAGGGCCAGTTATGAGAATTCACCTTGCCCCTGAATGGAGTGGGAGCTCGCTTTTCTGAAGCCTTCTGGATTCAGCCCTTAGCTATGTCATTGTTACAGGATAGAAAAAAATAGAGACTGAGAAATGAGCAATATAGATAAAGTATATTGTTTTTTCTGGGTTATGGATTGTTCTTCTATATCCTGTCTCTTTCTTTCCTAATCCACCATAAATGTGCCAAAGTATATGAAATGGTGTGTATTTTCCTTTTCTGAGAACAGTGAAGCCTGCTTGAATTAATAAATGAATCAAAGGTAAATGAACTCTAAAAGTGAATAATGAGAAAAAATCTCTATATAACAAACCTTTTTATATGCCCATCAAGACCTGCAACTTTTAAATGAATTGCCTTTAAATGAATACAATGTATCAAAGAAATTTTAACACCTACTTTATTCCTTAAAACATTTTAGCATCTCATTAATACACTTCAGATTAGCCAGTTTGTTAAGTGTCCATCACCAAATAATGACAGAGTGCAAGAAATTGCCTTGTGAACCAGTAAAATGTTACTTGAATCCAGTTAGAAACTCGCATGTTGTTAAGGTTATATCGGCAAGATAGAAATCGCCAAACAAATTGTGCTTCTATTAAATGCTGTTAATTTTTATTCTTTCTGTGCTCTAGAAGTTGTTAAAGTGGTTAATATGACTTAGATTAGATGTCCAAAACAGTGCTTAAGTGTTTCCCTCTGTGTTCTGAAAGAAAACCTGGCATTTTTAAGAACATTCTTAAAACCTGATTTGTTCGTATTTTCCATACAGATATCAAACATGCAAGTTGCAGTTGGCTGCCAAGCACTGTAACGAGTGTTTTGATCTTGTCTATGCAAACAGGACTGAAATAGGTTATGCTGCCACGTGGACTGCCATGTCAACAAGAGTTTCTCCTGAGCTGATGAAATAGCCTGTTTGGTTGGGCTTGTAAACTTTGTCTGAACTACCCAATGAATGGTTCGTGCCAGCTCAAAGCAGGAGTGCAATTGAATCGGTGCATAAGCATGTTTTATGCTGAAGGTTGCTGGCCAGGAGTTTTTTGGCATCATGTTAGAAACTGGAGCTTAAATTTGAAATTCCAGCTGAATAACATGCTTCAAGAAGTAGGCAGATCTTTGTGTTTGTAGAATTCATCACGTCATAGAAAGAATGTGTTTTATGATAACTTGTAACTTGAAATAATTTCAGTGCTGCGTAAATTGCAGGATGTGAAACAAGATATTTCAGCATAGATTTAAATGCTGGTAATTTCCCTGGGGTTGAACTGTACTCTGGTGATTCTTAAACACCATTCTGTTGTGGCTGGTCACTTCTTTTCTAAGTACACCCTGTATTTATTCAGTGTGGTATTAGGGCACTTGAGTCAACGAGTGGCTGTTTCACTTCCACTGGCAGCAGCATGGTCGTTCAAAATCTGCATGTAGTTTTCATGATGAGATTTGTTAATAATTCTGCACTTCTGTATGCCTCTACTTTATATAGTCCTTCCATTTCAAGTGTCTTATGCTCCTTTAATTATGGTAAATATATGTTTTAGGTGGCTGATTGACTAGCTGGGTAGTTTATTTTTAATGTGAGCTTTTCTTTGATCAATTTTTACTTGTGTTAATAGTCCATTGCTCCATAAAGTGATTCTGGGATCACTCTCCTCACTGCTGTAAGAAACAGGACATAAATCAGAGGCATTGCAATAGTGCCCGTGGCTGACGCTTGAGGGACTGTGGGCAGACCATACTCTGAGAGCGTGACAAATGGGTGATTTCATATTGGTATAGATGGGTGATATGCATCTTGCTGTAAGGTTGAAATTGAGTTGGAACATGTGTAAGGAGACTGGCAAAGAGGTAAGGCTTGGCTAGTCTGTCTCCAGTGCTTGGTTACTCTACAGAGTGAGGTTCTGAAAACTATTTTAAAGTCTTTTCTGTTAAATGACTTTTGCTCTTGTATTCCTTGAAGACTTGCACCGATATCCATTTTCACAGACTTGATCAAATATTTAATTTTGATTGTATCAAGTTGGGAGGCTTATGGTATTCTGCTGTGTTCTCACTCTGTGTACTATTATTAGGACTGTGGCTCCACTAGGAAAAAACTCCTACAGTAGCATCTTATAGTAACAGCCTCCAGAGTCAGATCTTTGGTGAAGAGGACTAAAGTGTCTTTAATGTCTCCATTAGTTTGTGTCTTCTGCTCTCCTGCCATGGCATGGAGAACTGTGCTGGTTTCAGCTGGGTTTAAGTTAATTTTCTTCATAATAGCTAGCATGGGGCTATGTTTTGGATTTGTGCTGGAAGCAGTGTTGATAATTCAGGAAGGCCTTAGTTACCGCTGGCCAGTGTGCTTACACAGAGTCAAGGTCTTTTCCACCTCTCACACCATCCCACAGCTGGGACAGCTGACCCCAACTGACCAAAGGGATGTTCCATACCACATGACATCATGCTCAGCATATAAAGCTGAGGGAAAAGGAGGGAAGAGGGGGACATTCAGAGTGACAGCATTTGTCTTCCCAAGTAGCTGTTAAATGTGATGGAGCCCTGCTTTCCTGGAGATGGCTGGACACCTGCCTGCCCATGGGAAGTAGTGAATGAATCCCTTGTTTTGTTTTGCTTACGTGTGCAGCATTTGCTTTACCTGTTAAACTGTCTGTATCTCAACCCATGAGTTTTCTCAGTTTTACTCTTCTGATTCTCTTCCCCATCCCTCTGTGGGGGAGTGAGCGAGTGGCTGCGTGGTGCTTAGTTGCCAGCTTGGGTTAAATCATGACAAGAACAAAAGTAACTTTCAGAGGCCACTTGCTTCTCCTAGCTACCTCCATGATCTGCAGACAAACTGCGATCAGACCATCTGGCCTGAGCTGAAGGGATTCCTTTACATGACAGGAAACTGTTGGGTTTGTTGGGTTTCTTTTCCCCCCAGTTATGCTACAACTATATCCATGTTATAGATGGTTGCTACATCAATCCATGTAATAGAAAAAAAACTAAAATGGTACCGGAACAAAGACTTGTTAATTAACCATACAGCAGCATTCTGGAGACTGCAGGTTTACCAGGGACAGTTTAATTAATCTAATCTTGCTTTATGGAAATTCTTCTGAAACAACTTTTCTCCTCAGACAGATACTGTACAAGTATCATCAGCATAGTGGTTACTGATGATTGTGCATGAAGATGAGTATGTGGTCTGTTTTACAAATAGCATCAAAATCGATTTTCTTGGACCTTCTTACTGTTTTCAAATCCCAGGATAGGGATCTAGGAACTACTAATTAGCCTATTACACAGAAATCTCTTAGGAAGACTCTGGCACTTGATGTGCTCAGGACTTATATAATGATATATATTAATTAGAGTGTGGCATACTTGCTCTCATAAAAAGAGAGCAGCTTCCATTCCTCAACGTTTGCCTACTTTTAAAGCTAAGTTTGTACTTCTAGAGGATCTACAGAGGCTATATTTCTAAGGACTAGCTACCTTAGCACAAGGCGCTGATCATTCATATGTCTAAATGCTATGGCAATTTGAGGACTAATTAAAGCTGGAACCAGAGTGGGAGGTTAAATGGCACTTCTCCAGAGGCCTGGTCCAAACAGGGAGAGTGCAATCCAGCAGGCAGTTTGGTAGCAATATAAGCTACCATCTTCTTGGTCAGGTGTCATCAGAGGTGAGCTTGCTCTGTCCTTTGCACAGGTAGAGTGTGAGGTCTTTCTGACTAGATGTTGTTTAGATGCATGAGGGTAGAAATAAGTCCAAGCTGATAAATACTTCCTCTCATGAAGAGCTTCTTCACTGACTTCTTCCCCACTTGGACCTGTTGCTATAACCTCATTGGGGTACCCATGTGGCCCTCCCTCTAACCAAGAAACTTCTGAAATAAATGCATGAGTCAACTTGAAAAGAAGTATAAAAGAAGGATTTAAATTTGTGACAGAAGGGGAGAGAGAATTGGGAACAGAGAAGCGAGAAGCAGCCAAAAGCTATTTTGATACTGCCACAAGTGACCCACTGGCATGACGACCTCTGTCTAGACCTAACAGAGCATCCTCCCCTTTGGAGTGGTCCAGGCACCACACTCACAGGACAGGGTGCAGGAAGTAAGGACCTGTGTATGTGAACCTGTGGGGTGCTTTCTCAGCCACATGGGGATTGTAGAGGGCAGCAGGTGTACACACAAAGCAAAAGCACCCACATTTCCAGCAAGATGGTGCAAGTAGGGGAATTTGCACTCCCAGGAGAGTGTGGTGAGGCCTTGTTACCCTTGAACCCTATGAGAAGGTGGAGTGTGTGTGTAACTGTGAATGTGGGGAGGGGCTGTAACTCTTGGGGTTAGTTATAGTGTGCTTAGAAATTCATAGGTATTTATTAACATTTTGGAAACTTCTAATATTGTGGCTTATGCATTGTATCTCTGATACTGATCCTGAATGTATAGTTTACTGATTGCCAGTTAACTACATCATAAAATCATTGGACTGCCTTGTTCATGGTTTGATTTAAACCATGCATATTGACCACTTTTTTCCTTGTAACATACCCAAAGAAGACAACCCTTGTGCAGCAGCAAGATGATTGCTTCTCTGTCACTGCCTTCAGCAGGCTGTCACCAGCTTTGAGCAGGGAGTGGGTGTCTTAAAATGTTCAGGTTCTGAGGAAAAAGACAAGACCTCTTGCAGTGTCCCTGTGGTAGTTTTCTATTTATGTGTAAATGGTGCATCCTTAAGTGAGTACAAGATATGCCATGCAAAGTGTTGTTTGGGCTTGGTATGCAATCATCTGTGTTGGATTTTAGTCTTCCAGACATCATCTCCTTCAAGCAGACTAGACTAGCAAAGAAAGCAGTTTTTGAAAGCATCAATCTTAATTAAGTAGATTTAAAAAAACAAATCTTCCCACACTTCCCTATGTAAAATGGCTTCCCCTAAACTATGTGGACCGGAAATGTCCAATAAAGTAATCTTCCATGATATGAAATATTATTTTATTTCCAACTTTTTTATTGCTTTTAGACTTCTTTGAAGGTAATTAAAATTGTGTGTGTTTTTAAATTAATTTTTAACCTCCTACAAAATCCCTTTCCACAATAAACAAGTGCAGGAAGTTAGTATTGCAGATGGAGTGTGCTGCAGGTTTGAGTACAGATGAAGAAAGCCCCTGCATAGGTGTACACAATGGGAAACAAGGTAGTGTGTCAGTAATTGTCCCCAGTTGGTTTTATGGTTTTCCCCTTGGTATGCTCTCCAGGCTGATGCCTGGGTTTCAGAATGGTCTGTGGCAGGCAATCAAATACATGGATCATAACACTAGTAGCAGGTGGAGGACATCTAATTAAAATAAGCCAGGCAGGCCATGTGATACTGTCTCTATTTTCAGGCCTAATATTAACATGAGATGAATAATCTAATTACATACTCCCTACTGTTCTCCAAAAATACTGTTTCATCCTACACAACAGTGTAGTTGCAGATGTCTCCTTTTTAAAAGAGGTAAATACAAATAATCTTTGGAAAAATGCTCTTTGGAGGAATCATTTCTTTGCCACAAGAGCTTGGTTGTCCGCTGCTGAATTTATCCAAATCTCACAGACGGGGAGGAAGTGTATGAATGAAACTCTGATTTCTAATGGTAGCAGCACCGCATATGATAAGTAGGTAAAGTTTGAAAATATTTACACGGGAAAACCTGCATCATGGTCCGTGTGTTTGTTGTGCTGAGTTTCAGCCAACCTAGTGATTAATCAACACGTACTTAATGTTTACACTCCATTAAGTGTAGCAGTAGTCAGTGCTTTTGTTTCATGTAGACCCTGACATATCATTTGGTGGAAGTCTAATGTAACTCACTTCATGGCCCTTTTCTTTTCCTTTTTAAATTTCCAATGGAATTTCTAGTGAATAAATTAGTAAATTTATCATTTTCTCTATAATAGTGTCACATGGGCAGTTTGATGAAATAGCTCATTACAGTCAATGAAGTGAAATATGAGTTCCATCAGCACATTTTCATCAAACAGAGTTACAGAAATTAGTTTGCTGTTATCAAGGACTGTGGAATACAAAAATAAAATTAAGCAATCTATTAGAGGATAGATTTAGGGAGGGTTCCAATTGAGTTGGAACACAACTGCCACTGTGAAAAACAGAGGACTGCTGTATGCTTAAATGAATTGTGAAGCATCGGTATTAATTGTTAATTATGTACAATAGGGACAAAATTAAGTTCGGAACCACCTGAGTGTACATGAATACTGCACACTGCTCAACCAGGAAAGAATGAAAAGCAAATGCTTGACATTCTGCAATTGCTATCAATGTTTGAAACTGAGCTGACCTGTCTTCAGCATCATTACTTCTATGACCCCATAACAGAAGCCAAATTGATGAAAATCCTCTACCATTAAAGTTATCCTTTTCCCCCGGTACTTTCCAAAGTCAGAACTGAGAAAGAGTCCGACTTAATTGCGCTCAGCCCATGAGAAGTGAGTAAGTACTCAAACCATGCCCTTGCATAGTTGGGTGCAGCTATCTCCTGCCAAACTGAGAAGCTGTTGACAGACAAAGATTTGATTCTTTAAAAGCTATTTTTATTTCAGCAACAGTCAATAATCTGTGATCAACAGCAATGTACTCAAGGCTTCTCATTCTTGAAATAGTACTCCCAATATTTAACTTTAGCCTTAGATCTCCAACTGACATTTAATATTTTGTTTTAATAAATTATTATTAGACTTTATTTGCTGTGTGCAGAGGGAATTACTTCAGCTGTTTCCACTTATTCATGTTATTTTTGTATGTGGTCCCTTTCTAATTTTACTCCTTAACTAGATTGGGAATGAATTGTTAGTGTCTTGCTAATGATGTTATACAGACTAAACACTCCAGGCAGCCAAATACCAATTTCATGTGACTCTCTTTTTTTGCAGATATCATATGTGGTAAAGTTCTTATATATGAAAGTAGAGGAGGCAGCCTAAATCCTGCCAAGCAGGAACTTGAATGGATTACCGCAGCTTGGAGGCTGCCTGACTTCTTGTTGAAATGAGAACTGGCTCGCTCTCATGCATATTTTCACTTGAAGGTTATTGTCCTAAGTAAATTCAGTTTCACAATCATGACTCAGTCTCTAATGAGTTTTAATAGACTAAACTGCCCGCCCCATTTAGAAGTGTGCATGTGTAACATTCTCTCCTCCACTGAGTCATAGGGCTCGCCTAATTTTGGAGACTAAAATTAAGTTTAATTTTGGGATGGCATTTCCCAAAAGGGACATGAAGCTATAAATAATGGAAAGCTGTAACCAGCAAAAAACTGTTTGCATTTTGATTGCTCTGTCCTTTGTATTATGTAATAGTTTCAAAGTGCAGGGGAATACTGCACGGTCTGCCACATTTACTGAAAGACCAAATTTACCCAGAAATGTAGCATCACTTGCTTACAAATGTAGGATGGTGTTTTGCTGTTTTCACAGGTCTGCTTTAGCTGTCCATGGAAAACATAGCCACCGCCATTTCTCAAATCTCTCTTTCCACCCTAATGAAGGACTAGAAAAGCAAGAGAGGATATAGGAGATGTGATATCAGTTGTGCTCTTCCCCCGCCACCCTCCTCCCACAATGACGGAAATGTTACTGTCCCTTTCAAAGAGGTCTGATTTCATCCTGGAAGAAAAGTATGGAAGGAGTCAAGGTAGAAAGTGATTAAGATATGCAGTCATTCAGCTAAAGTGCAATACAGCAAAAGATCCAAGTATTTCTACCTGAAGACTTTTTTTCCATCCAACTTAGTGCCAGATTTTTAGAAACAGCTTAAGTGAGGTGAGAGTTAGAGCTTGACAACAAGATTTTAAAAGTCTGTTGCGAGCGTACAGGCCCAGGAAACAGAAAGCCTTTTTTTTTTTTTCTGACATAAATATCGTTAGTATAGGAGACAGGCCGTAGGATTGGGCAGGAAGTGAAGGTAGGCTCAGCCAGAGGAGAAATCTGTCCTACAGTAGCGAAGTGCGACCAATACTTGGTAGGCATAGGTGACTAACAGTCATTTTGTTGTCACAGTCAGTGCCTCTTCAGAACCCTGTACCTGGAGATGGCACACAGGAGTTTTCCACCCCAGCTGTTGCCCTCGTGTGCAAAACCACTTATATATTTGTATTTGTCACTTTCTCTAGCTTACATGTAACATGAGATAAAGCTAATGACTTTCTGTGTAAGGAGATGTAAAGAGCGTATACTCAATATCTGTAAGTAAAATGCAATTTAGCGTTGAAAAATTCTGAGAATATCTGTGAGATTCACATTTTTGTCCCTATTAAAGCTGCTGGTGTCATGGATCTGCATTATAGTTCCCTGAAGGTTACTGTAATGAACAAATCTAGATTCAATTATTAAAAAGTGCTGGAATTCTGCCTGTACAATTTTCATTACACTAATGGGCTGGACAGATTCTGATTTTTCTCAAACAGTTCACAAATGAAGCTTAACATCATGTTGGTAACTGCTTTTATTAAATTTCCCATATGTGAAGCAAAACATAAATTTTAAATGCAGGAAAATGAGAAAATGGAACAAATGCAAGTCTGAGGTTTTGTTCAAAATATTCTGGTGTCATTGCTGACTTTTTGTCATTTAAGTTTAAGTCAGTTTAACGGGTTTGCGTGTCTGCCTGTCTGACTGACAAGTTAGGAGAATGCAGAGTAGGAGTTAACCTGATTGACTTCCATTGCCTTCAGTTAGCTGAGCTCTGGTAAGTGAATCATATGTGATCATGCAGTTCTGGTTCTCGGCTAATTTGTATCTCGTGTTGCTACCCATATCAAAACATAGTATGCACAAAGACGTTATATCAGATTGGTATTATTTTACTTTTCCTTCTCATGGGTATTAATGGCTTTGCAGACTTTAACACAGACAGTTGGGCCCAAGTGGCATGCTCTGTGTGTCACAGCCTTGTACACTCTGCTCTGTCACCCTTTTTTTCCCAGCTCAAACTCTCCACCAGGAACTTCAAAGGATGCCTGAACTTAAACATTTCTTTGAGTTTGCATAGCCTCAATTTACAATTTCATTTTTGTGACTTTCAGACCAACAGTTCCCCTCTTGTCCTCTGTGACAAAGGATCTTTGACAACCTGTCAGTACACTGAAATCATTCATACCAGACCTTCAACCTTGATCCTGCAAACACTGCAGCTTGTGATTTGAGTTCAGTAAGACCTCTTCTGGATAAATTCACTCACCTGCTGCAGTAATGTTAGAGGACCTGGGGTAAGCTTTAGAAGCAAGTGCTTCCTGATGTTTCAAGTGTGTAAAGCACTAGTAAAACTGAAAAGTAACCTTTTGAAGAGCTGCAGTAAATTGTTTACGTCTCACTGGCTTAATCCCTCAAGTATTAAGCAAACGGTTATGAATTGGGACTTGAGGAGGAATCTGAAAAAGCTGAGGGTTAGGATAAATGTTCATAAAACCAGAGTAGTAAAATTAGAAAAATAAAACAAATCCAAACTGTTAAGCGGGCTGATTAAACAGTAAGAGCTCATTTTTACCCTCTGCTGTTCTAGTAAAGTGTCTAATGCTATGTTAATTTTAATGACATTCTTATATCTTTTGGGGCTGTAAAAAGTTCTGTACATCCTCCTGTCAGTGATAAGAAGCTAAGGGCATGCAGCAGAGTCCTAAATGACCCTGCGATAGATTGAAGCAAGCCTAGATCTGCTAGAGTGGCAAGGCATGACATGGGACTGGGCTGGGAATCCAGTGCCACTGCTGGAGGATGACAGCCAGGGCAGGTACCTCACTGCTTTTCCTCTGCATCTGGGAAAAAGGGTGACAACAGGGTTGTACCAAAGGGTAATTCAAATTGTGAATTCATTTTGGATGTTGCAGATTTTTCTCTCAGTAGGAGCTTGGCTGTCCCCACTGGCTGGTGGAAAGCATCGATATCCATCGATTAAACATGGTTCCTAGGATGGAGTAATGTGAATGATTTTGTAGAGTGACATATGACCATAACTCCAGTAGGTGTTTTAAAAGTTTGGAGAGGCCAGTGACTATTCTGGTTTACTTTATATGAGTAAAATTTAAAGCTCATTACACTTACCAACCATATACAGTAATCTCTGTGGAGGGACCCGTTGGATGTTTGTATTGTGCACGTTTAAAGCAAGCCATGGTATTTTTGTGATGAGTAATTTGTGATGCAGCCACAGAAGTCTGGTTTACAGCTATCATGGGTTTCCTGATCTATTATTTCAGAGCAATTATTTTGGAAATGTCTATAAAATATGACTAATGTCCAGACTGGATAAAATATTGTACAGTTTGGGATCTGTCCATATCAAAGTAGAAGCTACAGGCTGGTTAGCAGACTCAGGACTATCTTCAGGTTTCCATGTCAATACAGCTGATCTCTGGACAGAAGAACCATCATCTTTGCCATTGTTCTATGAAATCTTGCTTGACCTTATTCTAATTTTGATGTCTAGTCTTTTGATGTCTAGTCTTTTGATGTCTATTCTAATTTTGATGTCTTGAGCCTTCATTTTTAGCCTAAATTTATGTGTCTCTAAATATATCTGTTTGCAGTTCTACCCATGTATTCCAATGCCAAAAGTGTTAATAAGATCTTCTGTGCAAGGCTGTTGAAGACATTTACTGTGATGTTCTTAAATCTCAGCTGTTCTTTAAATTATGAACGTTATGTGGCTGTTCATCTTATAGAAAGGATAATGTGACCCTGATACTCAAGTAGCTCAGTTTTTCCTGCTGTAATTTGAGGAACTAATTGCAATTTCCTTTCCTTTAAATCCTTCTTGAACACTTCAATTGCTCTATTTATACACATTTGTAACAATATGTTTAATAAATTAAACATGTTAATTAATTCAACAGCATGGTTATTCCACCTGTTAATTTGGTAGTGCAATTGTCCAAAGAAAGAGCTATGACAAGGGAAATAGCCAAGGACTAATCCACCATCATGAACGGGATTCTTAGTTATTTCCTGAGAGTTATAACTGGAAAAACAAAAAGACCCCAACCAAACCATGAACCCTCCCCAACCTTACCTGGTGTTGTTTACAGGAATCTTGCTATGGTTTCAGGCTTTCTGAGAACTGCCCTTACATCATTAACATGACCACAAAAATATTTGACAAAAAAAAGAGACAAAATAATTGAGTAATGAAGCTCTATTGAGTAGAGGTGGGTAATAGTGAGGGAAAGGAACAAAAAAGAATATTGAGGGAATGAAAGATACATACTTCCTACCTGAAAAGCTATAGCATGCACAAGGAGCATATTCTTTTTTCCTGAGAGTTAGGAAGACAGATGTGGTAAAATGTCCCAGAGGACCTGTGGAAAATCTGCTAGATTTCGTTAGCAGGCTTGGATCTTACGATCCTAAGTTCTTCAATATCTTTAAAACAAAACATCTCAAAATAAATTGCTTGAAGCAAACTTGTTGAAACCGAAGTCGACTGATTTTCACCTTATAGAAACTACCGATTCCTCCAAGAAAACTTTTCCTTTATACCTGAGATTATTCTGTCTGTCTTGTGGGTCTGGGGCAGACACACACGCCATTCTGGCAAGGAACCTCCTTGGCTTTGCTGAGCTTTGCCTTCTGTTTTAGCAAACCTGAATAATTTTGTTTTCCTAAAACCTGAAACCAAACAAACATTGTTGTTTGATTTGGTGTTTCCTTAAAAAAGGTCCTTGAACTTCTAAACAGCCAGGTGGCCCAGAGCAAGCACAGTTAGGCATTTATGCATGATCTGCTTGTGGCCTTTCTTACAGGTTAGGAGCTAGCAAATACCAGGTTTCCACCAGAAACACAGTTAAAACCACAGCAGATTATCTGACATAGATTTGGTCAATGCAAATACATGCAGATCTTGAACTCTCTGTTTAAGAATAAAATTATCTCATGACCACTTTTGTGAATCTTCTGCTCTGTTCTGCTTTGCATCTAGATAGTCTTACTTTTTAAATACATGCAAGAATATATCAAAGATTCACAAAACAGAGAAAGAACTGGTTATGTATGACACTTGCGATTGATTCTTAAACTTCTTTGGGGCATAAATAATTGAGTACTGGCTGTATCAGGGAGGGTAGGGATGATGGGTGGCATATTCTTTTGATGGAGATAGGAGTACAGATGTCCCATTGGCATATGATGTTACATAATGTTCAGTGTAACACCTACAACAGGAGAGAATGGATATCCTGGGATGCACTGTTCTCATGGTCTGGTAATTAGGTCACTCCACTGGTAGGTATGAGTGTCTAGAATAGGATACCTGCTATGATTTGGGCAGCTGGGAAATGAGAATTTCATTTCATCTCTGAGGAAATAACTATCCTGAAAACTGAGTTATGGGATCTCCCAGAAAGTATAAGGGCAAGAGGAAGAGGATGGAAATGGATAGATGTATTTTCTATATAAATATGTTTTTTTACTTAACTGGAAGTATTTTCCAGTTCCTATGCATGTCCATGAATAATGTCAGGTCAACTGAATAAGCACTTTTGGGAAATAAATTAGTTACTAAAAAAATCAGTTGCTCTGGTATCCGGAACAGACCAAGTTTGCTGATGGCTCTGTCAGTAGACTGATCCCATTCTATATATAAAGTTGCCTTTCCAGAAAATCTTAAGCAGTTTTATATCCACGGTCTCAACTGATATCCCTGGTTTTTATTTATTTATGAAAGAATTTATTTATTTTTATAACAGGGAAATATTTTTAAGCTTCTCCTGATGTCTCTTCAACTAAACACGAAATGTTAGAGCTTTTAGTTAAGTGTCACTAAGCAGATCAGAAAGCGTCCGGAAAGGTTGGATTAATTAAGCAGAAGCTTTGATCTCTTGCTGTTTTCTCTGCTATTTTTTTAAGTAGTCCTTTGGGATATGGTTCGTTACTGGTTTTTGTTTGTAGATAAGGATAAGGGCTTGTGTGCAAGATATTTGTGCAAAAATGGTTGTGCTCTTGCCAAGTGCATTAAGTCATTTGGAGGACTTTAAAAAAACCCTTCAGTTACTATGCCCATAGCTATGCACATTTGGATGGCATTGTGCAAGGTGCCATACAGACTGTTAGCGAGTGACGGGTTTTGCCTTATCTCACAACAAAATTGTGACTTTTAAGCTTCAGCTTTATTTTTAAAGGTGTCTGAAACATGCTAGTATACACTGCTATGCCATACTTGAAAAGGAAACAGGTGGAGGTAGCATACATTAATTTTTATTCTTTTTGTTTTTTAGACATAATATTTTTTCACAGTTAAAGACTTAGAACTCTGGAGTGATGGAAAAGCTTAGGTTGGAAAGACCCTCTGGAGATCGTCTGGTACAAGCTCCAGTTGAAAGCAGGGCATTGGACTAGGTTAACCAGGGCCCTGTCAAGCCAGCTTTCAAATATTTCCAGCAAGGGAGATCCCACCACTTCTCTGGGCAACCTCTTCCAATGTTTAAATGTTCTCACAGTAAGGAACTTCCGAGGAATTTCCCAGGTTCTGCATGTTGCTTCTTGCTCTGTCACCGTGCTTCGTGCTGGAGATGGTACCTCCATCTTCTCTACAACTACCTTTTAGGTCCTGGAAGGCTAATTTATACTGGTACTGCTCTAGTCCCGTATCAGCTGTTGGCTTTTTAACATATTGTTTTAACATCTGGCATATTTTAGTTTAATCTTAATAGAGCAGATTATTAACGATTGCAATGCTCACTAAAGCCAAAACTATTAAATGGAGGGAAGAGTCAGTATCCCCTTTGCTATTTATGAGAATAATTCATTTCCTGTGGCAGGGAGTAAAACCTCAGGTGTACAGAAAGATGTGTTCCACTGTAACATCTGCTTTCCAGAAAGAAAAGGAAAAGTTCATTGTAAGGCACCCTTACCTCCATCTCTGAATTTAAGCAAATTCTAGTTCATATAAATTCTTCTTGCACACACAACAGTGTGACAAGTGACTCTGGCTTAGTGCTGCCCATGTCACTTTGCATTAGGAAATACAGTGTGACTGACATGACTGATGCAAAATGTCAAGTAAGACACTTGTCAAAAACAGTACCTTTTCTGTTTAAATGTAGTGAAAAAAACTGTGGCTTAAAACCAAACCGGGTGGCCTGGGTTTTGTTTGTTTTGCCTTTTTTTTTTTTTTTCTGAAGGTGACCAGGGAATATTTATTTCTAAATAGCTACAAAGGTTTTTATGAATTTGTAGTGCCAAGCTTTTTTAGTGGTGATCAGGAGCAGTCTTCCAGGGGAGGCAATTAGTAAGGGGACCTTCACTCACATTTCTTGCTCTGAAGATCCCACTTTCCTGCTCTGAAGGTAATGATTCCTGCATTCCTAATGCAGCGCTGCAGATTGTCTCCAGCATTCCAATACCTCATTCCCATATGGAAAGCCACAAGAGAGCAATGGGACTCTGCATCTGCCTTCATTTCCCACTTCTCTTTCTCATCCCCACTCTTCCCATCAGCAGGAATGCCTCCGATGCTTGGATATGATGCATAACAGAGCTTCTGTGCCTTCCACTGGGATTCTCTGTATAAACCCTTGGACCAGTCCCAGCTGTGTAAGGAGATAAGGATGCTCAGCAGGTGACAGCACTGGGTCTTACACGGTGTTGTAGCTGAAGTTTACAAAGTCAGATCCCAATCCTGTCAGGTGCACTTTTATCCCTGTAGGGGAAGAATTGTGTCCTAGACTTTAGGGTATATAACAAATAGATGACAGAAAAATAAGTTAAAATCATAGTTACAAAATTTAATCAGCAGAAAGGATTTGAAGTTACTCACAAGTAAGCTTTTATTATCTAGAAAATATGTATTGGCTAAACAACAACTCTCTATGGAGTTTTACTGTTGACTTTGGGGAAGAAAGACTATGGTGCAGGCGTGTGTCTGTAGAGAACTTTCTGTTTAGATATTCTGGAAAAGAGCTCTCCATGGCTGCTCCTGCGCTGCAGACAAGTTCTTCAGTATATCCTGCAGCTCTGTCCTAGTTTGCTCTGAGAGATCAAGCCCAGACACACAGCCTCCTCCATAAACCCTGGTTTTGATGGCTTTCTGAACACACTTGTTGAGTGCCACAGCAGCAGCGGAAATGGTTACTGGTATTAGACCACATGCATTTGCACTCCCTTTCATATGAAAACATATTTTATCATTTTAATTTGTGAATATTTTTATACTACATAAAATGATGACTAAGCCCTGAATATTTGAAAAATATCTTTTGTTTGTTAGACGAGTGCAAAACAAAATGATTTAAAACAAAGCCACCTGCATCTCCCTGGTGCTTATGAACAGAAATGCAATTAAATTAATTGAATGGCAATTTGCAATTCCACAGAGTCTTTTTTTTTTGTGTGTGACAAGCTGTGAGAAATGCGTCCAAATGACAGAACAAAAATAATCTCTTTATAATTAAAATTAATTTCTGCAATGCTTTCCAGATAGTAAGATCTTTGTGTTGTGATATGGCTACATAGAATTGGAACACAGATTTAGTGGGAGGGAAGGTGATCTGTGACAGTAGGGCTGCAATGTGGCATTTGAACTATTTTGGATAATCCTGCAGCAGATGCAAATTGACTACAGGGGAGGCTTACAGATCTTGACACTCCCTCTAATATTTCTTCTGCTTGCTAAGGACTCATGTCAAAAAAGAAAGGGAAGCCATATTTCTCAAAATCAGTAAAAAAAGGTGTTGTATTAACCATGCTGCCATTCCAAAGGTTATTAGTAGCACAGTGTAGACTGGCTCATCAAGCTTAAAGGGAAAATGGACAAGTACAAATTAGGAGGAGATGTGGCCAACAGTGGTTTAAGTTAGAAGTCAGAACTGTATTGTGGTGCTTCAGCAAGCCCGGCTGTGGCTTCATGTGTTACATAGCCTAAATAAAACATGTAAGGTAAGTGCATCTTCATTACTTCATTACATAACTTCATGCAGTTGAATATCTGCAATCAGTCTTTACCAAGCTGGGGTCTATCAGTCATGTGTAGTGTTACAGACCATGGTAATAACCAGCATCTTTCAGCTAGGATTAATCAGCAAGAGTAATGAAATGAAGAAATATACATAATTTTTACACTTCTTGCCACAAACACATACAATTTTTAAGGACAATAACATAACATTTGCACAACCTGATGTATGGAGTAACTTGTAAAGTATGCTATTTAGGGAGGAAAAAAAAGATATTTTTCTCTTAACACATGAATGGATGCTGTTGCTAACAACTTTACAGAGAGATGACAAATCTCCTCAGCACTGGAGCAAAAAGACCCAGTGTTCTGGGCTGCAAGATCTTCATTCTGCGTGCAGGCATTTTGTTAGAAGAGATTGGGATGGTGAAGGGGGAGGCAGTGAAAAGGTTATTTAGGGAAAGGGGAGGAAAATGTAAGTAATTTGCATTCTGTCACAGAATAAGCTTGTCTCTAAATCCCATGTTACAAACAGCTGTTTGTCAGCTAAAACGGTTCAAGAAATTAAATGGTGCTCATGCAATCAGATTCATCAACTTGCAACAACTGTTCACTAACCATGAGCAAAAAAGAGAAAGATACTCAGTTGAAGAAAAATACCAATAAATTCCTCAGTCATTTCAGACGTTGAATAATTACACATTTTTGCAGCATATGTTCCCGTGACCTTTATAGTATGGATTGAAGGATATTTTCATAGGATGCCAGAATGGTCCTCACGACAGAAGAAATGACGTATTTCCAACCTTCCCCGCCTTCTGAGTTGTGAAGCAGCATCTCATTGCATGACTAACAACACAAGATGCACCCTATACGTAATAGAATTACAAACCCTATTTGTCATGAGCCTCTTCTCCATGGAAAATAGGTCATCCTTAAGCATTAGGATTAGGGTTCTGTAGACCTGGTTTTATCCTTGATTCTGCACATGACTTAGTCCTTACCTTTCAGCAACTAATTATTATTCCTCTGTGTTCAGAAGACTACAGCCATCCTGTTTGGCCATCCCTTAATATAGTCCAAATCTGTGCCCATCACCTACTGTTTGCAGAGGATCTATCACAGTGTGCCCCTGATTTTGTTCGGGTAATATATGCTACAGTAACTGTTATCATACATTATTATTTCTGGATCTGTCTTTGCTAAAAGGATAGGCATTAGCTTAAGGCGCGAGTGTTAAGCGTCTGTATGTAAAAAATGGAGGGCTGCCTCTTGTAGGTGTGAAAATAATTATGTAATTATGTGTGAAAGATGAGGAAGATACAGGAGAATTAATAAAGAAGGCAGGAACTTGAGGGCAAAGACATATGAGTTATTCTTTGATTTAACCAGTACCCATGCATCAGCTGAGTTTCAGTAGCTGGCCACGTGCATGCAGATGGCTGTTGCCACTGGAGAGGTAAATCCTTCTTTTGGATTTTAGGATTCTTTCTAAAAACACAATGCAGTTACATATGATCTTGAACCACCAAATCAATAATAATAATAATAATAATAATAATAGTAATAGTAATAGTAATAATAACAACAACAACAATAATATTTAACTTAATAAAGGTTGAAACAGCAAACAAAAATAAAACTATCTTTCTTTCTTTAGGTTAGAATTCAGAACTGGAGACTCTCAAGTTGAAACTGTGTTTTAAATTAGTAACCTGTTCTTCAGGAACTTTTTTGCTAAGCTCCAGCTTTGGTGCATGCTACAGTCAGCACATGGAAGCATTGGCTTCCTATTAATACACTGAACAAGAGTGTCTCCCATATCATGCCAGTGAGGAAAATGAAGAACACGTATTCAGTGGAAGAATAAAAGAAGCAATTTTGAACTAGACTAGACAAATATATTTCTTCTAATATCAATCTAAAGAAAAATAATGCTGTTATGGAAGTAGAAGGAGAAACAGGAGGTATTCAGTGATTTACTTCTGATAATAACTTTAGCATATCCCACTTAAGGCAATATAAGTTGTGCTTATGTCCTCAGAATCAGGCCAGCAATAAGTTGTGATTAATGCACTTTTTATGTCACATGCAGGCAAGCAAGATGCTAATCCTTCACTTTGAAAACTAAGGGCCTACAGATGGGCTGACCTTCTGAAATGCAAGTCTCCTCACAATTCTCTGTTTTACTCATGTTTTCCTCTGACTTTTCTGATTTATACCTTTTTTTTTTTTTCAGTGACATAAGGTTCTAATTTATTTTGTAATCATAAAATAGCATTGAAAAAGAGAAAAACAGGAAAAAAGAAAGGTGATATATGAGGGAAACACTTATTTTTGAAAATTCCTAGAAAAAATTGTTTCTGGCCCAGCTGTGTGCATTTTTTGGCTACGTGAATTATGTTCTCTACAGAACTGTGTGTGTTCAACTTCCTAAAAGAGAGTAAAGAAACTTGCTGTTTTCTGGTGAGATATGCTGGTATGTACCTGTTGATGCAGTAACACATTGCAAGGCAGTAACACATTGCAAGGGTTAGTTTCATATTGTCATTGATTCTGTTAAAGTGCATCACCTTGGAATATAGTGAAATTTGACTGCACACAATCCAACAGACAGTGTTTTGAAAAAACAAAATCATGAGAGTAGACTGTGTTTACTTTCTCAGGTGCTTAGATGCTCTCCAGTAAGTGTAGGGCATGTTTTCAGGGAGAATCCTGATTTTTTTTTTTTCATGGTAGATAAAGGCAAGAAACTGATTTAGAGGTGAGGCTGTTTTTTTCTTCTCTGAGTGTCCTAACAGTTTATTCCTGTCTTTTGCCTGTGTCTATGGATAATATATACAAACCTGTAAGGAGTGGGAAAATTTCGGGATCACCTGAGAGTTATTCAGAAGCTAAACAAGCTGCAAAATTATTTTTAGAGTTATCTTGCAGTGTTTCACTTTGGAGTAGAGTTGATATATTTCTTTTTTACATGCATTTTTTTCTTTACATTTTTTCTTTTTTTCTTTTTTTCTTTAATTTGGAAATAGTGTTAATCTCAAATGTCTCTGGACTTGCTTTGAAATTAGATAAAGGGTTGTAAAAACAGTGTGAAATTGTGTTGTTGGTCACTTCTGTAATTGAGAATGTTCTAACTATTACCCAGTTGAATATTAAAGCTAATTTTAATCTTTTAGTCCCAGTCTGGACTCTACCAGAACTGTCTTCTGTAGTTACTTTCCTTGTATGTCAGGTGGATCTGGTTTCCTAGATAACATCTGGGGCCCAACTCTCCTTTTTTTATCTTTAGTATAAGTATGACCTCACTGGAAGACTGACTGAGTAGGTGCCTATCTATACGGTTGGAGTCCAGGAGTGTATTTTCTGTGTTACTTTCCAAAAAGATGTGGTTTCTGATCAAACTGATGTGCATGTTGTCACAGTATTTTTCTTGATTTCTCTGAGTTTCCAATGAAAATCATTTGACCAGACAGTGTTTCATGCGAGAAGTAGGCTTGCAGATAATTCTTAGAGTTACTTGGAAAGTAATTACCACTGTATGTGGGGTAGCAGTTACGGGCTGTCCAAAGGGGGAAGAGGTTGTTCTTCTGGGGTGGTGGGGTGGAAATCTCAGCCTAATTTTAAACTTGGTGCATCACGAGATCACAATATGTTTCGTCTTCTCAGTGTCTGACTTGTAATTTTTGTGCAACCGTGGGACACTGAGAGATACTTTGTGCCAATACCAAAAAGCAGATCTGTGAATGAGAGGGATTTATGCCCAGTGTGGAGTGACTAGTTTCTGCAGTCTTTCCAAGATTAATTTCACACTTCATAATTTCTTGTGGAAGAGCTGTCCAGAAAAGGTTGAATCAGTGCAGTGGGAATAGGCTGTTAGGTTGAATAGGAACTCTGTTCTTACTCTGGACCAAAATGAACCAACATCTGCTTTGCTGTAGTCTTGCTGACTTCTACAATGGTGTGTGTAACTTCCCATGAAATTAGATTGGGCTGAAGCTGGCCCTTACGGAGTTTCTGTTTAGAAGGTTTGCACCTTCCCATATTTTAGAAAATGGGCAAAAGTCCATCTTCTTAATTCCTGGCGTTAACTGCTCGGTCATCACCTTATTTCAAAATAAATGTCAACTGAAAAACCTGGTAGTACCTTGTGCACTAATACAGGAAAAAAGTACTTTCAATAGTAAAACTGCATAAAAGACCTCTGTGTTCCTTTTATTACCAGCTATGGCTGCCATTATTTTGCCTTGGTTTTTACAATTATCAAACCTGGCTAAAGATGTGATTTCTCTTGAAGATGATCATGGTGAGAGACCAGGAAAACAGGCAAACAGGTGTGATGCAATTACTCTGGTAATGATGGTAATGGTAACTCTTGATGACCATATTCAGCTTCCTCCAATGGCAGTCAGGTCTCCAGGCTACTCCATATTTGCCTGGTTAATAGAGTAGGAGGACATTAAACAAATGAGTTTTCATAAGTGTGTATGAATCAGCTGTGCAGGAGACTACCAGAGAAAGGAGCAGAGAGTGGTGCTTTGGAGCCCAAAGATTTTTTGACTTTCCAAATCTGATCCAAGAAATCCATGTAGCAAGATCAACGGGACTGTACTTCTTCCTGAGCTAGTTATTGGAGAAGACAACCTGTCACATCCAGTGGGGAAGACAGGAGGCTTCAAACTTTTAGGACTGACTGAAGAGAAAACCCTTCCAAGATCATAAGTGAAAGCAGATATTGAGCTTCTTCCTCAGCTTCCTTGTTCTGTACAATTTTTTTCTTAGTGAGTACTGAGAATAACCCTTCAAAGCCCAGTGCAGTCATACCATCATTCCCAGGCTGATTCTGCACAATCTAGCTTACACGTGAGGCAATACAGCTATATTAATGCAATGCTCTCCCCCAGCTAATTAACTCTGAGCTGGCTCACATGTCTCAAAATAGCACTGTAAAGCATCTGAATATTTACTTGGAAGGAAAAAGCTGGTAGACTGAAGGGCCATGGCCCCACTTTCCACTTTTTCTTCTCCCATTGGCACCATCCAATTTACATACGTTTGCCTGGGCACCTGACACAGTTGCAGCTACTGAGCCAGCTTCAGCGAAAACTTCAAGAATGAGGTTTGGGTAAGCACTGTACAAACAGTGAGCTAGAGACAATTTGCAATGTAGATAGACACATACCATATGGATAGGCAAAACAGATGGAGGGTGAAGGAGGAGGAGAGTTAGGAACAGAAGCACAGAACAGATTTCTTCCCAGTTCTTCTAGGGTCTAGTACAGGGTCGAAATAAGAACCCAGACTCCTTGGCCTGGAGGCTGCTGACTTATCAAAGTTGCCTTAAGTCACGGAGTATTTTTTTTTCCCTTAACTCATCTGCTCGTTATGAGTATAGCTATTACCTTCCAGAGAATTTGGAGTTTTTCTTTATGTCCAAATAGTTTAGAGATTTTTCTAATCGCAGTGGTTCTCATCAAGAAAGGTCAGGAGGAATGACATTTTTCATAGTCAGTCTAGTTTAAAACCTGGCTATGGTTCATGCATAACAACAGCAACAATTTGCATTTATATAGCACCTTTCATCCCTTAGGATCTCAGAGTGCTTCATAAACCATACGTGGGAATAATTTCACTGAAATAACAGTTAAAGATCCCCCTTGAAGCCCCTCAGTCTGTGGGATAGCTGAGGGGCAGCATACAGTCCAGCACTGCTACACAGCCCATAGAGAAAGGCGTTGGGAAGGTACTGTTTCTAATCAGACAAAGCTGGTAGATGAAGGAAAAAGAGTTAAACTGCATAGAAGAAACTCCATATACTTACTTATTCACACTATCCAGAATCATTATATATATTTGGGTTAGATGCTTGGTAATAAACTGGTAATATCTGGTAGTATTCCTATGCAAATATCCAGTGAACCTGATCCTGCTTCAGTCTGACAATATCAGGATGCAGGGTTTTTGATACATAGCGCCTTCTCCTCCAAAAAAACCCCCACAGCCAAACCTGTACAGTTGTACATATAGTACTTGCTTAGAGAGCAATGATGAAGCAACTTTATTAGCACAGAATTATATGGAAGTGATATCTACCAGAAGATATAGAATTAATGGAGAAAACTCAGTTAAGTGGGCTTGACTTAATCAGATAAAAATGTGTGTGTTTGTCTCATGATTAAATTAATCACTTCAGTTACTGACAAGTAAGTTCTATACATCCCCAGACTATCCTTTGGAAGTGCCTAGCAGTGAAAGAGCAAAGGATACAGTGACAGAGAGGCTTTCTGAGATCTCAGCATGTCTCAGTGCTTTCCAAGGTGAGTGTAAGGTTGCATTTATGTTTTTCAGAGTCATAGGAAAAAATTAATTTAGAGATTAATACAGCCTACTAAATATGCCATTAGATTTGTTTTTCCTAAGTACTGGACATATAATTCTTTTTAGGGCACAGGCAGAGTCTTAATATATGGCTTGAGTCAGAAAAGGGTTTGTACCCTTCAGCACCCAGTGAAACTAGTGATAATACAGCTGTTTTTGAACATCCTAAACATCTCTGAGGGGTGCTTCTTCCACTGTCCTCAGGGACATCTGTGACACTGACTGGCTTCAGCAGGAGTTGATGGTGATCACCCTCATCTATGCTTAGTGTTGTACAGGCCACCCAAGAAGTGGTTATTCATCATTGCCATCTTTGTCACGGCAGTCATAAAGGTGAGGACCAACATTTCTGTGGGGGACTAAGCGCAGAAGAGCTGTGTATATGGTAGAGCTAACTTTTAAGGCTGATTCTGAAGAAAATAGAATTATTAATGTCCATAGAGATGATATAAAAATGATATTCCCCTGCAGACATAATTTGTCTCACATGAGAGGAGGGCTGACAAATGCCCTGATAAAGCCTATTATTGTTACTGTTAAAGTGCAAAACATTGTAATAACAGGCTGAGAACAAACTAACTGCTTAAATGACAGGTTACCTCAAACCTTCCCCCAGTCATTAAGTGCCTTCTTTTTTTTCCTAGTATTTTATATTATACTTCTAGGACCGAGGGAACTCTTTGTAATAAGGTGTTTAGTTCCTGTGACTAATTTGCTCAAAGAAGAAAAAAATGCCTGTAATCTATAGTTATTCAGCATTGCTTTACCTAAACCATATTTCACTTAAGAAACACCTGGAAAGCTCTTTTTTTTTTTTTTTTTCCCAACCCCACCTTCAACCAAATATTTTCTAGTAGAGGTGTGTGTTTAGTTGCCTGAGTTGTGTGGGTTTGTTTCAGTTACTTGGCTGGATGATTGAAAATGAGGAAAGTGTAAAAGGGGAAGATTTCAGTCTGGAAAAGTGATGGCTGATAAGGGAGAAGATGTGTGTCTATAAAATTGTAAGTGGCACAAAGAAAACAGAGAATAAAGTAGTGGAACTCCTTGCCATAGGGTATTGCATAAACTGAAAAATCATATGGGTCCTTAAAGTAAATGAGCAAGCTCATGGGAGTAAGAAAACAAGAAAATAGGTCTCCCCATACACATGTTGCCTTTGGTTCATGGAATTCCTGAGCTACAAATCAATGGGGGGTGAGGGAGCAGTCTGAATGTTTATCACTCAAAACTTGCAATTTTCTTGTCCTGTTCCTTTAACTTTGCTGCTGGTCGACTGGAGACAGGGTACAGGGGCAGCTGGACATTTGATGTGCCCAAGTGCATTGTTTTTCAGTTACTGGATTTTAAGTTGCTCAGTCAAATCATTCCAGCCTGTCGAATTTGCAGGTTCATTTGCAGAAATGTTAAAAGTAAAGGTGGAAAAAAGAAGATTTGTTTGTATGCATCACAGAGGGAGATTGAAACATGGAGGATTCTCGATATCCTGGTCTAATTGTAACATGATCCCTTGTGCTGCTTTCAGTGCAGGTGAGCTGCTCTGATGTCAGTTATGGATGGCACCAGAGTCCTCCCACACTGAACTACTTTTGAGCAAAAGTGACGGTCAGAGTGGGAGGAGTGGGTGTCCCCAGGCTGGATCCTGACCTGGAAAGCACCTCTGCTTCTATTCCTGGCTGTGGAACAGAGGCAGAGCCCCCAGATAAACCAGTGTTTCAGAACATGATTAGGAAGAAAATTCCATTCTGCTTCCTTGCCACCTACCCAAGGGATCTACATGCTTTGACTAGCTCAAGGGATACCCTGGGGCAAAGCATTGTTTCTGATTCTTGGACTTGGTGGGACAGACCTCTAGATTTCTCTGGGTGTGGAGGTGTTTTGACTTGCTGTATATAATGAAAATCTATCAGCCTCTTTCTGTCTCCCTTTTCTCCCCTTCCTCTCTCTGCTTAACAAACTGAGCCTATGGGGCCCCTGCAGCTCTCCGTGGCTGTTTTATTCATAGATTTAACCCCTTTCTTAGTGCAGCAGCTTCATCAAATATTTTTCAAGGACAAATTTTCTCCCTAAAGGTTTGCTCAGCAGCAATGACTGTCTCATCTAGGGAATCTATTCTGATTAATTTGACTTTAGCTTTCTTACTGCTCCAGTGGAGTCCAAATTTGTCAAGGACTTAAATATATATACACACACTCCAGGGAAGTTTTACAAAAACCCAGAACGCAATGAGCTGCCTCCTAATTTTATTAAGAGGCTAACTCTTTGGAAAAGAGCTGCTGTTATTGGCCTAACCAGAACAGAATACAGCAAAAATTAAGACTGAAACGACAAACTATTTTCTGACATAACCGCAAAATGCTCAGGGTCACGAGATTTATTTAATTATTTTTTTTGGTAATGTGTGGATGTTCTGCTGCTTTCCCCCTCCGTGCCAGGCTGGTGTTAGGGCGCTGTGGGGGTGTGCAGTCGGCAGGTGTCCCTACCCCATGGACACAGGTGGGTGGGCGGCTTGGGGGCAGACCCCACTGGCCCAGGGCGGGTTGCAGCAGCCGGGTCCAGGTGCCCAGCCCGGTGCTTGCTCAGCTGGGCTGTCAGTCGGAGCCTTCTGCTTGCGGCATCCTGATGGCCTGTCTTTGTCTTCTTGCCAAACGTTCATTAACATAGAAGGGCACTAGGTATTTTTCACTTCCAGCCTAAGTCAGGATGCGCAGACTTTTTGGACATCGTGTTGTTATCCCAGCCTCTTCTCCCTCTCACTATTTGCTTCAGTGTCTTCTAGAAACATGCCTATTTCTGTCAATCCATTCTGCTAGAGGAACGTAATTTTTATAAATCCATACCTATTTTTGCATAGGCCTTTCTTAGCTGTAGTCCTTGCTCATAAAACACAGCTTCTTAAGCAACACTTGACCTCTTCAGTGTCTTAGTTTAGCTTATTTAAATGGGAATTGAGAGTAGAATTTGTAAAGGAAAGAGCTAAAAGCTTTCCTTCTATCAAAAACTGATAGAGGCATCGCTTTCTTGCAGAACTAAAATAAAAGCTGAAGGAAAATGAAAGGAGAGAGCAATCAGACATCTAGCTAAGAGCATCCCTTCAGATGCTGACAGGGTCTTGGATGATATCAGAAACCGAAGTTAGCGTGACTGGAAAACACCTTTAATGATGGGCCATGATGTTTCTAATCCCCAAAGAAAATAAATCAACCTGCCATTCAGCTGTGGTTTCCCTGCTTCTCTTCCCGTTCTAAATTCATGTTTCAGTAAGAGCCTATTTTAAAAAAGAAACATAAAGGAGGAGGTGAAGGTAAGCCTACTCTTCTTCATCCTGCCTGTGGAATTAATATCAGAACGGCTGTGAGTTAACTATAGCACTTAGAGGCGTCTTTGTGAAATTCTTGAGCTGCCTATGAAAAAAATTTCTCTGTGCATCCCTTTGTGGGAAGATGTTGTGGAGCCCTTTGTACAACACTCAGAGAAGGTGGCTATAAATTAGCTTTTTTTCCCCTATCCGCTCATATTGTCTGTCCCTGTAGACACATCTGTGCCTGACCACACAAAGTGCTTCAGCTGGCAGTGTGATTCAAATCCAGTCTGTGGGATACTTGTGCCTGACCAGCTGCCTTTGCCACAAAGGCTGTTAAAGTATTGTGCAGTTGCTCAGCAGGCTAATACCTTCCCCCTTCCCCTGATCCTGCCATGTTAAGTGCTTGCTGCCCTGAGCTGCCATTCAATCCATGTGAGACAGAAAACATCCTTTACACAATGCCTGAGGGTGTCCAGGCTTGGAAACATGAGTTGCAATGGATGACTCTCAGGAAGGATCCAAAGCTGGGATGAGAACAATTCACAATGAAATTAGGCCGGTTCCCCAGAGCTCAGGAGGGCTGAGCACCTGTGCTAGTGTTCCTCTTGGTTAGCGCAGGAAGGCAGATGTTTCCCAGTGCTCTGATCTACAGAGCTCTTCCAATTTACCATTCGGGTTCCTTCCTTCCTATGTGTTCTAGGGTCGCTTGCAACTTTGGAGGGTCTCCCCTCCAGGACTCCATCTCACTCCCAGGGGCATAACAGAGATGGGACTGCAGTGCCTAAAGGTCACTTTGTGTTTTTCGTATTGGCACTTCACTGCAGACAAGATCGTGAGAATTGATTCCTGCTAGTATGGGACAAGTAGAAGGGGACTGTTCAGAGAAGCAGACTCCAGATGCTTGCCCGTATGGTGCATGACCTTTCCTTGGTTGTTCAAGGGTAGCTTGAAAGGTGGATTCGTTTGAAAGCATTAGCATTCCTCCACACCTTCTGAATAATTTTACTATTTTATAGGAGTTAATTTTGTTTGAATTTCTTCCTGTTGTTTTCTTTCCCAATCCCCACCACTTAGGAGGTCAACAGAAAACTACAGCTTGCCTCATATTTATTCAGTGATTTTTTCAGATACGTAGCTGTCTCTTCAGACTTCTCACATTTAACCCCTTACTTTGGGTAGACTTTTGCTTCTAGGCTTGGAAATAATTCACTGTTTGTGTCCTCTGCAGTCTGCTTATGACATTGAACTTGGAGAAAGATTTCTACTTCACAGGGTTGAAAATTATTTGAGGGAATGTTGTACAGTTGTTTTCTTTTTCTGTTAGACATCATATAGCTCCCACAGAGGTATAACTTAACACAGAACATATTGTTTTTTAAAGTTATACCTAAAAATAAATGCATTAAAAATATCTATACCAGAGCATTGGTAGATTAAACCCAGGTAGCTCCCAAAGGAATAAAATAATCAAATCAATACTCCTCTCCAGGCCAGCTTTATTATTTCTAAGTGTCTTTTTATTGTTTAAAAAAGATGTGTAACTAGCAGCAATTACCAGCCAGAGCTGTGTCTTAGGTAATAAACAAATGTTCAAGAGAAAGTTGCCTAACAGTTTTACCTCCCGATCTTTTTGTGAGGAAAAAGGTTTTGGGTTTACTTCCTATTTGAACAGAGCCTTCTAGTAAGACTCTCCTCTTCTTTGGCATGTACTTTTGTCTCCACAGAGTGACTTGTGGTGGGAGGGGGGCAGACTTCAGGCAACCTTATTCCAAGGTGCACCTAGCTCTGCGTACCTGCCATCTGCGTTTATGCTGTGAGTACAAGCCATTCCCTGGCCTCCTTGCTTTCCTGCAGTGCTAAATGGAAGGGAAAGCAGTAAGAGCGATGCCAAGGTGCCGGTTCTCAAAGGTTCCCTGGGGAGCTGTAGGGTTCACACAATGTGTTGCTGTGGCTGATGTCTTCAGCAGAAGGAGGCGGCAGCCAGTTCTCGGTGCAAAGGCAAGCGCTGAAAGGAACCCTGCAATGGGAATTCTCTGTAACTTCTTCCCCTTGGTCCCTCTTTTTCTGAACAGACCTGATAAAGTCACTTTATGCAGAGTGCATAGGTTTTTATGCTTCTGTTCTGTGCTCAGGAGTGAGGACAGATAGAGGTAGAACTGCAGATGCAGGTGGTATTAATCAGCCAAAACTTTTTCCTACAGAAGAACAAATCTGCATTTATCAAAGATTTCAACGAAGGGGTTACTGATTTATGTTCCAGAAAAAGGGAAGATGTAAATATTTAACGTTTTTGAAACAATGCCTCAGTTAGGAATTTGCTTAGGTTTTTTCTAAACAAAGTAATATAAATATTGGAATTAAATTAAACACTTCCTGTTACTCTCCAAAATGTTATTGTCCTCTTCCTAAGAATTTAAAAAGGACTCATAAATAAAAAAGCAAACACCTACATATCTCTAATTTTAAGGGTTGACCTACAGCAGGTCTTTTAATACACAACAAACTTATAAATTCAGAGGAACTGAGCTTTCCTTCTACTGCATCTGTAAAGTGATGGTCCAAAATGCACGTTTAAATCCTTTATTAACATCTGAAAACACTTTGAGAGAAAATTAATATTTTATTCATAAAATTATGAATTTGAAAATTTATTTAGAAATTCAATATTGAGACTTGTTTGGAAATTTGTTTAATTGAAAAAAACCACAACTTAAGCCTTCTTCATTTTATGAGAGCAAATGCAACAGCAAGCCAAAAAGGGATCCTAAATTTAGATTAAAGAAAACCCTTATTTGTTTCAAAACACAGGAATAGTCTAGTGCTGAGCAATCTTTATTGATATAGTCATTTGGAATTAGGGCTAACATATAACTGTGTCTTCTAGGTGACTAGATGAGTGCTAGATAAAGAGTGTTAAAGAATTAGGGTCTTGATTTTCAGAGCAGCCTATTGAATTAATAACTTTGTTTATTGTGCTTGCAAACTCTGCCTTTCTTTTTTCAACAAGAGTAAATATTTCTAGACATGTACACATACGTCACATTGTGTGGTGATAGAATTCAGATGAATACGTCCCTGGACTATATTAAAATATTGATAATAATTTTTTATGATCATTTTCTTCCAGCATACAGCATGTAATGTGTGCAATTGCAAACTGTGCTGCGTTGGCCAGGAAGAACTGCAACTTCCTTTCACAGTTTCCATCCTCATTTGTAATGAGGCTTATGCTTTGCTTTAGGAATTATTGCAACTGAATGATTGAGAAGGAAAAGGTAATGGCATCATCACTATGTCTGGCATTGACTGGAGAAAAAAATGCTGTACCATGCCATGCTTATCTTTATTACATCTAGCAGAGTCCCAGGGAAGTAATACTGGCTCGTGACGAGAGGTGGGGTGGGTACACAAAGCTAATGGGTGGACCACAATCCCTGTTGGCCTCTTAGTAAGTCTATACCTAAAAGGAGAAATCTGGGGGTGTCGTTGTGTTGAGATGCTAATCTCAGACAAACTGGCCCCATTAAGGACAAACTATTATAATTTTTGACCTTCTGCAAGTAGCACATTATAACCACACATGTGTACCGTTGCAGCAGAGATTGCCGTGACCTAGTGTGCCATGCCACTCTCCCTAAATGCTGCTGTTAGAATTAGCTGTCAGCAAAAGAATTAGCTTCAGCAACCTGAGAAACACTATTTTTTAAAAAGGGCATAATCTTTCTTTTCATCCTTCATTTTGATCCCCATTTTACTTACCCTGAAAGTTTTATACTGACATCAGCAAATATCTGTCTGATTTTTATCTTATATATGCCATGAGTATCGATCATTTCAGTTCTGAAAAATTAATTCCAAACTTGTTGCTATCATTCTTTTGGCTTCAAAGAGAAAAGCATTTTTATGTCTGCTTGATGCAGGTAAGCGCCTCTCTCTAATTTTTTAAAAGACCGAATCTTGAAATACAGAAAACAACAGCAGTCAGCCAGCTACTTCAGAGCCTGAGCATGAAACTGAATGTGATCTGAAGTACTCTGCTTCTCAAGATTGCAACTTTCCTAAATATGTTTTTCCCCTCTTGTATTTAAGGTTGCTTAAAAAGAGTAACCGTACGCAGATTCCATATGTACCATTTAGACAAGAGAAGGGGTTCGGTGATGGTGGTGGTTTGGCGTTGTTTTTTGTTTTTTTTTTTTTTTCTGTCTGTTTTTTAAAGTACTGACCTCCAAATCTTGCTTGGAGCTCTGCATTTATCCAAGTCTGGCCTTGAATATTATTATATGATTATCACAGGTAGGAAGTTTGAAACTTGATTTGAAGAAAGCCATGGAAAGAAGGGGAGAACTCTGTGAATGAAAGCAGAAAAGAGTGCTTCTGAGTGATGGTATGTTCACTCCGTGCTTTCAGGTAGACAAGAAAGACTGAAATATTTCAGCCGTGTTGCACCTTCATAAAATTGCTTCAGGCAGCACCACTCAAGCTCAAGTTCTGGTAACCCAACAAGGAGACTGATCTAACTAGTTGCTTTGACTCTTGTATTTTTGTCTGCCTGGATCTATGTTGTGCACCAAACATTTGCTGCAAATGCTGCAAGTTCTCTGGTTTGAATCTAGAAAAGGCCAGAGAGCAAATTGCCAAGAGAGGTGCTCATATATCGTGGATGAAGTCAATATAAAAGTCTCAGATAGATAAAGGAACTAAATCCCATTATGCAGATTTTATGTATGAAACATAAAACAACAGCTGAGTTGTTACAATTGGCATTATTCCTTAAGTACCCCAATAAACAGGAGCAAACTCAGTGGCAGAGATTGTACACAATTTGTGAAATTTCTCAGACTAAACAGACTGCTGTGGTGGTGTAAGTTGTTTCTTACTGCAGCTGCATGCATCTGTAGAACTAGTGAATTAGTTGAGATTTTGTACAGCACGTGTTTGTTTTTTTGATTTTTGGGGTTTTTTTAAGTATACTTTAAACCTTGACTAACTTAACCCTGCTGGCTTTTAAAAGGAGTGTCTGTCCACACAGACAGCCCAAGAAAAGAATTAATTCCTGCCAATGTAATGTTTGACATGAAGACAAGACCACATTCTTCTGAAGGTGATAAAATCCCAGGACTATGTGCCTGGTGCATGGCCGGACATTTTCTCCAAGCAAGAATTGCTGATTTACCTGCTAGAGAAAGTTACAGCAAAATTTTGTTGGGTGGGGATGAAGGCAAGTATTAACTGCTTTTATGGTAACATGCAGCCTAAGAGGAGTATAACCAGTGGAAAATTAGTAGCTATAAGATGGATATATGACCTTGTGTCCTAAGGACAAATTCTTGCCCATTATCACTTGGTCACATGAACTCTCTGGAGACAGGTATTTGGAGCTCTGAGGTAGCTAAAAGCCTCATTCTTGTACTTGACAATTTGCAAAGCACCTTCTTGGACTCCATGTCTTAAGCCCACCTTGCAGGATGCAAAGAGACAAAAGCACTCTCTTCATTACATTTTTATGGGATGGGGAAAAAGCCCTTCATTCCCCTTGTCTGGGGAAACAGGGCAAGATTTGCCCCATAGAATGCTAACTTTATGGAACCTTTTTTCTCTGACTGCTTTTTTTAATTGAATGCTAGGAATGATTTCTCTAAGAATGCAGAGTGCAACCAGTCTGGAATACCAAAAATGGCACCTTGTTAATTAACTAAGCAATCGTCAACTTGATTGAATCTCTTTGAAGTTTTCCAGCGACTACATGCACACTGTATGCAAAGAGATTAGTAATGGGGGAATGCCAGTGTTGGCAATAAGGTCAGCTTCTTGATCAATAATAGCTCAGCCTGAGCAGACATTTAATCTAAAAGAAAGAGGTCATCTCCAATCAGGTCTTTTAAAGAGATCGACCAACAAAATCTAATCACTGATTACTGAGTATTTAGTCAAGCAGTGACCTTGCTTACCGTTGTTTAATCATACATTATTAGCTAATTCCTCCATTCAGCTCCAGCTTGTGAATTAGATTTTGTCCTAATTAATATTATAACTGTTAAAGAAGAAAGACCATTACGATTTATATGACAGTGACTTCATAGGAATCTCAGTATAGCCCAGGGCCAGCAAAATCAAATCCAAAACCTGCTGAATCTTTCTGTCTTCATATCATTCCTAACAAATGTTTCTTCAGCCTGTTCTTAAGAACCTCCAATGACAGACAGGTGACAGCTTCACAACATAGCAGAATGTTGTAACATATCTTTATCTCGTGTGCCGGGGGAATAGTAAGGAAGGAATACGTCCTTTCATAGGTAAGTTGAACATAGGTAAGAACAGCATCCTGCTACCAAATCTGTCATCAGTGTTAATAATGAACAGATTGCAGTCCCACTAGAAGTCCAGTAAAATACTGGAAATCATATGCTCACATAGAGTTTTTATTGTTGATATCTCATGTAATTTTTAAGAACCCAGTGTAAGGGGACCTGTTCACACTGGGTAGCAGTAAAACAGCCAGCAGGCTGAATAACAATGAGTGGGAAACAGTCTTCAGCTCTAATGTCACCTTACTGTCATAAGGTGAGTTACCTCCCACAATCCTGACTGAGCAGGGGTGATTAGGGATAGCAAATCACTTTAAGGTTCCCAAACATTGTCTCCAGAAGAAACCACTGTATCTATATGCCTTGAGTTAATGAAGTTGCAAGTCATCCAGGCTGCATCTGTATTAGAAAAAACCAAACCAAACCAAACAGCCCACATGCAGACTTGGGATAACTATACCCTACTGCCTCAGAGAGGGAGAGTGCATTTTAAGATCAACACTGCATCCAAGATTGTGAAAATAGGATTTTGCTCTAAATGTTGAATCCTCACCTCTAGCATCTAGGGTATGTGTTAGGTGTTCTGGATAAGAGGTGCTAACCTGCAATAAAACTACCTGTTCTTTTTTAAATTTAGGCTAGAATTCTGCTTTGTAGTTCACTTGCTTGTGTCCCGTGGTTTCCAAATGCATAAGAGCATGATACGGAAACACAGAAATTACAGCTTTGGTTCATCTTCAAGCCTGTGAACAGGTGGAAACCTGGGCAGCTCTACTTCTCCCTGAAAGCAGTAAATCTGTACAAATCAGCCCACGCAGGAATCCCTCCTATGGGGTCTCACCTGTGCATGGACAAGTGGCCTGTTCTCCATCAAGCACCAAAACGGTATAGAGATGCTTTTACTCCCACTGCACACCAGCACCGAATCTGGTCCTGGTACAAGATCCTCTTGTTTCAGAAGGAGTTACCTCAGCAGGCCCAAACCAGTGGCCCCCATAGCTAAGCGTGGCCAACTAAGAGCAGACACCAAACGTCATGGCATCTCAGCAGGGCGAATCCCAGCAACCCCTGACTGTGCTTGTCCTTTGAGATCCTGTTGGTGAGCCGTACCTGACAAGCATGTAATGGCTGTGTGCCAAGCAAAGCCTGCTCAGAGGCTCTTGTGCCAGGACCAGACTCGGTGCTGGTGTGCAGCGGGGAGGCTCTGTATGTTTTTCATGTTCTCAGAGGGGAATTTTCTTTCCTGCCAGTCTCACCTGCACTTGCTTATTTCTTACACGCTATACTAACACTTGCATATGGGACTCTGAGCCCTAATACATGTTTTCGCCTGAGCACATCAGCTGTTCCCACCAGATGTGCTACCTAACTCTGCAACCTTTTCCTCTGTGTCCTCTGACCATCACAGTTACAATAGTGCCTTACTGACATCACCTTCCTCTTTGGGGCAGTGCTCACCCATTTCATGTCATAGAATTCAGCCACTCTGTGAAATGCTACACCAGGCACTAAATTATAATTTTCTTCTTTATTTTAATAGGAAAACTGAAAAGGGGGGTGGGGGAGGGGTGGGCGGGGGGGTGGAGAGAGAGAGATTAACTAGATCTTGTTCAGTTTGAATTGTAATTGGTAACTAATTTTTTTGTTTGTTTTAAAGTCTTAGTATCAGGCTGCTTTTGTATTGCAGTAATTTCTTATGAGGGAGAAATGTTAATACTTCGTATCTATTGATCTCAGGCTTTTGGGTTTGGAATTGATATTCTCACACAAAGTTAGAACTGGACACTGATGAGAAGTCTCCCAGCTCAGAGTCATACAGTCTGTGTTGGAGCTAAAGAAAGAGATTTCAGGTTCTGCTTGGTGATCTTGAGAGACATCACTTCGCTGTTTGGTACCTCAGCTGTCAACCAAGACAGCTAAATATACATCAAGATCACAAGAAAAACTAAGTGATGCCCAGAAACTGATCCTCAATGGGTGCAAGAGCTTATTTTCCATACTATTCCTTTCCTTCAAATGGCTGTTGTAGTAGGCAGTCACCCTGGGGCTTAATTTTACTTGCAAAGAAAAAGTAGCTTTCTCTGAAGGACTCATTGGAACTTAGCCTTCCAAATCTGCAAATATTAGACCTAAAATCTACTGAAATCTGGGAAGACATTGATCTTGCAGAAGCCAATGTTATAATACCAAACAAGTTGATATGCTGTTTACTGCGTCCTCCAGTCAGGGGCTAAAATTAGTCAAATGTTTGTTTTAATAAATCTTTTAAACATTTTAACATGGTTATTGAACTCACGTTTATGATGTTTTGATAAACGAA
This sequence comes from Phalacrocorax aristotelis, assembly GCF_949628215.1. NCBI lineage: Eukaryota > Metazoa > Chordata > Aves > Suliformes > Phalacrocoracidae > Phalacrocorax > Phalacrocorax aristotelis. The sequence continues at coordinate 41,207,066 of NC_134277.1, forward strand.
CATTTTAAGAATACTTTCAATATTGATTACATGTCTGATAACCAGTTTAGGGAAGGATTTTAGTTTTCAGGTGGGGTAACTGCTACAAGTAGAGATGATAAGTCAGAACTTATCCCCTAAGGTTTTCAATCATTTGGCTAAAATGAAAATCGTGAGGAAAGGTAGGAGTTGAACCACAGCAAGCTATGTGAAGCTAAATTTGTTTTATTGTCAGGTAAATACTATAATACTTATGTAGTTTCTGATGCCACAAAAAGATTTCTATGGGGGATTTTTTCTTTTCTGTCATTCCATACTGTATGTATGTGGTTTGTTTTTGGTTTGGTTTGGTTTTGGTTTTTTCTTTGTTAGGTTAATGCTTTCATTCCCTTATCCTGAGTGGAACTCAATCCTCAGTTCTCAGTATAGTTAAGGGATGTTGTGGGTGCTGAGAGGATGGGTGCTTTTGAGATGCTGGATCTATTGGCTTCTGAGTGCCATTACTCTCCTGATTCAACACAGCTTGATGTCAACAATGGGAAAAGGAAAAATAGCCCTTCTCCTTAGCTGGTGCTGGATGAGTGTCTGATTTCCTTTTATAGTTATTGTATATCACAACAAAGCAACATTTCAGACATGGATACATAAGTAGAGTGGATATGAGTAGGAATTTTGTGTGTGTGTTTGCATGTCCTTATGTGTACATTGATTAGGAATTTTTCCCAGAAATAAATTATTTTACATTAAATTAAAATACTGGCAGGCAAAAAAACAGCAAAGGCTTTAACCATCTAAGGTGTTGTGCTGCCATGATAGAGTAGCCTGTCCACATATGCAATTTCTCTCTGAAACACCCTGAGCTAAGCAGAGCACATCAGCAGGGGAAGCTGGAAAAGGCAGCAGAACTTGTTCCTCTGCAGAAACCTGAGATTTTATGTCCCAGATGGTAGTTTTGTGGACCATTATAATGCCTCAGACTGACTCAGTAGGTGAAATGAAAGAATGAAAATAGCCTTATTGCCAAATGAAAAAAAAAAAGAGGGGAAAAAAAGAAAGCCTGATTTGGGAGCTCAAGATTTGGCCCTCACTAGGGCTGAGTAAGTCGCAGACCAACTGCTGCGATTTATGTGATGGTACGGTGTGATTCTTTCCCCTGGACCATTAGAGAGTCTCTGTGGGTGTTGATGTGCCAGTTACTGTTCTCAGCTGGAAGGAGAGTCAGCAATAAACAACCAGATGGGGGGAAAAGGGGAGAAGGAAACTTTAATCAGAGCTGAATTTTTAGATTAAAACTGCACAGATTTTAGGTCAACTAAAAAAGCGCTTACTTTGTTAACCCCAGAGACTTCAGTTGTCTTTATAACAGCAGGATGCGGGAGATATGTCACCTGGCTTTAAGTCCATGCCTGCAGTCTGCAGAGGTCTTGAGCGAGCTCAGGCGGTGCCAGGTACTGTTGCACATTGCTCATTTCCAGGCCAAGCACAAGCACATTTGCAGCAGAGGCATGGGGATGTGTGTGCTGCATCGTTTTGTGGGGTGGTGGAGCTGGTGCTCAGAATGTGTGGGTAGGACAGTACCCCAGTCCTTGGCCTTTTCAGTGATGGAATTTTTATTTTTTTTAAATAGTCAGGTGAATTTCACCATGACAGGACTGTAATTTGCATTTGGCACTAACTCACATCATCTGCTACTGTTTTACTGCCTGAACCCTTTTTTGTTCAGTCACAATGTTTCACAGAGGTGTATTTGCTTTTAAAGAAAAAGTGATGAGAGGCAAAGGTACAAATCTCTGCTCTTCCCAGTTTAGAGGCATTAATAGCAGAGTTGGCTGGAAACACGTGCTTCTAGGTTTTGGAAAAAAACCCAAAGCTAATAAACACAAGTTTTTGCAACATAATTTTAGTCTAATGCAGAATAAAACCATAACTTTTTGAAGCATCTGCAAGACAGGGTGTACTTGTCCTTGAGAAACATTCTTCCCATTCACAGCATAATAGAATCACAGAATTGTTGAGGTTGGCAGGGACCTCTGGAGATCATCTGGTTCAACTCCCTGCTCAAGCAGGGCCACCTACAGCCAGTTGCCCAGGACCATGTCCAGATAGCTTTTGAATACCTTCAAGGTTGGAGAGTCTACAACCTCCTTGGGCAACCTGTGGCAGTGCAAAAAAGTGTTTTTGGATGTTCAGATGGAGCCTTCTGTGTTTTGCTTTGTGCCTACTGCCTCGTGTCCTGTCACTGGGCACCACTGAAAAGAGCCTGGCTCCATCTTCTTTACACCCATTAGATATAAAGAGTGTCCTCTTCGCATCCCTCCTTCAAGTATTCAAACACTTTGATGAGATCCCCATGAGCCTTCTCTTCTCCAGGCTGAACAGCCTCAGCTCTCTCAGCTTTTCCTCAGAGTAGAGATGCTCCTGTCCCTTCATCATCTTAGTGGCCCTTTGCTGGACTCTCTCCAGTATGTCCATGCCTCTCTTGTACTGGGGGGCCCAGAACTGACCACATTACTCCAGGTATGGCCTCACCAGTGCTGAGCAGAGGGGAAGGATCACCTCCCTTGACCTGCTGGCAATGCTTTGCCTAATGTATCCCAGGATACCATTCACCTTCCTTGTGGCAAGGGCACATTTCAAGATAAGTTGTGCTTTTTAGTTACTCTTCTTTTGGTTTTGAAGTTCACAGTCATGTAGTAGTAGTCTGTGCTCCAGAGGTCTGGAGTGTGCAGACCTTGCTGAGAGTAGGCCTTGTAGCTTTGAATGCTTTCAATTGCTTCAATCTACTCTCCCATCCCCCGGTTTGCCCTGTCCTATTGTGTCTTTTGCAAAGCCTATCTGTATATTGCGTACCACTGACAAAAGGGCTGTGGCGCAGTGTAGCAGATTTTTACATTCAGACAATCAGGATGAGTTTAGGGAAGATCAATGCAGAGGCAGCAAACTGTGAAATCACTATTACAAAGGACTCATTCTGTAAAAGAATACAGCAAATCATGTTAAAACATCTCCTCTTGAGAGGGCTCAGCCACCTTAGTTTTGCAAGTGGGGTAGTGTTTCAAATCAAATTGTAACATTTTACACGAGACTCTAAGGCTGTAAATTTTAAGGCGGTATGCAGTAGTGAATGATAAATTCTGCTGAACCCTGTTTCCTAAACTCTCCTGGTTACTTTACAAAATATTTTAGATTTTAATGTTTCTCATCACAAAGATAATGTGCTTTTGAAAAATCACTGTTATATAAGCAAATCACATAATAGCCAGTCATACATGTCTTTGTGATACCTATGCCATCCAATTAAGCATATAAACCTCTTTATGAATACATCCCCATCAGAGATGCATCTCTCTCAAATAGGCATCATTGCAATAAATCGTGGTTAGAACACTAGACCACAAAAAAATGTTTTTCGTGCTCTTCCAAGTGTGGAGTTTCAGTTTTACATGGTTTCTTCTATAGCATCATTCACAGTGATGTCAGGTTGTCCAGTTTTCCCCTCCCAGAGGCCCAGAACTGAAACTACTTGCATCTGGATCAGTGACAGGTGTGAGATTTACTGTGTTGTGAACCATCACAGCTAGACGCTGCAGCTTGCTGTCATTCAAAAGTCATGACTCACTACTTCTCAACAAGATAAGGCCTTGTTTTCAAAGTCCCTATATTCAGGAAATGTGAATCTTAGCATACCTGAATTATTGCATGTGGAATATAGGAAGCTCTAACACTTATTAGTTGTTGTTTCCCTCCATCTGAGGCTTTTATGATTGTCTTCTACTATAGTAATAGCGCTTGACTTTACACATTGAGAATTTAAGGAGAAAAAAGACAGTCTTTCTGTAAGACACACAGCAATTCTGAATCATATCTTGTACTTAGGTTGTGTTTTTCCCTCTACCACAGAGAATATTTACATATAAATTTTCCACCTTTAGATAATTTTCTTTCCTCATAATATGTCACATCTTTAACTGGTTTCTTGTGATTTTGGTATGCTTCACATGTTGTTGTTAGATAAATAAAGCTTTAATATTTAGAGTTTGAGGTAACTCAAAGGTCACAAGACTTTGTAGGAAATGGAAAAACTGCATGAATGCTCTCAATAATTTTTGGGGAAAACCTCATTAATTGTCAAGTTGCTTTAATTAAGAGGGAGGCCGAGATGGGGGTGAGTGGGACTGGGGACACCTAGTAGCTGTTATGACTCCAATCATTAAATTATTTACACAAAGTAGAGCTTTGTTAGAAGGGAGGGGCTAAAGCTCACACCTCTTTCTTGCTTCCCCTTTCCCATCCTGTGCTGTAACCAGGTGGCTAACCCACGTTTGCATCAGCAGGAGCTTTTGCTCAAGTCTTTTCAGCCAGGAGAAAAAACTGAGCCAAATTCTTCTTCACTGTGGGTGAAAAGGAAAGGCATTTTCTTGCTCTTGCTTTGTAAACATTGCTGTGTGCTTCCTTTGCCTTTTACACAATTCATCAAAATCAGCACATTTAGTTTTGGACCTATTGGACTGTTCCATTGAATATACCGATTTTTTTCTTGCATTTTAATTTCAGCAAGGAAAACTAAAATGCAAACAAATCTGATTTGATGAAGGCTAAAGCGTGTTGCTTGATTGTCTCTCTTTTGCAGTTGGATAGCCTTCTGGAAAACCAATTATTTGCACAGCCCTCACAGTGGCAAACAAATCCTCTCTCCTGAACACACCTTGCTGAAGAGACCTGCGCTGCTCTGAACTGAAAGCTCTCTTGTTGTCTGAGTGACACTATCACTCAGTTTTCTGACCTAAGTCAAGCAGAGTCTTGCTTGAATAACTGATCTTCTTGGTACTCTGTTTGTCTTACGCAGTGCAAACAGGTGCATGGCATGAGAGAGAATTAAAATGATGTTTATATATCAGTGTAAGCCCTTTAGACAACATATGTTCAGGACCTGATCCTGAACTATCAGTGATTTTACGGAGGGAGTCTTACCCAGACAAGAAATGCAGATGTTGAGTTTTAAATGGAGCTGCTCAATCGATTCCCCAGTGCCGTTGCTGGTTCTCATGAACCTTAAAATTTTGCTGCATATTACTTAGTTCTGCTCTTTAACAGACCTTGTAACACTATGCAGACAGTTTTCAACCCTCAAATCTCATCTCCTATCTTTTAAAAATCATTGTTCTATCTTTATAGCGACGGAAATCTAGCAGGGAATAGGGAGGTTGTATCACTTTGCACAGTAATGGGGGGAAAAGAAAGGGAATTGTCTATAATTTGTTTTTCCATCCAGACAAGTCAAGCTAAGTTATGATGAGAGCGGTGCAGCAGTTATGATCACCTACCGTTTTATAGCTGATGTGATTGTTTTTATGACGCCTATAACATTTTTAACAGTGCTGTTGTGCTGATCATTGTTCCTGTCTCAGCAGAACAATATTACTACAGTCAAGTCAATTCAGCTTGCAAGCAGGGCTTGCTGCTGGCGGTGCGAGAAGAAATCACACAGAGGACTCTCTTTCCTTCCTCAGATGCAGGCAGGGGACAGGAGAGCGGGCCACTGGTCAGTTGGTCAGACCCTTCAATGAATTATTCAAAGATGTTTTGCTTTTGGCGAAGTGACGAACGATTCTGGCACATTTCAGATAGATAGCAGCCTGCTATTTAGTGTGACTCTTCAGCTGTTATTGTTCATGCAGTGGTTGGGTGAAGGGCAGAAGCATGGCTAAAAATAAAGACTGGAAGAAAGGGTCTTTTTTTTCATGAATCATTCTGTGTTTTTGAAGGTGCTGCTTTGCAGAGGGTCACACAAGAGTCAACATAGTGCTAGCTACAGCAGCCCCACAGCAGAAGGAAAAGGCAGGTGGTGGTAGGGTGAAGAGAGGAGACAGAGAATACATCTCCCATTCTTGTAGCTCCTTAGCGTTTGTTTTTTCTGCCTGCGTACTAGTGGCCCTCATTTAACTCCTTACCTAATCGCTCCTATTTCTTGTCTGAATTGCAGCAGAACATGACTTGTAAGCAAATGAGTAGCATCTTCCTAGCAAGTGGTGTGGTCAAGTGCTGTGCTTGCTCCTCTGCTGGTGTTAGTGGCCTTGCTGAAAAATCTTTCTTACCACCTACAGCTCCCTAGGCAGCTCAGCAAAGCTTCTTATCACTGTGATAAGAAGAAAGATAAACTCAGCCTGCTTCTGCGGTCCTTGGATATTCCTCATGTCATGTGATTGCCTCCCTGCTTAGTCCCCAGTTCTATGTAGCAGAGATCTGACTGATGTTTGGTGATGGAAAATAGCTACCTCACCTCCTTACAACTTGTCTAGGCCATTGTCCCAGTGCCTAGAGCACTGAAAGGGTGCCAAACACAAATTTTTTTCATTCTCTGTCACCATTGTCCATGATTTATAGCTTCTTAGAAGAGGCTAATACTCATAAAAGCAAGAGGATCAGACCTCAAGTGTAGTCTCCCATTTACCTTGATGTTACTTTGGAGCTTTTGCTTCAAAGTCAGTGAATTTACACTAGTTAAAAAAAATTCTAATTTCTGTCATTCCTTTTTCTGCAGTGTGTCCTCCACCATTTTTGCTTTCCACCATCTGCCTGCTGCTGGTCTGATGTCAGGACTTCTTTTAGAGTCCACTGCATAGTTTGACAGTTTTCCTGGTGTTTTGGCCCCAGGAGGCATTTTTAAATCCATCTTTCAGTTTTTAGCTGTGTTAGTTAGTCTAATAAAGGATATTAATTCTGAAAGAATGTGAAAAAACAAGACAAGCCGCATGAACCCTGTTGTGGATGAAATTGTTTGTTCTGGAGACAGGTCAAGAGGAAACTCTACCATGCTTTTGTCTTGCCCTTCAGCTTCTGGAAATTGTTCCCAGGAAAAGGTGCCACTTTCTGGAATACATCTAGGTTTAGTGTCAAAGAGACTGCTGCTCTTTTTTATATAACAGTTGTTTGGAAGTGGATATTTAGGTAAGAACACTGACCTACAAATGAAAGCACTAGATTTTGCACAGCTAGAGGAAACTGTTTAGCAAAATCACCAGAGTCCACAACTGGTTTTATGTACACAAGTGTAATTACTGTGGAAGTTACTGGGAGTTGCAAATAGTTGCTGTAGACAAAAGTGCCTGAGGAATTAATATTTCTTAGTCTAGGCTAATAGAATGGGCAGGAGAAGCCCAGGAGACTGACCCGAAGTTTGGCAGTTGTTGATGTGAAATGGGATTGCCACTAGCAGGACATGCAGAGGGTTGAAAGACTCCTGAGGACAAATTCTTGTAATCTTGTTTCCTAAGTGAGCATTAAGCTGTTGACATGGACACCAAATTGTCTGATCTTGTAGTGGAAATTAAGGTGTGGAAATGTGTGCACTTACTTGCTTTTTAAACATAAATGTGTATAGAAGTGTCTGTGACCATCTCTGTACACATGGTTTAAAAGAGTTTTTAACCCAGTGGTGAACAACTGGCAACATAAGATACCAGGCTGAACTCTTCTGCTTACAGCAGGTGAGATTTAAAGAGCTAATGGACACTGTGGAAAGAATGAGGAGGAAACTTCTGGTTTTGGCTAGTACTTTCCTCCTTTTACCAAAATAAGTTGTGACATCCAGGCCTGAGTTTGAACTAACAACTGCTGCATGACTGCACTAGCAGTTTCCAAGTAATTTATTTTAAAGTGCTCTAGGATATTTGGATTATGAAAGGTGTCATAGAAAAACAAATTTTGTTCCATTCTGTTTGATACTTTGTTTTTGAGCTTACCATATTATAATGGTACATAGAGATATTGAAGTTTACTGAAGGTCTTCTGCATATGCACGTGTTTACACAAAAACCACTGTGGTATAGTTAGGGAAGACTGAAAATAAATTAAATACAAATCTCAAAGCAACAGATCCTTGCTACTCCTTTATAAGACTCAAAATTTCCTAGTTATGATCCCTTTAGCTCTCATTAAAACATAATGATCCATTTAAACTTGAAGACTGTATGTGCATTTATGTAATGTGTTCCCCTATAAGGTAACTGCCAAATGATTTAATAAACAGAGGCCATATTGGAGGGTAAAACTGCTGCATTTCTTGACTTGAGTGCTTTGCTTTCTTTTTGCATTCACATAGTTGTATTCTGGAATATACTTTGAATGTACTTACATAAAATACATGTAGGCATGTGTTGCACATGTATGAACCTAACTGTTGGACACACAAGAAGTACGCCTTGGACAAAATATATTAATGGTAGTAGAGATCTCACCCTCACACTTCCGTTTTGCCAGGTCACAGAGAGCCTGAAGCTACAGATTTATATTCAAGTGCATGGTTGTACAAAACTGTTCAGCACTCTCACTTCTGGTTGGTTTTGCTGGCAACCTGTATCGGCAATATCTGGCCCTTGATTGGCTTTGGTGTGGGTTTTCCCGAGCTTTCAATATATGGCCTTGGAAAGACCATTGTTCTCGTTATTAAAATAACCTGGTTGAAACAAAGACTCATGTCTGCCACAGATTCAGAACGAAGAGAGAGAGAAGAAAAAGTTGTATCCCACCTGTGAGCCACATGAGAAAGTGTTTTAGTACAGAGGGTCTGGCAGGTCCGAGTTTGCAGAGCCCTGTGGAAGTCGGAGGTGAGCAGGGGTTCTGGCTGCTAGCCCAATGGAGCTGTGGGCACCTCTGTGACCACAGGCAGCTAGTTGAATCTCCCTGCCACTTGCCTGGTCCAACAGGAGAAATGGATGAAAGACAAGACCTGGTTAGATACCAGATGCTGTCTCTGAATTGATTTTTCTTAGGTGAGGTAAAAGCAAACAGCGTGGCTTTTACCAAGGGCCTGGTGCACTCCTATCAGAACATTTGCAAGTGAAATGTGAGGCCAACAGCTGTATGTCTTAATTGTTTAGCGTGCTGCCATTGAAAATAGCTTCCTGATTTTAGAAATATGGTGCTAGGTAGCTTTTTACATAGTGCTGTGTTTCTCCTTTACATGAGGGTTGCCCATAATCTGTTCAATATGGGGGAAGGGGCAGAATTTATTCCTGAGACTCATAAAACAAATTTTGTGTCTTTTCCCATCTTTGTTTCTTAGGTGGGTGACATGGCATGTCATCTGTAGAGGAAGAGGTATAGGTGATGTAAATACTGCTTTGTCTAAGCTTCTGTTTCTGATGACTGCATGGCACAAAGGGAGAGCAGGGGTGGGAAGATTCAGTGACACAGGTGGTAGAGCACAACTGCCCTCCCAAATGGGGGGGAAAGCTCCTGAGGGGGAGAAACACTTTTTATGTGGCAACGTTATACCCTTCTAGCAATTCCACTGTTGAGGAGTCACATCTGCGCACCACCTGAGCACCTCAAATATACGCTGCTAGAAATATGAACTGGTTGTGGGTCTGTATCCAGAAGCACATTCAGCGTGCTCTCGTGCATCTGGTAGGGGTGGCCTAATTGTTTTCAGCATGTCTAGGAATGTGTATTGTTTTCAGGAGGTTTTTATGATACATGGAAATCCACGTTAAAGAGAATTAACAGGTGGACGGGAATTGCTCTTTTGCTCATTGGTGAGAAGTCAGAAATGGAAAATATGACATGAAACACGCTCCAAGGGATGGGAAAGAAGGGTTGCCATTGTGCAGAAGGGGATTCAGCAGGCACGTGGGAGGTCTTGATTTCACTGGTGGTGTGAATTTTATTTGGACCTCTTGTGGGCTTACCTCCCTCGTCCTGATGGGGATTCCTGATGCAGCTCTTTCACAACACAATTGAAACAGTGAGGTATTTTTCCCTTTTCTTTTCTCTCCCAATTTATCATGGATCTGGCTTATAGAGGGATATTTTTGGGATAACAGTCACTTTGGAGAAATGCGAGTTCCAAACAGAAGTTGACAATGTCTTCCATCCTTTTTATCTTTCTTTACTCACCTCCCATGACTTTGCTTTGGTCTCTCAGCTGGCTGTCTCTCCACATTGTCTATTGGTTTATAGGAAGAGCAAGCATCAATACCTGAAGTGTGAAATCTAGTCATTATAAGCATACTGTCTTTGATTACGTTGTGTATATGATATATAATGGATCACATGCTGTTTTATTTAAGCAATAGCGACAAGATATGATGAAGGAATCTTCCATTTTAAAACAATATAAAATTTTACTGAAACACAGCTGCTTTAACTTTCTACATTGCAGCAGCTTTTGTTAGGTTGTTTCCTGATGCTTCAGATACCACAGTCAAAACTCCCACCATGCTGCAAGCTAGCATGACAATTTCTTCTACGGCAACTATTAAATTCAGGGCAGCAGATCTACCATCTGCAGCCCATCTGCTGGCCCTAACATCTAAGATGCAGACTTCAACCATGAGCAGCTAAACCCCACAAATTGTCAGTAATGAAGAGTCCATCATAATCACTTAATGCGTCCAACACCTGTGTGACCAAAACGGTGAAGGAAAGACTTTTGCAGGAGAGCGGATATAGGATTAGATGGAGCGTTACCTGGGGCCAGGATGGAAATATTTAAGTGTTGAATGTTTAGAATGGAAAGTGCATTCATTGTAACACTTTGTAATGAATGGATGACACATCAGTATAGCTATTTACATAATGCATACGGTAGCAAATGGTTAACATGCCTGCCCATCTATTCCTTGCAGCAAATAATCAGCTGGGGAAGTCATAGAGCAGCACACATTTCATTTGGCAGCAATTTCCTAAAAGAACCAAGGGTGATGCTTAAAACCCAGCAGGTTTTTTTACAGGCTTGCCCACAGCCATGCCACATATATATGCAGACTCATGCGGAGGTCCTACTTCGTTGAGTGTCCCCGGGGGTTTACAACCTGAACATGCAGGGATCGTGCAGCACAGCTGCTGTTCCACAATCTATCCCTGATAACCAGGATACCCTCAAAGCATTATGGGGTTCTTGTAAATAACCTCCTGTATCTGTTGCGCATGTTTTCCTTCACTTGAGCTAGCTGATAGGGCATGTGGCTACCCACTTTGTTGCTCTGCCAGAAAGGACTCCATTATCTGCATGATGCTGCAAAGAGAGGGAATGAGCTGAGACCACAGGGTACAATTTTTTAATTATAGATCCTGAGGATCAGTGTTAGGAGTCCCTGTACCTTCTATTTCTGGCACAGGAGTAGAATCCTGCATTACTAAAACTACAAGCGTGTCTAAGACCCTGTCACGTGCCACAGAGGGTGTAGTCATGTGTTTCCATGGAGTACTTCTAGCAAGCCCAGCACTTGTGGTAGTGTCCTGTAATGGGGCCAGGTAAAATGCCACTACAGATACATTGCTGAAAAGTTCAATGAAAAATGCCATGAGGATGGTACAGAAAGAAGAAAGTAATTAGCATAAAAAATTAAAATTACCAGGCAAAATGGTGAAGAAGAACTGTTTTTTGTGGAAGGAAGCTAAAATACACAAAGAAATTGGGAATGAGAATTTGGATGTTAGCAGATTGTAGCTTGTGCCCGGGGATGAGGGTTGTGAACTTGATGCAGAGGTGATGGGAAGTCGTAGAAGGGTGATGACTGGAAGAATGACCTACACTGAACTTCTGACTTAGGAAGCGAGACAGAAATGGAGCTCCTTAAAGAAATGGAAGGTGCTATGCCCCTGGGAAATGACCAAAATGTTCAGCAGTTGAAGCAGTAATATTACAGAGTTGATATCAAGAAAAGAAACAGTTTCCCTGCCCTTCCCCTGTTCGGGATTTTCCTTTTACTTGTTTGGGTTTTTGTGTATTTTTTGTATTTAAACTGAGAAAGATATATGCACGCACACACACATCTTGTATTTATTATATTAAAACATATGTATAATATAGTATATCTTATACACACACAAACATAAATTTTCCCACAGACTGTAAGATCCCTGCATCTGCTGAGGAAAAATGATATTCTTGTCACTATCAAAACTGGGACTGGTAGTGAAGTTGAGTAGGATGTTAGTGGCAGTGAGGAGATGCAGGAGCCATCCATGTCTCTAATTCTGAACAGATGTGATGGAAATATGATCCTTGTACCAGGATGGCAGGACCCATTGGTCCATACAGGAGTTCAGCAGGTCCCCAAGCACGTGTCCTTCAGAACCACTCTGTGGATTCAGCAACATGCTGCTGAAAAAGGTGTTCCAAATAAAAATAGAAATTTTTGGATGGATTTTTTTTTTCTAAATTTCCAAACAGATTTGCAAACTCACAGCTGAAAAGATCTAGGAATCTGTGAAAACTGGAAATGTAAAGAATGCTTTCATTTTTCTTCTCCGTAATGAAGAAAAGTGAATATCCTTTCCATCTTATTGCAAGGATATAGTTGAAAAGAAGTTGATTTCAGCTGACTGGCAGGCTTGAAAAGAGTCACTAGCTGGGCAACATTTCAGCAGCAGAAGTCTGTGGAGATGAAATGCCTGTGTCAAGATTTGTGAGGCTCCAAAGCCTATATTAATATTATTCTAATACATCTATTGTCAGTCTCTTTTCACTTGCAGACCTTTAAGCATTTTCTGAAGCAGGTGTCAGGCATTACACAGAGAATTAAGTTCTAGTGACAAAAATTTTCCTTTTCTGTGTTGTCTTTTCATTGACTCTGTAAACATGGACAGAGATCCTCAGCGTCTGCAGAGAATACACTGAGGGTGACTGAATCAGATGTGTGTAGTGTGTCCCAATAAATCCTTTTATCACCCTTTTCAAATTACCATAGATCAGCCTCCAGCCTCGTCTTATGCAATGGTAGTAAAATTTCTAAAATTTTGCATGAAAATGGTAAATTGAATGACCTTGAATTTCTGGGATTTGTACTGCACATTTTTTGGGTAGCTGAACATGATAAAAGGTGATAAAAGCCAAAGGTGATGAAAGTAGATTTTAAAAAGTTCTACTCTTAGTTGCTAGCTTCAGCTCAGGATATTTGTGTGTACTTACCCAAAAAATTGATTTACCTAAAGGCACTTGTGGATTAGTGAACATAGTTATTATTCTATATCCAGTAGTATTACTGCAGTTATGAGCTTGTCACTGCTTTTGTTGTCAGCCTCCCATCTAAAGGTTTTAAATGTGGATGAAAGATTTAGTTTGGACTGGAGATTGGTAGTCAAAGATGGACGGTGAGTTTTTAAGGGCCTGAGCAAGTTTTTGGGCCTCCCTGCCCACTGTGACCTTGATTTTTTTGTCTTCATGTTGTCAGTCTGTGCTAATTCTGAGTGGTCTTGTCACCTGTTGTCAGCAGAAAGCTGGCTACCAATTCAAGTTATGTAGTCTCTGGAAAATATGAAACGACGGTCTCTTTTGTTGTTGAGTGCATATGAATGATACCAACGTTAGATGTAGGAAGATTTATTTTTCTCTCTAACTGCTTTTGTTCTGTTTTGACAATTTTTACCTCCAGACAACCTCAAAATCAAAGAAAAATTGTCAAATTTGGCATAGGATTGACTGAAAGCAATATATCTTTCACTGGTACTTAAGCAAGTTCATTATTAGTTTGTCTGGGAAGGTGCTGAACCTTGACTGAATTTCAGGTTCATTAAATAAGGTTCACAGATATCTGCCTAGGGTATTCCACTGGTAATGACTTTTAGTCTTTACCAACCTGGGCTGAGTTAAATCCAATAATGCAGTGATTTAGAGAGGAAGTTTCATATGCCCCTTAAAAATCATGAGCATTCATTCTGCTTAAACTTGTTTTTAAGGTAAATTTAAAAAACAAAGCCTTTAGACATCATAAAAAATAAGTGCATAGTTTCAGTAAGCTGTGTATCACAATTTATTGTGCTGAAGTCTTTTTTGTGTTTTTTTTTTTTTTTAAGCGAGATTTTATTTTATCAAGTACTTTTGGTTCAGAGTGAAGAATTTCCTCTTTTAGCTTTTGACATACTTTTTGAAGCTAATTGAAGAGTAAGCCCTCCTTCCCTTTTTTTGATTTCAAATATTCTCTAAAGAAAATGCCATCCTGTAACATGACTACAGTATGAACTTACAGTACAGATTCATTAGGCCTCTGAAATAATGTGTCAGATTATAGGGATAAAGTACTGAGCCTTTGCAGCTGGAATGGATGGATTTACTTTTTTTGACTTTGGAAATGAGTAGAGGAAAGTAAGTACAGGGAAGTGTAAACAGCAAAATCTCTGGAAATATTTGGGCAGAAAAGAGGAGTGAAGCATACTAGCAGCCTTGGGCTCTTGGTTCTGTCTGGAGCTCTGTGAGACTTGGAATTTTCCCCTAGATGTTCCAGTCACCATGGGCGAGATAATTCACAGTATTTTTTCTACATTATTTATCAGATTTTGATCAAATCATCTTTTCCCTAAAGGTAAATGCTATTCATGGGAATTTACTATGTGGAAAACATTAACAAGTCACTTTGTATAGAATGGGTGGATGGTGAGAGTCATCTGGGTTACCTTCCTTTTCCTGAAGGCGTTGGTAGGATACTATAGAGTAATTTCTAATGTTTTTGTTTTCCCCTACTCCTCTCTTGCATTTTCTGACATGAAATCTGTAACATTTCCTGGGACTGAACAATGCTGAGGCCATCAAGATGAGCAGAAAAAACCAGCAGCTACTCCAGTACTCTCAGCACAGAGGAGAGGTCAAGTTAGCAAAACCTTGTCATTCAGAGCTCCAGCCTGAAGAGTAGGAAGGAAACATAGCTCTGTTATTCATAAAATCAGGTATCTCCACAGGACATGCCACTGCAATCTTGCCGTCCTCCTTTTCTGTCAGTGAAGCAGTTAACAATGCTAATATTTAATCCATCATCTGTCCTTATGCAAGTTCATGCCCCAGAGAAACAGACATAGACTCATCCTTGCTGTTCTAGCCTTTCTGCTGCAAGCATTATATTAGTCGCAATTGATTTGGAAGATTTCAGTGGCAGCCTATGAAATGCAAAGATTTCTTTATGTGAGAGAGGAGGCCTTGTCAACATAAGAATATAGCACTGACTTCACTAAATCAGCTCTCCAGGCCACAGCATAGCAGCAAATAGCACATCAGCCTTCCTTCCTGTCGTGTGGTAATCAGACTCTGTCTCCAGACAGGCTCAGAGATGTACAAAGGAAAGACGATAATAAGTGTTTCATCTAGGACAGAGACATACTGAATTTTCTACTTTCCCAAGCTTCATGTATCTGAGTATGTATATGATATGGTCTCTGAGTCAATTTGTTTACCTTCTAGCGCTGCTCCCATAACATCTGGTATTTTGAATACAGAGAGCCCTTCATGCCAATGGACTGTATAGTAGGATATAAATATTAACCAGACTAGTAACATGTATTTTCCTCTCCTGTTCTCACTAATGCAGTTGAATTAAAAAAGACAGCCTTAAATGACATATCTTACTGCTGGTCTACTTTGTATTCATAACTCTCTGCAATTGCACCTGCTCTGATGCAGTATTGTGTCGAGAAAGTAATATTAACGAATTGCTGCTTCTCTCTGCATATTAAGTAGAGTTAAAAGAGCAATGTTATGGTAATGAGATAAGGAATTCCCTATTCTGGGAACTAGCAATGTATTTATAAGGTGCAAGACAGAAATAACTCTCTAAAACTACAGTGCTTATCTCTTATAAGTTTTAAAAATCCACTCCAGAGTTCTGTTTATGCTACAGGATTTGGCAGACGTTAAACTCTGGAGCTTAAGTTAATTCAAATAAAACATGTCAGTTTTAGGTCACCGACAGCCCAGACACATGCCAAATGGTGGAGAATCTGCATTATTTTGAAGTCAATAATAAAAATCCCATCCTCTTCAGGAGTGTAGTGGCATCCCCTTCAGGTAATTTGTAAATAAGAAAATTCAAGGCTTTTTGGAGTCTGTCATCAAGCCCGTTTCTTTTTTATCTACTTTCATTAGCTATGCAAGGGCCTTTCCTCAGCTTTATCATGGCTTCAGCTGTAAACTACATTACAGGGATTCAGTTGCAATGAAGATGTCAGGCCTGAGGAGATGTTAGACTTTCTGTTTTGTTTCAAGTACAGAGATGTCTTCAGCTGCACTATGATTCCTAAGCCTGGCAGTCCTACTACTTGCTTCATATGCTATCTGTTGTACCTGGCATGGAGAGCAAATGAACAGAAACACAGCTGGAAAGCCACGGTGGTTCTTTCCTTGGTATCTTCTGCCTTTTGGCCTTACTTCCCAAAATGTAATAGATTTTCAGAAAGGAAAATATACCTATTTTCTCTGGTGGGCCCTTCATGTATTTAAAATTGCATTTCTGAGGAATGCCCTTCAGTCAAATTGCTTGTCTGAAAGTATCTTGTGTCACGAACTAATTTTTGGCACTTGCAGGATACTCAATAAAAGGACAGACCAGTCCATAACTTACAGCTTATTATGTCTATTTCGTACATTTTCTTCAATGAGATAACAGACAAGATGAAAAACTTTGGGGAAAGCAGCTGTTTCACAGCCTAGAAGAATCTAAAATAACTTTCCTATTTATTTGAACCAGAGTAGTATATCCAACGTTCCAAGACAGTGGCATTCTCTAGTGTTTAAAGAAACTTTTTCTCACCCTTTGGACGTCTGACATCCAAAAGTAAGACAAGTCATGGACAGCAGAATCTCAGCTTCTGGTTCACACAGTTTCAACCTTTGGTTTTCCCTCTTAGAATATCAGACTGAGCCTGTTTCATTCAGTCCATAAGAACAGAAAAACTTTGTTTCAGAGAAACAGTTTCTATTTTCTAATGCAGAATCAGTTTCTTGAACACTGATTTTTAACATTGATCCTAATTTTAGGCATATAATCTCTAAAAAGTAAATGAGTTTTCATTGTAGACTTTTAAATAAAGTAATAAATATATTGGTTAGACTCTTGATATGTCCTTCTGAATAATTAGCCCCTAAGCATTCTCTTTGTATTATCAACCTTGCTTTATTTTTAATACAGAATATAAATATTTCTACTTCACCTGAAATAGGAAATAGCTAAATTTTCTCTGATTCTATAAAATAAGTGCCAATAAATCTCATTAATTGTTTAATTCAAGCCCTTGAACTACCCAGATATTATTTCTTTACTTCATTGCATTATTATTTTGGTAGAATTAAAGCCAGCAGGGACACTTTAAAATTCTAAGATTTAAATAAAAGTCCAATGGTGTTTTTGAACAACAAATCACTTTTCTCTTTTTGTTGAGGACCAGTCGGAAACCTGGACTTTTTGAAAATAACAGTGTTTTATATTTGTCTAGAAATACTCACCCAGCCAGAATGATCTTGAAGGAACTTTTAAGGTAATAATATACATAAATCAGAGGATAGGATTCTAAAATTCATCACTCACTTTTGGGAAGTAATTAGAGAACTTTAATTATTTCCATAGCATTGCATATTATCAGATTTTGTATATTAATGGAAGAAATGCCTTTCCAGGAGCGATGTGAAAATGTTAATGAATCTGAGTAGCTGAGACCTTTCAGTATCACTGTGACGTTAACCTCATGCCCTAACAACAGTTCAGCTCTGGCCTGGTAATGAGACCACACCAAAGCCCTCAATCACAACACTCCCAAGCTCTTGGAAGTTCAGACCTCAGCTGAATGACTTTGTTGCAGACTCACCTTTAATAGCAAATCAAAGGAAGGACCTTGACTGTAGTGGCTTGGATCACACATCTAACCAATGACCCAAGCTAACCTCAGTTAGCTTGTGAAATCTTGCAAGATCACAGTCCAAGATAAAGGAATAAGAAAACAGGAGAGGCAAGTTAAAAAAGGTAACTTGTTCTTTTGGGGTCAGCCTCAGCACAAAAGTTTAACTCTGCTGGTCTGCTTATAGAATTGACAACCTTAAAAAGAAATGTTGATGGAGTGAAACCACTGTGTGAAGAGATCTTTTGTGTTACCCTGCACCTGGGCTGGAGTTAATACTAATTCCAGTCTGACAGAAGTTATTCTGAAGATTTCATATGGACTATACTGGCTGACTGCCACCCACTGCGGTTATTAAGCTGAACTTTGCAATTTGTTTCTTTATCTCAGATTGTGTGCGCTCGAGTTTTCCCTGAGTTATTGTTATCCATTTGTGTACATCAGTATATCGCGGTCCACTAATACACAATGCCACAATATCAGTTTATGTCTTGTTGAATACTTCATAATTCACCAGTGCTTGTATCTAGCTAGTGAATTTCAAAGACAGTACATCACATTGTGTCTTAGGAGACTGAATCGTTCCTTCGGGGTTATAAGTAAATACTGCTCTAATGTTGCACGGACACTGAAATATCGCTTGGGTTCAGGCCTCATTCGTCACCCTTTACATTATCTCAGTGCAGCCCTGTGCAAAAAAAAAGAAAAAAAGTGTATTTGCATTTGATGTTTTACTGCTTGTGAAGGGGATTCAGGCTTTAGAGGGAAAGGTCTTTGTGATGTGCAGAAAATCAGCAGGCTCAGGCAGGGGGCAGGCATCCTCGCCTCTGGGCAGAAAGGCTGCACGGTCTCCTTCTGCCTGGCACTGTTAGGATCCAGGTCTCTTGTGATCCAGTGTCTGCTGCTGAGAGCTGAGCAGGTAATAAGTCAGCAAGTGGTTTCTAACATTTTGAACAAACTCCCTTTTCATTGACTCTTTTAGTTTCTGAAGTTTATTTTCCTTTGGTTTATCTTTTCAAAGCGTTCTTGTTTGGTCAGTAGAAGGGAAGGGGGTTTGCTGACTCACATGGCTAAAGCTTCTCTCTCGCTCTCTCGCTCTCTCTCAACCATCATGTGATGCTACCCAGCCATTTTCAAAGGCAAAGAACTGCTCTTCAGAAAAAGCTGTATCTTCAAAAAACTGTAACCTCAAAGACAAGTGCTTGCTGACAGGGATAACTTAGTAGTACCATGATCAGGACAAGTGACTCCCACAAAGGAAATACAGAGAACAGAAATGGAGCTTTCTTCTTGCTGTCAGAACACCACCAACAGCACCAGCCTTTCTAGAGCATTGCTCTGTAAAAACAAGGAAGAAGAAATCAATTCTCTGTCTTCAAATTCTGAAGGATTTTTTTAAAATACTTGGGAGGAAGCTAGGACTGAGCAGCTCCAGGGTTTCCTTCGGTCCAGATGGCCTGACAGAGAGATATATGCTTGGATGGATGTGTACTAGTGAGCATTTCTGAAGGGCTTGTGAATTATGTGCTCTCATGACTGGAGACAAAGCTGATTTTTAACGTTTAATTTATCTACTTCAGGGTAACAGATAACCCATGCTAATTAAGCAATATCATGTCTCCCAATCTGCAGGCAGTTGTCTATAGCAGTTCTGCTGAGCTTGCTGTTTGTGGGGGGAGATAATACTTTATCCGTTAACTGCTACCTGGGAATGACATTGAAACTTCAGAAAACATGTAAAATGCATTATTTTTTTTGGATCTTGTTTCTTCCATGCCACTAAATGAAAATGCATTTTCTGACACTAAAGAGAATAGGATGGTATAGATATATCTGTGGCAGACATCCCGGAATTCAACAATAGAATGAAAGATTAAAGGTGCTCATTTGGTTCAGAGACCTCCCAGATCACTGGGGCCTAGTTTTGCCAGATGCTAAGTGCATTTCAGCTTTCAGTGAAGTCAAAAGTAGTCAGAAAAGCTCAGCCCCAATGTCTTTGATCTCTGGGAATTTTGGCCACTGGCCCATGCTTAAAGGATGATTATAGATTTTGCCATCCCATTCCATCACCTTTTTCCATCCCCTTTCCTATTCCTGAGCATTAATTTTGTAGCCTGGCTCAGTCAGAAGGCCACTCCTAACAGCAAAAGAAAATGGAGGTTTTGTTATCTCTGGGAAGTATCACCAGGAATTTTAGCTGAAGGGAGTGTGTTAACCCTCATAAACTTGGTTTTAGGGTGAACGAGCAGGCACTTGTCTTCTAACTGATTTGCAGTCATGCTGAGGTCACCCATCTTGAACGACTCAGAACAGTGGTGTCTTCTTTAAGAGTGGGGTGCTGGAGGGATGGTAATAAATTGAACATAAATAGAAGGGACAAATAATGCCTTCAGAATAAACTGACACCACCCTCTCCTGCCAATACCTTACATAGTTTATGTGCTGCTCAAACAGGATGTTAAGGCAGAGATGCCTAAGTGGTACAAAGGTATTTTAATAGCTTTCTGTGGAAGTTTAATTTCATATTTCTTCATTTTCTCTCTTATAAAGTACCATTGCAGGAACAGAGAGGGGATGGTTTACATTTATGGAAGGTGCCAAAGGCAGAGAAGAAATATGGTGTTCAGTACAGTAACGGAAAAGAAGAGAAAGCAAGAAAAATAGACTCTATCGCTCCAGCTATAAGGCACTATGTATTTCAATTCAAGCCTCTGTCATCTCATGTGCTGAATCCTCCCTGATGGGTTGTTCTGTAATATTCTCCTCTCTAACAGCCATTTTTCTTATCAATACATCACTTCAGAATGAAGGCACCAGAGATTTTAGCTAAAGTTGTGGTTGCATGGTAACGTAAATCTGCCCTTACAGATCCAAGCGCTAGATGAAAAACACTACAGTGCTGTGGCACAGAGTCCCGATCTGCCTCTCTCTTCTGGTTCAAGTGTGTTTAGAAAACATTGGCAGGTGAACCTGGAGGCTTTATGGTAGATCAGCCTTGCCTGTGCCACTCCTGTCTCCCACCAGAATGGCACGATCCGCTCTCTTCAGTCAGTTCAAATCCAGCATAAAGCTGATGTACACTGTGTGTCATGTGAGCTGGCTTATTTGGCACAATTTGGCAATTATTAGACATGTCGTTTATGAGGCCATGCTTAAAGAAGACTAAACTTGTGTACTACTTGTTAGCACAAAGATTTGACGTTGACATCATGTAGAAAGTAGAAAAACTGTGGGACTGGATGAATTCAGAATGATCTCTGCGTCATGCACTGGCTTATCAAAGTCTTCTTGCTCTCTATGATGAACTGCTAACCATATAGGATTATTTGTCCTTTGGTGAAAGATTCTTCTCCTGTATTACACACTTTTGATGTCACATAGTAGAGACATGAGCTCAACTGTCAACTTCTTCTGTGCTGTAACTGATTTAAAAGAATACGCACACATGCTCATTGGTAAGACCTTGCTGGCTGATATATAGATATGTTTAAATGATGTATAGTGGAGCATAAGTAACAGCTAAAGGGCTTTCATCTGAGATGAAAGATGTACTGGTTTTGGTTCAGGAACTTGTACAAGTAGACAAACTTATAACAGGCTTTTATGCTGTTTTTCCGTTTCTGTGCTTGATCTAAGCTATTAACAAATGCCGCTATGTGCTGGGGACTTCTCACAGCAGTGCTGCAGACTTCTGTCCTTTGCATATTAATGTGTGGGCATGTATTTGCTAATATAATGCATTTTTAGTCCAATATTAATTTAATCAGTGTTATACTTGCCAATAACACATACCTAAAATGCTAATAAAGACAAATCAGTGTAGTTACAGGAAAGCAAAGTCATAACGGGGTCACTCATGGTTTCCAAATAAGAGTTATGATATCAAACCAGGTACAAGGTCTGAAGACCTTGGTTTGTAGTTGGAGGTGATATACTGCCTCATATGCATTTGTGAGGAGTAGTGCCTTAAACTGGACAGCAGGTTATTAAAATTAATAACCCTCTGTGTTTTGGCTTTTGCGACTTGCCCATGGTTGCCCATCAGCTCACTGGCAAAACAAGGAGCAAAGCTGACTCTCAGCTACATATTTTGATCTCTTACACTAACATCTCACTACACAGTTTGAGGTCAAATGTGGAAAATATTAGGTCAGTGCAGGAAGTCACTGGCAGTTACCCAGGTAGTCAGAGGTCTTTTCAGAGCACATGTGAAAAGTGCTCCTGGAGGTCATTTAATCTGTTAGTTACCTTTAATTTCCTGTTCATATGTATGTCTGTGCCTATTGCTTCACTGTGTGAAGCTATTTTTAGCATGAGAATTTTTCAGTGTCAGAAACATACAAAATCACTTCCTTTCAAACTTGCAAGATGTAAAGGGGCAGCCTGGGCTTCTTACTTCTGATTTAATAGGGGACAAGGGCTCATTTTATAGAGCCAGGTGGTAGCAGCTTTTTTTTTTTTTTGGCCAAAAAATTTCTCTTCTGCAATCAGAATTTGGAAGTTTGTATTTTCCAGTTACATTTAGAGAAAACATCTTAGGAACCTGTTTCATAATTTCGTGTTGCATTTTCAAGTTTAATCTGACTTTACCACAAAAAGCTCTTATTTGTGCTCTTTACTCCAAAAGTCATTATATGAAAATGATCTGATCTTTACTTATAGCTGTTTCTCTAATCTGCATTATAAAATCCCCAAACATCTAATCTGCATTATAAAATCCACTAGCAAAACTAGTGGAAAAAAAAAAGACAACTACCAGACCAACCAATCAAGTAAAGCTTTCAGCTGAAAAGCTGTTCATGCTATCATGATTTCAGCATAAAACTCTGGCTGTAAAATTACTGTTTCAAAGTCATTTTCCAAAAAGCTCAGGTTCTGGATGGGCTTCAGAAAAATAACAAATGATGACCTTGTTTTGGTCATACATATTTCACAGAGCTTCTAGAGTTAAATAATTAATAATGGCTACCTACTATCCAGTGTAATCCCGAGTAACTCATTGTTTTGCATTTTTATTACATTTTAATATCCTATACATTTTCTTTCTTGATGCTCTGTGTACTCTTCTTACACAGCCTCGTCAAGAAATTTGAATAGGCTAGATGAAAGGGTATGGTTATGCTAATTTGTGCCATAAATATTTTAAAATCTTCACAGTAAGTTTTGGTAACTTTTTGCAATTGTATCGGAAAATTAGACACCTCTTTTTAAACACTGCATTAGCACTTCTTCCTAGCACTTTGTGCTAGAAAAGCAATGTTTTAATTGTTCTTTTTACTAACCTGTTGGAATGTAATGGGGAGGAACATTTTCTGTGCCTATGCGTGTATGGTGTTAACAAGTAAATTAACGTTTTTAATTTTTTCTTAGCTCCAGGTGAAGATGGGGGAACTCCACATCTTGTGTTCTTGCTTGTATACAACAACAATTTTACATTTTCTTAAGAAAAGTACAGCAATATCAGAATATTGGATATTTTGCATTGAATTTTGAACTCCACATATGTCCAGGTGCATTGAAACCTTGAATGACTCACCAAGCCAAAAGTGAGTGTGAGTTTGCCAAGCAGATGAATGTAACTTTAAAGATTATTCTGACTAGTTCTAACACTCTACTGTCATTAAATAGACTCCAGGAAAGAACAAATTCAATTTCCTTCATTTCAATTTTCATTGCTTTTGGAAATAAAATACAGAAGATGAATCATGGATGTGAGATAAGCCGTACGCACAGCATGGTGTGGTGAGTGGGAGGAATCTAGCCGAGCTCCACTGACATGCTGGTTCTTGGAGAAATACTGTTTTTAAAATAAATTGTGCTAAACAGGATTTGTTGAAGAGAGTAGTCAGTCTCACATTTGTTATGCCTCCATCTAAGAGCATAGTATGGACTCTAACACTGTAGGCTGTCACTGCAGGCTGTCACTGCTCTAAGTTACCTGCAACAAGATCCCAGTTCAGGACTAGATGCAGGAAGATCTTTATCTCCTGCAACTGCTTGCTGCCTACAGTTGGCTGTGTTCTGTCTTCATTTGTTTACTATCTGCAGTGTTATATGTGAAAGCTAATGGAGGAAGTTCTGGTGAAGACTAAAGCATCAGGTTTCATTAGGTGTGCATGATCTTAACTCTCCTGCGTCAAGGTAGTACCCCGAAATTGAACAAATTCAGTTACATTTTGGCACAGACAAATATGCAAAGATACTAAACAAAGACAGCAGTTTCATTTAACATACTCTTTTAATCTGCATATTTTCTGATGTGCTTTAATTTGTTTCATTAATTTGTATGCAAATGCGGAGGTATCCAAGATTTCCTGCATTGAAAGATGTATTCTCATCTCTGATGTAAACATTTACATTGCAGTAGTCCAATGATTTATCCAAACAGTAAAGTAACTGATGAGAAACTCAATTTCTGGTATGACAAGGTAATGGAATTTTCCATTTCAAAATTTTCAATGATTAAAAAGCATTCAAAACTGGGTATGATAATGAGCTGTCCAATATTATCCTGAAATTTCTTTTTACTTTTCATCCCAGTAATTTACAAAATCATTAATTGCAAAGCTATGTAACGTATTTCCAGTCACAGGTTCTCAGAAGGAATATGACTGTTCAGTGCACAAGACATCAATGCTTTTGAAATTAGTATTTTTTTTTATACATAACTCTCATATGTGCTGAAATTCAGAAGAAGGTTTCTGGATCCTGTCAGAAAAGGATAGCTAGGTTTTTGGAAGGAATGTGATTCTCTGGCTACATCATGTCCTTGCAAAGTTAGCTGGAGTTTGCAAAACTTCTGTGAGCGTGGATGTAGTTTTATGAACCCATGAAACTTCAAACCTGAGGCTCAGCTTCAGAGTGCTTCACGTGCTTCTGACATTTCTGC
The DNA here is from genome assembly GCF_949628215.1 of Phalacrocorax aristotelis. Taxonomy (NCBI): domain Eukaryota; kingdom Metazoa; phylum Chordata; class Aves; order Suliformes; family Phalacrocoracidae; genus Phalacrocorax; species Phalacrocorax aristotelis. Next base: position 41,231,535 of record NC_134277.1, read on the forward strand.
TTAACTGTTTTGGAAGAACACATCAGCGTTTCTGTTCTTTACCCACCAAAATTCCTAGAACCTTTGAACAAAGTATTCCTCCATGCCTTGAAGATCTGCCAAAATTGCCTTTTTTGTCCTGCAGAAAAATACAGTTTAGGAGACAAAGATGACATTGGTATGAACAGATTGGAAGATAGCCTGTGGTCTTTATACAACCTGTTCTCAGTCTACAGAATCACTGGCACATTTATGTGCAGGCAGTGCATTGGCATTCACTTTGAACATTCATTAGGGCCAGAATTGAACCTCTCTAGTCACCTCCCACAAACACAGATAACTAGAGAAGGCAAAATGCTAAAGACTGTCTTCCTACTTCTACCTCCTTAACTCCTTTGTCAGCCAATCTCCATTGGCACGAGGTTTACTATGCAGTAACGTTTCTGTACAGATAAGCCCTAAATTCCCTACCTTTGGAATGTGTGCAAAGTTCATTTTCACTGCTGTCCATTTATGTGGCAGAAAAGCTACTATCTGAGGTCACCTCAGACAAATACTATGTGCCATTGCCCTGCTGCCTATCTTATACTAGGAGTGGATGCTTCTTTGTTCATAATAAATTATAAACTAGGGAAAAGAAAGTGATGTGGTTGAAGACATGTGTTGGCTGGTGTGCAGTCAAGAAGTTAACTAACCGATTACTGTTGTTTAAGTTACTATAAATGTTGCTCCTGGCTCAAGCGTGGCTTACTTATTTCTTCAAAGTCTAGGTATACTATACCTTTTCCTTGCTGTTGCTAGCAGCATACAAAACAAGTCTTGGCATTCCCTCTGACCACTGCAAAATTATCAGGACTATGAGATCCAAAGCATTGATTCAAAAGCCACGTACATTTTTTAATCTCTGTGAAGTATCACTTTAAATAATGCCAGCAATTAACTTCAAAGTAATCTTTGGCAAGGGTTCTTACCATAGATTAGCACAAACGTTTTTAGTTTTACATTAATTTGGAATCATGGGACTCCTACCAATGGGAAAAAAGGAGGTTGAACCAACTTTTACTTTATTGAAGTTTAAAATTTGTCTCAGCAGAGAATCAAACCTAGATAAGTTCATATGTATGGGAAATTTTTTATAACCTCTATTTTAGGCATCAAGCCTAGGTGTTCTGAATCACCTTCTCTGGAGATTGCTTAACTCTTTCCCCTGATACAGAAAAGTTAGATTTCCACTATGCCTGAGGTAAGTGTCTATCCTCTTTTGGATATTTGGTTCAGTGAAGGCAACACAAAACTTAAAATTAGTCTTCCAGTGGAAAATTTCATAGTCTTTTAATTAAGGAGAGGTGTTATTCACATTACTGATGTTATTTAAAACAAATCACAGATGGACTTGCAAAACTTTTTGGGTTTGTAACTGTATTTTTGATATTGCATAGTTATAAGAGAGATGACCGATGCTGATGTTTTACTGTTTTGTTTGATATAATCAGTGAAAAGGGATTTAAGAATATGTAAGTTGGAAAATACTCTGGATTTCATAATTCACCTATAATTTACATACCAGTGTAATGCTACTTTTTTGCTCTCTGTTGAGTCTAGTTCACAGATATAGGGGTGACAAACATTAATAGTGTCATTATTGCCTGTTAACGTAGCTCATTAATGTGTTCCAGTAGTCATTAACTTTACAAGGAAATATTGATTTATATGGAAACAAAGGCAGAAAGTTAAACATAAATAAATGAAGAAATGTCTCCAGGAATGATCTGTGCACTGCATATGCATTTAGTTCTTACCATCACTGTACTTTCATGCTTTTCACAAGACTGCTTACTTATAGTACAAATTCTAATGGAGTAATCAAAATGCATTGTATTCACTTCTCATTTGATATTTGTTGCTTTTATAATTGTAATGCCATTTGATGAGGAAACATTTTCCCTGTGATCAGAATCTCCTTGTAGTAAGATGGGGAAGTGACTTTTATTTATCCACGACATTCCTATAAGTCCTGGGTATAATTCTTCCAGTTTTTGAGGCCTCTTTCATTGTTATTACATATTTCTAAGTGTTTTAAAGAGCTCAGAGGCACAGGCAAGCATACCTATTTTGAGGTAGTTGTGTTTTAACCCCAGCTGGCAATTAAGCACCATCCAGCCCCTTGCTCACTCCCCCACAGTGGGATGGGGGAGAGAATCAGAAGAGTAACAGTGGAAAAACTCATGGATTGAGATAAAGACAGTTTAATAGGTAAGGCAAATGCCACGGACTCAAGCAAAGCAAAACAAGGAATTCATTCACTACTCCCCATTGGCAGGCAGGTGTTCAGCCATCTCCAGGAAAGCAGGGCTTCATCATGTGTTACAGTGACTTTGGGAAGACAAACACAGTAACTCCAAACGTCCCCCCTTCCTTCTTCTTCTCTCAGCTTTATATGCTGATCATGACGTCATATGGCATGGGATATCCCTTTGGTCAGTTGGGGTCAGCTGCCCAAGCTGTGTCCCCTCCCATCTCCTTGTGCACCCCCAGCCTCCTTGCTGGTGTGGTGGTGTGAGAGGCAGAAAAGGCCTTGGCTCTGTGTAAGCGCTGCTCAGCAATTACTAAAACATTGCCGTGTTATCAACACTGTTTTCAGCACAAATCCAAAACATAGCTCCTTACTAGCTACTGTGAAGAAAATTAAGTCTATCCCAGCCAAAACTGGCAGAGGTATAAATAGGTTAAATGATTTTTTGCTGTAACTACACTGAGTTAGTGTACAAATCAAGTACATAGTGGCTATGCTTTCATCTCAGTATTCAAGTGAGCATGCCCAGTTGATTGTCAACAATTCATCAACTGTGAATACAGAAGAAGTTTCTGCAGACTTGGAAGCTGGCTTTTATTTCACCCCCACAGAACCATGTGCCTGACTTGTCTCTTCTGGTTTTATCATGCTCACTAGTGATATTGAATCCCTGAGATGGATGTGAAATGTTGCGGGAGTGTTTTTTTCTGAGTTATTTGATCTCTTTTCCCTACCAAGTTGTTATGAGCTGGGGACATCTGAGATTGTAAGATTTGCTTTTTAATTTCCACATTGTTTTTCTTTTCTGGAAATCCTCAAGTCAATGGTCTTCATGTGTGTTTGCAGGTTTTCTAGGTTAAGAAGACTGCTACTCAGAATTGCTTTTCTAGGTGTCAAATGGCTTTAGATATAATTTCTCCTAATTGGCTTTAGGACATTGTTTTATGAATTACAACAATGTTAGAAGCTCCCCTGAAAGCTTTCTTTTCATTTGTATGCTGAGTGAAAACTTGTCTCATGATTGGTCCATAATATGGTCTAAAGTGCAGCAGCATTTTACTTGAGCTAATACTGCCTACCTGGGATGTTCCAACAAGTTTGACCTTGGTTGCACCATCCTGAGCAGCATGTTGTTTGTTATAATTTACGAAGTGATCTACAATGTTCTGTCTCAATGACTTGTTATCTTCAGTATTTACCACTCCCTTAATGTCTGGGTCAGTTTGATTCCTTCCCCACAATTGATTTATAAAAAGTATTAAACACTTGGGGGCCAACACATGTTCTCTGTGGCAACACTCTTGGAAATACAGCCACAGTGCAGTAATTTCCAGTGAGGTCAACAAGACTATCCTTGACCATTTTAAATCCATTTAATGTATGTAATGCTGATTTTCTGTTCTAGTTTATTAATCAGGATATTGTGCCATGTACAGTTAGTTATGCCTTACAGAGAGATCTAAGTGTATTGTGTAACACTATTAATCTTTACCAAGCTAAAATGCAATATCATAAAAAAAATTAGATTGAGACTTATTATATGTAAAAGCATTTAGACCAGTACATCACTGTACTACTGCCTTTTAACTGAGTCCCATATCAGCTATTCCGTTATTTTCTTTGGGATAACACAGGATGACAAAGTCTGTAATTACTTCAGGTATCACCTCACTTACCTTTTCCTCAGTCTTGGCAGAAGATTATTTTCTTAGTTTGGTCCTCTGGAAATTACCATTAAGTAGTGGAAATGAGCCTTAGGTCTCACTGAAAATCCACATCAACAGTTCAGTCATCTTCTATACCAGTTCTTTTCTAGCTATTAGTTGAGAGGTATCTGGACTTGCTGAGTCAAAAATGTTTATGAATTAAATGGATTTAAAATAGATTCTATTTTAACATCCCATTTTGCTACTAATAGAATGGGTTCATCATGACCACTATGTGTACATGCCATTTACTTTTTACAAGCAAAACACACAGCAGAAATATATACTGAAAATCTCCATATTACTAACATTTGCCCCTTGCTTATTGAACAATGCCCCAGTTTAATTGTTAATATACTGATTGTTTTTAGTGTAATAAAAAGAGTCTTCCTTTGGCATTAACTGTGCCGGTCACAGATTCGTCTTACGACTTTCAACTTTCCTCATTAGTGGCTGCACTTTCCACTGCCTAATTAGTATTCACTGCTATTACCATCCCATTTTCTAAATGACATTTTTCAAGAGTTTTGTTTATTTTCCTTTTTTTTCATCCAGTTTCTTAATTAATGATGCCTCCTTTTGTCTTGACCATAGGTTTAGAAATTTTGTGGAATCTAGGGAAATGTTCCAAATCACAATCCACTTTTCTTTTTTTAATTTTAAATTATTTTTTCACAGAAAATCCACCCTATGTGTGTTCACATTTTTCCTAAAACCAGTATCTGAAAGCACCAAATACATGTTATTGGTATGGTCTCCATTGTTTTTGCACACAATGGGTATAATGAAGCCATGAACTCCTGCACTCAAGCAACTGCTTTCTGCTTCTGGAGTCCATTCCTGTTTCTGTCAAGATGATGTAAACTTTAGATTTTTTTTGAGTTGGAGGCAATCCTTTTTGAGCCAAGAAACTGTCATCTGTAGTTTGTATATTCTCTGATGGCTGTAACACTGGCAGCATGAGCCTTCCCTTCTGACTTGCACCTCTGTGGTAATTTAACAGTCCTTCCAGTCAAGATAGATGCTGAAGGAGCTGCAAATGGTATTCTTAGATGAGTGATTGCAGTATCACCTAGTCGTGAGTTATTCTCTTTGAACCTTTGAAGATACTGATATTCCTAAAAGTACCTGTTTAACCTTTTGGACAGAGGATGAGTGGGACTTCAGAAGGATGTGACAAGGTTAGGGATCTGTCTCTCTCTCTTTCTTAGTGCTTGCAGATTTATTTTGATTTAGCTTTTCCCTCTCTCCTAAGAATATTATGTGAGAAAACTGTGACTCACTCTAGATTTTGGACATTGTGACCAGAATATTTATATTTTGAATAGAAGATTCTTGGAACAACCAGGAGTTATTTCTGCTGTAATATAAGCCATGCTTTTGCAATATTTTCTCTTCCTACTCCCTTCAGTCATGTCTCTAGTGAATTCTCAGAATTCTTGCTGCAGCCACAGAAAAAATAACTTTTTTTTATTAGGTGGGCATGAAAGTAAAATCAAGGTTTTAAAGTCCTATCAAGTTCTTTCTCCTTCCACCATTTGTCATTTTGCAGCCAGACAGGTTTCCTATGTGCTTAAATAAAACGTTCCCCTCTTCCCTGAAGTTCAGTACAATCCCCTGCAGTTCAGATATCTCCACAACAATGTTTGTTGCTGTAACTACTTCTTATGGGAAATATTCTTGTAAACTAAAACCTCAGATTAGATAAGTGACTTTTTATTGCACTAGATGTAGAAATATTCAATAAATAACTAATCAGTGCAAGAGGTTTTTCAACAGCAGTGCTCCAAAGCAGTGTACTGAAAGGAGAATGATGTGGTTGGTTTAATAATGTTCATACCAAAAGATATATTGACCCACTTCCACTAAGAATCCATCAGTCACTACAGCAAGATGAATCTAACAATATCAGAAATATTTCCAGCTGAAAACCTTAGCATCAAGCCATGTAAGGTATGTGTTGTTTTAGGAGTTTTTCTAATGTATCTTTGCATTTCTCTTTGCCAGCAACTGGCTGCTGTACCACAAAAGTACAATTATTCATGGCAGCAGAAATTATTTCTGATAATGCCCAACCCCCAATTTCTCTGTCTTCCTCAGTGTATTCCTTGTGAAGTATCATTTTATTCCTGAGTTATTACAGGAAAGAAAAGCATCTTGAGCTCTTTATGGTTGTTATATTTTATTGTGGTGTTGGATTTGTTTTGGTTTGGTTTTGTGTTTTTTTGAGGGGGATGGGGGGGTGTTTTTGTACTTTGTCCTAGAGTCTGCATGTCTTCCTTCAAATCTAGATTAAGCAAGATCAGTCTGGGGCTTGCCAATTTTGTTAATTGTTCCTTAGATACTGCACAGTTTCAGATCAGAAACAGGTTCCACCTGCTGACAGTCACTGTCCCCTCTCAGCATGTTGGCAGCAAGCCTGAGGTCTCCTTGCAAATAAGTGCCAGTTTTCAGAATCATTCACGAATTAAAGACTGTACAGACACTCTGATTTAGTAACTATATTAAAGAGAACGCTTTCCAGAACGCTTCTTTGGCTATTTTAAACACTAGTTTTGCAGCAAAAAATACAAACGCAGCTCAAATATTTAAAAGTAAAAAAGCAAAAAGAATGAAACAGAACAAGAAAGAATCTAAACAAGTCCCCCTTTTAAACACATTTGCTTCTTGTTGATTAAGCATTTGCTGTAGTGAGAGGCTGTCTCTCCGCACTAATCCCATGTATTTTAAAAAAACACATAGGAAAGGAGAAGCATCATACAATTCTAGTTCTTTTTTGTATGAAAAACAATGAAAGAACAGGTTCTTACTTTGCAGGAAATTATGTAAACTATTCAGATTAGCAACTGGAGTCCTAGGGAAATAGGTTTCTTCATGAAATGGGAGGCTATCACCATTCCTAGTGCTTTGTAAAAGTATAAAAGGAATATCTGGTAACAATAATTCTGAAGAGCAGATATTTATGTGATTCTAAAATGTTAATTCAAACAATCAAGATCATAAAACTTGCAAATCAAGATCATAAAACTTGCCTTATTTTGCTTAACCCAAAATACTGGCCTTACCTTCTGATTTTAGATCTTACTGTGGGGAGTTTTCCTGCTTGTGAGTGGGAAGCTTGGCAATCTTGATTGTAATGTTTGCAGTCTAGTTACAAGATGTGTCACCCTGGCTGATTGGATCAACTCCAGACATGGTTGGATCAAAACATAGATTTATCTGGCAAGTCTAAGACAGACTTTCTAAGTTTTCTTTCTACTTTTGACAACCTACCCTCGCATCTCCTCTATTTAAGGTTAGCTGTCAAATACCATTTATTTTTGAACAATGCTATGGGAAAGGACGATTTCTGTCCAGTAGAGAAGGCTAATAAGAAAGCTTTCAGATGCATTGATCAAGACCCATCATGTCAATGCAATACTGGTGCATTCTTCACACAAAAGTGGTCAGATTTATTTTCCTCTGAAGGATGAGTAATATAAGGTTTGCCAGTCTCAGGCTGTGACGTACAAATCCATGTTTTTAAAGGATTTTTTTTTTTTGCATTGATTTTCTTTTTTACTCCTTCTCAGAAATGTATTTCTCAAGATGAATCCAAATCCAGAATTTCTATTCAGTTTGGTTGTGTTTGAAAAAAATTTTTTAACTACTTAATTAAAAACCTACTAATATGCCTACCTTTTTACTGATGCTTACACTACTCAAACACATGGCAAAAACCTTAGTCCTCAGAAAAGGGCAAAGACCTTAGTCCTCAGAAAAGTCACTGAATATTCCAGAGGAAAAAAAAAAAAAAAAAGGAAAACAAAATGGAGATAAAACTATCAGGAGGAACTGAGAGGGGGGAGTGGGTAGGAAGAAAAGGAAAAGCAGCCGATTTGGCACCTCTGAGGGCCTACATCTGGAACTGGTTGAGAATAAATTGTTTTTAAAAGCCTGTGGTATCTCATAAAAGCTGGGAAACTCGTTCTGAGGCAATGATGGAAAGCTTTTAACCGGAAAAAAGAGAGAAGGGAAAAAAAATAGACCTCCCTCCAGACCTGTAGTTTTCTAGCAAACTTGTGAGATTACTGCAGATGCCTCAAATACAAATTATTTTTTAAAAAAAGAAATATGCTATCTGTCTTTTTTTGATTGATCAAGGATTTTTCTGTGCTTATTGAAAACCACACAGAAGACATATTACCAAGCCAATTATGTTGTTATTGAGAAGTGCACATTCAGCATGCCAGATGAATCTCCTCTGGAGACACCGTTTTACTTTTTGATACAGAAAGCTGTGATTTAAGTCCAGAAGACCAAAGCTAAAACCCAGTGTCCAAGGCCTGTGTAAAAATTCCCATAGTCTCAGGAAAAGCAATTATTTCTGATGTAAATTACAGTACTGTCTTGGAATAGCAAAAAGGCTAAACTAAGATCAAAATGCTACTCTAAACTAATTCAGCTGAGAAGAGGCATTAAGAAATAATTACCGTAAACAGTGTTCAATTATTATATTTAAATAGTACTTTTTATTGCCGCCTCATGCTAATACATTTGTTTATCCCAGTAGCATATCCCTGTGCTAGGATTTTTCATATTATGCTTTGCAAATCTGGAACCATTAAAAAACAAACAAACTACTGGGGATCACATACATATAACTGCAAATCTGAATATTCATGACTGCAAGTGTGATATTTCACCCTGACTTCTGTTGACAGTGGGTGATGACATAGAAGAAGGGGATGATGCTCAGCACTGGAGTTTTTTGTGGATTTTATGACTTTTCTTCAAGGTCCAGAAGACATATTTTGTACTTTAGTTTAGTGCCCATTAATCTAGCAACACCGTTGTTGGCCGATCTGTTTTGATAATAGCATTTTGCTCCTGTTTGCTCAAACCTGTTTTAAGAGACAGGTATAGCTCATGGGGAGAAATATCCACCATTAAAGCTGAATTCTGGTAGTAGTATGTTGTTTTATCTGGATGGCTACAGAGGATCAGTAGAACACATGTTTTATTAAGAATGAGGTGAAGTGCATGTCTAAGGTAAGCCATCCTGAAGTAGTAACTGATCAGGATTGCCTGATCAGTGAAGAGAGTTTAGTCATTTAATCTCTTGAATCCAGACTGTATCCTTTGATTTAAGATAGAAATATAATTTAAGATGGTTAATTAAAACTGGTAATATTTTTTTCTTCCTTTGGTTAAAAATAAACTATTACAAAAGTTAATTGGTGTTTCAGGGAAGAATTTTTTTTAATAAATAATAATCCACTGACAGCTACAAGTTCTGAATAGACAACTGAAGGACTTTCCAGAAAGTAGTAAAAGAGAGTCTATCTAACTTGGCTCCAACAGAGGTCAATATACATATAGCTGTCAGCCTAAAATCTCAGAAGATGTCTGGAGATTGAAATCTATTCTTTAGATGTGTTTCATAAAAACAAAGGTACATCTTTATTGGAGTTAGGAGGCCTTCAAAAGAAAAATCTTTCTGCTGTGTGATGATGAGTTGACATTAAAGAAAATAATGTCTGGCCAAGCATATGGTTGTTTGATGGTAATTCAATGTAAAAGAACCTCTTGTCCAATCTCCTAATTTTATGTGTATCGATTGTACTTTTAACATAGCAAACTCTTATTTCCTTATTTAAACTTATATTCCTACATACAAATATTTTATGTTAGTGAATAGAAGTCCTTAAGTGGGAGTCTTTGTGCAATGGGAAGGATGAGACACCAGTACCTCACATTTTATATCACTACATAAAGAAACTATATACAGTACTCCAGAAGGCACAACAGGTATTTCCTGTCTCTGACTGAGCTGATATTAGGCATAGCAAGGTGCTGGCATGAAGGAAAGAACTGTAGGGGAATAAGGTTTTGACTTACCGGTATCACAATGCCACAGTTTATCAGATATTCTCTACCCTTCATTCCTAGATTGAGCTCTCAAAGTATATGAAATGCATGTTGTCCGTGCCATAGGTAACTCCCCTAGAGAACAGCGAGAGGGCACATAGGAAGCCTTCTATCTAGATAAGAAGGGGGAGAGCTAGACTGGTCTTATTTTGACTTTAATTTGGTTGCACATACACCAAACATTGTATCTTAGATAGAATCTACTGCCTTTTGAACTATCCCTATTGTTTTGCAGAGTTCCAGTTACTCCTTTCTTTAGAAAACATGCTATCCAACAGGTTTATGCAAGTGCTAAGTCTTGACTCAACCTCCCTTTATTATTTATAGACAAACAAATAAAAAAGAACATAACCATCTATATTTTTTTAAAAAAAAAGCCTTATCAATAAATGATATTGTTGCTATGAAACGCATACTGTGTAAATGCATTCTCTGCTAGCTATACATTAAAGTCTTGCAAGGGCATGAGGAATTGAAACTGTCTTTCTAATGGATCATAAATCTTAGAAATTATTTGAATTCATGGATTAAATGTCAGCTTTGAAAGCTTTTGGTGATTTATTTTGGGTTTTAGAAGAAAGAACATTTCTACTGCAAATCAAATTATTGCATTTTCATATTCTACATTAGTTATGTCCAGAAAAATACTCTTCAAAGAAATAACCTAGCGATGCTTTTTTTTCCCCCTTTGAAAGATTCTAGCATCCCACATTGCACTTGTAATTAATACAATTGCCAAAACCAAAAGTGGAAGAGGGCTAGGGAGAGTGCTTTATGTGAATAATGTGCACCATATGTTGAAGAGAGGATGACACTGGCTGGATGTACTGATATGTTTTCTCAGGTGCTCGTACACAGAACTCAGGGTTTTAGTATGCTGTAGCTAGAGGACAGGGTGTTGGTTGAGCAGAAAAAAACATTCAAGTATTGTAGCAGACTTTTACATTTCTTGCAATAGAAGTGAAGTGAAATATCAAAGGTATTTATTAATTTGATGTAGGCATTTCAAAATGGGGTAGAGAGAAGGCTGCGCCCCCGGCCAGGCAAAGTAAGAAGTATTGACAGAAAGATGATCTACAGTCAGGAAAAGCAATAGAAGGATCCTTTGGCCTTTTCACTGATTTAAATCATATTTGGAAACACATTAAATACAATTAACTACAGACATTTAATTGTAATACCTGAGTTAAAAGCTGAGTTACTTTAAGCACCTCTGTAACTGAAGAAGATTAATAGATATGTCTGAAGGCAATTCAGCCTACTTAGTACCTGGACTGTCTCTCTGGTATTATCCCATTGTCTCCTCTATAATACTGTGATAGAGAATTTCCAGACTGACATTCTTCAAGTAAGTGGCTAAAACGACAAAGGATGAATCCACGTTTAAGAAGACAAAATAATTTCCTACTGATGAAAAGAAGCAGGGACAAAATTATTTATGGAGCTAGCTTTATAGGTACTGAACATAGTGTAGCTCTGTTTATTTGTCTTAATTTACCTATAGCTTGATAGCATGTGTTGCTGTAGTGTTGTCATGGTTTAAATCCAGATGGAAGCTAAGCACCATGCAGCCACTTGCTCACTGTCCCCCCAAGTGGGATGGGGGAGAGAATTGGATGGGTAAAAGTGAGAAAATTAATGGGCTATGATAAAAACAGTTTAATAATTGAAATAAAATAATAACAGCAACAATAATAAAAATAATAAGACTGTAATGAAAAGGAAAATAACTAAAGAGAGAAATAAACCCCAAGAAAGGGAAGTGGTGCAAATGAAAACAATTGCTCACCACCAACAGACCAATGACCAGAGAGTCCCCAAACAGCAGCTCCCCTACCAAACTCCCCCCTAGTTTTATTGCTGAGCATGATGTCATATGGCATGGGATATCCCTTTGGTCAGTTGGGGTCAGCTGTCCCAGCTGTGTCCCCTCCCAGCTTCTTGTGCACCCCCAGCCTCCTTGCTGGTGTGGTGTTGTGAGAGGCAGAAAAGCCCTTGGCTCTGTGTAAGCGCTGCTCAGCAATTACTAAAACATCGCCGTGTTATCAACACTGTTTTCAGCACAAATTAAAACCATAGCCCATACGAGCTACTATGAAGAAATTTAACTCTATCCCAGCCAAAACCAGCACAAGTGTCTAAGGAATTTTATCTGAACTGATTTCTTCTACAGTTCTGCTGAAAAGAAAAAAAAGTAGGATAGAAAATCTAGATTCCATTGAAAAGGTAATGGAGGCTGATCTATCTTCAAGTGCTTGCACAGTCATTCTAGAAGATGAGCTTATTGGTGAAGATGCAGTCTCCCTATTCCAGTTATGATGAAAAGTATCAATTTGGCAATGTGCAGTGATCCCTTTTACTTGTTGAAAGCAAAAGTACTAGATCTCACATGTCCTTTAAATGCACCTCTGGGGTAGTGCTGAGGGGACTGTAAACTAAGCTTAAGATGTACTAAGTACAGAGTTAAGTGAGAGATCTACAAGAGTTAAATTTAGGTTGTCAGGGAGAAAATGTAGATGAATGAATTCAAGTCTTTCTGAACGTTACAAAGAGAAGTTAGAGAAAACCTCAAGATCTTCGTGCAACACCGAAGAACTGAATTTTAATGTATTAAGGACTATGAACAAGGTCAGAAAAGGATTGCCAAACAAGCAAGGAAGGTTTTGTTTTAAGACAAAGGGGGCTTTAGGTAAGCGTAATTGCAGAGAAAGCCTTGAAATTCTACTAACCTTTGCCTAAAGGCTCAATAAAAGCCTCTGTTCAGTGCACAGCACTAGACAGAACAAGAACAGACTGGTTGTACTGTGAACAAGGTAGGAAAAAACCCTAAAAATACTCTAATGTCATGATACACATTTGAGAAGAAATTTTCATTTTGAATACTGCTGTCAAGTCTGGTCATTCTTCCTAGCAGGAGTTATGGTAAGAGAAGTGATCTAAATATAGGAGATAAAAGTCATTGAGATATGTGGAAATAGCTTTGTATAAAAATAGACTGAAAATGTTAGGACTATAATCAAGAAAAAGAACCAAAATGAAAGGTGACGACAGAAACTGGTGAATTAAGAAGATAATTTGGGTGTTCCCTCTTCATATACAAGATCAAAAGGAATTCAGCTGAATTGAAAGTAGTGCATATAAATCTGATAGGAGGGTGTTTCAGGTTGATATGTTTTCAGTTGCTATCCACTACATTACCTGCTTGTGCTTTCCTTTGACACTGGGACTGTTCCTACAGGCAGAAGCCCGGTTCTGATCTAGTAGGGCATTTTGTTTCAACAGCAAAGACCCGAGACTGCATAACAATAACACGCCAGTGTTACCTGATGGCTGTGGCTCAGACTGTGTGACATGAGTTAATGCTTTCCAGTCATTCTTCAGAGGACAGAGGACTGCACTACAACTCTTATCTTTCTTTGTAGTCTCTGGGGGAAGGCTAACAACTGCTGAAATTCCTGAGGGCGACAGTGCTGGTCTTTTTCTTTTACCTGGGGATGCCATTCCTTTGCTGTAGGATAGAAATCCTCTAGTAGATAGTAGTTTCCACAGCAGCCACCCAACTAAATTAATGCTGGCTACATCCAGCGGGGAGAAAAAAATAAAGCTAAAAACTGAGTGAAAATACGAATCTGCTAGCCTGAATAGGTAACTCCATTCAATTTTTTTTTCTTCAGTGGACCTTAACTTCCATTTGGTGGTATTAAGCAGAACAGTCTTGTTAAGCATAGTGGAAACAGGCTGCAAGTATGTGGCGGATACGTGGCCCAGAATATCAGTGCTGGTTTGTTGCTTGTAAAGTACTCAAAAACATATTCTGGGAAAGTGCAGAATGTCTGAGGAAAAAGTTCGCCATCAGAAAGGAGGAAGCAGGAAAACACGAGGATGTAGAAGATCTCAACAGCGATTAAAGGCACTCCCATTCTCTTTTAAAATGCATTGTAGGATGTTAAAAAGGCTGGGTGCAGAGCATTCCTGCAAACTAGGGGCTGTGGGCTGCATCTGTGTAGTGGATACATAAAAAACCCCTCGTCTATGACTCAGTAGGAAATGGCTTTCTTAAGCATACAGATGAACAAAAATCCCCAAGTTTGTGAACAGTAAATGAAAAAGGTTCCTTATGTGCTCAAAGTAAATAATATTCAGTCTGAAGAAGTGTTTATATATGCTGTCTTGTTGTGTTAATGGATAGTTATTGTACCATACATAGTGCTGCTAGAGAAGATAAATACCTGAAATTGAAACATTCCGCTGTGCCAATTTAGTTTCAGAGATACTTAGAAACAGCAATGGAACATGTTTAAAACAAGATTTTCTATAACTTCATATTTATATAACTTCATTGAAAGACACAGTCTTTCTCCCCTTGGGAAAAAGGAAATTTGAAAACTCAATTCATGTTATTCTGGAGACATAGTTAACGTAGGGATTAATATTCTGAAGTATTGCTGGAATAGCCTACATGGGTGAAAATGCATTAAAGATTACTGAGCTTTACTTTGGCCAGAAAGCAGGGTGGAGGGTGGGTGGAGGAAATGACTTGGTTCTGGGTGAAAAAGGAAGACAGGAATTTTGGTGAATAGCTTTTAAAAAAGCTTTGATGGCTAAAAGACATATTTTGAAGTAGAGAAGAAATACTGTTTAAGTGAAATGAGTATTAGTTATACCTATTTTAGGATGAACTAATGCAGTCCTAAATTTTTTAAGTGAGACAGGACTGCTGTTTGCATGCTGCTTTTTAAAGACGCAGGAACATGAAAGGAGACTTCAGCATCTGCCTCAATGGGGAATGCTGAACACCATGCTGCGTTTGAGCACTCTGTTTGCCTTCCCATTGTTTGTCTCAAAGCCGAGTGTTTTCTGCATGTTTTAGCCTGAATGATACGACTGCAGGAGGTACAGAAATGCGTGGTTGCTGGTGAGTGAGTGATGTTCTTCCTGAGGTAAGGTGAAAGGTTAGTTGTACCTGTTTTTCTCTGCCAGTCCGCACTTACCAGAGACTCCTAAATGAACACAGCATCTGCCTCCCACATAAGTCTACTAGTCTGTCTGATTTTATCCAACGTTCATGAGGGGTGTTGGTGCTGGAGGTCCTGTAAAATCAAACTCTGAGGAGAAAATGAAGATTTGTAGCTTGAGTCTTTACTCCGTTACTTTTCTGTTAGTTTGATTTTTAACTCTCTTGTCTTCATGTTTTTTGTTCTTACACTCTGAGATACAGAATTATATTGAACTAAAAATATCAGGATCAGAATGTGGTGTGGGAAGTAATAGAAGTGTGCTATGGGAGTGGACGATCCAACTGAAAACCAGACTTTCATGCATAGTCTGTCTCTTTTACTGTCTCCTGATTGGGGTGCCTGACATTTAACGTGAAATATGCAACAAAGCTGCTTCACCCACGAAGTATATGAGGTACCATGTCTCACCTTTTGAATGTTAACACTGGTACTTTAGACAGCTATTACCCTGTTCCACCTCTGTGTAAAACGTGCACTCACACCATATTTAAGGCTAAGGATCTCTGGAGTAACAAATGCCTTATTGTGGGATTATGCCTGTTTATTTGTGCAGACTATTAGGCTAGGAAAGCAGATCAGACTTAAGTGTAATGGGTGGGATGAACAACTTGATACCCTGTTTTCACAACTACATTAATTATTTTAACTGGTTTGGTTCATTGCAGTCCCCATTTGTGCTTATATTGACTTTTGAGATAATCAAATACATTATTTTACAAACTCCAGAAGCCTTTAAGACAGAATAACAAATGGATCATTGACTAAACTGCAGTCAATAAGCTATTATAATTTCCCTTAATACAGCAATATTGAAGAGTTCTACTTCATTTGAAAGATTACAGCTACTGAGCAGTAACGGCAAAAATAAAAGAGAGAGAAAGCCACTCAGAGCATCGTACAATGCAGAGATGGCATGAAAAATTACAGTTGTGAAAAAAGTAGGAAAGTAGTTTTCAAAGTCAGTTTAAGTTAAAAGGTAGTTGACTTTCTCATTCAAAAGTAACACTGATTCTGCTGCCATTGATTTGGGATGGGTGAACTCCTCCAGCCTAATTTTGGATGTGCTCAAACATTGTGAATTCAGAAGTTTACTTCTGAGGCCAGCACCACTGTATTTCAGTTAGCATCCCCTGTGACCAAGAGTAGAAGGTGGCGATAGTGTTTCTAACATGGACACTAACAATGTCATTAAAATGGAACCCTGAGGAACTGCTGTTATGAAAAGTTTCTTTCCAAATAACCCCCATTGAACTATCATTTAATGTATTATGTGGACTTTTCAGTATGTGTTGTGGTTTAACCCCAGCTGGCAATTAAGCACCATCCAGCCCCTTGCTCACTCCCCCACAGTGGGATGGGGGAGAGAATCAGAAGAGTAACAGTGGAAAAACTCATGGATTGAGATAAAGACAGTTTAATAGGTAAGGCAAATGCCACGGACTCAAGCAAAGCAAAACAAGGAATTCATTCACTACTTCCCATTGGCAGGGAGGTGTCCAGCCATCTCCAGGAAAGCAGGGCTCCATCATGTGTAACAGTTACTTGGGAAGGCAAACGCTGTAACTTCAAATGTCCCCCCTCTTCCTTCTTCCCCAGCTTTATAAGCTGATCATGGCGTCATATGGTATGGAATATCCCTTTGGTCAGTTGGGGTCAGCTGCCCAAGCTGTGTCCCCTCCCATCTCCTTGTGCACCCCCAGCCTCCTTGCTGGTGTGGTGTTGTGAGAGGCAGAAAAGGCCTTGGCTCTGTGTAAGCACTGCTCAGCGATAACTAAAACATTGCCGTGTTATCAACACTGTTTTCAGCACAAATCCAAAACATAGCTCCTTACTAGATACTATGAAGAAAATTAAGTCTATCCCAGCTAAAACCAGCACAGTACGTTTGAACAAGTACTGAGACTGTTGGCAGGAAAAAGTAAAATTATGGCCCACCAGAATAATTGAAAAAACCTTCTTAGCATAGCTGTTGTAGAATAGAAACATAGAATCATAGAATGTCCTTAGTTAGAAGGGACCTGCAGGGATCATTGAGTCCAACTCTTGTCCCTGCCTAGGATAGCCCCAAAATTCACACCATGTGTCTGAAGGTGTTGTCGAAATGCTTCTTGCATATTGTCATGCTTGGCACCATGACAATAGATAAAATCAGATCTCATTTTGGAAAGACTCTTTCTGAAAACCTCTGAATAGTCACAGAGAAATGATACATGAAATGGAGGAAGTTGCTAATGAGCTTCCACATAGAGTAACTTGGTAAAAGAACGTGGTTATTGATTTTGTGATTACTGGGGAGCATTCAGACTAAATGAATCCTGTGAGTGTTGTCAGATAGATGAATGTCTATATGCCATCAGTTGCAACCTGCCATTAACTGAGTTTGCAATTAATGGAAGGCCACTTTTTGAAACCAGATCTGTAAAGGATTGCATGGGAACATAAAAAACAGGAAAGTTATCATAGCTTTAACCTGATAAAGTAAAAATAAAGTATTTACAAAGTATGTAGTTGTGGGTGTGTGGGAATATTTGGGTGTTCTGCTTTATAGAATATTCCAATGTTTTTGTGGTGAGTTTTCTGCATAGCTAACACAGTAGTAGTGAGATAGTTACAGAAGCAGGCATAATTTTAAATAAAAGACAGAGTTCCTAAATAATATGAATGGGTGAGAAAAAAATTGAAATTATCTAGAGACAGAAACGTAGCTTACCTGCAGCAGGCTAACAGGGCAGCAAGCCCTGCTGCGCAGAGCAGCTGCTCCCCAAGGCGGTCTTTGGGTACCTTGGACAGCTGCTCCAGCCGGGTTGGAGGCACGTCCAGTGGAGATGGCCAAGGGTGGAAGTGCTGTGGCACACACTCAAGAAGATGAATGATGTGCTTACTGAGTTGGAAGCAGTGGGCCTTCCATTAGTGGACACATTGCTTCTGAGTTGTGATGGATGGCTTCATACTATACCTCAAAAAGATACAGAAAAAAAAAAAGTTGGGAAGGGTAATTTACAAGATGGTGTTAAGAAAAAGAACCAATGGGTATGTTAAATTAAGCCAATATCAGTGAGCAAATATATCAAAGCTCAGTAAGCTACTTGGCATTATGTTTGTCCCACCATGAGGTAAATGACAAGATAGTGGCAAAATATTTTGATGAAGTGTTCTCTGAGAGAATCTTAGTGCTGTATGAAGCAGAATATAAGGACGACGGGCCAAGTTCCTCAGCTGTTAACCAGCACTCACTTTAGGCTGGTTTTAAATGGATGTCCATGATGTAGAATTTAACCAAACTTCTAAAACATTAGACATCAAATGATGGTAGGTAAGTTTTATGTGGTATTTATGCATTTTTATGAAAATAGTTATAAAATGCAAACTCCTTAGGAAGCAGCTGCAAAACTTGTGTTTCAATGTGTCTATCAAATTTCCTCTTGAGGGTACTTTCAGCATAAGAATGAATGCAATCAATAATGACTCCAAAGAGATGACAATAACAGCCTTCAGAGGGTAATGTGTTCTTCAACCATTTTGATTTTAAGACTGATTATTTTAGAGGGACTAAGGATTTAGGCTTCCGCTTGCTATTGAATGGGACTCAAGCACGTCATTTCCTTTAAGTGCTTTGCAACTTCTAGCACAGAAGTATAAGGAACCGTACCTTCAAGGTCCTGTATGCCCCTAAAATAAATGCAAATGGATGGAGACATGGCTGGAATAGTTGTCTTTTTATATGCAGACTTGTTTTATACTGTTCGGAAAATAAATGCCTCCAGACGGGTCACCTGATTTTATATATGTTAGTAAATTCGGTATTGTACCAAAAGTAAATATATTCAATGCATGCATTTTGCTGAATCTCAGGGGTCCCTCAGGTCTTCGCTTCTTTTGTGTTTCAGAAATGTTTATCTTTGGCTTATCAGGTCCAGAAACAGCTGTGTCCCCTTGCCTGGCAATGCTGACTTTTTTCTTCCTTTCTCTCCTTGCTTTATTTTTGTGTTTACATGAACCTAATAGTCAATCTGAGATATATTTCATACTAGTACTGAATCTTCAGGGTTGAGGTGTATCATTTGGTATTCAACCATAAGTGCAAAAAATGTGGAAACAAATATACCTGTTTTTATATGTACTATTTGAATGTTGTACCTCAGGCACAATTTTGGCTATTCCCCCTTAATTACCTTAAGACATGTTGACACGTTTACATGCATATAGGCCCATCATTACTCAGATAAAACCTAATTCATATCTAGTCAAGCAGTAATAAAGACTGTTTGGGCGCAACTGAGACTAGTATACATTTAGCATCTCACTAGTGAATCTGCATGGCTTCTGCACTAGAATTGTTCTGGCTAGTTCATGGTGTAGGAAATTATGGGTGTAATGGTCTGTAACCACCTAAGCAGCTGCACTTTAGAAAGACAGAATGTATCTACCTCCATAATGAAATTTTTTTTAGAATCTTCCTGTAAAATAATCTTCTGAGTAACCTTTTGAACTCACAGTTGAGGTAGTCCTGAAGGTTGCTTCCCGTATAAGACACAGAAAATAACTCTGGCTAGACCTATGCCCCACGATGTGTTTTTCTTGTAGTCTAGGTGTGCATGCAAATCAGATTAGATTTCAAAAATAGAATAGTTTAGAAGAAAAAGCAGTCTGGTACTTTCATGCACATTTTGTACCGCCAACACTGACTGTGTTGTTGATGCTGCTCAGGTGCATATCCATAGGAGGTGGAGCCTGCCTCATTCAGAGGACTGTTGTCTTTGAAGAATGTTTCTCTCATTTCTGGCAGCAAGAGCTGAGGAAGGCTAAGAGAGAAATGTTCAACCTATTAACTAATATCATAATAAATAGCGAGCCTGGCTAGAGCTTCAGAAACTAGTAATTGTTATTAATGAGGTACTTATAATCCATTGCTTGTAACACCCATTTGAATCAACGAGAACAGTTTCTAATCCAGATCATGTGCTGCCTTGAAGGGAATTCTGGTGTGAGAAGGAAATGAGGTAAAAATTTAGAAATTTTCTTTTCTCCCCAAGTCAAACTACTCTTCTCAATGTGAACTAAAGGACCTGGAAATTTAATATAATTTTTTTGAGCAGCGCAGTGTGTTTTTCATGCTCCTACCTTCTTCTGATCTGTCGCTATTCACCCATTCAGTTTTCATTATCCTTTTTCTCTTCTTCCTTCTTCTCTTCAGCTCATGGGTAGTCTTCCATTTATCTTTACTGAGTTCAATTTTCATGTTAATGGCCTGCCTATTTGAAAAAAATCTGTACCCTCATCACCTTCTTCAGTCTAGGAGCCATGGTTCATCTCTTCCATAAACCAAAAGGACTGCCCAGCCACTTTGAGGGATGCTTCCCCTCTCATTGCAGTGAACAAGACTGAAGCAACCGGATTGCAGGACTTATTTAAACATTTCAAATGGGAGAAAGTACTGCTGACTCCTTAATTCTTTATCTGTGGGAGAAAGGATCACAATAAGTACCTGGCTAGTATTTAAAGCCAGGCAAATTAACAGTGAAATTAAGTCACAATATTTTTTCAGTGAAGATGATTAAGCACTGGAAAAAAACCATCCAAAGCCAAGGGAGCAGTGATTTCTTCATGTATTGTCTCCGGTTCAACTTTGGACGTTTTTCCAGGAGATAAGTTAAGCACAAAGTTTCACCTTAGTATGCGGGTTCTAAGCAAAATATAAAATCTTAGGACATAAGGGTGGTCACAGCAGATGACTTAATCATCTCCTTTGGCCCTAAACTCTGTATTAGATATTAAAGTCTATGAATTCTGAACTGATCACTAGTTTTTTATGTGTCTTCATTAGATTTTGTTGTACCTTGACATAAATCTTCCAATGGGCTATATACACTATTTCTCCTTTCTTGGAATTCAGTTATGATCAATGGCTGTGCTCACAGTATAAGTATTAGCTTCTCTGATCACCTTGTATGAAAACTCACACTCTTGTCAATAACCTACTGATGGGGCTTGCAACAGCAGAAGGTTTAAACAGTATAGGGAAGATTTTGTGGAAGCATGTTCAATTTCTTCTAAGACTGCTGTTGTCCTCTGGGGAATCTCTTTGAGGAAGCTCAGATATAAAGTAGCTTTTCAGTTGTTTGATATTGTTGATGGCAAGAGATATCCAGGGTACTCATATTGTTTCCTTGAGTGATTTTACACTGATGAAATGAAGGAAAATTTGTGATGATCTTCTCTAACAGGCAAAAAGTGTACCAGTCAAGAGCACTTCAACTGGTTGAGACTTGGGGAGAGGGAAGTTACAGCTGACAGCAAAATTATTCTTTTGCATGCAGTTCTGTAAAGGCCCACGCATGCCACATTTCTGCATGCTGTCATTTTCAGATGCTGATTTATTAGGACTTCCTAGATCTGACACAAGGGCTCTTCCTCAAGAGCTGCTTCTGGAACATAGTCTGCAAAGAATTAACCAGCTCATTTGCCAGGAAAAAAGCAGGCAGTGTTCCAACAGAAAGACTGGACAGAAAATTGCATACTTTTTCCCAACTGCTCATCTATTTTTCTGAATACTTTAAACTGTAGTGTATGAAAACCACAGGAAGAGCTATAGAATGATGTAAATATCATGTGTGACTAATAAAATAAACCCTCAGAAATCCCTGTGCAGACATTCATGCATTGAAAGAAGAAAGTTAAAAACATAGACTAATACCTTCACAGTCAAAACAACAGAGTGAACATTCTTGTCTCAGAGAAGCAATATTAGAAAAGCAAGCTGCAAAAGGGGAGGGATCCTACATTGTGAATTGGGATATTCATGCAGAGGTTAAATGCAGTAAAGGAAATAATTGGGGAATGAGGTGTGGACTCTGACAACCTATGTAAATGGCCATAATGCAGTCTCTGAAGGCAGGGCATACTCATTGTTTGAATACCTCTGAAAGTTTGTCATGACTGTTGCTACAGATTTTCTAAGGGATCCTGGAATGTTCTGCAGAACCTCTTCCTTGCCTTTTGTGTTTAATATGGTAATGTTGCAAGGAGACTGTGAACTGTTCCTATTAGCAAATCCTATAGTATGCTTATTATAGTAATGGAAATTACTCTTGAAATGCAGTCAGCAGTGGAGTATAAATGACTGTGTGAGAATGAATTAATCAGCTGTCTTTGTTAAATGTTTTTCCATGTGTGGGAGGCCTTGGCAGTTAATGCACTTTCCCCTGATTTGCAGCTACTGTCATCATTGCTGTATGTGATTGATATGTCTGCCTTCACAGATTTGGAACTTGACACTGACACTAATAAACAGCTTAACGTCACTGATAATAGTTTCAGAAGGGACTCCAGAAATTGAAGGGGACTATTTTTTTCAAGAACACAGCTTTGTATCCTGGGAAGGATGACACAGCTTTGACAGTTTGTATTTTGTTTTGGCCTACAAATATTGTGGACAGGTCTGTTAACTGCAGTTAGCTGTACAAATCATGAAAAACAAAATAACCAAACTGTTCCCCCTCCCCAGCCCTAACAGTTATTTTGTGTAAAATGATACATCCTGCATTGGAGCACCCTCAGTGCAACACTTAAGCTGGTTTCACAAGGCTTGTTAGTCATTTGCTGGTCATTATTGATTTAAAGACATGATGCAAAATATAGCCCTCTTATAATTTCATTGTTCTGACAGGATGCAGGCTAGGTCTGGAATCACTCTACCATTTATGTCTCTTTCCTCTCTTGCTATTTTGTGAGGGACCTTCAGGGCATGAGGAGAGGGTTAGCCCTGTCATAACTGAGAAGAAGCAGAATTAATTGGCAGGTTAAGCATGAGGTACACCCAACTCCTCTGTCTGCTTCATTTTGCTATGTTGTGTGGCGCTTTGGAAGGAGAAGGAGGTAATCAGATTTTTAAAAAGAACCAGTACAAATCAGCATAGAAAGTAAGGCAGTAGCAGGTGTGACATTTTACAGGATATCTCTTCTTTCAGCTTTCCCTCCATGGATAGTTTGCGAGAAAAACTGTGAGATGTGAGAGCATTTGTTAGTGGGGATAACTTGTATTGCTCAGTTATTCAAAGTGGTCAAGGTTGGCAGGGACCTCTGGAGACCTTCTGGTCCAACCCCCCTGCTCAAGCAGGGCCACCTACAGCAGGCTGCCCAAGCCCATGGCCCATGTCCAGGTGGCTTCTGAATATCTCCAAGGATGGAGACTCTAATACCTTGCTGGGCAACCTGTGGCAGTGCTTGGTCACCCTCACAGTAAAAAAGTGTTTTCTGATGTTCAGATGGTGCCTCCTGTGTTTTGCTTTGTGCCCACTGCCTCATGTCCTGCCACTTGGCACCACTGAAAAGAGCCTAGCTCCATCTTCTTTACACCCTTTAGGTATCTATTGATGAGATCCTCCTGAGCCTTCTCTTCTCAAGGCTGAACAGTCCCAGCTCTCTCAGCCTTTTTTTATATGGGAGATGCTTCAGTCCCTTCATCATCTTAGTGGCCCTTTGCTGAACTCTCTCCAGTATGTCCATGCCTCTCTTGTGCTGTTTCTACCAATAGTTACAGATATGTTTGTGCTGTCAGTTTCCAAAGTGGATAATGGCTGCCCTAGTGTTGAATTGGTTTTACTGCGAAGTGGAAAGTTTTAAAAAATATATGCTGTGGCTCTTTTTATTTAATCTGTACAGTAATATGACTGTTCAGCTGTATGTTCGGTCATATAAGCTATAATGTAGAGTGTGTGTTTCCAAAGCTAAGTAGTTTGGCAGAGGGTGAAGTGAGACGCTATTGCAATGACGTTGGCATAAATATATACGTTCCTGAAAACTGTTTTAAAAATTAGCTTTACTAGGCAGAAGGTGAAGTTTCTCATGTTCTATTATTTCAAAGCCTTTTAATTTTATCTGTCGTATGTCCATTAATATACTTGAAGGTGTCAGTATCTTATTTTAAGAGAAAACCGAAAGGTATTTCCCCACAGATCCTGAACCTTGAAGAGAGCACAGTCCATTGTTTTCTGTTCTGTAAGTAGTTATATATGAAGGTTTGTTTTGTATACAGGGGCATAGTATCTGGAATCTAGAATTTAACAAGATATCCAGGATATCAATTTACCACAGTGGGCTATAACATAAACCAAACTGCCCCACACCCGACAGATGAGAATTAATGAAATCAGGATAGCAATATATGTTTAAGAAATCATAAAAGAGCATCCTGACTTTCCTAAAAACAGAGTTACCATCAATGCCTATTAAATCAGGCCAATAACTGTGTGCTTTCGTAGGGAATGTAGGGCCCCTTTACACTGATATTTTAAAGATTGGGCTACTGGCACCATGTGAAGATAGAATTGTTTGACTTTAACAACTGAGATTTTATACAGGTTTTGTCTAAGAGAAAGGATTTCGTGATCTACTTTGTCTACTTTTCCTTCAGACAGAGCTAGATAAAAACATGCTTTGTCAGGGATATGCCACAACTATTCAGCACACCTCTTCTCAAACATGACTACTAGGTCTCTTAATACCAAATGGAGTTCATAACTATCTCAGTGTTATGAAAGATTTATTTATACACTGCAGCACCATTCTCAAGAGAAAAAATCAAATTTAAAAGACACAGAAATTAAAATATTTTTCAGCTCCCACTACCTGAAAGACAAATGATCTCTAAATCTCAGAACTTCTAAATCTCAGGAGCATCTCAGCCCCCAGAAGAGAGAAAAAAAAATCTGGAGAAAGGAAGATTTACCATCAGTTGAGAAGGATTGGGTCAGAGATCACCTATGCAAACTGGATCCTCTCAAACCCATGGGCCACGATGGGATGCACCCATGAGTACAGAGGGAGCTAGGAGATGTTCTTGCTGAGCCACTCTCCATCATCACTGAAATGTCATGGAGGACAGGAGGACTGGAGGAAAGCAAATGTCACTCCAATCTTCAAAAAGGACAAGAAGAATGGCCTGGGGAACTTGAGGCCAGTCAGCCTTACCTCCATCCCTGGAAAGGTGATGGAGCAGTTCATCCTGGAGGTCATCTCCAGGCATGTAGAGGACTAGAAGGTTTTCAGAAACAGTCAACATGGATTCATCAAGGGGACATCATACTTGACCAACCTGATAGCCTTCTATGATGGCGTAACTGGCTGGGTCGATGAAGGGGAGAGCAGTGGATGTTGTCTGTCTTGACGTCAGTAAGGCATTCGACACTGTCTCCCATAATATCCTCACAGGCAAGCTAAGGAAGTGTGGGTTGGATGAGTGGACAGTGAGGTGGATTGATAACTGGCTTAACCACAGAACTCAGAGGGTCCTGATCAATTGGGCAGAGTCTGGATGGAGGCCTGTCTCTAGTGGTGCTCCCCAGGGGTCTGTGCTGGGTCCAGTCCTGTTCAACATATTCATCAGTGATGTGGATGATGGGATAGAGTGTAACCTCAGCAAGTTGCCTGATGACACCAAGCTGGGAGGAGTGGCTGATACACCAGAAGGCTGTGCTGCCATCCGGTGAGACCTGGACAGGCTGGAGAGCTGGGCCAAGGGAAACCTCATGAAATTCAACAAGAGCAAGTGCAAGGTCCTGCACCTGGGGAGGAACAACCCCATGCACCGGTACAGGCTGGGGACTGACCTGCTGGAAAGTGGCTCTGTTGAGAAGGGCCTGGGAGTGCTGGTGGACAGCAAGCTGACCATGAGCCAGCACTGTGCCCTTGTGGCCAAAAAGGCCAACGGTATCCTGGGCTGCATTAAAAGGAGCGTGGCCAGCAGATTGAGAGAGGTTATCCTCCCCCTCTACTCTGCCCTATTGAGACCACATTTGGAGTACTGTGTCCAGTTTTGGGCCCCCCAGTTTAAGAAGAATGTGGACTGCTTGAGCAAGTCCAGCGGAGAGCTAGAAAGATGATCAGGGGGCTGGAGCATCTCCCTTATGAGGAAAGGCTGAGAGACTTGGGTTTGTTCAGCCTGGAGAAGAGAAGACTGTGTGGGGATTTCATCAATACCTATAAATACCTAAAGGGAAGGTGTCAGGATGATGGGACTAGACTCTTTTCAGTGGTGGCCAACGACAGGACAAGCGGCAATGGGCACAAGTTGGAATACAGGAAGTTCCACCTCAATATGAGAAAAAACTTCTTTCCTGTGAGGGTGCCAGAGCAGTGGCACAGGCTGCCCAGAGAGGCTGTGGAGTCTCCTTCCCTGGAGACATTCAAAACCTGCCTGGATGCATTCCTGTGCCCCTGCTCTAGGCGTGCCTGCTCAAGCAGGGGGGTTGGAGGAGATGATCTTCGGAGGTCCCTTCCAACCCCTGTCATTCTGTGTTTCTGTGATTGTGTAAATCAGCACTTTCCAAGGGCATTTGCCATATTCTAAGATGTATATTTTGATGAGCGTATGTGGGATTAGAGAGAATGGAAGAAAAGATGATGGAACTAATAATATATTGGATTATTGTTTTATGTGTTTAAAATAAAAATATGTCACTGCAAAAAACTGTATAGCACGCTCTGTGTATGAATAGTCCTTTTGACCCTTTTCTAATACTACACTGATAAAGTAATTGCACTTGCTTATCTTGAGGCTACCATAATTTGTTGTGCATTGAACTTGGAGAATGTGCTCAGCACTCTATGAACAAAAAGGTGGATTAAAAAGTACATGGATTATTTACGCAATTACTGAGGAAAAGCTGTTTGAAAGAAACATCTACTTACAAGGCATTTCCATTAAGAGGAAGATAAAGTGATGGCCTCCATCTCCTGTAATTTTAATGAAATATTATCTTCAGTTTTTTTGCATCCATTGACAATGCATTCATTAGATATAACTGCTCTTAATTCCTCTTCCTCACAAACTAACTATATTCTGTTCAACATAATCCACCAACTTTTCAACACCCACCTCTGTGGTCTGTGATTTTGCCTTTCGCTGCATGTTAAGAACATTGTTGAGGCCATTTCTTTGTCCAAACCTTTTTCTTAGAGCTGTAGCTATGAGAAGAGTTTCCAGGGGGCTTATTCTTGCCAGACTTAAGTTATACCCCTTCATCAAGTCTGATAAGGTGGTCCCATAGCGGCTATGTGATACCTGTTAGCAGTGACTGCAGTTGTCAACTGGACAATAACTTCCTTGAGACTGGCAGCATTTTATGGTCTTTGGCTTTCTTCTAGCTAATACAGTGATCTTTGGCAGGAATAGCTCTATCCTAAGGTGAATTGTCTCAATGGATTTCCCCTAGACAGTAAGGAAGTAGAATGGGTAAAGACAAAGTGAATAAGATTAGGCTTCCATTTTCAGCAGAAACACTTCACAGATTGGAGTAGGACATCAAGTGCTATCAGAAAGGCAAATGGACACCAGAATTTACATGGTGTCTATTGTAATTATATGCATGAATGCAAGATACGTATGTCTACCTTCTTGTAATATTCTGTATGCATGGACACCTCTTTTTCAGTGAAGATTAATTTGAACTATTAAATTGCTGCTCATTAACATAACCTGCTGTGTAGGTACTTCAAAGTATCTAAAAAGGTCTGTTGTTCTGCTAAAATGTTAAAGGCTCAACAAATAGCAAAAAAAGTCCTCTGCATCAGATAAGTAGCCATTTTTTAGTGGAATTATCCATGGAATCAATCAACTTTGCAACTTATCCAGGAGATTTCTTCATGCTAATGTCTTTCCATAAGTGCTAGCTGAATACTGTCAATGTAGAAGTTATATTGCATCTCAAACAATAGGCACAGGTATGCCTTATTAGCAATTTCAACAGGAAAACTGACATATGTCTAGCTTTATTGTTATAATACCATTAAAAATTAGCTATACTTTCTGACTGAGAACATTTATGTCACTAAGGCAAATAAAACATGGCTTTTATTCTTCTATTCCAACATGATATTGCCAGGAAATACATGAAATACTTGATAAATTGAGATATTTTGTTGAATAAAACCATCTACCTTTTCAAACATTCATTTATATGAATAATTGCCGAGGTTGTGGTGAAGCTGTGAAGCCATTTGGAAATGTGGGAATCTAGTGGTACAGCCTAACAAGCAAAGAAATGTGTGTTGTTGCTTTATTTTTAAAGTGATACAGTTCTGCGTTGCAGGCGTCCTGTTTTCTTCATTGCATCCATGATGCAATTCACCCCAAAGAGTTTGAATACATGTTTTATGTGACACAATGGATACAGCAGAGGAAAAATAATTAAAATGGTTGAGGAAAGTTTGCACTTATGAACCCTTTTTTGAGCTCAATTAGGTCAGTGAAGTTTTGAAGTCTAGTGGCAGATATAAAAGGATAATGCCATTTAAGTCAGTGGAAAGGTTCTTCTGACTTCACTGGATTTTGCTCAGACACCAAGTGCACTAAAAAGGTCACTTTTCTCAATGCAGAGTGAATCGTACCAGGTCCTCTCACATATTTTACTCTGTATTGATTTCAAATAATTCAAAAAAATTATAACCTCGTAACGAATAGATCCTAGCTGTGAGTGGAAGGTGGCACTTCCTGCCTCATTGACTGACTGGACTTACAAGCTGTCACTTCTTACAGGTTGGGAAGTACTGTATTAACCAGTTGATTAGTATTCTAAGGGAAGTGCTAGAAGTATGAATAATTAGTTATGAAACTTCCTATTCAAAGTGCTTGCAAATATTAAAAATGCCAATCTTTCTCTGACAGAAGATGAACAAAATCAGTGATTCTCTGCATTTTTCACACTGTACCTTTTTGTCCCTATCTGAATGACCTAAGATCCTACTGCCATTTCCTCTGCTTGGTTAGGATAGGGAACGGCAGACTGCTTGCACTTCCATAGTTCCAGGACAATGCTGATGCTAAAAGAGAGCTATAAGCCATTTTTCTCTTTAATTTCTATTATTATTTGTGTGTGTGTCCAAATCTTGGCCTGGCTCTTGGGAAATGAATCTCTAAGAATTTGTAGGAGTTGATACCCTTTACTCATAAAACTGAATTATAAGACTATATGGCTTTGGCAGGTCCTTAAATAAACACCTTCCATACTTCTCTGCATTTCAGCCCTGACTTTTAACATCTCCTGTTTTCCTGTCTTGGGCTACTTACAAACTGAGGCTGACAATTAAATTATAACTTAATAAAATTATTATAATTTTAAACACACTCTTTAAGTAAAAGTAGAAGGCTTCAATAACAGCCAGTGCAATAATGATGGCATACACCAAATGCTTTTAGTTACATCTATGTACAGATACTCAGCTCAGTCCAGTTGGATGGAAATTAGTGGCATTACAGCAGAACAGATCTCTTTTCCTGTAAGGTAAACTTTTTGGAAGCAGATACTGTATGCACTATTAAGTCAGTCATAAGTTCTTTGCTGTGTTAAGTATGCAACAGTCCATGCATGCTCTGCACTTTAACTGTTTCTGGAGATGGTTACTTACAATATTTTCTCTTTTGTGCTTTATCATTTGCAAATGTTTACATGATGAACTACCATACATTTAATAGGCAAAAAGAGATGCTGCGAGGACAGCAGCCAAAAAAAAGAGTTTCTTTGTAAGACTGAAATCCTATAATTTCCCTTTTATACTTCAGGGAATCAACAGCCAAATGTTATTGCTTTCCCTCCTTGTTTAAACTGATAACAATGCAATCAATTCATGGTAAGACAAAGAAAATCAGGGCCTTCCAGCCTTGGAAAAAAAATGGATTTTTAGTTCCCTTTACAATTCAGGATGGTGCTGTTTATGTGATTTGGAATGTAGCTAAATTTTACATTTGAAAGAGTGCCATAGTTCAGGCATTGTGGGGATGTTCTGTCTGTCAAATCTTTGCAGAGACAGACCCTTGTCGTTTGGCCTTTATCAGGCAGGTAGTATAATTAGTATAGTATAATCAAATAGTATAATAAAGTATGTCATCTGGATCCTAATGAGAATTCTCAGGGACCATGATAACACGGGATCATATATATACATGTACCTATCTCAAAGGTTCATTTCCAAGGAGCCAGTAGATGCACTCTAGAATATAGAAAATACCTTCAGAATAACTCTTCCTGTAGATTTCTGCATAGAAGATTGTAGATACCTTCATTTGTGTAGTTCCTCACACTTCATACATTAGAGTGGACGCTCATGCTAGCATATTTGCTTACAATATTGGAAAAAGAGCAAAGTAACCTTAATTAGGTCACTTCTTAGGCATCACAACTTTGTTAGCTTTGGTTGCAGAATTGAAAAGCCAAGATAACATTGCTTATGCTCTGAAGGCTGCTCTCTGTCTGAAGTGCAAGGGAAAGCTTGTGTTATTCTAGATGGAGTCCTTGCTATTGCCTGCTTAGCTCACTTCAGCAGCCCAGACATTCAGCCCCCACAATGCACTTATGAAATCCTTGCTGCAGGTGTAAAGCATCTTCGGAATACCATCAGTGTGATTCCTGCTGAGCTGCTTCTGTTTCTTGCAAACAGTTGTGTTGCAACTAAATTGATTAGGTATGTGTTAGGACCAGTGAGAGGGGGTGCTTGCCTCTCATGACCAGAGGCTTAATGACAAGCAGAGGGGCAGCAAGTATATTGCAGCTCTGATCCCAGCAATAGCACCCTTTATTTCAGTCCTAGACTGATAATAAATGAAAGCTTTTCTAACAGACATTTCTTCTCACCTTTAAAGATTTTGACTAGATGTTTTGGTAGCATGGGAAATAGGAACTATAGAAGGTTATTTGGTAATCAGTATACCTTAAACAAATCTCAGCACTGCAATGGACATGTTATTGTACAAATCAAATGAAGGTATTCTGTTCAGCCATGCAACCAGCTCTGGACAACCACCACAGAGACAATGCCTGAGATTTATACAATGTTTAAATGAGAAGAAAGTGAGTCAAAACACTGGGGTCTTTTCAACACATTATTAGTCAGTTCACTAGTCGGATCGTATTCAATCTAGATGAAAGGAATCAATGATACATTTAATTAGAAGGTTATTGCTTTTGTGAGAGGACCTGCAGAAGGAATTACAATTCTCAAAAGGTGTATTCAAAGTGGTTTTCATAGGGCACACTGTGCTGCTTTATATACCTAAGCCATACAAATGAAGGCATGTTTCCTCCAAAGGTGGGTAACTGCATATCTGTGCAGCTAAGTGACCTGATTTTCAGAGGTGGTGGGTGCTGACTTCTTTTGAAGTTTACAGGTCTTCATTGCCTGTGAAAAGTAGGCCACTTATATAAATGCCTAAATATAGATTTTGGTGCTTGACTTTAGGCTGCAAAGCTTGACAATTTTGGCTTTAATAAATAAAACAGACCTTCTAAGCTGAAAGTGTGTCAGTAACCTTGGCTCCAGATAGAAAAACACTGACTGGATTACAGCAACAAAATGTGCATCTTTTGGGTCCATTCCACAAATTATAAGTGCCTTGAAAAAAAAATCCCAGCAGAAACAGGAGAGTGAATTCTGAAACTAAACTCTAGGCACAAATACTGGCTTTTGTATAATTTCTTTCACCACATTGGCCAATACACAGAAAAATATTTTGACAGATTGTCAATGGAAATTGGTTCATATCACATTTCTGTATATGTATCTCAAAGCATAATTTTCAGATAACAACATGCAGTCAAATACGTAGCTTTATAAACTATATCTGTGCCAGTTTTGCCACTCTCTATAACTGGTAGGTTACTCAAAGTTAAAAATTCAAACAAACAATTCAAGACTAGACCTACAGCAGCTGTAAATCCATGTGCTTCATGCGCCTCAAAGAAGGGAGTATGCTGATAAAATCCAGCTGAGCATTTGGCCTCTAGATGTGAGTTTACTTTACATCCAGCACCAAGAGTAAGGTCTACAGGTGGTATAAGTCAAAGCAGGTCAAATGCAATTAGTGGAGCAATGCTGATTTGTGGCAGCTGAGGAGCAAGAAGTAGATTATGATGACAAAGGTGTTTCTCATTATCCTTCCTAAACACTTTTTTTTTTTTTTAAACAGGCAAACAAATCCACATACTGAGGTAGAACAGTATAGATTTACAGTTCCTGTTTTAATGGTGACTTCTTTAAGACTACTGTCTGGCTGTGACTCTGTGGTTGTAGATGAGGGAAGCTGACTCTGCTAGAGAAACACAATCTTTCATAATGCAGAGCAGAGTGCAGGAACACTGTGAAATGGCTTGATCTTTGGGGAAGAGGAGTGGTGGGATTTCTTCGTATAAGGTAGTAGCCAGCATCATCCAGAGGGATGTACTTGTTAATCTCTTTTTCTGTGGTGTGGAGTCATGGTTTCAAAGTGCTGGATCCCTGACTGGTGTAAATTAGGGTAGATCTGTTGAAAATGAGAGTGCTTTGTTGATTCAGTTTCACTATAATGCTGATCTGAAATGTGCTTGTTTTAGTGCTTTGTGTAAGACTCATGTAAGTGTATATAGTCTTAAAAGGAGGAAGCTAAGTAGAGGGAGATAGGAAGAAGTACCTAACAGAATTCTAGTTCAAAAGTTGTTATTTTCTTCTTTCATACTAGAGAAAGAATGGTATTGGGTGCTTTAATACCTGACTTTGTATTAGGCTAGGTAAAAGTCCAGGCTTTACAGGTCTGTATATTTGGATCAGCTCTGAGACTTATCATAGAATGGTTTGGGTTGGAAGGGGCCTTAAAGATCGTGTAGTTCCACCCTCTGTGCCATGGGCAGGGACACCTTTCACTAGACCAGGTTGCTCAAAGCCCCATCCCACCTGGCCTTGATCACTTCCAGGGATGGGGCATCCACAGCTTCTCTGGGCAACCTGTTCCAGTGCCTCACCACCCTCATAGTGAAGAATTCTTCCTTATATCTAATCTAAATCTACCCTCTTTTAGTTTAAAGCCATTACCCCTTATCTTATCACTACATGCCCTTGTAAAATTCTCTTTCCAGCTTTCTTGTAGGTCTTCCTTCAGGTACTGGAAGGTTTCCCTGGAGCCTTCTCTTTTCCAGGCTGAACAACCCCCACTCTCCCAGCCTGTCTTCACAGGATAGGTGCTTCAGCCCTCTGATCATCTTTGTGGCCCTCCTCTGCACTTGCTCCAACAGGCCCACATCCTTCTTATGTTGGGGTACTCTAGGTAGTATCTCACAAGAACAGAGTAGAGGGGCAGAATCACTTCCCTTGACCTGCTGGTCATGCTTCTTTTGATGCAGCTGAGGATATGCTTGGCTTTCTGGGCTGCAAGTGCAGGTTGAGGTTCTTGTCAGCCAACATCCCCAAGTCCTTCTCCTCTGGGCTGCTCTCAATTCATTCTCCACCCACCCTGTATCTGTGCTTGGGAATTGCCCTAACCTATGTGCAGGACCTTGTAGGTGGCCTTGTTGAACTTCATAAGGTTCACACGGGCCCACGTCTCAAGGTCCCCCTGGATGGCATCCCTTCCCTCTAGCATATTGACTGCACCATGCAGCTTGGTGTTGTCGGCAAACTTGCTGAGGGTGCACTCAATCCCACTGTCCATGTTGCCGACAAAGATGTTAAACAGCACTGGTCCCAGTACCGGCCCCTGGGGAATGCCTCTCATCACTGGTCTCCACTTGGACATTGAGCAGTTGACCGCAACTCTTTTTGTGTGACCATCCAGCCAATCTCTTATCCACTGAGTTGTCTCTCCATCAAATCCATGTCTCTCCAATATATGAACAAGGTAAACCATGGGAAGGTTCGGAGCTTCCTGAGAGCAGAAAAAATATAACAGATGGGAAATGGAATGTGATTAAGTTGTGCATAATTGCTATCTAGAATTGAACAGTAATTACCTTTGATTTGTCTGAAGGTACAGTAGCTAGGGAAAATAGGCTTATGTTTTTGAGCTGACTTGTGTGTTTACAGCATTTGGGAACTGTGACCAGTTGCACTGCAAGGTGTTCAGGGGCCCAGCATGTTGGACTGTAGGTCCAGTTCGCAAGATCTAAAGCTAGGCTCTTGCACCCTGATCAGGAGACCTTGGCTTGAGAAACCTTTTCAGGTTTTATTAAAGCCCACAAGACAGGTAAAAGTATGTGAAAAGGCTTCTTTTTACAAGCTAGTGAAATGACATAATTCAAAAAGTGTGTTTTCCTGGTTAAATAAAAAAAGTGGGATTCCTGTGGATTGCTCATCTGTTTATTGCACACAAGCATATGAGGGGGGGTACAGGGAGTTTTCATTGCTGTATCTTCTAGCCCTGCCTGCAGGTCAGTATCTGCTGCTACTGCAGAGCCCACAGTGGTCCCGAATGTTGGAAGGCACTGGTAAAGCACAAAAGACCCCTCACAAACAGGCAATTTGCTCTTCCTGATTATTAGCCTTACATAATTAAAAAAAATATGTTGAATATGAAGTTTGAGTTTGGCCTGAGTAAAGAGCTTTTTGTTTTAAAGAGCAGGAAGCAGAGGGGAGGCATGTTTCTGCAGTACTTGGTAGGTGTTTATATACAAAACTCCAGGTACTGAGACTCCAGCAATTTCAAAAGGCTTTATTACTTTATACTTTGATGCGGACACTTGGTTTTGTGGCTACAAAAGTTCTCATATCTGCTTTCTGTTTAAGCTGACGGCTGCTGTATATACAGCCAAAGCGGGTGAGGGACTGCATGTTAATCCTGTATCCAAAAAGCTCAGATTTCATTTGGTAAGCTCTGAGACTTCTCATACACTGTCCCCAACCACTTGCCCAGAAAAATCAGTAATGTTTTCAGTGGGAATTTGGATACCTGTTTTTCAGTGTGATCCTGTCCACTGGAGTCTGAGAAAAACCAGTCAGATAACAACAAGACTCCATTATCTTGATCTGTCCTTTTTCTTTTTTAAGAGAGAAATAGGGGGTGATTCCAAAAGGAAGTTCAGAGCAAAAATTCATGCAGGGTGATACTTACCTAGCAGCTAGGAATTTACGTGCAGATCTGGTACAAGTGCTTTGGAAAATCCTGTGCTTTGAGATATTCCTGATTTCTACATAAAAATATTTGGTTTGTCATGTGCACAATTATTGTTTGGATTTATTTTTTTTTTAAATGCAGATGAAGAATTTCAGGAAAGATTTGAGAGGCTTTGAAGATCTGGCTTTGGGGTTGGTTGTGCAGAGCTTTGTTTATTTTCTAAATATAAGACTTTAGTTTTGCTACCTCTAAGAACAAAAATACCCATGCAGATACATGTGCAATTTAGGTGGCATGACTCTTCAAAATCCACTTGCTTTTCTGAATGTTACTTATTGGGGAGGGGAAAATTGGTGATCTCTTCTACTTGCATCACTAATGGTATGTTGTGGAAGTGTTCCTAGAGTTACCATCAAGAAAGCGACTTGTCATAAGTTTCCTGCAAAAGCAGTAATTGCATGCTCGGTGTTCAGGTGTTTTCGTATGTGCCCACACAGTGTAGTGTCCTGCTAGGAGTAACCAAAATCGGATCTTGGCTCAGAACAGTGTGACAGCCCTCAGAGGGGATATAACAAAATACACCTGACCTTCCAAGGCTAATGAGCCCTGTCTGTTAATGAAGCTTGTCAGTCTAAGGGGCAGTGCTTTGCTGATGTGGTGAAACACATGCCATGTTTTCACGTGTATGGCTTGCAGCTTTTCTGTTTAAAAAAGAGAAGAGGAAGAAAAAAAGCAACATAGACAAAAAAAATTGTTAACTGAGTGCAGGGTAGCTAATATATATAGTCTTTTCCTTTTCCATGCCTAGAGTCTCTTTCCTCTCTAGAGAAAATGAGATGCCAATAACTTACAGTGCAGACATCACAGCATAGTACTGCTTCTAGATCTGTAGCAGCTTACTTACTGCCAGCTTGATGCTTTGTGGACACTCCTACTGTGTCTCTCATTCATGCCCTGGCATCACTGCATAAGCACATAGCATTTGTGGAAGTTTACCTGTTCCTTCCAGAGCAAAAGACAGACAACAAACAGTGAATTGTTCTACTAATATATCTGTGATTTTTAGAAAATGTCTTTCACAGCTAAGGCTAAGCACCTTATTCAGTGTTGTTCTAAAGAATGGACTTAAGAACATCATTAAATACTTTCTTGAATTGATTCTGCAGACACCAATTCAATGATTACATTCAAAATCAGCTATGACATTGTTGAGGCAAATACAATGTAAATAGCCTCTGCAAATTCACTAGCCATGAAAAAAGTAATAACCTGCAAATCAGCACGTGTTATTACAGGAATAGGCCTGGAATTGAGATGGAGAAGAAATCCACAGCATTTTGTAGTATTACATAGTAAATTCCGTTGCAAGGAGCAAAGGTTGATCATGCCTCTTGCCAGCTGGGACAGCAAGAGCCACAACCACTGTGCTGTAAAGTTTCTTCATCAGTACAAATTTTCAGTCTTGGGGAAGAACTTGACTTCCCCATATCCTTGAGGGGGGAAGGAAGTGAAGCAGTAGCTCTGCCCTGTTTTACGGTAGGCAGTAGTGCTTTCTCACATTTTTGGGGAACATATTTGTAGTTTTTACTACTGCCTCTCAGGTGAGGAGGCTGCAAATATAACCTCTTCTCTTCTTTCTGGACTAATTGCTGTTTTTAAATCTGACAGTTGGGAACGAAGTCCTAGTATTTATACCTACCACCTCACCTAGTTTTCTTAGGCAGGTTTTGTCTTTTTGTTTTTTCCTCTGTATTAAATTATTGATCTTTCCTAGAGAGAATATCTGTGCTATTGATTCAACTATCTATTTCTGCTGTGTACAAGTGCTGAATTTGTCTGATATACCTATTTTTTGCTGTTCATAAAGTATTTGAGAGTGGGTGAGATGTTCTTTAAACTCTTCTGAATTAACCATCTGTTGCAGGTCCTACCTATGATTGCTAACCAGACTTTTCACAAAAATGCATCTACTCCGGCTCTTTTAATCTAAACCAAGGTGACTTGCTTTACAAGTAGTTTTACAGTAGAACTGAGGGTTGTACAGTAGAACTGAGGGTAAGCTGGTTTGTCTTTTGTAAAGTGAGCAGCTGCAGGCCTCTTCTTTGTGATTTTCAATCTCAAGTGGCATCCTAACATAAATATTCTACTTTTGTTGATCCCTAAAAGACCCAAATATATTTGTTACCTGCAAGGAGAAATAAATGTGTGGGGACAGGAATAAGAAGAGCTCCTTTCCTGAGTAAAGCTGTGAGAAGAAATCATTATGGGACTTGCCATCGATGTAGTTAATAGAACACCAAAAGAAAGTCCATCCTTTACCACTTGGGTCACTTAAAAAAACCCAAACCACCAAAAACCACACCAAAACAAAACCAAAAAACCCCCAAAGCCAAAAACCCAACCAAAACCAACCAACCAACCAACCAACCAAGAAGAAACAACAGAAAAGTGATACAGAAATCATTAAATACTGATTTATCTTAAAACAAACAAAGAAAAACAGCAGTCTTGTCTTACCACAGACCCTCAATAATTCCTAGCCTGTTTTGTTTCTACCAAGGGAAAAGTTTTTCTACTGAAGTCACTCTGAGTCAGTCTGAGTGGTCATCTTGCTGATTGTGGTCCAATGTAGATTAAATCATGAATCCTTCCTTCTCATTATGTCTCATCTGTTCTTGGCTACTTGAGAAAACAAGAACTTTATGATTAGAAAATAATTTTTAGCTCTTTAAGATGATATGTCAAGTTTAAATTATCAGCTAATATCATTTTTAATTGCCACTGATTTGAGAAATAAGATTTTCTCCCCAAACCCTCAAGTTTGCTGAGATTTGTGGGTTGAAATGTTCTTCAAAGTTGTTATTCTTGAGCTTTTCTGCATTCCTATAACCCATTTCCTGTCTTTAGGATGTGAGTAGCTTCTCTGGTTTTAGGGGAGCTGATAGTGACTTACAGTGGGAAGAACAGGTACCCTTAGTGAAGTAGTATA
The DNA here is from genome assembly GCF_949628215.1 of Phalacrocorax aristotelis. Lineage (NCBI taxonomy): Eukaryota > Metazoa > Chordata > Aves > Suliformes > Phalacrocoracidae > Phalacrocorax > Phalacrocorax aristotelis. The sequence continues at coordinate 41,269,279 of NC_134277.1, forward strand.
ATCAAATTATGAGGAACTGAGGACCTGCACATTGCTTCTGGATCACATCCTAGCTGTGCCTGTTTCTTAGTACCTGACATGTCCAAAATAATTTTAGCTTGGTTAAGCCAAACAACATTACCTTCATGAGCTGGGGGGCAAAGCTACCAACAGGTAGTCACGGTTCAATTCATGGAAAGTGATTTCAGCTACAAGAACTTGATTCAACAAATATGCAGCATGCTTTATGTTTTAGTACAGAAATGCTGGTCACTAGGAGGAAGAAGAAGGGATTTTCCCATTATTGTAGACTAACACACCATGTGGGGTGGGTGAACTTCCCAGGCCATGCTAATGCAGAGCAGCTCTGCTCTTCCCCTTTTACAGCTGAAAGATTATGAGTGGTCCAAAGCAGAGAAGGGTGAGGCCCAGAGATGAGGACAAAAGGTCTTCCCACCCTCCCTTCCCTGAACCCAGAGTTGCAACACTTTCCTAGCATCTTATCTTTTTTCCTTCCCCCTCCCCCCTCTCTTATTCCTTCTGTCCCCTTTCTTAGAGCAGTTGGACATTTGGGATTTTCACTCACTTTGTCAGGCCTAGCTCATAAAAGCTTTTCCCCAGAAGTATAGCTAACACAATTATCTCCCTTAATTTTTGCATTAGTCATGGAATGCTAATTAGGAAAAGTCTTCCAGGGTCAGTCCTTTGTTCCATGGAAGTCAACAGTCTGGGACAGGTGGACAGGAATGGTAGGAGCTTGCACACAAGCTGTAACTAAATCGAGCGTGTATAAGTGCTCTCATTGCAGATGAGTTAATTGTATTTTCCCTGGGGGAGCAGCTGAGAAATGGGCAACCTTTCACTAAAAAATGTTTCTCATAAGTTGCCAGTGTGCTTGGTGTTTTCCTGCTCAGCAGACTTCAGAGGCAGCAGCAGGTCTTTTATCGAGGGCCAAATTCTGAGAAGTTGGAGCCTGCTTCCACTACAATCCTGACTCGACCCAGCACTGGTAACAGTGGCATGGAGAGGCCTATTCCTCTAGGGAAGGAGGGATTTGTATTTTGGGAAGGCAGAGGGGAGAAAGTTCTCTAGCTGTGGAAGAATTGCCTTTCTTGAAAAAAGGTGGTGTGGCTTGGTCTGGTTGCAGAAATATTAAAAGCAGTACTTTGCCAGTAGTTTTCTGGTATGTGTCAGGTACTAGATCCAGAGCTGGTTTTAATAGGGCTCCAAACAAAGGGGCATCAGGTTAAATTTTGCAATAAACCAAACTCTGTGTCTGGAGTGAAGAAAGGAGGGACCTTAGCCCAAGAGCCTGAAGGCTGTCTTCAGGAAAGTGAATTGTAGAATTACCACTTCATTTTCACAACATGCCTGTTCCATCTTTGTGTAAACTCATGTAGATGCCACAGTATTAGTTACACTCATGCTTTCAAGCTAATGTCTGCAAGTAATGTATTTAAACCTGATTTTCTGGCCTTTTACTGTCACCAAGTAAAAATCAAAACAAAATGAATGATTAAGGTAATGAAACACTTCAGTAATTTTGCAGTACTTTTCTGATTTCAGGAGCAAAAAGCCTACAGTTTATAATAATGTGATTTCAGGAATGGCATGTTTCAGCTTTCTATGAGTTATACTGGGACAGTGGTACACAGATCCTGTTGAACAGGTCATGCTCAGGTGGTCCCACAGGAGCTGTAAAACACTTGCAGGACCCATGGGATGAGGTGGGTTGGTGTGGCTTAGCAGCAAGGGCAGAACTTGCTCAGTGGGGCTGCAGTTCATGTGGACTTTAGCCTTAGCAATCTGGAAGTTTGTTCTGGAAACCCTGTATGAGGTTTGAGAGTAATTCAGTGGTGTTACTTATTCAGCGGCTCCTACTTTAAAAAAAAAAGCTAATGAGATTAAAGTCCATATTTGTTCAGCTAGTTTACAATTGAACTAATTCATTGAGGGGTCAGTAATGTGTTATTACACATGCCTTTCTTGTCACTAGTCCCATGTTAATTGCCTGGTCCAAAATATTTTGTGTTCTCTCTACCTGATCTGTTCAGCATATCAATCTCAAACTGATTCTCACCTGCTCTTCGCAGAGTGCTCATTTCTTGCTTCCCTGATTGCACACTTTGTTTTGCTGAGACTTAATTTCTACTGGGCCTCTTTAAATAGAGCCACAGGGAAGATGCAGAACAATTTGTACTGTAAAAATCTAAAAGAAACCTGGAATACCTTATTCCTTAGTCTAAGCTCATCTTATACAATGCATATTTATGCTTTTTACAATGCATATTTATACTTTACAGGAAGTCATTTGGCTTTATTCTGGATCTAGAGCAATCTGTTATTTATTTATTTTGTAAAGGGATAAATATTTGCCTCAGAGGTTGCCAGATGGAAAGGGAGAATTATTTCTTTTCCTGGAAGCTTTCACTCAATAAGTAATATAATGGTTTTATCTTTATGATCTACAGTAATGATTAATGAAGGCTGCTGTAGTAGGATGAAGGGTGGCTGTGCTAAAATATCTTTGAATCCAAAACCATGTAAGTTTTGTAATAATAAAACCTAAACTGTTTTTTGAAACTACCTCTGTTTTGGCTGAGCTATGCCAGGTGAATGTTTCCAGAGTATCTGGACCACTAGCTTTTAAATAATGTCTTCTCCTGCAAATACTGCTGTAAATTTGGAAAAGCAAAGTGAAATCAGTAAAGCTGGGTTAAAAGGTGTAATGAGATCAGAACTGGGACCAATCTGTAAAACCGTCCAGTTAACCTCTGTGGTGATTTTGATGCACTGTGTGTCTATGTTTGTGCTTTCTTGTGTTGTGGGTGGGTTTTTTGCCTTTTTTTTTTTTTTTTAATCTGGAAGATTTAGATCCCACTTTTTCATCTTGTGGTAGATATTCCTGTTTGTAGAAAATCTCTAGCAGCATGTTGGCTACAATGTGGATCTGTCTTTTAAAAGCTTTAATTTGTATTCATTTCCTACAATTATCATGCTGTAAACTCTCCATGCAAGACACCTTTTTTGATTACATTCACCTTACTGGTTCACTGAGCAGGATGATAGGAAATTGCACACCAGACTAGTCATTGAAGGAACAACTACCTGCCTGTCTCTTAATCAAGATTCAGCCTCCTTTTAGCTTTATAATTTAAAAGAAGGCACTAAAAGTATTTCATCCCTGTTTTCAGTCGTAAGACTGCTGATCCAGCAAATCCAACTGGCTGAGAAAGCCTGATCATATTCCTTAAAATAATGTGACATGCTATCTGGGTATTGGATGGATGTACAATATGTTGAATCAACCACCTTACCTTTCAGAGAGCATAGTGACCTCCAGTGAGAGACATTTTCCTTGCAGTTGCTTTTACTAAGTGGCAAGATCCTGCTTTAAATGGTGGATGCTGAAATTGAACTGATATCTCTCTCATACTTTTTATCACCCATCTTTTAGACTCACACAGCATGAAAAATTACTGCAGTTTACAATTTCTTTATAGAAAAGTATTGTTTTGTAATTGGTGTCCATTGTTCGAGGATCACAGCATACTTTTCTGAAATGCTGATGGTACTATTTTTGTGAGTCTTAAGCAAAACAGCATCAAGCTTCCCGGCCTCAACAGGCTCTCAGTGGTCCACAGGATTTGGCAGGGAGGTGTGTGCTGCTGGCTTATAGGCTGGGAGGAGGAGGTGGCTTACAGCTTCCCTAGGCATCCCCTTGGTAGATCTGCCTCCTTAGCTGTGGTATAAATGCAAAACGAAATGGTGTTCCCTGCCCCAAGCAGCGTACAGCTTCAGTAATGAATTACAGTTTCATATGGTTTTGTAAACTGCTGTTAACCAAATTTATGGATGGGGTGAATGGATGCCTGGATAAATTTGTAACTTTCCTATGGTTACTCATGAAACGAATGACCACGTCAGGAGGAAAATCTTTCACAGGGCTGCATACATACTCTGTAAATGAAGGGCAATAGCCCATACTATGTACTAAGAAATTAGAAGTAACTAATTTAAGGAATACCTCAGGTAAACATTGCATAACTTGTTGTCAACATTGTATGCTTTACTTCACATTAAGGAATTTCAGTGTGCCTCTGGAAGCTTAATCCTGGGCACTTTTAGTAAAGCATATGGTAGCTATTGAGTCTATACACCTTCACAAATGCAAAATTTGCTTCTTTAAAAATAGTTGAAATATATTTTGTGACAACCTGAACAGAGTGAGAAGGGGATGCAGAGAGCCTGTAGGGGAAGAAACCACCTGTAGATCAGAGGTAGAGGCATCGCCTGTATACATGTATAACTCATTCTGGTGCTTAATCGTATATTTTACTTATTTATTTTTAAGCCATGAGTTACATGCTTGTGAATTGCAAAGAAAGCAACACTACAAAAAGTATTCACAGAGTGACAGTCCCAAATTAGGATCAAAACCACACTGCGCTATGTTCTGTACACACACATCTGTACAAGCACAACACTGTAGCCGGGCCACAGATCTTGCAGTCTATATGATGCAGATCACATTTGTTGGTAATAAACAGCAGAAGGGAGGGAGGAAAAGAAAAAAGAAATAAACTAGGAAAATGAGTTCTATTGTCTGTTTGATGGTGAGGATCATTAACTGAAAACAAATTGTTTGCACAACGTGAGCACCATGCTTGTGAACTTTACAGAAAATGCCTCTGAGGCAGTTGAACAGTGATCAGGAGATCCACATGATGTCCGTGAAATCTAACCTACCCCACACAACTCTCTTGAATTTTCGTCGTAGAGTCCATAAGCACCCTGCATAAAGCTCAGGATGCTCAGCAAGAGGACTTCCAGGTTTCTCAGTGAGGTTTGTGTCAAGTTCTGGCACAGAGGAACATCAGGAGTAGTTGGTCCATTGATATCAGTAGATGATATGGGTGTAAAAACTTAAGTTAGGAGGATCAGTCCATGTGCTGTTTGATATCACAGCTGTAATGAGTACCATGCAAAGGTGGCAAAATATATGTGTGTGTGCACTTAATATATGACTTTGGCATCTGTCTCCTGCTTCAGTGTTTCTGTTATGGTATTTTAATTTAAAAAAGGTTCTCTAAGTCCTTATGTGATCCATATTATCTCAGATACCTGCTGGGAGGTTTTAATTTGTTTTTAAAGGGTTTCAAAGCATGAAAGGTTGGATTAAATATGAAAGTGTAAGCTGCCACACTACTCTTGATTATTATAAGGTCTGTAAAGTCTTCTTAATGGATGTGAAAAGACAGTTGGAATTGCTAATACTGCACAACTGTAGCTATAACACAATGAACAGTTGACCAGAAGGAAAAAACCCAGTACTTTTAGTGCCAAAGTAGGTGGAATAACTTGTGCTTTTCAGCATCCACATATGTGCAGTCACTTGGGACTTGATTAACTTCATGAATTTTCTCACATCTGTCGGATGAATCAGGAATCCAAATACAAGAATGTGGCATTCATGTACACCATGTGTGTCTCTGAATGATTAATATTTCTCTTGTGAGTGTATGCTCGTGAAATGGTTGTGTAGTTTCTGAAGTATAGAGAATAATTCTTTTTCTAAGGTTGCCTCAGTAGGGAAACTAATCTAATATGGCACTGTTATGATTATATTAATAGTAGTAATAATGCTATTTCTGCTTGTATTGTAATAGCTATCCATTCCTAGTTGTGGGGCATCATGCATCTGCTTACAGTCCAAGTATAAAACAGGCATGAAAATGGAAACAAGATGAAGTTGGTTAACACAAAAGAATCTCTGGGTCAGGACACTGAAAGCCTAATCTTTTCACCTTGTTAGTAGCTGTTGTGACAAAATAAAATTTAAGGAGGGATTTGAAGGACTATAATGAAGTGCCATTCAGATATTTTCGGAAGGCAAATGTATTGTACAGCATAGGGGAGCGCACAAGGATGCTTATTTGCATATTTAAAAGATGGACTTTAACTGTTGTAATACTACTACTCACACCAGTTACATGCTTATAATCCTTATGAATCCTCTACATAATCTTAAATTTTAAAAAATTGCAGGCCTACCAGTGAGGGCCCATATATTTTCAAAATTATATGGCAGGAGTTACAGCCCTGAAGTGCTCGTGTCAAGATTTAAAACACTATTATTTCTTGTCACACAGCCTACCTATTCTTTGTCAAAATGCCATCTAGGAAACACATTTTTTTTGTAGTGTTCATTAGTGTTCTCGTCACATAAATTTCTTCAACGAGCAGGATTTCTTACTTTCTGTACAATCCATTATCTATGGAAGAGAAGGGATAGCTCCTCTAATATTTCTGATAGGCCATGGTTTGTCATACTAGCCACTAGACAATGTCTGTTTGCCAACACCATTTTCAATATTCCCTGTATTCCCCTATCGAATATGCTTCGGTTTCAATATAATCAACATGGAGTACTCTGTATTAAACACCTGACATCTCTAATGGTGGCTCAGCTGAATTTAGTGTAGCTTAGTGAACTATGAGTGAATTTATAGTAATAACTATGGGTAATTCTTCTTAAAAATTCCCTAGTGGAGACCAAGTTCAGGTTTTCCATTTGCCTTTTACCTGAGAAGCCTACATTTTCTATGGCATGGTGTGAGTTTGAGTATCACAGTTTGGGGCTGATAAAGGACTGCAGACAGTTAGGATAGTGGGTGGGGTTGCAGGAAGGTGGAGGCTGTTTGGGTGTATGGTTGGTCTTCCACCACCCAATACAATATACGTCACTGTCTCCTTTTGAATACACAGGCCACAATCTAGCTATTTTTTTGGTGAGCTAATGTTTGCTTGGGTCCTAAATGCTGAGCAACATAATTTAATATGTAGACCTTGTTTTCCCATTCCCCCACCCCATTAATAATTCCAGCAGCAGGACTGTGTCTATTATTCTTTTCCTTCATGAATATCCGTGCCTATTGATTTCAATATTTTCAGTGCTTTCATAGGAACAAAAATGTTAATATAGTTTTGAAAGAATTTTACTAATTCCCAATGGAAACTTGCTCTGTTGCATAAACTGTTACAAGGCTTCCCATTTTTCCTGTAGACACTTGTGGGAAGGAGCTCAGGAATAAGGAAAGAGTGCTGCAGTTCACTCAGTGGGCTGAAAGTCTGCGTGTGAGCCAGCTGGGAACACCTTCATTGCAAAAATAATCTAAAACTCACAATGTTGTAAATTACTAGGAACAAACATTGTAACATGTGGACTTCAAGGAATCTGGGTTTCTTGTACATCGGATGTTTTTTTTTTTTAAAAAAAATTCTGCTCTGGAGATTGGTTAACTCTTTAAAATGTCTCTGATACATAGAGATAGAGGAAGCAAAATGAACAAAACCGTTATAAGACAACCTTCTCCAGTGTGAACTTTTCATCAGGTTTAGAAAGGTGGGGCACAATGTTCCGGAGCTCATTTCTTTGATTCTTTTTTTTTTCCCTCTCTCTCTTTTATTTTTTTTGTTTAGTACACCCCTGCAGTTCTACTGTGTAAAATCTGAATAACATCACAGTCTACCTCAGTAGAGTATTAGGAAAGTATTGCGTGGCAGAAGTTGCTATCCCTTAGGGTGTGCTGTATGTGATGTGGAAGCCCTGATGAGCCAAACAGTGGCATAGCTTTTGGATTTAAATTGGGGTCCCATCTGGAAATGACTTCCTGCGTTAAGTTAATCAGACACAACTGAGTGGAGCTAAGCTCCAGCATTACTTAGAGGCTGGGGTCCTGTCCGGCAGGAAACAGATGGGGGCTGTCTGCTTAGAAGACAGACAATGTGACCTGATCACACTGTTTTCTTTGGTTTTTACACAGACAGAGTATGCCATGGGAGCATAGGATTTTAGCCTGAATTCATGACTATGCTCTCAAAAACTGACAAGGACTCCAGTCGGGCTGTGTAGTGTTTAAGCTTAGAGATGTGTACGTTCTGTTTGGTTGCACAGGCTTTGATTCTGCTGTGACCCCTTAAAATCAGGAAGATCTGCATGTCATCTTAGCTATAATTTCTTTTTATTATCCTAGAATTAAAAAAGACTGCTAAAAGTGAAATTTCTCAATTTTGAAGTAGGTGGTTAGGGTAATACCCTGAATTTCAGTAGTGTCAGGCTGCCAAGCCAGTCATCTGACTTAATTTTAAAATTGTGGAGTAGTACAGGTATTCCACTGTGAAACTAGAAATGTTCTGATGTCCACCTGAAATTGAGCAGAGGCCTCACAGATATGTGGAAATTATTTAATTATTTGTGTCTGGTTTTATCTTAGTGTTTTATGATGCAGCTTGAAATCCATTTTGTATTTATTCCTGTGGGTTCCATTGCATACATTTTTTTTTTGTTGTGGGATTTTTGTTCTGTTTGTGGGTTTTTTCTTTTTTTTCCCCCTCAGCAGGCAGCTCTGTCTTTTTTTCAGTTGTTTTTTTTTTTTTGTTTTTCTTGTGTGTGTGTGTACGAGTATGTTGCTTTCCAGGAGATAAGGTTGCATTTTGAGGCTAAACCATTAGGCAGCCTTACTGGATATATCAAACTTTGTTCTTTACCTGAGCTGCATTAGACTTTCATCAGTGCATGCCATCTTGCCTCTGAGACAGTAGTTAAGCTTTTCAAAATGGCTTGAACTAAGTAATTTTTGCTAGCACTGCACATAATGGATATTAGATTCTTAATGAAACAGGGATGCTTCAGACCAGAAGAAATTCCACCCAGACACTCAGATAATATCTGACAATCAGTTTGTACCTCAAAGAGGGAAAGATAAGTAAACAATCTTTCCTAAGGCTGCTGCTTAAGAAAAAGATTTCTCTTCCACCAGTCGTCAGACCTCATGGAGATTTCATCCAAGATCAAGAAAGTGAAACTCATATCACACATACCAAGCAGTGAGAGGTTCATGTTATCCTTCAGCTTCAGTGACTAATGGATTTCTCACACATGGCCATTTTTTAAATACCAGAGGAAAAGTTGTTTCCTTAAGAATACCAAAACAAATATAGTATGGATTCAGTTTGACTCTTGCTGACTGTTACAGCCAACTGGGGAGCTGCTTCAGCAACATGACATCCTTGCATGGATGTAATGTATAGGAGGTCCGGTTGTCATGCTGCAGTCTTGGCAAATGCTTCCCTGACTCTAGCCAAGCTTCTGCTAATGTCTCTGCATTATGTATCACTTTCTGTTGTGCATCAGATCCCATTTTCTTCCCATCCTCCTTCTCAGGCAAGTTCAGTCCAGATACAGGGTTAGAATTTCTCTGACATTAAACATATGATTTGGGAGACTAATAATTGAGTCTAAGCTCACACCTTCAACAAGAACCACCGAGTCCTTGCATTAGAACTGCCTTGCACTGTGTGAAAATCTAGGTGCTGCATACCCGTCAGTTGCTCTGTGCATGTGTGTTAGAGTGGCAGTGACAATAAACTTTAACAACTCCTCACTGGAGGTAGTGCCGTCACCTGCCATCTTCCAACTGAGTCTGAGAGTTCATTGCATGAGGGTTTTGTTCCACTTCAGTCTAGCAGGGATCCAGACAAAGTGGTTTTAACCCCAGGCTGCATGGTTGCATCTCCTTTGCCTCTGATCAAGTCTGTGTTTTTTACTTATTCATTGTAAATCTGGATCATTTTGCAGAAATGGGTTAGAGAACAATTGGACAGTCAAGTTGAAGGTCAACTTCTCTCCATGCAGCTGTGACAAGCAAAGGGTATGCTAGAGGCTGTAACCTCTGTGTCTCAGAGCTGTCTGAGCATAGCATAAACTGTACTGTTTGACTGTATAAAGTGGAGGAAAAAACTTCACACCTGGTCTATGCTAAGTCAGGCACAAGTAATAGCGCTTTCAGGACCAATGTTTGGGTTTAGACTAGACACCCATCTAGTAAGATATCTAACAGTTCTCACATTTGAATAGATTTCTTTGCTAAATACATCTTCAGTTGCCATAACATTTGAGTAATTTTTGTTCCTCTGCTGCTTTAGTTTATATCACTTACAAAAGAGAGTAATCTAAGTCATAATGTTTTATTGTATTTTCAGCACAGTTAAAAATAATTACAAGTATATTTAAAGTTGTTAATTGATTAGTCATGCTGCCGTATCACTGAATAAAATATGAAATACACCCAAAAAAGCATGTTAAAATGTTCAAAGTTATATTAATTATTAAGTTTGCAAGGGAACCACTTAAGAGTTAGGAAATTTAGGAATTTAAATCACCTCACCCATCTTCAGTCATCCCTGTGTTGGGCTTGTTAAAATAGTCTTCGATCACCAGGCCTTGTGTTTCCTTTTCCTGAGGATCTGTAACGGCACTGACAGAACTTGCCCAATTACTTAAGTGAATTCAGTGGCAAACAGAATTCAGTTGCCCAAAGCTTAGTCTTCTCTGCATTCAGTTTGTTCAGATGTTTTGATGTATTCTGATAAACAGAGGACGAGCAAATATTACCCCACATTGGAAGCTGTGTGCCTGAGAGGCAGAGAGAATAAGATCAGTATCGACCAATAGTGGGAACCCAGGTGGAAGCTCACAGGGTCTGATTTCTCCATATACACCTGCATATATATATCCTGTGCATGTGCAGCTCCATTGACTTTATTCACAGAGTGTCTCCAAATGAGACCCTGGAGCAAGGTAAAAAAATATATCTTTTGGGAGAATGACATGATGTAGGATGGCTGTGGCAGAGGCAAGAGCAGAATTCAGCATTGGAGCACTCATCTTTCTCAGTGGTGAGGCCATTTGCTGTCTTTCCACAACGTGCTGCCTAATCTGCCTTGCACCTTTCAAATTCTGCACCGGACATGCAGGGTCCTTCACATGCTGTGAAATCTCTGTTCTCCCCTTGTGTCAGAACACATTGTTCCTAGTGCAGAAGGTGGTAAAGATACCGTGGGAGGATGTTGAGATCAAGAATTAAAGATTTGCTTGGGGTTCATATATATTGGAAAAATGGGATGGGGCAATTAAGATTGTTGTTGACCAGCTTGGATTTGTGGATATGGCAAATGCTGGATACACCGGCTTTGAAGTAGGCAAGAATTACTCCGTTCTGCATACTTTTTGTAGAACTTCCTTTTTGTGGTACATTCTTAGTTTAGTGTATAAATAAACTATAATTAGATAGAACAATTCTCAGTTATGTTCACTAACAGTTTTGTGCACAGTCTTTTTTTAGAAGGGACAAAAAATTCTATCCAGAGACATGAATTAAAAGAACTTATTTTAATCATTTTTGTTTAAAAGCATAATCCTTATGAATGGAAAGAGCTAACTCCTGAGATCATGGATTGAGACTGAGTAGAACATTCATTTTAATCATCCAGAGAAGGGAGGAGGAGGACAATCCATCTATTAAAAACCATTTTCATTTTCTGAAGTATCTTATGCTGATTATTCTTGGACAGAATCTTAGTGCTGAGATGCAAATGAGTGCAAAGAAATTTAAAGCTGTTCCTACTCCACAACTGAGTTTTGGTTGAAGCTGAATGCCCCGGGGACCAGAGATTTTTATTCCTGTTATAGCTTCTAGTTTTGTTTTACTTAGGACCTATCTTTCAAGGCTGCTTCTTGTCAAACCTCTGCTTGCACCAGGGTTGCACTGTATAGATGGGGTGTAATAGTCCTACACGTTGTATTGTAAAAATGTTGGATAAAATACTTCATGGTCTATGATTCCATTTCTTAAGTATTTACTTTAAGGATTCTGCACAAAAATTTGTCCTCCCCCCTGATGCTTCTGTCTCCTCCCTCACATGATATTAACAGGAAGGTGGTTATGCAGACCTCTGTTGGATCCACGAGACTAAAAGGTGAGAAAAGAGCCTTGTAAACTTTTTACTTCCTTCCCATGAGAAGCAAAGCCCATCACTGCTTTTACAGCTGTTGCCAGGTTTTATTTCAGCTATTCAGAGATAGGTTTTTCTTTTGTATTTAAGTATTGTTTGAGAAGGAACCCACGTTTCTGGAATAACTTTGTCCTAGCTGGTGTGATTTCAGCACTAGGAAGAAAATAGATCACTGTCAAAGCTCTTGAGAAGGTAAATAAAGGGGAGACTTTGTCAGCATGTCCCATCATGCTGCCTCTGGCATTGCTTGCAGCTGGATTCAGATTATTTAGGGAGCATGAATAAACGTTCCTGCACGACACTACAGGGTTTGAAGGAGAATCATGATCTTACAGCTTTCTCACTCAGCAGCTCCTGTGCTTTAGTGGCTTTTTTGGAGGAGGTCTTAACACAAGTGAAGAGGGGAGAAAAGCTAAGTGGCTGTTTGGGCTTTGTTTAGCTTTGATTATTTTAAAGTACCCACAAAGCACTTTCTTTGTTCCCCTGGATATCCAGGCAAGGGATGGAAGGAGAGAATTGCACTAGGCTTTGAAGATGCTCTGAAAGTGTCTGAAGGAGGTGGAAGGGAAGAAGTCTTTCGAAGGTCAAACTTTCTGTGTTATTCATGGCTTTTAATAGCTCCATTATAGCTGCCAGAAAAAATATCCCAACAACAAAAAACCCGAAACCCAAACAAACTTGGAGGATTGTTAGTGGCTTTTGCAGGGGTCTCTTCAAGGATTTTAAATGGATAAAATATTCCTCATTTACCTGGGGCTAAGAAAAAAACATCCACCAGAGTTCCCCGGCAGCATTGATGCAGTGGCAGTGGAGTACTCTGTGAAAAATATGAACTAAACTGAATTCTTCTCTTTCCAAAGTCTTCCCATTCAAGGAGGAACACAACCTGATCGTTTTAGGAGTGAAAATGGAAGCACATATTAGCAACTGCATGCTACAGTACTTAAGTGTGATGATCATTTATGAAGGTAGATTTATTCCTCAGCTGGCCCAGCTTCCTTTCAGAAAACAGTTGCTGATAAACCATGTGATTGCATGCAGCAATTTACCTCTCTTTCTCATTTTCTCCAAGAATTATATGCAAAATACTTCTGGGAATCTTGCTGCTCTGTGACTAGGAGTCAATTTGGATTTCTGCTGCAGGACTCACAGTATTCTCAAATCCAAAAGGAAACCTTGTTTATAGGAGTTAGGACTTCATGTAGCTTCTTTTGCAACTGTTTTAAAAACAAAAATGTGTAGAAAACTCTTACCCTATTAAATAAATGTGAATGCACCAGTATAAAGTTCTGGGCTTTTACAAATGTATATTGTTTTACTTAATAGATAAAAAAACTTAACTTATATTAAAATATATAATTTATTCCACCTCCCTTCTCCCACCAAACAATTTTTCTGACTCATTTACATGGCAGACATAACTTGTCACTTTGCTGTCTCTCCCTTCTCTAATTACTCGGAGCGTGGAAAACCTATGATCCCGTAGAGCTCCAGTGGGCACAGGCTGGAGGAGAGTTTCAAACTTAGAAAGTCCTTTTTGTGGAATTGAAGAGGAATAATAAAGCAGAGTAACTTTTCCTGAGTGTTTGCTCTGAAATAGTTCCTCCCTGAGGAACAGTGTAGCAGAGCATAGCATCAGGGTACAGCTATTTTATTTCACCTATACTTGCCAGATTTCTCATGCAAGATTATGTAAAAGAGAAATCATTAGAAATTGTAGCCAGAATCCTCCCTCTGTAAGGTATGGTGGTTAATGGGTAGCCTTTGCTGGATATTTGTCTAAGATGTTTCCCCGAAACCACAACAGGTAACTTAAAAACAGTAGGGGAAGAGCATAAATAGAATATAGCAGCTTTTGTCAGCTTCTTATCATATCTTTGTCCTCTTAGGGTGCTGCTGGAGCATTGTTTCTGTATTTCCTTGCAAGCCCCAAAAAGTCACATATTCTTGTAGGAAACTCCTTCAATGATCACTGGTCTTCTAATATGTGATAGAGGTACAAATGGGCAGATTTTTCTTGGGCAGCCAACTTGTACTTTCTACCAGTAAAAGAACTCTCCATAGGTTTAATTGGACTGTGGATCTCAGCCTCCACATGGGGCAATCCTTGATTAATGTAGTAGTCTGTTTGGGGTCGTTACTGGCCATCAGTGTAATGTTTCTTCCTCGATTCCAGGAAAAGGTGTAAAATGATGAGTGAAAAATGTCACAGGTGGTATTGGCTTAATGTGATTTAATTCATATGTTTATATCCAAAAACATCTCTTTAGACCATCTCGGACTTTTACTTTTGAGTCATGTTAGCCCTTTACTTTTTCACATTTACTCAATTTTATTTGTATTTCCCAAATCTATTTTGTTCTTCTCGTTTTCTTTTACCCTGCTGGTTTGTTCTTTCTTGGATTTATGTTTAATTAGTTACACATAAGTGGCCTTTGACATAGCAAAGATGATGAAAACCGTGGGACATTTGTTACTGCTTTGAAAGAGTAAGGCAAATATTTTTGTGTGTTTGTTCTCCTTTGTTACCTCTCTCCTGGGGTTGTCAGTGAGTGAAGTAAAAGAGCCACTTGAATGGGGGAAAGGGAGTTTATTTAGACTTACTTACTTAGCTTTCTGTGTACTATGGCTTAGAGGCCCTAAAAAAATCTTAGTTCCATTGTGCTATGCAAAGCTGCAAATGCATCATGAGAGCCTCTGAAGTTTACACTTCAGGAAGTTTACACAGAAGGCATTATGACAGACCAGACCTGGCAGGGAGATGAAATTTTAATTTTATGCATGCAGGTCAACAACAAAAGGTTTGAAACCAGCATCTAATCATGTTTAAGATCTCTTTAAAGTCTGTCCTCCTACAATGGAAGCTTCTGTATGGAAGTTAGCCTACTGGAAATCTCATGTTTTATAGTCATTTCAAGGTCACACGAAATGTCTGGTTCTGTTGCAAATGGGCAATGCAGCTCCCTGAATACGAAAGGCATGCATACTGTTCCCTTGCTTGACTTAAAACAAAAGTTGTTATTGGGATTCTGCTAGTTAAGTAAAACTTAAATTTTGTCAAAAGGAACATGCAAAATGGTCACAGAATCCTGCATCTGACTACATTTCTCTGTAATGGGAACCAGTTAGCCTCAAAGAAGTTCAAGGGTATTTCCTTAGAGATTTATCAAAAGATAGATCATATCTACTTGTGTTGCCTTTCTAGGGGAAGCTGTTTTGGAGTTAACCATTGCTACTTGTCACAGGGGAGAAGTATTAAGTGCCTTGTGACTTGAATAAAGGGGTCTTTACAGGTTGCCCAGAGAGGTTGTAGCTGGAAACACTCAAGGTCAGGCTGGACGGGGCTCTGAGCAACCTGATCTAGTTGAAGATGTCCCTGCTTATTGCAGGGGGGTTGGACTAGATGGCCCCTAAAGGTCCCTTCAAACCCAAACTATTGTATGTATGTATGATCTCCTCAGCCAGATCCCAGTTCCAGTCCACATTTTCCAAGGTGTTTGGAGTTTGAGCTGTTATGAAGTCTGTATTTCCTGGCTGTTGAATAATATTTTCATGCTTTCTGAGCAAAGCAGGAATTAATAAGAATTTTATTATAAGTGTTAATGGAGTGAACTTTTCTTTGTACAACTCTTCAAAGGCTGTTTCTGACCTATGTAATCCACAAATATGGAGGCAGTCTTTCAAGTGACATAGAAAATGGTTCCTTTAAAGCTTACTGTACAACATGTCAAGTACTGTCATTCAAACATAGTCCAGAAGTCTGACTATTTACACCTTTCAGACTCCTTTCAGACATTTCACTGGAAATGCTTTCAATTGTGAAAACTTAGAAGACGGCCTTAAGTCCTTCCAGAGTTAGTTTTAAGGGAAACTGCTGTGTAATTCGCGCACATGGAACAAGATGGAAGAAGAAGGGGAGACTGTTACTTTTTCACTAGTGAAGCAAGCCGGTGATGTGTGCAGTGTTTTTCATTTGATAAGGAAGTTCTAATCTGCAGTTTTGAATCTTCTGAATTTTGCCAATACCCTCCTCTCATCTTTTTTGCACCCTTGTCTGTAGATGGAAGTTTATGAAGAAAGCAGAAAGGATGTAAGAGAAGGTAAAAGTCAAGATTGGACTGTGGTAAGGAATGAGACAGACTGCATATGTTAGTACAAGCTACAGGAGGTGAGTCTGCTTATAGAAAGACTGAACTGCAAAACAGGAGAGAATGTAATTCCATCGCACATACATTTATGATTTTAATCATAGTAATGTCCAAATAAGACTAAATTTCTAAATGAGATAACCCCAAAAAAGACATTTGCAGGAAATTGAACCCAAGTTCTAAAGCAGAGAAGGTGTAAGCCAAACCTTTAACTAAATTTACCTTGTTGAGATTTTGCCTAAACTTTAGGCCTGTCCTGCTTCATGTCCACTCAGAACTTCAGCCATAGTCCTAGAAGAGGAAAAATATTAGATGAAATTTGAACAATGTCTTGACTTGGCACGCCTTGTGTTTAAATCAGATTTAAGATTTTCACCCTCCTTTGGAGATCCTCCTTGTCTCTAGAATATCCCTCCGTCGTAAATTGAACTGAGCTCAAAATAGCAAGGCTTTAAGAGCTATTCATAAAAGGCTTTAATGCAGCTATTTCAACAAGTATATTGCCTTATTGCTGTCCTGTATGCATAATACAAATTGACTGAAATGTGAGTGTTGATATTTTCTCCTTGGCTGTATTTTTCTGTTATTGGTATTCACATTATTTGTGTGTATAAAAATTCTGAGCTGCAGATTTTACTAGCACAAGAGTCTCAGAAAACAAATCATCACAATTGTCTGCAGAAGATGATTTTATGACTAAGGTATAATCTTGGGCTTTGGGAGATGTGAATTTAAACCTTATTCCTTCCTCAGACATTTTTGTTTGACACAGTCCAAGGGCTTTGACCTTTCTCTTCACCTTTGTGTAAGCAAACAAAGAAACAAAGAAAACCCCACAACATATCTTTTTTTGTGAGGAGTCTGTGAGGACTTCAGATACTGTAGAAAAGCCAGCAAAATATGTATGCATTTACCAACCAAATTTTAAGGTTGCAAATTTACAGCAGAGGTACTTCTGCACCTTTCTACCCCAGGAGGGTAACAGATTTATCAGAACATATCTGACCAGTTAGATGCATTTTGAATATTAATAAGCAAGTCAGAAAGTAAAGCATTTTACACTGCATTTTGTCTATTATTATTGAAGACTGGTAAGGTCAGAATTGTTAACAACAGTTTTCCAGGTGTTCTGCAACAGTAAACAAGGAGAAGAGGGCAGAAGGGGGGCAAAGGGGGAGCTAAATTCAGTGAATAACTAACTTGCTGTGCATCACTTGCCCAGTTCTGCAAAATGGCATCATATCATAACCCTGTTGGGTTACCTCTTGGCAATTCATACTGGAAGGTGGGGGTGCTGTCTCACAGAGAATTGATGCAACTTGTGCAGTTTTCATCCCCAGCATGTATGTTACTGCAGGATTACCTCTGTCATGACCTCGAAGTTCCTCTTTTCTGTTCCAGATCTGAATGTCTCCTCATCACTGCCTAATTAAGTGATATATTTTTATGAAACACCGATGTCCATTAGGGATCAGACTGCAATTACCAGATTTGCTTTATTTGCAACCTACTTTGAATCCAGGTCTTTAGAATTGAGAAGCTGGAAATTGTGTTAACCCATATTTTACTAAACCCTTGATAATTTATCTTTAAATTGGGCATTCTTCCCTCCCTTCTTCCCCCCTTCTCCTCCTCCCTTACAGTTTCTATTTGTCTGTAGAGACTTTGGAGAGAAGTAACAGCTCTTAGTTTGCTGGGCCCACTTCTGCCTCACATCAAAGCCTAATGAAAATTAATTGGTAGTGCTGCAAGGTTTCTCTTTCAGGCTATTGCAATTTGGATATTTTTGCAGACTGCAGCAGGCCATAGTTTATCCATTATTTAGCACCTTCTAGTACTTGAAACTACCATCAGGCGTTTGCCCTCCAGGTGTCCCATCAGGTGTTCTTATAGCAGAATAACGAAGAAAGCTTAATTTGATTAACCAAACTGGATGCTAGTTTGCACAGCATCACAGACT
Source organism: Phalacrocorax aristotelis (assembly GCF_949628215.1). Classification (NCBI taxonomy): domain Eukaryota; kingdom Metazoa; phylum Chordata; class Aves; order Suliformes; family Phalacrocoracidae; genus Phalacrocorax; species Phalacrocorax aristotelis. The sequence continues at coordinate 41,287,222 of NC_134277.1, forward strand.
TGCCACTAATATCTCTGGCTGAGATGGAATTCAGCAGCTAACAAGAGTAGTTAAACATCTACCATTAAGAGTGAAGAGAAATCCTTTCATAATTTTAATTAGCTTTGCATTTCTAAAATGCTTAGGGATCAGTTAAAATCCACAGATGCTTTTGAAAGAGGCATGGTTCACTGCACAGACAGTCATAATATTGCCTGGTCTGAGCACAGCTGAAGAGATATGCAGCTGACGTAGCTTTGGAAGGTCATAGTTGCTGTATTTACTGGAGCTTATTATTAGCTGGAAACTATTTTTGCTATCAAGTACACTTGTCAAATCTAGGATTGTTGTCAGAGGGCAGTGAAGAAGTGATATTCCCTGAGAAGCTGTCCTTCTTATGACTGTTCAATAGTATCCCTAAATGAAGATTTAATGTATTTTGAATGGAAAACAGAATCTGTGTTCCATCCATTTTGAGTCAGGGAAAAACAAAAGCATAAGCGGCACTCAGCCTTCTCTCCATGGATACATTTCTGCAGAGCAGCAGGACTTTGGCAGCAGAGCTCTCTTCATAAAGCAAACCATTTTCATAAACTACAGAAGGGTTGGTGGGGTTATTTTTTTCCTTCCTCCTTTTGGAAACAGAAATAATCCAAAGAGTGTATTCTGGGAGGTACTCACTTTAGTGATCCCTGAAATTTTCTCCTTTACTTTCCAGCTTTAATTTTATTATCTAAGTATAATTTTCTTTCCTTTCCATGTGCTGTGCATCTGCTCTACAGGCTTCAGCCAGGAGAATAACCATATGGGGACATGAAAATCTCCACTGCATTGATGCCAGAAGACAAGTTTATGTTCATTCCAAATGGCATCAAAGGTTGCTTGCCTATTTTCCCTTTACATCCCTTTCAGTGACTTAAATCTGTAGTATTGTCTAAAACACACAAGGAAGGAAAAAACCTGTCTGATTACAAAGCAAAAAATATTCCTTATAATGCTGAATTTTGGATAATCAATGAATTTTTCTTTAAAGCACTTACACCATTGAGCATTTTCTGCTTCTTTCTTTGTAAGGTAGCAATTACTGCACAAGGACCAGCTCTCCTTCTGACTGATCTCAGTACTTTTCTTCATTTCTCCTCATGACAGACTCCTTCCTCCAACCTGCACAGAGGCAATATTCTCTGTAGGAGTGAAAATAATTCAGCTAAAATTTCTCTGGTGTCTGGTGCTCTCGTTAGGTAAATGCCTCACCTGCGCCACTGTCCTTATCATTCCAGTGATGACTGGAAGTGATATGAAAATACTATGTAGGCATTGCAAAAAAAGACAATCAATATCAACACAGCTTGATCCAGGCTGATGATGAGTTGCGTACTTGACCTGGGAAGGCGTAGTTACCTCATGTGGGTTGCGCGCGATTGCTTGTCATAAAATGAAAGGTTAAAGAAAACGATGTGTCACCGTGGACAGAATGGCATTTAGAAAAAGTAATAATAATCAAAAGTCCCGACTGTACTTGAGTAAAAGTAGCCAAGCGCTGATTGCTTTCTAAAGGACTCGGACTGTGTGATATATACTTGTTTTTATAAATAGCTATTTGAAAGCACATGTGAACTTGTGGCAGACATGGGCTTGACCTAAAAGTCTGAACTGAAGGAAATTCGGTATGTGGAATTCATTTTCATGTAGCAAAATCCACTTTACTCACAGTGAACTGAAATAACCATTGCAAGAGAGATGCAAGCAATACCCACCATCCTTGCTCTCTGACACAAGGCCAGGAGCACTGCTTGGTCTAGCATGGCTGAGAACCTCATGGCCATATCAGCTCCAAAACATAGTTCTGGTTTCCAGGTCATCTTGGACTGCTGAGGCTTTGTGCTGATGTTGCTCTCTGAATGGTGATTGCTTTGAGAGACATCTGCAAATAGAATATGACCCCTAGAAATTTATCGGGGTTGGGCTGGAATTGTTACTCAGACAGTGACTTCTGTCACTTATGAGCTCCCTAAGGCTGAACTTGTAGTATTTTTCCACAGCTTGATCTGTGTTGCTCACCACGTGTGCAGAACTTCTCTGACTCTTTACAGGGGAAGAGTCAATGTTCCTAAGCAAATTAAGGAGCCAGTTGCTTTCCCATTGCTTCACAAGTTCCTGCATCTCATTCCCACTATTTTTATTTTTCTGGAGTTACATCTTCAGCTCCCACTCACTCACATATTTTCCAGTGTCATTGCTTATTTGCCAGATGGGAGACACAGTTAGTCCTTACAGTCCGGTAACATTGAGTATCATCAAAATCTATGCAAATAAATGCTTGTTCTGGAAGTAAATGCTCTTCCACAGCCCAAGTGCATCTCAGAAAGTGCAGGAGGCAGCAAAAGGAACAAACCGCCACCCACAGCACCAGCACTTTGCTGTGTGATGGTGTTACCCTCTGCAAGAGGCAGCAGCCAGCATGCCTTCTCAGGGAGTTACAGGCAGGTCTCTGTGGCTGTGGTATACTACGTGTGCAGGGTATCAATAGAGCCACAAATTAATCTTTGTCCATGTAATATTAGGCAGGTGGCAATGTGTAAAGCGCACAATTTATCCATCCTTAGAAATATGTATAACTATCATCTCTTTCTGTGAAAAAGCCTGTTGTTTCAGCCTTTGTTCATCTATGACACAGCTCAGTCCAGAACTGGGAATGTGTGGTGCTTGTGAATCAAATAATAAAACCAGGACTGGATGTAGCCTTCTTGTTGATGTGGCCTCTGCAGCAGGGAACTTGCTGTGCTGGTCAATGCCAGTGAGAGGATGGGTGTCCACTTACTTTTGTGTATTCCTTTTCCTTCTCCTCCTGTAAATACCCTTCTGCGCTGCAGCTGAGGCTGGGAAGCGAGTTGTTGAAGTAAGGTTATTAAGGATGAGGTAGCTGTTCTAGATCAGATGTGCACAGCTCTCCATAATCCTTAACATTTGTTGTGTTCTCTATTAGCTTTCACAATGACACTTGGCGTATTCTTAATTGTCAAAGACGTATTAAATTGATCTTTCTGTGCTTGTTTTGTCGCTTGTCACATCCACCACTTCATGTCAGACTTCAAGCATTCCTGTTCTGGCTCAGCCTCAGTACCCCTACAGTATTTGATATGTTTTCTCTGGGAAACATCTGCAGATTCCAGAATAATTTCCCATTATTTCTAAATGCCAGGGTTAATACTGGATGTGGCTGGTTTTAGTACTGGCCTCATTATTGTAGCCATCCCTTAGAGGCTCCAATTTCTTTTTCCCCTAACCTTTGGTTATTTACACTAGTGAAAATACATCTCATTCTTATGGTATTGAATTAACAGTGCAAATATCATCTCTGATTCTTTTAGGCATTGTCTGTCTATTTTCCTGTTCAATAAGGACTGATTCCCTAGCTCCCCCCTCCCTTTCATCTTGAATTCTACTTTTCTCATCACCATTATCAGAACTTTAATTATAAAGTACCACTTGCTATGACTGTGAGTGGTAAAACCTGGCCTTAAAGTAATACTTTTGTCTTTTCTCTTTTTCTTTTTTCTTTTTTTTTTTTTTTTTTAATATAACTCTACTTATTATTGGCTTCAGATAGATTATATTTAAAGGAAATTCCCACTGAATTATAGTTTGATCAGTGTTCCAAATTTCAGTTATTAGACTTTAAGCAGAGTATACTTGGGGACTTTGGGGACTGCATTCATCAAATGGGCTGTGCATACCTGTGCTGGAGAGGACAGGGAGCAAACAATCAGCAATATTAATTTGTTACTCAAAGCTGACAAAAATAGTCTTTAATATTCTTCCCTTATGTACATTTCTTCCTGGTTATCTTGACTGGAGAAAACAGTTTGTAGCACAGAAGAATTTCGTAAGCTCATTTTCACTAGTTCCAAAGGTTAGTGATAAGATGATGCAAGCTGTGGAAAATAATGCTAATAATGAGAAATTATAACTTACATGTTGCTGAATATCACCTTGTTTTGAATTAAATAAGGTTAATGTTCCAACATGGAAATTAGTTGAAAATCTCTCCTTAAATTACGTTTGAACTTCTGATGATTAAGGCAGGCAAGAAATAGAGAAAGGAAAATACCCATTGCTATTTTTTTTTACTGGGTTGTTTTAGTAGCCCTTCTTAGGAAGCACTTTAGGCTTCTTTGATGAAGTACTGGTTAAATTGTAGGCTTGGGTAAGCATATAAAATTTTCTGTGTATGTGAAACACTCTAAACTGTGCAAAATTGCATACAAATAAGCATTCTTCTTTATTTTTTTTTCTTTTCTGTCTGTCCCCCAAACAACTTCATCCTTTTCACTTTTTAGTTGATCCCTAGATCAGTTAGCAGCCCAAATGACAGCGAGGCTGGAAATTCTGTTGTCTGCTTTGCTGCTTCCACTCTGCAGGATGTAACCATTGAGAGAAGAATAACATGTCATGTACTGATGTCAGATGAAACTCTCTTAAAATTGGTGAGAACTTAGCCTTTGTAAGGAATGATACAGACATTTAAGATAGTTGAAATCTAAGTGTATATGAGATTTTATACAGAATCGCTTAAGAGGTACAAGCAATAACAACTTCAATACTTATGATTTCTACAGCTTTATAAAGAATATTTAAATCAAGCCACTGGTTGTGCTGGAGAAGCAATTATATCTAAGTAACAGCTGTTGTTTTACATTAACCCCTGCTTCCAATCAATATATTTTAAAACTACTGTATAACAAAAGTGTAAACTTAGTGGCAGTGTCTTAAAATCAATAGCAAACAAACAAACAAAACCCCCCCACCTTCTTTGTTAAGAGATCTCCTTTTTTGAAAAAAGAAACAATGGGAAAGATATTTAAAATCTTTGTACTAATGTGAATTATTTGTATTTGTTTGCTTACAAATTATTTGCTAGTACTGTTTTCCCATGTGAACATACCTGCAGTAAATAGCTTTAAAATACCATTTCTAATGGAATTTCTGTAACTTTTATTTGCACTAATTTTAAATGGGAGCTTCAGTAGAGGTGCTGGACAGATGTTAGTACTGGCCGTTTCTCTGAGCTTATGTTGAACCTTGATATTTGCCCCAACTTCCTTGAAGGTTTCTCCTTTTTTTAGTTTTCATTTTGCTCAGAGAAACAAAAAGAAAGGGCTTGGCAAGGCAATTCAGCCTGACACTCTGAGCCATTGTGTGAGTCATTAGAAGAGAGTGGAAGATATGCTCATTCTTGCCAGCAGTTCAGCCTTTCTGCAGGGTTCTTGTTTAGAAGTAATGGACAACCTTTCCATTGCAATCCCTCACTCATGCCTGACTTCAGCATTAGTGCCAGAATGATAGACTTTCCCACCATAAATACAGAAGCAAGTGTCAATTATTTCGAATATTTTATAGAAGATTTTCTTTAATCTGTTCTGCGGTCTGCTCAGTGATTGATTGATTAATTAATTAACTTCATGGAAGAAAAAATATGTGCTGCTCCACAAGGGGAACACAGTGAAGCAAACGATTTAAGGTAACTAACAGTATGGCAAGTTTATTCATGCTATTTCTTACTGAGAGCCCATGGGCAGGACAACTGAGAAACAATGCATAAGCAACAATTGTCCAGATATTTTCTAGTACAGATTCCGTTTCTTCTCAGCTCTGTCTTCCATTGCTGTTACGCGTTATACAAATCTCTTCACAGTTAGCCCTGGTTTATAGTTTGAAAGATGTAATAAGCAACTTGGGTTTATGATTTCTCCATCTGCTTGAAATAGAATTGAAACTGTTGTGAGCTAGCCTCAAATTTAAGCTTTCCAAAAATTCAAGCCAGGTCTCTCTAATCTTCAGAAAATCTTTTTTTTTTTTTTAAAACAGAATCCCAAGTGTGTTTTTCCCACTGCTATGTCTTTAGCCACTGCAGTGAAACAAAAGTGTGTAGGGGATCTAAAACCAAACCAAACCTAACAACACAAAAAACCTGAGGTCAAACTGATGAGTATTAGCGTCGTGGAAAATCCATGATGTGGTGAAAAGTGTCATGATCTTTAGAGTACTAGAGAGTGAGGAGTAGTATGATATTTTTTGTAAAATACATTCGTTTACCAAGGTTCTGTTTTCAAAGGATACTGAGACCAAAACTTTTAGTTAGATGATGCCCAGAGGGAAGACTTTTTTCTTTTAAATTTTAGACAAGTTACCAAAAGCAACTGCACCTCTTCTGCCACTGGCACTGTCAAGATAAGTCTCTATTCTAGGTATGGGTGTCTAACATTGGCTGGGACTGTTCCTCCAGTAAGGCAGGCTGGCTGTGGTCAGTTTTGTTACCTCTTACTGGTATATATTGAACCACCTTTAATTCAGTCGTGTTACTTGGTCTCTGACAAAACCAATGTTATTTTTACCTAGTTCTGGAAACATGGTTTCTAGAGCAGCTTTTTGCATGACATCACCTCTCAGCAGCATGATCACCCATGGACTGCCTGCAGTCTGTATGTGGGGAGTCTGGGTCTGAGAGTCTAACAGACATGTTCCCCAGAGGACACTTGGGCTGCCTCTGAGCCCACACTTGGAAGCACATTGGTTGCATGATCCATCAGCTTGGTCTCAAAAACAACTGCGTGCTGGTACCCAGCCATCTGGGTAGGCATACCTAATGCATTTTGTTTTGAATCACAACCCTGAGATTGTTCTGTGGATCAATTTCTCAAAATATTAGAGGCTGACATGAATCCAAATAGCTAGATATAAAGGTCTGTGGTACGGATGGTATTGCTGCCAACCATTATAAACAGTCTGTTTTACTAGTTTTTTGGGGGGAACAAAGCCCACATTCACTCAAGAAGAGAGGGGTGTCGGCCAGTTCCAATAAATGTTAATAGATTTTTACCATTTGCAGTTTTACTAGAGCAAATTGACACAACTTTCCTGCCAATTCGTTACCACTCCTTTAGTTGTGAGAAACAGATGAGCAAATATAGCGTGTGTGTGACAGAGTGAGAAACAAGTTCTACTCCAACATTTTTACTGGAGTTTTATGCCTTATAACTTGCTTGGTAAGCTGCATGCTTGACTGAAAAGGAAATGGTGTGTTCAGTCGATGTCAGGCCAGTGTCAACATGATGTTCATATTAGTGCAGATTTAGATGCAGAAATCAAACACTGGTTTGGGGAAGCAGATATTATTGCTTAGAGGTACTGCAACCATGGGAATTTATGCAGCCGGTCATTAGTTGAATGGCAGTAGATATCTACACCACTGAGCTGTAAGACAGTCAAGATCTGCTAGATGTACTAATACGCCATCTTTGTTTCTGTAATTTACCTGAGAACCAGGAAAAAGAGAGAACGTAAAGTAGGGTAAAATACTTCCTCTTTCACCTTCAGAAAGAAATGCTGTGCTGGGAAAATCCAGCTATATTGTTTCCCTAGTGAGATAAACCACTTTAGTTTTCTACTGAAACTAGTGTTAAAAAGATGGAGGTTCTGATAATGTAATATTGAGTCCCTAGTTTTCCCCCTTTACAATTAAGCTGCAGGAAAAGCAGCTGGTGTTAAAGATGTGTGGCAATGAGAACATGCAAAGAGACTAGAACTGACTAAAGCTTTGCCTGCCCACTGTTCTTCCTTCAGTAGCTGCAAATGATGAATGACCAGGGAAAGGTGCAACAAGTTAAACACATGCAAATATTGCTGCTCTACATCTTCTCAGTCTCTGCTGATCTGAGGCTCAAGGGCAGATGTTGCATCAGTCCAGCAGCAGTTGCTTACGTTCTGCAGTCTGCTTTTACTTCTGATTCCAATAGCTCTTTCACCTTTTCCTAGGGGTTACTTTCCTTCCTCAGTAATTTTTTAGAGTTTTTTTTCCAATATCCAAGTAGCTGCTACCTCATGGAAGGTACTTTTTGTGGTTTTGTTCTGGTTTTTTTAATCTGTTTGGCTCAGGGCCTAATTTTCCTCAGTCTACCACTTCTGCATTGCTGGTTATTGCTGAAATATGCCAGTATGATGTAGGGTATTGGCAATTATGTTACTTCCTGCTGCTCAGTCTCCTTTACCACGTTTTCCAGGTTGTTAAACACTGTTTTCCACCCATATGTATGAATGCATCAAATCTTGTTTCTGTAAAAACACAGTTTAAAACATTTCATTGAAAAACTTGATATTTTATTCCTCCTTGATGAGGTTTCTTTCTTGTAGGGGGAAAACCCAATAATTATTCATGTTGAACAGGATTTACTCCTCAGATATTATTCTTCAAATCAGTCCTTGCTTCACACTCGTAGACTCTTTTTTTAAGGCCAGGAGAAATCATTATTGACATTTAGTCTTAACTCTTGTGTTGTGCAGGCCACATCATTTCAGAGAGTAGCTCGTTCTGCTACTCTCAGAAGGACACCTCATTTTAATTAGGTGCTAAGAATAAAGCTATCAAAATGATCAAAGAAAGTACCACCCTGGCCATTCTTTTGGCAGGTTATTGCCTATGTTCACGTCATTAGTCCCAGTAATGATCTTGCAATGAAGCCATTGACAAAATTGTAGATAAAGTAAATAGCCAGTCTTGAGCCCATTGTTTCCAAGTCAAGTTTAGAGGAAATAAGAATAGACTTACTTGTCCATTCAATGTGGCAATGTATAGTCTGGAATGATTATTATTCTCACTTTAAACCATGGCAGTAGTTTCCTACCACTGTAGCTTGGAATCATACAACATTATGCTGTTCAAGTGTGCCACGTATATATATGGAGCTTTTGCTGAGGTTTTCACCTTGTTGCAAATTTGTCTTCCAAAACTGCTTTCAAAAATATGATGTAGAAATAAACGCAAAATATATGAATTTGAATTTAAAAACATGGTAATTTCAAGTATAGATTTCTTCAGAATGCCTCAACAGAGTGGTAAAACAATAATGCCTGTGTATTAGCAAATAATGCAATACATTAGGAGAGGATTTGAGGAGTGAAGTAGTTGTGGCTGAGGAACTGATCTTCCATCTGTGCTTATTTCTTCTGAATTTACCTCAGACTATCTCCATTCTGTTCTCTGAACAGCCATTAGCAGATGAACAGAGGACATACTCCAGTTTTGTTTCTTCTGAAAGAATTCCAGTTTTCGGATGCTGATACCAGTCTGCAAATAGGGGAAATCAGTGAACTATTGGAAAGCACATTCCAGAACCAAACTAAAAATAGGTACAGTCAATTTCTGCATTCCTTTTACTGGGCTTCTCCATAAGAGATAACCTAGCTGCTGGTTTTTTTGTTCTGCTATCTACCTCATTATTGCAGTAGCTGGTTGCTTGCAGCTGAGAATGACTTTGGAGTCTTAAGTTCTTCACATTGGCCTAAATAGTAACCGTGCCATTTGAAATTCCTGGATTGTTTCATCTGAGTATTTGAAAATCATATATAACCCTGCATGTATTTTCAGTAGTGCTCATCAGTAGCCTTTGAAATGAGAAACTAGCGGGCAGTTTTCCTGATGATTCATGAGGCTGAAAATTCTATCCCTCTTCCTTCTTGACAGCAATACATCAATGTGACTTAGCAGAAACATAAGTTAGCCTTTTCAGACAGCCTCCCCAGCAAAAGCTGCAATCTGAACCATGACATTAGCATTGCAGAATGACAACTTCTCACCACCACGCCACCTGAGGCTTCTTGCCTGCTCACTGCAGATAGAAAACAAGTAGTCAAAGGCATAACATTATGATTTGCAGTTTGGGCTGGGCAAAAGTTTTCACTAATAATAAATCTTTAGTCCTCCTAAAGCTCTTCAATCATTTATGTTTAATATAGCAGCAGTATCAGCTGTGGAAAAGAAAATGTCATGGTGATATGTCCAGTAGATAAGGGACTAGAAACCCCATTTAAATTCTCTATGCAGCCTAGCAGGAATGTGGATCTTAATTTTCCAGCTGCCAGGCTAGCAGGTGCACAGAAAAAGCTCTGACAATTTGCTCAGGACTCTGTCTTATTTCTGTGAAGGTGAAGGAGCATTCCCAGGAGCAAGGATGGGAACTGAGGTACATCTAGCTCCAAGGAAGGTGCCCTAACAACAAGGTTAGAGTGCTTTCTTGCTCTCTTGCACTATTTCAATCTTTTAGAAAAAGTAGAATGGCTCCTGCATGGTAGGGTGGGTGGGTACAGTTTAGGACGTCCAGAGGCACCTCAAAATACTCTGTAAATATTCTTTAACACCTCTCGGAGTACCCACCAACCTTGAACATTCAGCTGGAAGGGAGAGGCAGTCCCAGACTATTAGTGTGATCCAAGGGTCACATTTGCACTTGGATTCCCTAACTAATAGCTGAGCTTCCTTTAACAAGAAATTTTGTGGGGAGTTTTCCTCAGTCAAGAGTATCTTCTGTTGGTTACTTTAAGGGACTGTTGCTAATATTGGGGTTTTTTTTTCATACTCTGGAGTGAAAACTGCTCCTAATTTTAAAGGACTATCCTGTATTTCATTCATTTCCAGCATGAATAAAGCTGAATCAGCTAATCAGAGTTCCACAGAATACTGTTAGTGTAGATCAATCCTGTTTTCAGTGCAGCAACCATTTGAAACCTCAGAGTTTTAAAAACTGATCACACAGAAAAATCCCTTTGTGGTTTAAGAAGACAGTGTAAGGACCCTGTCTGAAACGTAATACAGAGATGTGACTTCATGTTTCAGGCTTTGACTATTAAAAATGAATATTCTTTAAGCATCTGTCCTGCATTTGTAGCCCAATAAGAAAATATTATGCAAAGAAAAAATCTTCTGGACAATATAGTTAATAACTATCTAAATAAGCTATGCTTCCCACATGTGCATAGTATTATGTTTTATTAGAAAGATTTAGGTCATACTATACATACTAGCTAGACACTGCCCTCTGGAATACCTCAATCTTTATGGAGATATACCTCAACCTTCCTGGAGCAGTGTGGAAATTACCAACCAACTAACCACAGCAGAAATTATAAGTGGTTACAGTATTCTGTTATGCTGAGAAGGCTGTAGAAGAGAGGGCTTTGGAGCCAAGTGGTGGTAATGGAGAAGGGGATGATACATCTCTGAGCTTCTCTTGAATGTGTTGTTGAGATGGAACATCTTGTGTGTTTCAGAGGAGTATTCTCCAAGGTGAAGGTACTCTTAGAGAAAGGGCAGGGTGAAAAATCCTCTGACTGCAGTGAGACAGCTTCTTGGAGGATGAGGAAATTGTCCAGAGTTAAAGAACTGGGGAAAGCTAAGAGAAGTACTGTGAATACTGGCTGCCTTAGAGGTATTTATCTCTGGTGAGGGTTAGTCTATTTTTGCTGAAGCTTGTTTCACTTCCCCACTTGTTCTTGTTTGAGATGCTTTTTTTCAAAACTGAAATGTGTTTTTAAAACATTATAATCTAGAAGATCTACCTTGTCGGTAGAGTGTCAAGACTACCTTGAAGAAGCACAGCTAGGGCTAACTTATGTATTCATCCTTTCCTATCTAACAGTAATTTTTGTATAAGTACTTGCTGTATGGTGGTATACAGCAACAAGGAATAAAGAAAAAGATTCCTAGCATTCTTTATGTTTTCTGGTTGATTTAACTATCTGCCACATGGACTGTGACTGTGCAATGACTTTGACTCTAACGTTCCATCAAGAAATCATAGAATGACAGAATAATTTGTGTTGGAAGAGACCTCTAGAGCATTCCTCTGCAGTAGTTTTGCCTTGGAGTTGTGGGGAGTTCCTTGTTCAGCCAAGGCAAATTTCTGCCTGTATGACTTCCTGCATGTTTAAAAGGGTTGTTCTTGTCTTTGAGAAGGCTGCCATAACCACACTCCAAAAATAGTTCTTTGCATTCTGAGTAGACAAATGATTTTGCCTGGATCAGTGAACATAGCAATAATAGCCATAAAGCTTACTGCAGTTTTTGCAGAAGAGGTTTCTTAAATACCCAGAGTGGTCTGTCAGATGAAACGAAGCATGCAAATGAACTGGGTTATAAAAATAATTCTAACATATAATTTTATGAACACAATCCTTGAAACTCTTTCATCACTGAGAAGTGAAGATACAGAAAATTACAAGGCACATTAGTTTACTCCTACAGAAGTAACACAAACATGCTAAGCTATCACCCAAAATCATTTACATAGATCACTTGATTGGGATAATAAATTATGCTGTTCTGTTTTCCAAGAAATGAAACATTTTAGTACAGCAAAAGTTTCATGTACTGCCAATAGTGTATTATTTCCTCTTATAACCATATAAACGATTAAAGGCATAATGGAGAAAGGGCAAATTATTTTCTGCGGCCCTGGATGTCTCAACAAAAAAACCCAACCTGTAACAATTTAGTTAATACAAGCAGCTTAAATGAGATGTTCTGTTGCCATTGTGCTTGGTTTTAAGAATACTTGAAAAGAGAAAGTCTGCTATAGTCAAGAGGTTTAAGCTTGGAAATGTGTTTTTATTTATGAGTGGAGATGATACTATTAACTGTAGAGATGCTGCTTTATCAACAAATGGTTTTAAATGAGAATGAATATACACTTCCAGCTAATTGCCCATTTCATAAGCTGCGTAATACAGCTGAGAACCCTATGGTGAGTTATTATTTTTCCTTGAAAATTGTGTAGCAAAACTTCACTGTCTTTTTTCCGCATTTGCTGAGACAGTTTCCTCATTTGCTGAGGCCCACAGCCCAGGAAGTTCTCTAGGTCTCTGCCAGGATGGTGAGCGCTTGCCACAGAGCTAAAACCAGTGTTATCGTGCCAAAAGCCCCAGAGAGGTCTGATGCAACCACCCAGATGGAGCTGGAGGCTTTACTACAGACAGTAGGTTGCAATGTGTGCCCCAACCCCTCATCTGGTGAGAAGGTAATTACCTGAACAAGATGTGCATAGGTTGATGATCTGCTGTGCCAGGTGGCTGAGTTGCAGTTAGAAGGCTGAGTAATATTAGTAGAACTGAGGCAGAGATAGATAGGTGGACTCAGAAACACGCTCCTGTAGCAGACACCACTGAGAAGGAGGAGGCACCTTGGACCCTGGTAACCCGCAAAAGCGGGGCTCTGCCTCAGCCCCCACCTCCCAGTATCACCACCACCACCAACAGATGTGTAGCTTTAGCAACTGCAGACACCCATGAGCAAGGCCCACAAAGTGCAACTGTACCAGCAGCACAGAGTAGATACTGCAAAAAGGAGAGACAAGGGCTTGTAGTGGGTGACTGTTAAAAGGCACTGCGGCACCCATCTGCCAACCTGACAGGGAGTCACGAGAGGTTTGCTGTCTTCTGGGAGCTAAGATCTGAGACATCACTGAGAGGGTGCCACAACTTGTCAAAAGCACTAGTTACTATCCTCTTACTCTTCCATGTGGGCACAAATGACGCTGCAAGCCAGAGTCTGGGCAGAACTAAGCAAGATTATAAAGCTCTGGGAAAGCAAGTGAAAAATATTGGTGTCAAGTTATCTTCTCCTCCATACTACCTGTTGGAGAAAAATGGGTGACAATAGGCAAATAATACAAATCAGCTCCTGGTTATGTGGCTGGTGTCAGTGTGATGGTTTCGGCTTTTATTACAATGGGACGTTCTTCAACAAGCATAGGCTGCTAGGGAGGGATGGACTCCACCTGTCTGGAAGGGGCAAGGGAATCTTTGGCAGCAGGCTGGCAAACTTCGTGAGGAGGGCTTTAAACTGAGCAACTCAGGGGGAGGGGGACAAACTGGCAATGCTAATGCCACCACACACAATGGGGGAATAAGACAGGACAACCTGAGCAGTGATAAAGGTGCTGTGGTGGCCTCATGCGATGGCAACCAGGAGACCAAATACCTCAAGGGTTTGCACGGCTGTAGTGGGTCCACATACACCCCTCTGGGGTAACCTGTGTGCTCAAATGCCTTTCTGAAATGCCTGTACACCAACAAAGGCAGCATGGGGAATAAACAGGAGGAACTAGAGGTCTTTGTGCTGTCGCAGGGCCATGATCTCATTGCAATCACAGAGACATGGTGGGATAGCTCGCATGACTGGAATGTGGTCATGGATGGCTACAGGCTTTTCAGGAAAAACAGACCAGCAAGGTGAGGTAGGGGAGTTGCTCTTTATGTGAGGGAGCAGCCAGAATGTATCGAGCTCTGTCTTGGAGTGGAGGGAGAACAGGTTGAGAGCTTGTGGGTAAAAATTAAGGGTCAGCCAAATATGGATGATACTGTTGTGGGTGTTTGCTACAGGCCACCTGATCAAAAGGAGGAAGTTGATGAAGCCTTCTACAGACAGCTGGTAAGAAGGAGGACTCAGGAAACTATAGGCCAGTCAGCCTCACCTCCATCCGCGGAAAGGTGATGGGGGAGTTCATCCTGGAGGTCATCTCCAGGCATGTAGAGGGCTAGAAGGTTTTCAGAAACAGTCAACATGGATTCACCAAGGGGAGATCATACTTGACCAACCTGATAGCCTTCTATGATGGCGTGACTGGCTGGGTCGATGAAGGGGAGAGCAGTGGATGTTTGTCTTGACGTCAGTAAGGCATTCGACACTGTCTCCCATAACATCCTCACAGGCAAGCTAAGGAAGTGTGGGTTGGATGAGTGGACAGTAAGGTGGATTGATAACTGGCTTAACCACAGAACTCAAAGGGTCCTGATCAACGGGGCAGAGTCTGGATGGAGGCCTGTCTCTAGTGGTGCTCCCCAGGGGTCTGTGCTGGGTCCAGTCCTGTTCAACATATTCATCAGTGATGTGGATGATGGGATAGAGTGTAACCTCAGCAAGTTCCCTGATGACACCAAGCTGGGAGGAGTGGCTGATACACCAGAAGGCTGTGCTGCCATCCGGTGAGACCTGGACAGGCTGGAGAGCTGGGCCAAGGGAAACCTCATGAAATTCAACAAGAGCAAGTGCAAGGTCCTGCACCTGGGGAGGAACAACCCCATGCACCGGTACAGGCTGGGGACTGACCTGCTGGAAAGTGGCTCTGTTGAGAAGGGCCTGGGAGTGCTGGTGGACAGCAAGCTGACCATGAGCCAGCAATGTGTCCTTGTGGCCAAAAAGGCCAACGGTATCCTGGGCTGCATTAAAAGGAGCGTGGCCAGCAGATTGAGAGAGGTTATCCTCCCCCTCTACTCTGCCCTATTGAGACCACATTTGGAGTACTTTGTCCAGTTTTGGGCCCCCCAGTTTAAGAAGAATGTGGACTGCTTGAGCAAGTCCAGCGGAGAGCTAGAAAGATGATCAGGGGGCTGGAGCATCTCCCTTATGAGGAAAGGCTGAGAGACTTGGGTTTGTTCAGCCTGGAGAAGAGAAGACTGTGTGGGGATTTCATCAATACCTATAAATACCTAAAGGGAAGGTGTCAGGATGATGGGACTAGACTCTTTTCAGTGGTGGCCAACGACAGGACAAGCGGCAATGGGCATAAGTAGGAACACAGGAAGTTCCACCTCAATATGAGAAAAAACTTCTTTCCTGTGAGGGTGCCAGAGCAGTGGCACAGGCTGCCCAGAGAGGCTGTGGAGTCTCCTTCCCTGGAGACATTCAAAACCTGCCTGGATGCATTCCTGTGCCCCTGCTCTAGGCGTGCCTGCTCAAGCAGGGGGGTTGGAGGAGATGATCTTCGGAGGTCCCTTCCAACCCCTACCATTCTGTGATTCTTTGATTCTGTGAGTTACAGATGATGTTTCATTCTTTAAAGTTTGAATGAATGAAAATCTTGAACCATATGCCTACAATGATGATTTCCATATTCTTCAGCTGCGTGAATCCTGATACTATCTCCATTTTATTAGAAGTATATTGAAGAAAGATTTTGTAAATTAGGAAAGGTACATTTCTGAAGCTCTTTAAGACTTATAAATATCTTAAGAAGATGTAATGACAGTGGCTGTTACATTTCTTTCTTCATACTGTGTTCTATGCTTTAAAATACATTTCTAAAATTAAAACCTATTTATATAATATGTGCTGAACATTATGCATTTTCACTGAAGATTAAATTCTGGCATAGTTATGATGACACTTTTTTATTATACATGTAACCCTAAAAACTATCATGGCAAGATAAATACAGAAATATATAAATATACATTTTGCTTGGAGATTTCACACTGTCATTAAGATGAACTATCACTGTGATCCAATTCAAACACATCCTTTAAAAAAAGGTAATATATCAAGAAACTGTAAACATTGTTGAAAGTTTGAAAGTTCATGGAAAGTTGTGGATGGTTCCTTTGTATGAAAAGTATTCTCTATTGAAAGATTCATACATTTTTTGTTTACTCAAACATCAGGCATTTTAAGAAAGTTAAGAAAGTTTATTTTTCTATTATTCAGCCTTAGTGCTCTAAATTTCTTAATATTTGTGGAAGGAAAAATTTAAATGTTTTTCTTCCTAGAGTAAACAGCCTTGGACAGATGGCAAAATTTTTGAATGATGATTCTCTTTGACTAGAATCTAAAGTTAATTTTAACTGCTTTGGTAGAAATGGTAATGAACTGATTTAAAAGTAACAACAAAATCAAAACTGGGCTGTGTTTCTATACTTCAAAGCTGATCTTATAAGGGCAGTTTTAAACACTGCATTGAAGTTTCTGACAATTTTCACTCTGAAGGCAGTAGAAATGGAAGAAAAGTGTATGACATACCAAGGGCTTCCTCCTCTGCCCACCAATTTTTCCCTGGAAATACATCTGTCTTAATGTTGCTCTTATTTTAAGTTATTTCACCTTTACCTCTTTCCAAGAAAGGTGGTCACTTTATCTAGCCATTTCTGGTAGGAATGGCTTTATGGCCATAAAGCCCTTCCATTTGGAATTCAGGGTACTTTGTTTGCCTAAGAAAAGCTTTACATAAAGCCTAATTTTAACATTTTTTGTCCCTAATACTTCTGTGATTTTAAGCTCCCCTGGCAGCATGAAGACTGACTGTACTATGCCCAAGGGGGGATACTGCAGATATCTTGAGCAATACATCTCAATGGCCAGGGCATTCAGATTATTGCCTAACATAACCTGATGGGTATAAGTTTGGTCATCTTCTGACCTTGCAGATGGCAGGAAGGTAGTATTACATAGGTGTATTAAACTATGGATTTGACATTTTATATCTAATAATCATAAGCTGTGAGATATTTTAGAGACCCTACTCTCCAAATAGCATTTGTCACTGACAGTTTCAGCTGTCAAGCAGGATAGAAATAAAATTGAGTGGAACAAATCCTCTCTCATCAAGGAATTGGGAAGGTAGAAAATGTTTCTCATTTTTCTCCACTGTCACCATGCTATTTGAGGAAGGATACCTTAGTCCTTATGGATTCTCTAACTGTTTGAAGAGCTCTAAACCTCCTCCAGATGGAGTTCAATGCGATGCTGACTAAGCAAACTTGACTATGGGCAGCTCTACTTATGGTACTTTACTATGGGCCAGGTCCAGTGACGTATAGAGTTGTCTTCTGCAACACTGATGTCTATAAAGATTAGCTATTACCTCCAGCAGAGGAGGGTGCTAGACCTAAAAGTATGTATAAACCTCCTATACAAAAATATTTGCCTGCTCTGTTCACTGGAGTCTATTTGTAATGCCTCACTAACACCTTGTTTGAAAAATGTGAATTAAAGGGGTTAATTTGCATTTGTCACTTCAAAATGTGAAAGAGCGTTCAGTATTGCATGCATACAGGCTTCAGCCTGCTTATGCTCATAGCAAACAAGATTAAATACTGTTAAGTTTTTATTTAAAGATATAAAAGTTTGTGGGGTGGGGGCTTACTCAGACTTGTAAAGTGTTAAGCAAAAATTTCACATTAATAGCCAATATTATTCCCTTTCATGTTAGTTTAGAGCATTTCTAGAGAGGCTGTTTTTCTTTTTGCTTTGCTTTTAGAAAAGCTTGTCTGGCAGTCTTTTGGTGTGTACTGAGGATGACAACTATTGGAAGAACACTGAAGAAGTCGGGTACTAGGGTTTTGAGCTATTGTGGTTGCTTTTGTTAAAGACAAAGCAATGCACACACAGAAGGAGAGGGGAAAAAAAAGAACAGCAAAGACTGAAAATGTAGTTTCTGTTTCTGGCTCATGCTGCAAATCTTATAGTTACAGACAGGCACAGCACCTGGTATCCTCAGCCACTCTGCTTTTAGCTGGCTTTCTAACATGAGGGGAGTGTGCAGCAGTGTCATAAAAATAAATAGGAAAAGCAGCACTAGCAGGCTAAATGGAAGGATAGAAGGGCTGAGAGAGGGAGTAAAAAACAAGGAAAATGAAGGAAAGGGTGTTGAAGCCTCCCATTCTAGCTGGTTCATAGGACTGACTTACCCAAAGGAGACGGAAGTCTCAGTCATGCTGTGAGGGTTCCTTTTGTTAGTCTTGCCTACCCACCACACCAAAACTTTGGACTGAAGAACAAAGTCTAAAATTAGTAGAGTAGCTTCTTTTTTTGTCAATTTATTTTTCTACCAGTGTGAGCTAAGCCCTAGCACATAAATTTTGGTTATTCATTTGGTTATTCATTTCCACTTCTATACTTTTCATGTTCACCAGCCATGAACATAAGCTAGTTCCATATGATTTGAGTGGGCCTTTTGAGTTACTAATTTTTTTCTCTACCATGATCTTTTGATGACATTTCTAAGCAATTTAATATAACAAGTGAAATTGGACTTCTGTTATTTTTGGACAATGTATTGTGCAGCCTTTGTCTTAGGGAGCTTCATTCTATCACTTATATATAGAGATATATGGCACTTTCATTTGGGGGTTCTCAATAAAATAAAAAAAACACATTTGTTAAACCATTAACATATCAATACCTTTCTGAGTGTAAGATAGTGCTGTTTCTCTCTCTCTTTTTCTTATGTGAAAGAACTAATACTCAAGGAGATGATGTAACATTCCCAAGATCATTCAAGATGTTGGTGGCAGAGCCTCGAGCTCTAGGCTCACCTCATTATTATCCAAGCAAAAAATTAATCTCCTTTAGGGTACTGTAACTAAAAGACAAACATTTTTAGGCAATGTGAATAAAACTTAATGAATTTCAATTTAAAAAAATACTTCCATTTCACTTTCTCCTAAGCTCAGAACCATAACTGTATAATCTTTTATGAGTAGGCCCTTGGTACCTCCCTTTAAAACCCTATCTCCTTTCAGAATGACATAATCTTGTTTCATGGTTGCACTTTTAAGTAAACAAATCTTAAATAATCATGGGGCAATATAACAAGTTGCTCAGTATTTCTGTTGAAAGCTGCACTGCTGTTGTACTATATGCCATCTGAATCTATTAGCGTTTTGCAAGCAAGTGCAATTGAATACCAAAAGGAAAATTTCTGTGCCGTGAGTACTTGTATTTTTTATTATAAACACTTGCCACACCAACATTTCCTTATTTTTCCACAAACAGCTGACTAAGAGGTGGTTGTGGATCCATGCATGGCAGTGATCATGGAAATACTGTTTTTAATTATATGCCTTCCCAGAAGTTAAAACCTTTATGGATTAGATCTTTGTAAACACAGAGCTGGAGTTTGTTCCTTAATCATATGGGGTGGGCTGGTTACAATAGAAACAAGTAAGAAAGAAAAATCCTCTCAGTCATACTGAAATTGTTTTACAGCTACACACTGAAGAGCAACAAATGACTTCACTAAAACTGATGGGATGTATTTAGTTAAAAAACCCCAACCAAACAAAAACCAGAAAACCCTTAACAATAGAAAGATCTCACAAGCAGCTAAATTAACCTGTCATCATTCAAGAGATATTATCTCTTTCTGCTCCCTCCCCCTGAATACAACATAGGAATGGGTGGGATATATTGCCAGTTAACAGAACAGTTCTGCATTTGACAGAGTTTATGCCTGTGCTCAACAGTATCACACGTGTTTGTTTTGCAATGGCTAATGATGTGCTGCCTTCTAGCCTCTAGCTGATTATTATCAGTTGGTTTCACAGATGGATTTTGCTGAAAATGTGTTTGTTGCTGTGATGCAGTCTCTGCTGCCTCTCTTCTGTCTTGCACGTCTTGGAGAATGTTGCTGAAGGTGCTGCAAACTCTGCTCCGCACAACATCCTCGCTGAGTCAGTGCAACTTCCCTGATGAGTCAGACTGATGAGTTGCCTAAAAGGCAGAGATGCACATGCAGCTGGGCAGGATGATGGGTGGGGAGACACAGGACACTGATAAAGAGCTGTGTTGGGAAAACAGCTGTGGTTTTTTTCCCCTCTTCCCTTCCTGAGTGGAGTAAGTGAAGAGTGCAGAAACATGTACTGATTCACTGGGATTCGTTGTAACCAGATCAGGAAATACACTTGTATTAATAGTGGGGGATCATAATATGCTGTAGTACTTTCTAGAATTATTTGATTATATAATTTCATTGGATAGATTAAAAAAAAGAAAAGCACCTTCTTAGATGCTGACTTAGTGTGTAATTATTATGGGCGCAACCATCTAACTGCTGAAGGCATGTTTTATACCAAGGTTCTTGCTTGCCCAGTAGCACTGAACGGGTGTCAGAGGCACTCTTACTTTACATTGACATCCTGGTAAGGAAAAAGTTCTGGTGAGTCTGATCTGATCTTGAACATACAGAAAAATCTTTGCTCAAGGTAGAGGGGATAGCTGGATACTAAGGATATTTTTTCATTTTTGCAGAGAAACTTAATTTCTTTTGTGGTTAATTACCTGTTACCATCACTTCTGTAAGTATTTATGGAACACCATTATACCCATTTCACAAACTGAGATACTCAGAGGAGATAAAGGCTTTATTTCCAAATGTAACTTAACTGTGAGTCCGGACTTTAAATTTCCCAGTTCAATATCCCCTCCCCATTCACCTGTTGTCACTGAAGCTGTGAAAAACAGGCACCCCTATAAACTGCCCACAGTATTTAAATGCCTTTGCAGGTATTTCCAGAACTGCACAGATTTTGATTACGGCATGTTCCTCTGTCAACCTTGTGTGCACATGCTGCCAACCAGGATGCATCTCATGGAAATCTTCCTGGCATTAGTGATGTAAATAAAAATGCTCTCCGTCTCTTCATAGTTCAACACATAGAAAACTCAGCTATGATTTGGGAGTGTTTCCTGTACTGTATAAAATGAATCAAAGATCAGTCAGAGGCAAGAAGTCGGATCCACTGTGCCTTCCACCCGCCTTGCAACTGGTCCCTGAGAACATGCTTCAGTTACGTCTGGCTCATGCCAGAATTTTGAAATTATGCCATTTCCACATTTCCATTTCCCATCTAAGTGACAGCAACAACAATTAGCAATCAGATTTAACACAGCAAAATTTCAAAGATTGCTGAGCAACTCTCATGCTTTTGTATGGAACCCAGTGTCTCCCCCTCCCAAACCCTGGTATAACAATAAGGATGACATTTCATTTGCCTCTGCAAGAGATATGTGGGTGGTAACTGCATCCTTCCTAACTTTTCTCGAGAGTCACACAGCACCATTTCACTTCCTCTTGTGATCCCTCCCATCAGTAGCTTAAAATGTCATTCCCCCGATGGGGACACTGTATTGCATATGTGTGGAATAAGGTCACAACTTTCTCCCCTTTTGCAGTGCATTGACATTAGCCTGTGTTGACATATTCAGTGAAAGGACTACTGGTTTTGGTGATGCAGCAGTATTATGTTAGTTTTGAAGTCCTCCTTGGAAAAAAACTAGGTGGCTTTGTATAGATGCTTGTAGAGGTTTTATAGATGCTTTTGATCAGAGCTGGATCCCTTACTTTTCCAATGAGAGTATTCTCATAATGAGACTGATGGTCTTGAAGCTGCTTGAATTTAGTGATGTGAAGTTTTCTGGGGACACTGCTTTTTAGTTCTATTTTTTTCTCTATCCGCATATGTAGAGGATACATACATGAATATATACTCAGCAGTGTTAGTTCACTGATGTAACCCTGAGTTCCACCTGTGGCTTTCCTTTTCATGCTGACATCACTGTTTCTGGCATCTGGCATCACGGGTACATGTATATATATTTATATACAAAGAATCTATGTGAAAATAAAAAAACTTACTTGCTGAAGAGACACTATTGTAGGACATGAATCACAGGTTGTAGAGGTGGAAATCTCCAGTCCTGTATTCTCTATGAAATTGGAATAATTACTATGGTAAAAACCAGGCAAAATTATGGTCAGGTATTTGATGCAGCTTTTTGGGCTATTTTTCACAGACATGGAAATTTCTAGCTGGATCTGCCACCATTTTACCTTTTTTATTTTCATCTTTGAACAGATTTTCTTTACCCTTCGTTCATTCTCTAGATTTTACTGGAGTTTGAAACTAAGCCAAGTCTCAGACTGTAGGGTTTAGTGTAACTTGCTGTACATGGAAGGTAAAGAAATTCAAATATGTGAAAAAAATCTACACTGTGTTGCTACAGCCGGAATGTTTAATGGACTGTTATACAATAATACTTTTTGCCAACACTGGCAAATGAATACTGCCACCTTTTATCAGTACTGCTCCAGCAAAATGGGTTCTGTGGATGCATCTGTCCCAATCACTAGGTTATCTGTTCATTATGTCTCATATATTTATGGAAGAAGAGTTGTTTAAGACATAAGGGTGAAGTTAAGGTTAAACTTTGAGCCATTACTGCTTTTCCTGTCTTGTGCAATTACTTCATTTCAAAACTATATCTCTTCTTTAACACTCTGCTTCAGATTCTGATTTCCTGTAATGGCTTGACTGGTGATCAGGGCACAGCAGAAAGGATTTTTTTCTCCTTGTCTTTGTAATCTACGTGTAGTTCTGTGGACTTGAAGTGTTACTTTATACAGTCTGCTGGCTTTATGATCTGAAACCAATGTCAGAGGGTTTTTCTCTCTTGCTTAGAAAGCAGATTTAGAAATTAATAAAGTTCTTCCAATTACTGTAGAAAAATTTGGTCCCCAAATCAATGTTCCCCTCTCTGAATTCCTTCTATCTCCATGAAGTATACACTAATTTTATTTTATGTTTGTGGACCGTACACAAAATGTCTTCCCTATAGACGAACTAACACTTGCATTTCTTGCACAATGACAATATTTTTTCTTTTATGTTAGGTAAGGTGTCAATCCAGTTATCTAAGTTAAGAAGACTCCTTACTTCAATCTCAAAGCTGAAAAAGAAAGATTAATGGAAAATACCACTGTGATACATAATAGTCTTAGAATTCAATTATTTCATTTTAATCAGCTGCACATGATTGATAACACTGAATCACAATTTTAGCTGTTCTTCAAAGATATGATTTTGTGCAGTAGTGCACAAAAGGGACTCAAAACTCTGGGTCTCTATGCTGCAACATTTTAAGAACAGTTGTACTTCATGTTTTTGCTTTCCTTTCTCACTAGCTTCCTTCCTCCATTTCTTCTGACAATTCCTTGTTCTTAAATGCCCTTTTGAAATAATACAAGTCAGGCAAAAAGTAATTGATAATTCCATACCAATCCTCTAGTTTAAATAAATGTCAATGCAAATGTAGAAAACTACACTGTATTGGAACACTAGAAAGAAGGAGGTTTGAGTGCTTTGTTTAATTTGTACCAGCAATTCCACCTATATTACAGGAAGAAGAATGTCATTTGACAATTTAATAAGAAGACTTATTTCATTTTGGATAATTTAAAAGAAAAACTGCAGAATAACATCTGTTAGATAATTTACAGTGTGTTTTGCATTGCAGTATGTTTTTTATTAAAAAATCAAAATTGAGATGTAAGATGTATTGCATATTCCATTGTGCAGAACGGCATCTCAGAACATTTATTTTTAGTACGTGGTAGCTTCTGAGACCTCAGGATTATTACTATGGTAGTATAGTTTATCAAAGGGAATATTAAAAGTAAAGGAGAGGAGAGCAATCACTCCGCTGTAGAACCACAAAATCATATGGTTCAGTTTAGAGAAACATGTTTAACATTGACATTCTAACAGTAATGGAGTTTAACAGCCATCATAGTGAGTCAGTGCTCAGTAAATTGAAACAATGAGAAATACAGCTAAAAACCTATGACCTACATTTCTAGTGACTGGTGATTTGGAGTCCTGAGCCTTTGCATATTCAAGACGAGGCACAGTGAAGGGGACTAGGTCTTTAAAAGCAAAATCTCTGGAACACCGCCAAAGCTGAGATACTCAAAATCAAATGACGCTTTTGAAAAAGTGTTTCATACTCTCACAACTGATTAAAAAGTAGTGAAGATATCACATCATTAGAATGCATACACTGCTACTTTTACTGAACTCTTTGGCCTCATACAGTGAATTTATTTGTGTGGCAAAGTCTTACAATGTTGCTGAAAGAATCATTAAAATAGCTTTGATCAATATCCATTGAGCTATATGAATTTACATCAGTTCAGGATGGCACTCATCTCCATGAAACCTGGAACATTCACTGTAATGTATTACCTGGCTTTAACTTGTACATGTATATCATATATTTATATATTTAGCTATACATATAAGTGTGTGTACTTTATAACCATCTTGTTAGCAAGCTTGCAAAACAGTCAGGCTAATGTCAAGGAGTATTTCATAGCAGGGGTTGAGTTCCAACTCATGCAATGAATCAGCAGTGAGCCTAGCTACCATCTGAGACAGGCTGTCCCAACCCACAAAGATATTTCTGCTAGAGGATAAGTAAAGCTTCAAACTCAGTGTGTATCCATGGACATGAAATATCCTGCTGTACAGGCACAGTATGCGTAAGTTGAGTGCAGTGAAAAATGAGGTGAACTTATGTATCAGAAAGGAGGAGTAACAGCAAACAGAAGAGTACATTTTAAGCCCGTTGGACCTTCAGGCGCACTTGTGTGACTGGAAAGCTGTAATAGTCCCCTAATGTATTACTGTCTGTCCCCACCTTGGTCACATACACACCATCCAGCTGGATGTTATAATCTCCTTGGCAAAAACATGACATCTGACTGCATATGTGTTCCTCAACCATTTTAAGGGGAGCTTAAGCAATGGCATAGAGCTAGGGAATGAACAAATTAGTTATCATGTGTTGGCTGAACAGACAGAAACTTGCTAAAATAACAATTACTCTGTGTGTGTGCGTGCGCGTGCATTGCCATAACAACGACTGAGTTGTATGAGTTTTAGACTATCCATCACTAGTTCAAGGAAAGTTCATTTCAGGGTTGATGCTGTTGTCCCCAAAACTAAATGATACAGCCCTCATCATATTCAGTCAACTTTTGCATCTGAGTGGGGAGAAACCTGTTATGTTTAAAACTTCACTCTAAGCCCCCTGTAGGATAATGGGAAGACAGAACTTCCGTAACAACCTTAACTCATCCTTGCAATGGCCGCATAGAATAAGCATGTTATTTTGAGTAGGCATTTCTGTGTTTGTGACTCTAGTTTGGATACTTTAAAAAAAAAGAAAAAAATCAACCCATTTCATTATTTCTCTCTCTCCCACAACATTCAGGCACGTGTTTTCTCCTCATTTCTGAACTGTGGGATGTTTTCTGGTAAAGCAGAAGTCGTTCTTATCTCCTAGAGTGGTAGTGACTTCAAAATTCTGGGTGCTGGCAGGATTACTGCAGAGGTCTTCCCTTTGCTCTGTTTTTCTGTCTCTGCCCTCTCATGTGAATTGCATGGTCATTCATTTAAGGACTTCTACTGTGTTGTGCTTTTCCTTTCTCATGTTGTGATCACTGATTCTATGTTTGATGGCTCTACTTTGTTTTCTCACATCTCTTGGGAGAGATCCTTCTTGTAGGAGGTCCTGATTAAGGCCTGGTGGCCATCTGGTTGTTTTGATTTCTGATTCTTTTCCCAGTGTAAATGCAAAATTCTTTGATGAAATGAGCCTTATGATTGCAGAGCCTAAATATTTGGAAAAGATATGAAATATAAGGATATCTATTGCCATTAGTGAAATGAGCAGCTTAATTTCTAAATCATCCACGAATAGGAACGAGCAACTTGAATTTGTGCAATAGCCATATGACTATCATCAATGCATACTGATTGTGTTTATTATTTGTGATTTAAAATTTGGTTTAACTGCCTTTTCCCCATGTGACTTCTACTGACTGAATCACAAAAAAATAGAAATAACATTGTTTTCTATGAATTTTTCTATCTTGACATGTTTAGATTTCTTTTAAAATTAAATTTGGCTCTAACTTTCCAACTTTATAACACTAGATAATTTTGTGGTCCCTGGAGGGTTGGATTTTTCAGGAGTTTTTAGTTGGTTGGGTTTTTTTTCAATTGATCAAGTGACTGGTTTCAACTCTGACTTAGCTTTATTTTAATATATTTTTGTTTTATTTTTTAGTATTTCTCTGTTCCTTAAAAATACCTAGATATCAATTTGCTCAGTAGCAGCCAACTAAAAGATCAAGCATGTGATAAAGTGGTATGGTGAACTCAAACAACCTGAGAAAATGTAAAACATATATTTATCCCTTACTTTACATCCTGACTTTAAATGACTAACACCTTAACTTTTCTTCTTCCATAGGCTAATGAATACCAATGAATGCTGACAACACTTTAAAAAAAATCTGTATCTTCTAAAAACAGGTTTAATGCCAACTAGTAATTACATATTGGATACTGTTTATCTCAGTTATATTCATATAACTGAAGAAGAAGTGAAAGGCTGAGTATTCATACCTCCGGGCTATCCAGTACTTCATGTTTAAATATTTAGTTTAAATGAAAGTTGGACTGGAACAAGAATAAAGAAAAAAGGAAAGAAATATTTTAAAAAAGGAAAAAGGTACGATGATGTTTTATCTGCTCCTTGAAGTAAATTTACAATAGGTGGTAGCAGTTGTTGAAGAATGTATTTAGTGTTGCAGTGAATTCCTGAAAGCTGTTATCCCAACCTCAGAGTATACAAGTTTCCCTTTTCCACTTCTCTGTATATTATGGTGTATATGTATATAAAGCATCCATGTTATATTTGAGTCATCTTCAAGTTATTCTTTGGTTGTTCAGGCCCTTGTCAAAAACAATTATCTCCTTTTTTTCTCAGGATATGCAGTCTCTGTGGGAGTAAGGCATCCTCAAGTACCTTGCCTTGTCCCAAGGCTGATTATGAGTAATTTTCTTTCCTTTCTTGTTGGGTGGAGCTGAAAGATCCCAATACAGTTTTCCAGCTATCCTAAAATTGCTACTGCTATGTTCTTCCAGTGTAGGTGTGACTCAAATTCTAGCTAAATCCAAAAGTGGGTACGAGGGAAAGAAGTGCTCTAGTAGTTAGAAAGGGAGAGCAAGAGTTAGTGTTTTGTGCTCAGTGCTGCCATTTTTTCACCATTTCCCCTTGAGCAAGTCACTTAAGCTACCTTCTGCCTCATCTGACCTATCTGAACAGGTGGTCAGATCTTCAATAAGTATAAAACATTCTTACCTAACTATTCTGTCCCACATACAAAGAAAACCATAGGGTTGTTAATTTCTTTAATTTCTTTTTCTGCAAGCAAAAGGCAGAAAAAATTGGTTTTTGGATCACCTTACCCATTGTACGGCAGAGCAAATGAGTTGGAACTTTTGCTTGTTTCTGACACAGAGCAAGGAGTTCCTACTCAGAACTGATCAGAGACTCTGTGGAGATGAACAACTTCATGACGAGTCCCAGCTTTAGCCTGTTGTTAGCCCTTCTGATTGTTTACATGTTATTCAACAAAGCTGTTGTTCGTAGAGGATTAGAGAACCCAGGAAACTGAAGTAGTAGTCTTTCACTACTAGGTTATCAATGTAAATCTGGCCAATTAAATAATCCACTAGGAATTGGCAGTAACTAACAACAGTGCAGAAGGGAAGCTGCATAAAGAGTTTTCTGCTACCTTTGACAAGATTGCTGTGACAATTGTCCTTTAAGAAGAAGCTGTTACAGGGGCAAAAATCTCCTTGGTGCAGGACCCTATTTGAAGGTTATGGTGCTCCTGCCAGGGAGCAGAGGATGCGGTTTCAGTGCTTGGAATGCCACTACCATCTCACTGATGTACAAGTAACATGGTGCTTACCTGCCAAAAGGATATTGAGTCTGGAATTAATTTAATGTCTCAACTGTGCACCAGCTCTACTTATTAACAAATTGAAACACTTTTTATTTTTAAATTTCTGAGAACAAAAGTAAATATCATACTGCTTCCCGTTATGAGTAGAATTAATAACAGATTTTAGTTGAATGTGCCATGATAAGAATTAGGCCATAAGACACACTTTTCTGACAAACTTTGTGATGTCATGCTTGGATGGCAGAAGCAACAGAACAAAAGAACGAAAGAACAAAAGAATGAAAGAAAGAAAGTAATGAATGTTTGTCAAAATTCTCCAAATTAATTTCTTTTTGGGCAAAATAGGTGTACCATATCTACTTTCACATACTTTTCCTCCGTAATACCTATGGAAGTCACTCAGGAATGGAATGATCTTCTACTCTTATTCTAGTAAATTAAAGCAAAATCCTTGCATTTGTCACTGGTCTTATTTAAGCATCAAAAGCATATTGTATTTGAAGAATAGCATTGTAAATCCAGGTGACAGTGATTTATAGACTCCTGAAAATTAGACTAAAGTTTGGAAATAGTCAAAAGATGAGCAATGTCTGTAAGCTAGTCAGGTTATAGGAATAGAAATGACCTCCTTTTCCTCTAGAATCTAAACAGGCCCTTGAGAATTTTACATTACATTGCTTCCTTTACTGGCAACAGAATCATTTCAGCAGGAAGAATATTCAGGAGGTGCCCCAGAAAATGTAGGTGCCCAATTGAAATTATTAGGTATTTGAAGGGCTTGTCTGTTGGTTCTCTAGTTATTTTCTTCCAAACACAGTAACGGAGAAACCCAACACTTAATAAAATCCATGAAAACTGCTGATTCTTAGCATCTTATGGAGCACAGCTGTAATTATTCAAGGGCATGCATTCGAAAATGGAGAAAGATGAAATCAGCCGAGTGTGACTTTTTGGCCTTGTTCATCTAGATTGTTCTATTCTCCACCTTGAAGCCTACAATCTTTAGCAGTGCATCTCAGTAAAACACCTAATACCTATTCTTTAAATGTATTTATTGCCTTTACTGCATTATGATTGCCAGGGCAATTTAAAAAGAAATTCTTATTCGATAGAATTACAGATTCTTCACTTACCTCCAGAGTTTTTATGTGATTGGCTTTCTTGAGGAATACAGTATGCCAGACAGATTGCATAGGGAGTTTTAAAAGCCCATTTATCCCTTAGCACCTTCAGAGCATTATAAAAATAATAATAAAAAAAATTTCACTTACTTGCATTTCATTTCTTTAAGTGTGCTTCACAAGTTTTCCTAAATTTCTTCTGGCTGCTATTACATTGATTTCTGCATTGCCCTCTAACCTTTTCCAGCATCCAAGTGAGGCAGCTGGTTGCCTGTTGATTACGACAGCAGCTTCCATTTCTCATTTCTTGTCTTGAACCAAAGGTTTCAAACTTGTTGATTGCTGTATGATGGCTTGTGTTGCACCCAGATGTAGTCAGTGCTTTAACGATAATTGCCACCTATGGAAATCTCATTCCTTTTAATTTGATTAGAGCTATACCAGTTTACAATATTCCCTAAAGTCTGGCAAGAGTGATATTGTTGGGGGAAAACAGTTTGAGGTTGAGAGTTTGAATGCAAGAAATAGAGAGCGTTGGAGCGTTAATTCCATCAATTACTTTCATGACCTAAAACTTTAACTGAAATCTGTGGGAAATGTGATTGTTATTTTCCAGTCTGGTGTGTTGTGACTGTGTTAAATTTCATGCCCACTTTTTAATTTAAGCAATATCTTTGTTCCTCTGTTGCAAAAGTTAAAGAAACAACCAGATATATTCTAAGGAAGAATTTGTTTTGTGAAATATATCTTTGGTGTAATTCTTTGCTAAGTCAAAGTGACATCAGTGAAGTTATAACAGAGTGGAATGAGACTTCAAACAGACCCTGAAAATGTGAATTTACTTACAGTTATGTGAGACAGCAGAGGAGTGTTTTTGACCTTAAACATGATAATAAACAAAAAAAGGATCACAAATTAGCGTGTTGACACATGACATCAGAGAAAGATGATCTAATCAAAGATGAAATGGTTAATTTGGGTTTCTAAAACGGGAACTGAAACACAGACAACAAATCAGTTCATTTTCATACTTGTCCACCATGCTACTCATGAAAAGGGTTGATTTGCATAAGTGTTTAAGTCATACCCTTCTCTAATTAGGTGTTCATTTAACCCTGTTCATAGAACGTGAGTGGAAAGTAAAAACAGAATGCTATCCACAGAAAAATAAAATGTGGAGGATGTTATAGATTGTAATTGTCTGGTTATGCGTTCTGGTAATCTTTCCATCCATCCCTGCTTACTGGGAAAGTTATTCTACAAACACTCCAATCAAGTATAGCAATGATTGAGTGTGCCAGCTTTTTGCCATTAGCCTGTTCAGATTTCTTCAAAGAATTGGCTCAGAGAGCAGTTCCTCTTCTTTGTGCCCATTACCTGTGGAGTTGGAGGTCTTGGTCCCTGAGTCCCCTGTTTACTATCTCACTTCTGGACTCACTATCCCCACCCTAGAGTTGGTCTCTATTCTAAAGGGAGCATACCAGTAACAATTCCTTTATCTCATACTGGGGTTTATTATAATTATTTTGTCAAATCCTATCCAAGTCTAGATTCCACTCTGACTATCCATTTCACAACACCTCTTTTTTTTCCCTGTAAGCCCTTTGGCAAGGTATCATCACATTCTCTATGTTTTTAAAGTTTGTGGACTGACAGGATCCCATCTGGCTAAGTCCTCTAGCTCCTTCTGCAATAAAAACCTGAGTGTGGTGATGCACAGCAAGATTGGATTTTCAGTTTCAGTTTAGTAGATTAGTGAGTTATATTTATACTAGTTACCCTAGTACTTTTTCAAGCTGTTTCAACATCTGCTTTGGAGAGAGTGCAGTTCTGCGAATACTAGCACTGCCTCATGGAAGATATTAGGGGGCTGGAGTCTGTGCTGGTATCATGGAAACGTGCTTATTCACCTTGGCTGAACATCTAGCCCATGGATGAAATTCTGGCAAATGTTAACTACAATTTCTGTTTGCAGAGCAGTGGAGTTTCTTTATAAAAGTCTTCCCCGTGCATTTGGTAGGAAATTCCAATATGGCCGTACTCTGAATTCATTAGTTTCTGTGTAAATCTGGAGTCAGTTCTCAAGATGTCAGTAAAGTTGCCTTGTATTAACTTCAGTGTTACACTGATGAGGATACAGCCTGCAGTCTCTCTTGGTGATATGTCTGGTCTGTCGCCAGTCACGTGTGTATTTGGTTGATGAGATTGCCCTTTTCCTAACTGTTTCCGTGACAGGTGGATTCTGTAGTTACTTTGAAGTACCCCAAATCCCAGTGGACAGAATAATCAGTCTGATCATTGCAACAAGCTTTCCATTGACTGCTGGTCCAGCCTGTGTTTAATCTGCCATCCATCTCGCAGGCCTTTCTTGCTGCCAGCACGTCAGCTGACATTATCCCTCCTACTCAACTGAACTAATCTGGACAATGCTGGCCTCCTGCCAGCTCAGCACTTCATCATTAACTCTCCTCCTAGAATCTCATTTTTTGTGGATATCCATTTTATTCTGCCTCAGCCACTTTCATTTAAAACTCTTCAATCTTCTAAGTAATAACCTTTTTAATCTATGTGCTATAATGTTTTCTTAAGAATTTATGATTTTTCCATTCCTCTCTCCCTTCCTGGTCGTGAATTGCCATATTAGCCTTCTTATAGGAATAGTTTGCAAATACTCTCTGGAAGGTCCTTATCTTGGCCCCCTTCTTCTTCTAGAAAAAAAAGAAAGACTCAACCTTTAATGAACTTGCTGCTAAAGTAGATTAGCCATTTTCTGTTGGCAAGATTGATGATGCTATCAACGTTATTAAGTCACTAGGTATGAATTCCTCATTGCGTAAACTTGAAGTAATAAGCACTATTAGAGCTGCAGGCCATCCATCTCACTCTTACCTTTCCAGTGTTCTCTCCTAAATGAAAAATAAATAATAATAAAAAAAGGTAGGAGAGAGGCTGCTAATTTCAAACTCTGAGGCTGCTGACTTGATTTTTACCAGGTTCAGTTGTTTGGCTTGGTTTGTAGAATCTAGAATTGCAAACTGCTCTGGGTTGTAGCTGTGTTTCGGCATTTTTGAAACAGAATATTTTATTATGGGTCACTGCATTTTTATGCATTTCTCCTTGGTTGTATTATGGGTTATTGTGTTTTCCTGCATTTCTCCTTGGTTGTGAGTGTTGTTTGGCTAGCTACCAGTGAAAGAAGATTCTGGAAGCAGACAGCAGGTAAAAGATAGCCAAAAGGAGTTGACTTTTGAGGAATAATTCATGGGAAGGGGTCAGAATACTTGGGAGGAGAAAAGTTATTTTTTGGATGATGATTGTTTCATCTTTTGTTGATACTTAGAGGCACATATTATGGGTACCAACAGATCAATCTTTGGTTCTCCATGCCCCCAAACTGTCTGTCACACCAGCAACAGTGACCCCCATTATAAACTCGGATACCTTGTTATTTTCTTATGAAATGAATGCAAAGATCCATACTAACAGTGATTCTTTCAATAATATCAAGAATTTTTGAGGGTGATATTTTGAGTGCCTACATCTCCTGTCTGGATTAAAAAAGATTTAATATTTTCAGTGTCCTGAGAGACCTTGGCAAAAACAAGAAGGTGGAAACAAATATGAAGTGAGGAGGTTCATAGGCCACAAATATGGAGAAGTTGAAAGTGTTTTTTTGTTGTTGATTGGTTTATTTCATATCTTTCTTTTTGTCAGATAGGTTCAAATGCTGTTTTGATTATTTGATTGAAATGAGATGCAGTTTCCAAGGCAAATAATGTAATTTGGTGTTCCACTTCCTCAGAAATGAGTGGGTTTCTTTACCTCCTAGGAGAAGGCATTAAATCAGTTTTCTAAGATGTCTTACTCCTTTAAGAGAATACTTTTTACTGAGATATTGAAAGTCAAGAGGCACTTGCTCTCCTGTCACTCAGATATCTTTTGTATTAGAAAAAAAATAATTGAGACATGTGTGACCAAATAATGTTAACCATAATGCAGTTGCACTGAGACGCAGGGAGTGAAAAGATTCCCTTCCTAAACGTCCAGTGTTCCCACGCCGGACACCGGAGGGGGATGTTACTGTGTCTGTCTATGCTTCATGCTTCAGGGCTGTGTGCCTCAGAAGAGGGAGCCAGAATTGACAAAAAGTCTGAATGTTTCAGAAGACCTGGAGAGTGTCCAAGAGTATCCATGACCCTTTGACTGAGCAGTAAACAGCTTTGTACAAGGACGTGAAAGAAGAGATGTTGCATTACTTTGGCAACCAGTGCAGAGCTGCTTGTGTCTATCAGAATTTATAGGGTCACCATGACTTCTGGTCTAACCAGAGCTTAGATCTTGGTGAAACACTTTTCTTCATTCCTGCCTTATCTGGAGATTTTCAGGGATTTTTAATTTTGACTTCTGATATGCATTTCTAGTTCAGCAAGATGAGCCTTACTTTTGGAGGGTTTCTGGAATTTTGAAGATGTAATTGTTAACTTCAAATTAGCTTTCCTGCCGTGGGCATAAATGAGAGGATTTAGCCAAGTAATGTCTTAATTAACAAGGAAGTGGGAGGCTAAACCTTATTTTCCACCTCTCCATAGCTACACCTACAATACTAGATTGCCGGACAAGGTGTCCTATTTACCAATTAAGCCACTGTTTTTAGCATACTTTTTCTTCCTTTGCTATAGGTAAAGAAAGGGTGTAGGAAAAAAGTTTGCTTATTAACATTCAGATAAACTGCGCTATTCTGCTCTTCAGTGGTAAATGTCATAATTCTCCATATCAATGTTGTGATTAGTTAGACCTGCTGATGTGGCAGTTTCTTTGTGCTTTGCCTGTGTTTGATGTTCGGAACATGCTATAACCAGAGCCTTACAAAGTCTGAAGCAGAATTTAAAAGATGTGCAGTAGTCTGGCACAACCCCTGATGTGTTTTAAAGTCTATCTCCTGTGAGAATTAACTAAATGGTAGTGTACTTGCTGGCAGTTGGGACAACAGATTCTGTATACGACAAAACCGAAGAGGTTTCTGTGAAAGTTCTTGCTCAAATTAATTCAGTGTGATCTATAGCAGTTACATGAAAGTAGCTGTTTGCTTTTGCTAAAAGTCAAAAGAGCTTATCATCACCAGAAGACTAACTCCTTTTCTACTCAATGCACTGTGCTTTGAAGCCCTGTGTAGGAACCATGAAAGCTGTGATAACCACAGCACTCTTGTCAACACCACTGGTTTATCTCTCTCCCCCTCATACTATGGACAACATTTCAGAAAGCAAGATCTGGGGCATTAAAGGTTTTCCTGGGATGGCATTTTGCACACTGTGTAGGCATTTCTGGAAAAGCGGAGGACGTACCATGTGGAAATGAAGGTAAGCAAATATTAATATAATTTCTTTGGCAGAACATCCGATAGCACTGCTTCCTTTACCTTATCATTTTCCAGATTAATTGTGAAGCATAGGGAGGGATGCCCCTGTGAGGAAACCAGCTTTCCTAATATTCTTTCCCCCTCTCTACTCAAATCTCAAAATACCCTGCAAAATGTCAGGGATGCTCCAGGTTAACCTCATGAATTCACAGCATTTCTTCTTCAGGTCACAGCAAACTTGTATTGACAAGAAGCACCCTAACTCTTAGAGTTAGCTTAGGCTAACTCTAAGCTTCTGTTAGCCTGTAAGCCTGAATCACAGAAACAGACACATACCTCTGTAAAGACTTAATGACAAGCCATGTAGCCAAAAGTGAAGTCTGAATTAGTAAAAAACTATGTGCAACATAAAAGTTAGAGCATCATCCATTCCTCAGAAAACAGCATTAAAATTGTTACTGAGTTCTGCCAACTTCTATCTGACAGTTTAGGCAGGGTGAAATATTGTGGTCTTAGGAAATCTTGATATAAGCTGGAAATCAGACCTTTGGCACTAGCAAGCAGTCCTGAAAATCTGCGTGGGAGGAATGAAAAGGAAGCGTTGAGGGAGTGCATCGTAATAGACGGAAAGAACTCAACCAAGAAAACCATCACAACAAATAGGCTGCACACGGAGAAAATATTGTGAAGCTGTTATAACCAAAGCACTGTTTTCAATCCCAAATATCAGAATGAAGTGTCTAGGGAAGCTTAATTCTCTGCTATGACTTTAGTCATGGTGTAAGGCAGTAGTGCACAGCTGTTCTATGTTCAAACCTTTCTGCACTTTTCTGAGTCCTACTGAGGCATCATTAGGGCCACAAAGGCCTATTCCACTCCTTGATTCACCATTAAAATGTGACTGGCAAGGTGGATTTCAGTGCTGAGGTATGGTGGACAGCAGATATCATAAGAACAGAGTGAACTAGCATTTTGTAAGCTTTATTTTTCTGATGGCTGCAGTTACGTGAGCAGTTATGGTAACCCTGGAATACCATGGGAAAAAGAAAGAAGTGAAGAATCTTAATCTAATTACTATTGTCAATGGCAATGGGTCAAGTTTCTAATAGAATTTGTATTACAGGTGAATACCTTCCAGGAGAAATGTATAGTTGGAAGACAGAAAAATTAGAGAACAAGTAAGCCTCATTTTTGGTGAGGAAGCATTATAATTAGAAGGTATGCAAAGACCCATGGCTTTCAAATCCATGTGCTCATTTAGGACTCAATATTAATCTTCTGCACTTCAAAACTTACTTTTGGAGGGAAGGCAATATCCTTTTCTTCTTCCTTTCTAATTATCTTTAGCTTTTCTTTACTCCCTTACTCCTTTTTTTCCTTTAGCTCCTTTACCATTCTTCTCAGACTTCAGTACCATAAACCTTCCTCAACTGAAATGCAGCTGTTCTCTTTTGTTTATACCGCTTCATTCGTCTCTTTTCACAACACTTTTGTTGCTGATCTTTCAGTACTGCATTTTGACTATGGGAAGCATTTGAAAAAGAGAAACTACATCAAATGCTGTTTTTTTCCAGCATTATTGTTAATGAATTTTAGCAGTCAGGGCTGCTTTGTAACAGTACAATCTTCAGCTACAAGCTTGCTTTTGCAAGATCTCAGAACAGATTTAATAGACATATAACCACAAGGAACAGGGGTTGTTTAAGTTCTGTTTCTGCAGCTAGCAAAGCTTTCTTTATCTCCGGGGTAAGCAGAGGTTGACTGTACATGTTGGACGCCCATGATATTTCAAACTCTCCCTTTTCCTCCATCAGCAACTTTCATCTCTACTTCAATACTAATGGGGTGTTTTCCCCACCAATTTTTCACCATTGTTAGGATCTCTGGTGCACTCTCATGTATTTTAAATTCCAGGTGGAGAGGCAATGTGTATCTTGGGAGAGTTACAGCTATTTATAGCATTTTCTCTGTGGCACTTCTGTGTAACTACCCCAGCAACTTCTGCTTACATTTTTGCTGCTTGGCAGCAAGGGGCCATTTTGTCATTTGCTACAGACTTGAAGTATAGGCAACCAACTTTCTAGAGTTCCTGTGAGCATATGTATTTGGGAGACTTGTCGGGGGCCAGTGAAAAGGAGAAAGATCATGCTATAATCAGTATAATGTTCTTGTAGGGACTAATCTTATAAATTCTTAGATACCAGGTTCTTTTGCTTTCCTTCACGATTAGAATACTGCAGATGAAGGAAATGATATTTTCAAGGGCTTGCGGCTCCAGTGGACAGAGATTGTTGGGAACTTTTTAAGAACTTAATTAACATAAAGATCTCATGCAACATGATCTTAAAGGTCCTTTCCAACCTAAATGATTCTATGATCCATCATACTAGCGCTACTGTTCTCTTTGTTTCAGATTCACGAAAGTAACTAACATGGTCTTCTGAAGCAGGGTCAGCCAAGAAATTTGCTAATAAATCCAGAAAGTTTTGCACTTTACTACTCTATTAGTTCTTTCTAAGCAGAAACACCAGGCAACCAAGAATCAACAAAGAGTATCCTCATAATAAGTGTACGTTTCCAGCTATGTTTTAGGTATCAGCATAGGCTGCTGGAGAGCCTGACATTGCTGGTCACATAACTTGCCATGAATCCTGCTTTCTGTTTCTTCAGATTCTGATCCATGTGGCCTTTTGTTGTCACCTTAGCTAGAGCTGAACTACTCCTTTTTTGGTTGTTTACTTAGAACATAAAATCCTTACTTATCCCCTCTTCTCAACATCTTTTTTAGTAGCTGGCTAAGAAAGTTATTATTTATTAAAATTTTATCCATGATGAAATGCCCTATTAAAAAAATTCACCCTAATAGGAATATATCCTGTCCTGATAGATTTTGTTTTTCATAGAATTGTAGAACAGTGCAGGTTGGAGGGGACCTCGAAAGATCAGCTGGTCCATCCTTTTTAGAAACAAAAGTCACAGTTACAAGTTCTGATGTCTTCTAAGAATGTAAGGAAATTTCTGTATGCATTTTAATCCACCAGTAGTCAATATTTGGCCAGACTAGCCACTTCAGTGTTCTCTCTATCACCTAATAATTTCAGTAGTTTTAAGATGCAGAACCACAGGTTAATTCCACTGCAAAGGTAACAAAAAGATCCAAAGAAGCTAAAAAGGCAGGACATTTATCTAAATATTAAAGATTACAGGGGAAGGCAGGTAGGAGGCATAGCAGAATATCTAGTTTAAAAGTTGCCGGTCTGGGAATGAGAGACCGTATTCTCCCATGGAAGAATTTAAAAGCATGTTGTCGGTTTCAGAATTAGGACCTAATGTTTTAATAATTGTTTGGTTTTCTCTTTGTTGATGACTGTCCCTCATTCTGATAGTAATGCCACGTTCTTTACTGGCTAGTGTTTCTGTAAACATTATTGCCAATACATTAGGAAACAAAATCTAACAAATATATTAATCTCTCAAAGAATGATCTAGTCCGGCTTCTCATTTTCCATTTACTTTCTATCACTTGTCTCCCATGCTTGCTTTTGTACATCTAACCTCATCCTGAGGGTGTGTTATGAAAGTGTTCCTTGAATCAAGATTCAGAAGAGGGTATTGTCTCAGTTAAATATTTAATTACATACAGAAGGAACTGCAAACTTACCTCTGTGAAATACTGAAATTAAGTATTAATTAATTTTGTGGCATTAGTACTGTATGATCATGATATTAAAGACTGCATTGTAACTTTCTTTAATGTCACGATCACATACTTTTTTTGTTTTAAACTGTCCCCACTCATCACAGTGTAAGTGATCTCTAAACAAATAAGGATTCACCATTCCACCTTAACTCTGCTGAACAGTTGGCCCATGCCCTCTGTATGACATGTCATTCAGACTGTTCTCTAGAGAAGACATTCTTTCCTCTATGGATTGAGTGCTTCTTAACTATTAATGAAATGACTTTCATAACACACTACAAAAAGTGGTTGTGACGTTCTTGTATTACAGACAGAGATACGAAAGCATGGGCAGTTCAAGATTGAAATGTTCCACTTTTTTTGGGGGGTGGTTCTGATGTTAAATAAATAAGACATAATTGATTTTTTTTTATTTCCAGAGTACTTAATATTATGTATCTTTTTAAGTATAACGATCCATTGACTGCTACAGCCTTTTTGTGGAGCAGATTCACAACTCAAAGGCTTACATGATGATGGATGGACAAACTGTCATCATTGGTGCAGCTGCAATCACTGCAAAGACATTTACCTAACACTGCTTTTGTACCCTGTGAGAGAAAACAGGTGTAGAGTCCAGTTCTCAAATACAGTGTTCAGGCACTCTTTCTGCAGTCCTCTCTCATTCATCATTCACCTGCAAAATCTAGAAGTTGTTAAGGGTTCACACAGGTGTTCAAATATCTTATTCACTGCAGAGTTCTGTTTATGCCCAACAGGCATGGTGGGGTGTATGTTCACATGAGTAAGGATTGCTCCTGACTAAGTAACTGGGTTAGATATGAAGGTATTTTGTATCTCATGTGCCTTCTAGAAAAGTTAATTCCTTTCCCCTCTGTGCAGTAGGAAACTAACGGCTTTTGAAGCAGCTTGCCTTCCAAACAGAGAGAAAATGGATAAGGCGTTCAACCCATGATATCCAAGAGCTTGGTGTTCACTTTTCTTTTTTCTCTCCACATACTGATTTATTCAAGAAATCTAAGGACACTTTAGCTTTAGCCTCCACTGCTGCTCTGCATGGATCCAGTTCATGTAGTGTGGATACAGCCATGTAACTGAAGGGCATCAGCCTGCACATGACTACTGCTGCCCCAAAGAGCACTCTCTCTCTCTTATTGTGACCAGAAATTCAGTCTAAATCTGGATAATTATCTGTGTGGAGACTGAGAATCTCCCAAGCAAGCTTTAATTTTTAGTGAGATCAGAGAATCTGGAGCAGCTGTAACAGAAAAAATTATTGCTTGTGATGCGCACTGGCTGGTTTGCTACTGAATCAACGTCCCTTTTCTACAGCTTTGGTTTAGGATGGATTCCTAATTAAAATTATTAGTGTGACACTGTTTTGAGCAATCCTAGTGTATACATAAAAGTTGTGTTGATAAAGTCCCAATGTTGGTGTTGAGTAAACATGTTAAGTTTGCTTCCAGGATAGCGTTAATATAATTTTTAGTGAAGCAAAGAGTGGGTTAATTAGGAAATTATGCAAAGGAGATCTTTATAATTTTGTTTTGAGGCTATGATCTGTTAAACAGGCAGGAAAGTAACAGTGAAGAGAAGGACCTCTGTCATGACAGATGCAACTGTAAAGGAGATTCTGTGCCTTTTGCAGCAATTAGGAAATAATATGTTTCAGGTACTGCTAAACATCAAACTGCAGGTGTTTGTTAATAAAATGCTAACCTCTACGGCAAAGGATTTCACACTTCTTGTTTCTTATCTCTCATTTTGGGATCAGATGAAGTGACACATTCTAGTGGTTTCCAGGGAGACAGTATTTTGCTCACAGTCGAGCCTCACATTGTGTTGCTAGCACCAGAGATGCTTTGATTATTGGAGAGAGTAGATAACTTTTCCTTAAGTTTTCAGCCCTCAGTAATGAAGTTTTTGGAAAGCACCCTCAAGTCCTTTATGATGCTGTTTTCTCATGCAGTTAATGAATAACATTTTCATTTGCACTGTTCTGTGATATTTTCTCATATTCCAATCTATTCCAATATTCAGACTAGTGGGGCTTGTCTTAGCACATGAGCTACAGTGGTTTAACATAAGTTGTTTTAAAAATTGTCATAGGTAGGTGTTTCCTTTATGTATATATATATTTTTAACCATTCAAATCTGTGTCCAATTGTGTTTTAATTCCCAAACTCTTTTTAACCATTACAGTGCTTTCAGCAGAATTTGCATCACTTTTAAAAAGCAGCAGTTTAAAAGTTCTGTGCTGAAAAAAGATCAGCATTAATCTGTGTCTTGCTTTTTTAGCCAGAAATTATGCAATTCTTACAACTCCTGGTTATTGTTCAATTGCTGTGAGGAAAGTAAATGTCCTTTGTGGTTAAAAAAAAAATAAATGAAAAAGCTAAAGACTGTCCAGCAGATGAATTTCAGCTGACTGCAATGGGATTTCAGACATCTACCTACTAAATTACTGTGGATAAATAATGTGCCATGATGAATCACCCAGACTTTATTAACCTATACTGAATTAGACTCTTCACACTAAAATATTTCACTGCATTATTTTATTGCCTATTACTGTCACAAAATAAACTACTGACTATGGAATGATGTGCTAGTTTTGGACAGATTGACAGATCTAGGTTACCTGAAAAAGGCATGTCTTCTTAGGGCATTGCAGCACTAAAGCAATTCTGATGTTCATAAAAGACAGCTGCAAATGCTAGCAGGGTTAGGGCATGGGAGAGAGACTGACAGCTGCACAGGCGATAGGAAAGGTTTCGGTTCGCTATCAAAGACTTTCAGAAATCTGCTTAGATGGCTGTTTAGCTCAGAAGCTAAGAAGGCTTCAGAAGGCTTTTAAAGATGCCGTTCAGAAATTTAGCTGGAACACTTTGGGGCTATAACATTTTTTTTGCCTTCAGTGTGGCTGGTTAGAAGTTTTTTTCTAAACTTCTCTAGTAGTGGGGATTTTTGTGTTTTGTTTTGGTTTTGGGTTTTTTTTGTGTGTGTGTGTTTTGTTTTGTTTTGTTTTTGTCTTTTCCTGGGCACTGAGGGTGTAGTTTGGATGGAATAAACCCTTTCAAGTGGTAGAGGATGGAGCTTCTTTGTTCAGTCCCTGTTTCAAATGACCCAATGTCAGTATGAGAGAAATAGCAGGCTGATGCTGAGGTTCTTCTGTCTAAAAATTTTAATAGAGTTCCATAATTAGAGCCTCAGTAGGCATACCTATGTGTGTCTCAGCTCTTCTGATTATATACTGATGTGTTTTATCGTATATTCTGTTTACACAGGTGGAGACTCACTTTTGCAAACAGGGGAAACATCTTAAGTTTCATAATTACATGCAACTTAGGTTTGTACTTAAGTTACAAAAAGTGTTCAGCCAAAGCATCAGGACACCACAAGTAGCAGAGTTTTGGTCCTGATCACTATAAAAAGAGTTTGCCACAGTCAGACAAAATGTCTGTCTAGCTCAGCATCCTACTTCTGGCATTGGCCAAAAGTTGGAAAGATCAGAAAGAGAAGAGCATATATCATGCATCTCCCATGTCCACTTGAAGCTTAGGGAAGTCCTGAACCAGACATAGCTCCTGTTGGTTTAACTGAGTGCCAATGAAGTTGTCCATTCTGGGTAGGTGAATGCCTGTAGGTGTGGCAGATCCTGTGTAGTCATATGAAGGTATCCAGACACAGAGTTTGTCAGGGTAGAGCCTTTCGACTGGGCAGCTAAACAAACCTGTAAATCTTCAAATGCCTGGGTAGATATATGCACACTGCTGCTTCTGTAATTGGGATCACACAGGGGCAAAAGTACTAAGAAATTAATTAGTTTTCAAATTATTATAACTCAAAACAAGTTTTTTGGGAAGGTGATTGGTGCTTCTGCTCAACAAGCACAATAGTTAATTATAAGCCCTGGACAAGTCTCAATGCCTTAATAATGTTGTTTTCACTTTATTACATTCTGAGGAGATGCTCAAAATGCTTACAACTCCGCTTCTATTTTTGCATTAAATTAAATATTTAAAACAAAACAAAACACTTTAAATATTATTCAAATTCTTTGGTTTCATGCATTGATATTTCATGGCATATTTTAAGCTAAAAGTTAAAATGATAGTTCCCTCTGTATTTTTTTCCAGAGCAAAGTAATTTCTTAACCTGCTGTAATAAGAACTTTATATTTATAGAATATATAAAATATTTTTCTTGAAAATTGGTTTGACCACAAGATGGATTTTGTAAGATTCCCATCATCTTTATTCCTAAAGAAAATTAATTTTACTACTAGTGTGGTTTTTTGTATTAGCACACAGCAGGCTTAAGTAAAATAGCAAATCATGACTTTTTGAATTTTTTACAAAAATACCAGGGCAACCTGCAATGCAAGCAACGCATTGTAAACTGAATAAAGTACTGTAATGTAAACCTAAC
This sequence comes from Phalacrocorax aristotelis, assembly GCF_949628215.1. Taxonomy (NCBI): domain Eukaryota; kingdom Metazoa; phylum Chordata; class Aves; order Suliformes; family Phalacrocoracidae; genus Phalacrocorax; species Phalacrocorax aristotelis. Next base: position 41,329,795 of record NC_134277.1, read on the forward strand.
CTTTCTGATCTAAAATGAGTCATCCATATCTAGAAAAGGGGCAGACACCTCATTAGCAGCCACACTCACAAAGCAGTCTGGAAAAGTTATAGCTTTTCTTCAAGGCAGATGAATAAATAAATCACCATCACTGGATAGATGATCCAAAAGTCCAATGGATACTTTACCACCAAGTTACCTGGGAGCAGAGACCATAGGTGGGGGAATCTTTTTATTGCAAAGATGAGGACAAGACTGAGTTAGCAGGATTACGCCTGTATTCCCAGAACTGCTGCTCATGATGATTAAGCATGACTTAATCTAATGCTGACTGCTGAATTGCTGAATTTCCAGCTGTACTGTAGGAACAATGATTATGGAACATCATGCATTGCCAGGTAATTTCACCAGCACAGGCTATTTTATACAATGCTTACAGGGCTTGAAGAGAAATCAAGAAAGCTTTACACCATCAAATTTAAAAGTATGAACAATATAATGTTATTTCTGACAATGGATTGTGGAATTTATATTCTGGGTTTTCTCAAAGATCATTGTTAGTGTTTCTTAAAGTGCACTGAATCTTGTTAGTGGCATGATTTTCGTGCTAATGTAACTTAAATGCAATCAGAGCAAAACATAGACATACAGTAAATGCAGACTGCCATAAAGCATTCTGTTCATTTTTTTTCCTGTATTATTAATTGTGAAAAGTTCTGAGCTTGCAATGTTTCCAAATGCCATGCCATATTTAACTCTTTCGTTGACTATTCAGCAGGACACATAAGCACATACTTTACAAAAATGTTCTGCAGGGACTTGCAAGGACGTGACCATGGATCCTGAAATACAAATATCGAATAGTCCATCCTAAAATGGGAATCCTATCCACACCCATCAATTCAGGACACTGTAACAGTGATGATATCCCATTTATAAAGGCTGGAAAAAAAAACAAAGGAAAGATTCTAGTAGAAATCAAAGGAAAAACTGTTAAGACCTGAAGATATTTATAAATTTACAAATGTGCCTTACAAGAGTACATGCATTATCACTGTGCATAGATTGTTCGGGCATAAAAAAGTTACTTTTGAGAGTGAAGCTTTGCTAAATTGGATCTACAGTGAAGAAACGCTGATGGCTTTCCTTTTACAAGGGAATAATTTTGACAGAAATTGAAGAATACTAGTGTCAAACTTCCAGATGAAAATTTAATGTGGAGTATCATTTCTGTGGTCCTGATAAAGTAAGGAAAAAAGAATAAGGAAATTAACACCATAAAGTGCTGCTTCACTGAAACCAGAGCAGTGCTGCAGGTGGTCCAGTCCAGCCAGCTGTTACAAATATAGCTGGTGCCCAAGATGTTTGTTAATCTTATCTCTCAGTCCTGCTCACGATCACCTAGCTTGGCAGTTGCTTCCCGCTCCTCCTCTCACACCCTCTCCTCATCACAGTCCCATAGGCACAGCGAAGGCCTGGGGCCTGCGGCGGCAGGCAAGGGAGAAGAGACCGTCCAAAAGCAGCATATTTCAGCCATGAAACAGTGTTTTCAAGCAGAGAAGTACTCTGTTGGAAAATTCTCAGCCCACTCTGACTACTAAGGATGGTGAATTCAAGCATATTAAACAGTGGTACCTTTGAGTTTTATACTTTGCTGTATGAAACTCCATATCAAATGGAAAGAAAAAGATTTTGTTGTTAAAACCACCAAAGCTATTTTTTTATTCTGGTATGAGACGAGGCAACAGTTAGATGGAAATACTTTGGGCTTTTGTGGGATCTGAAAGATCGTAAAAATATTTTTTTTATTAAATGAAATATGTTGCCTTTCTGAAAATACCTGGTCTTTTGAAGTCAAGAGGAGATAGAATGGCCACACATTTTGATGTTAGCTTTAGGGTGTGCATTCATATTAACTTAACATGTTTATGTACTTTACTTGACCGAGGATTAAGCCTGGGCTTAAATGCTTTTGCGGAACTGGGCCATGAAAGAGAATGCTTAAAAGAACACAAGGTACCTGGGGTGTTTGAAGAGAAAAATCAAGTCACTCTCAGAAATGTCATATAAATCCTCATCCTAACATCAGTGGGGGGGTGGGGTGGGGGGAAACATGTTGCAAAGCTTTGCAGAAAATAAGAAAATGAGGTTTTTGCTTTGAAAAATTCAAGCTGGTGCCTATGTGTAAGATAATCAGAAATACAGATTATCAGAGTAGAAGGATTTAAAGGGACCCTATCAACTTGAAATACATGAATTTATTTAAAAAGTGTTAAAAGTAGTATCAGATAAAATTCCCACTTTCTGATTGCTCTGCAAATTCTTGGGGCTTTACAATCGTGATTTTCATTCTGCTATTGCAGTGTGAAAGACACACAGAAACACGGAAAATAATGGAACTGAAGATACACAGAATGCATATAAATGCAGAAGTAAACAAACTAGAAAGAACCAGAAATAGTTTTTCATTTTCCCAGTTATCTGTAGTTATTGCAAGCCTTGGAGTTATGCCAAACAATAAAAAGCACATTACTTTCAGGCAACAGACTGCTTAAAGGCAAAAGACATTGATCCTCAATTAAATGAAAATTAATTTACTCTTCCTTTTACTCTTCCCTAAAGGTTATTCAATGGCCTTAGATTTTATTTTTTTAACTGGAATCCAAAAATTAGTTCAGTCCTGGAAACAAAGTCTTGTTGGCACTAAGAAAATGCTGTTTCCATGTGAGAACTAAGTCACTTAATTTTGGCACCTCAGTATGAAATTATGTATATCTTTAGCAGGATTTTGGAAGGAACTGCTTAAAAATTTTGCCACAGGATGTTGCCAGTTAAGCTATTTGTAAAGTCATCCAGGCAAGGGAGTCATAGGTGGCCAAACGTGATTCTAATCACATGTTTATGCCCCATGGCCAGATGGCAAACTTCATGTGATCCTAACACTTCCCAGGCACAGATCTTTACTCTTTCTCAGGCTACTGCAGCTACACTCAAACCAGCCTAACTTTTGCTGTAGAGAAACAGGGAAATAATGAGAAGTGAGAAAATGAAATTAGAAATAGATTTTTTTCCCCCCTAAATACCAAAATGTTTTTGATAATGTAATATATTGGTGCACACAGAACTAGGTGACCTGTGTGTGAGAGGTTGGGTCTTGAGTTTGATGGTTATTATTATTACTTTCCTTTGACCTTGTGTGCAGAAAGAAGAGAAAGTGGCAGCTCTCATCAATTAACACAAGTTAACAAAGCTTCTGTTTTTCTGTGGTGATATAGGTAAGTACAATCACATATCAAGTGCCTTGAGTCTATGCATTATAACCTTTAAATGCTTCCCAAGCCAGTCATAGTAGATGAGATGAAAAAAAGAAGAGGTGGAAGGTTAAGCATCTGAAGAAGTATTTAAATATGCATAAATATGTAGTATTTTCTTCAGAGCAAGCAGAGAATGGAAATAAAGTTTCTGAAATGAGAAATAAATTGGTACTTTAAGAATCACAGGAAATAATGAGTGTGAGAGCACTGGTATTAGCATTTGTGTCATGAGCCTATGAGGAGTATTTTACTGTCTGCCCTCCCCTGCCCACTCCACCTGGGACTGGAGGGGGCATCAACAGGATAGATTCTCAAAAAAGCTTCTAATTTAACTAAACCACGAAAATATAATTATACCCTTCTAACCTTCCACCTGCAGAAATGGAACTCTGCTACTTTCATTTTCCTCCTTATGTTGTTTTCTTTGTTGTTTTTTTTTTCCCCTACACCAACCCTAGTAAGATATGAGCAAGAGATGTGACTCAGCTGGAAACTTGAGCAGGCACCCTGTTGGAAAGATGGGTAGCACTATACTGAAAAGTATTATGGCAGGATCAGTCAGTTCTTCTTTCCCAAATTGTCTCTTGGTCTCACAGTGCCCTTGAGTTGCTCACAGCACTGGCTGTTGGATTAATTGATTTTTCAGTTCACTGACTGAAAAAAATTCCATTCACATTGACCTGAAATGATTTCTTTTGGGGGGGAGGTTACTCATCATATTAAAAAAAGGAAGTCTTAAAATATTTCATTAGAGTTAATTTGAGGCATAATTTAAAAAAAAAAAGCCCTAAAAGTAATTGCTGGGTCAACTGTCAGTCTGAACCAAAAATTATTTGTTTTGAAAATGGCAGGCAAATTGTTCTGACCTTTAACAAATGTTTTTTCCCCACTGAAATGTGCAATGTCTTAAAAAGAAACCTTAAAAAGTTTTGATGATCTTTTATTGCAGAAAAGATACATTTGCCACAGCTTTTTATTCAACATAAGTCTGAGGCTGGACAAGATCTTACAGCTTTTTTTTCAAGAGGGGGCAAGACTGGGGGCTGAATCTGCCTTTTCCTTCAGTGGTGCGTTTGAAAGGTTTTTTTGGCCCACACTTTTCTGCTTCTGCTTTGTGAGCTCTGGGCAATGCTTGTAGAGCAGCTGTGTTCAGACTCTGAGCATGGATCAGGACCATATGCCCTCCTCAGAGGGAAGGTACCACAGTTGCATTTCTAGGTCCCTGAAACACAGAGAAAATATTCACAGGAGACAACCAATATTTACAACTAATTATCGGTATGTCAGGGATTAGTCCGTACTTAAATTAAGGTAAAATGTTCTTGTTTCCATTTCTTCCTTCAGATCCAGATGGCATAATTGTCGTGTCTCCTGTGTGCCTGTAAATTGTGACTTCTCAATGGCACTGATTGGCTTGAAAGGCTTTAAATGGCCTTGTACTAAAATAGCCTTTAAGTACATATGCACAACTGATAAAATCAATACTAGAGAAGCGTAAACAAAACGAGGGTTGCAAGGCAATCAGATGAGAATATATAGCAACCAAAATAATGCAACTAAGTTGTGCTATGAATAGCTGCCCCACATGCTGCAGTAATGCTGCATATTTACATAGCAAAGAGAGGAGATGATGAGGGCAGGCACATTGGGATGAAAGATCACAGACCCAGGCCCCAAGGGACTGTTATCTTAACCATGACTTTTGATAGAATTTATGGTATTTTGAAGACATTAATCTTTTTTAATAATCACAGAATCATAGAATGGTTTGTGTTGGAATGGGCTATTAAAGGTCATCTATTTCCACCCACCCTGCCATGGGCAGGGACATCTCCATTAAATGAGGTTGCTCAAAGCCCCATCCAACCTGACCTTGAATACTTCCAGTGATGGGGCATCCACAACTTCTCTGAGCAACCTATTCCAGTGCCTCACCACCCTAACTGTTAAGAATTTCTTCCTTATATCTAATCTAAAACTACCCTCTTTTGGGTTAAAACCATTGCCCTTTGTCCTGTCATTGCAGGCCCTGGTAAAAAAAAAATCTCTCCACCCGTCTTACAAGCCCCTTTTAACTATTCAAAGGCCACAGTAAGGTTTCCCAGGAGCCTTCTCTTCTCCAGGCTGAAGAACTCCAACTGTCTCAGCCTGTCTTCCTAAGAAAGGTGTTCCAGCCCTCTGATCATTTTTGTGGCCTCCTCTAGACTTGCTCTGACAGGTCCGAGTCTGTCTGTCTTATACTTATTTGTAGAGTGGAAGTGACACAACTTACAAACATTCTACCCACTGCAAAAGCCCGAAGAAGGGGCTGGACCATGATTCATCTCACTGGGTTTACACCTTCTCAGCTGAGCAAGCTGCCAAAAAGTCCTTTTCTGCTTAATGGAGACAGAGAAGCAATTTCAGGATGGGTTTTTGTTGTCATACTTGAGACATCTAGTTTGGATGATTTCATTTTGTTCTCAATTTGTTCTCAATTAAGTTTGCAGTGACTACCTTACATGTAGGGATCAGTCAGAGGAACCAGGTGCAGCACACAGCCCCACTGGTCTATGGCCAGAGCCTGGCTTTCCTCTCTTCCAGGTCAGTGAAACCTTTAATACTGTACTTGCTGGGAACACCAGTGGATATGGTGGATGCAGATAAATTTTCCTGCCTGCTGCCAGGACGAGCTTTAACCAGCTGTGTTTTAAGGCTAGCGCTTTGCACACAACAGGCAGAAATCTTTTTGCGGGTTTGTGGGGCTGCTTGTTTCTTTCCTCTCTCTGCTGCCCTACCTGAGTGCTTGGCTTCAGCTGGACTGTGTGTTGAAAAAGGAAAAATTGCTCTCTCTCTCTTTTTAATGAAGAAAACATGGGAACATGTATGTGTTGGCAGCTCTTGAATTTACAAAGAAAAATATTAGGTGAAGTTGACCTGTATAAAATGTGTACAGATCACCCTGTTTTATAACACAATCTTTTTCAAAATGATTGAGGCAGACTACTCTGGTAACGACAGTTCAGACTCATCCCTTCTAGGAATATAATTTATGGTAAGGTCATTGTTTTGACTAGTTTATTTTCAATCTTCATGGGCATTAAAATGTAGAATTACCTTGATAATAAACAGGATCCTTGAATAATAAGCACATTCACACTGACTAAGGGTTTAGTCTTGGTTTAATCTTTTATTCAGCAGCAGATTGCTTTTTCACAGTAACGCTATCAATTACAAAAATGATCTATATAAAAGGGCTAGGGAAGCTATCAAAGTAGTGTGGTGTTCTTATGATGAAGATAGCAGACAAGTCAGTGTACACCCTGGAGAACGTGAAAATCTCTTCTGTTTTGCTTACTTTTGTGTCCAAGAAATTCTTGACACCTGCTTTCCATATATTTTAGGTTTCTATAAGGCAGCTGTCACCATAATATCTAAGTGAAGTGAAAAGAATTAAAGACAGCATAAAATGGAAAAAGCTACTATTAAGGCAACTGGGCTGCATTTCAGGACAATTGGGCTCAATTACCAGCTCTGTCCCTGTCTTCCTGTGTGATCTTGGGCAAGTCCTTTTCTTTGTGTTGCTGTTCCCCATAGGTACACTGTGCTTAATTATGCTTCCTTTCTCCCACTCATCGCTGGTTTTGACTAGAATGAAGCTTCTGGGGACAGGACTGGTCTTTCACTGGCAGTCTAGAGAGTCCAGTCTCAAATGTACGCATCCGTTCTTAGCGGTGTATAATTTAGCTGCAGCCGTGAATTTATTGATTACCACTGTATCAGGATACCTGTAGATTAGTCAGTAGGAAATGTATTATAACACAGTTTATAATAAGCTTAAAGATTCTGCTAAAAGGCCTTTTTTTAATGACCACTTATGACTAAAGAAGCACAGTGACTAATGTGCACAGTCTGTGATGAAGTATGGAAGATGATTCTGTATTTTCATATTCATATGTTCATATACAAATGAATATGTATTTTAATGGAATTAAAAGCTCTTTCCTGAACAGGTACTTGAGAGTAAAAGCTTTATCTGAAATGAGGAGGGGAAAACATTTGAATTACAATGGCCTGGACAGATTGTAAGTAAGATTTAATGGGAAAGTTGATATATTACTCTTTTTCTTTAACCTGAATTACTATGTGTTTTTAGGGAGCCTTCTAGTGCCAGAGTAAATGAAAGTTGCTCTGGGCTCTGAACAGGCAAAATACCCTGTTCCTTGTCCTTTTTTCCTTGCCCTCAAATGCACCCATTTCTCCCTGTATTTAATGATAGGAAATGATAGATGCACCTGCAAAAGATGAGGGCAACTAAAAGAGGCAGAAAGGCAGGGAGTGGAGGCTGGTGAGGTAAACGGTCAACTGCAATTGCTGCATTTCCCTTCGGGCAGCCTTGGTCACTTTGCTAGAAAATGGCTTCAACCACACCATCTCAGCCAGGTTTGTTGTGTCCCAAGTTATTCTTCTGGGTTTCCAAAAGTACTGGCCTTTCCTCACCATTTAAAGGGTGGTCATCACAAGCAGAACATGATGATTTGGAGAAGGAGGGTGTGAGTTGCCCTGCAGGCGCAGTCAGCACTGCAGCAGTGCAACCTCTCCTTTTCCTGTTGGCACCAGGCTGAAGAACAAGCTCTGATAGGGTCTGAAATCTGCTGTCATGTATTGCTTGTGCAGTGAGAGTAACTGTGAAACTGCACTTATTCTGTGTCTTCTTCCACAGTAATATGAAAGGCGTCGGTTCTTCTGGGGCTGGTACGCTAATATACCACACAGGAAGCACTCTGGCCAGAGCAATAATAAAGACTAGATCTTCAGGAATTGCCTATTTGACAGAAGAACAGATTGACCATAATGCATGCCCACCACGGAGGTTCTACAGTCTTGGAGACCAGCACGCTATGGGAATACACAATGCTTGTATGCCAGTGTGCTTTGTTCCATTGATTCATACTGGATTTGCACTGGGAAGCTTCCCTGTCCTGCACACCCACCTCTTAAAGACCAGGCTGTAGAAGCACAATTCTATCATCTGTGGAGGCTGCCTCCATCATGGGTTGGTACTGCAGGGTGCCAGACTCTGAATTGCACAGAACAGGGCCAGCACACGGAGGAGATATTGATGCTTTCCAGTTTCTGAGTTCCATGGGACCCTGAACTCAGCATGAGCCAGAAACCACTGCCTCCTGAAGAGGCTGAGCACTGCTGACAGATGGCATTTTGCCTGCTTTAAAGGTAGCATCTCTTGGCTCTTGCTCAGTTTATACTTATGCGCTTAACTTCTAACCTGGAAAGTAAAATGTCATTTGACATGCTGCCTTTGAAAGACTCCAGACACCAAGTCTACTTCAGTAATTGCTGGAGCAGCCAGGATAGCAGCCATCTTTCAAGCCTGTAATATCAGCTCATTCTCAAAGGGAGAACACTTCCTTTACTGCTGGTAGCATAATTCCCCAGAGGAATGACAGGATCATTCATATAATCCTAACCTCTCAGCCTTCCTTCCAGCATTGGACATCAAGTGAAGATGATAAGGTTTTATCTCCTCTAATGCCTTGGGAAAGTAGTGCAAGAAGAGTTAGGAGGGAAGCAGAGCTTGTGTCCTAACTCCTTCAGGACTCTGTATGACTGCAGTGTCTGACAGCTGTTCAACAAAATTGATTAAAGTAAATGACATTACAATTCACCTCCAAGATAAGCCAGAATATTAACCCTCAAAGATACTGAGATAAGACAGTTTAAAGGCTAAATACCTTAAAGAACCTTGACTTAATGCAGAAATTGAAGGTGCTGCATCAGATGAGCTAGTTAAGAAGTTTGTCAACTCTGAACCTGACACAAAAGCAATCCACTGTGTCCTTTCCAGTCCTGGAAGAGCAAACACCACTTCACTGTTTTCTCTACTTGGATCTGGAAGCCTGTCCTCTGCAAATGCTGGACAAATTTCTCAAACGTCTGTCATTCTCCACCACAAGCCCAGACTCCCTAATGTGATAACATGAATATGAAGAGGACCGCCTGTAAATTCTACTGAAATTCAATCAAAGAAAATAAACTGCAGGCATCTGCTCTTTGATTTGGTACTGTTTAGGTGTTTTCACTTGGTCTGCATAAAAATGCTTAAGTAGCTTGAATAAATGCCAACCCAATATTTCAGCATCTGATTGGCTAAATAACCATGTGAACAATGGCAATGAGAAGGTAAATGGGAAGGTGAAGGATATGGATTAGCTGGCTACTGGTCCTCATTCAAAAACTGCTGATTAGTGATCTCCTTTCAAATCTGATCAGAAAGGAACATTGTTTTTATTCATTTAAGTAGGAGACAGTCACCTTTTATGCTTCAAAATATATGAGACAGCATTTATAAGAGTGTGACTCCTATAAAAAAATATATTAATGAATGGTGTCAGAAAAATAATACTTAGACCCTCCTTTAAGCAGTGAACACATTCTTCTGTACTTTCCCTTAGTCCTAAAACTCCTTGAATTATAATAGTAAGTCAAATTCTTCCATGGTGAAACTTTATTGGTCTTGACAGACTTTACACCAAGTGTTTGTCTGGCACAGTATTAAATAGCCACCTTCTCATACCCAAACACACAACCTCAATGCTAAAAGGTAGCCATGATAGCAAGGAATCCACAGTACAATTTTGCACTGTTAGAGGGGAAATGCTGGTCCTCTCCAAGGCTGCAGCAGGCAGTGGCTACATGCCATGCGCTCTCATCCAGGTGTTGGGTTCTCATTATCACAAAGCAGTTGGAGCTGATGACCCACCTCACTGGTGCTTTTAATAGTTAGGGCCGAAATTTGGATCTGTAGTCTTGCTTTGCTGCTGCCTTACACTTGTGATACCTAAAGGGCACAAGTGCTGAACACTGTCACAGTGGAACTCCCTAAATGCTTAAAGGTCTGGCCTAGATTCACAAATTGTCTAGCTTCCCTCTGCAACTGATTTGTAAGAATGCTCCAGTGCTGCTTATTGTACTGGGCTTCACATGGAGCATCTCTGGAAGTGCTGACATGTCTGTCTCTATCTCATTCCTGTTTTAATCATTCACCTACTAATTATAACTCAGACTTTATGGTGATGATGGGAAGGATTTAACTTTCCTCATCTTTCTGAAGTGATTTGAACCTGGGATTAACTACTGTGGACAGAATGAAGATGTTCTCTTTCCCTCTGTTAACACTTCTGTTTTATGTGGAATAAATAAATGTGCATCATGCCAGATAATAAGCATGATACAGGAATGCTTGGGGCACCTCTGTTCTGTTCCTGCTACTCTATTTATATTCAATAAATTGCATACAGAGATGGGATTTGAGGCATACTTCTGCTTTAATGTTGCCTCTCAGCTGGGTGCTATCTTTACAGTGTTTTCCCTGCACTTTTATTCCTTAGGCTGTGGTTGCAAGGAATTGAAAATATGTTTTTAGAAGATGCAACATAGGATTTAAAATGTCATAGCCATATGGTGCAACACTGAACTGGTGCAAAGTAGCCCTGACTGTTCTGGTGTGATCAAGGGATTTTTGTGGCAGGCAATTACGCACTAGATTTTATGACAGCTCAGATATGATCTGACTGCTCAGTTCTGATGTTACTTGCAGTCAGGTACTTTCTTCTCTCCTGCAGCGGCATAGAACAACTTTGCCTACCTGCCTAAGCCGGGTCAAGGTCGTGTGGCTGAACAATCCCAGGAAGTCCGGGTCTGAGGCTGGTCAGTGCAGAACTGTGGCCTTATGCTCCACACGGGTGGGTCAGGAGCCTTCATACACGAGCCTAAAGGTAGTACATCCCTCCCTTTTGCAGCCCTAGCCTTCAGAGAACACTTAGGTTTCTGCAGGTAGTTTCTATTGGGAGGAAATCTTCAGGTGAGAGACGACATTTCCTTGATTTGATAATGTATATTAATAAAAAATGTACATAAAAGCCTGTGTCCCTGAATCAGTGGAAATCAAAGAGCAGAATGCTTTCTCTCTTATGATTCCAACCCTCTTTTTGTCCTTTCCTTTTTCTTTTTTTTTCTTTTTTTTTTTTTTTTTTTTTTCCAGTCTGCATTCTCCTTAGAAAGCTCTCCTGGCTTTCTATCAGGTCAGGGTCAAACAACAACTAGCTGCCTTTGACTTTCTGTCGTACTCTGTGTCTGTGATACTTCTGCGTGTCTCTGTTTATGCTTACACATGCCTGCATATATATCCACTATAAAAACCAGCTATATCCATTTGCTTTCATTCTGTGCTGAACCCCTCTCTACTGACATCGCTCAGCTGATCTGACCTGCATTTGTGGTGGTGGCTCCTGTTTTTCTCTTTCAGTCAGAATAAGGAACTAATTCACTTTATATGTATCATGAGGCTATTATTAGCTTCCATGAATCTTCCATCCACAGTCCGCCAGCAGGTGACGTATGAAGATGGTAATTCTACTTTTTACATGACAGGGTGAACCAGACAGCCTTGGGCTTGACTCTGTAGGAAACAGTAAACCTTCGAGTACTTTTAAGCCAAATGCGATGCTGTCAGGTCATTTCTAGTGTAACTAACTCATTTGATTTCATATGAAAGAGCTTGGGAACTTTGTATGAGCTCTGTTTTCTAGTACAAATATGTTAAAAAAGAGCTGAGAATGTGAGAAGGTGGACGCACATGCTGCTGGAGCCTGGATTCTCTTAGGCAATGAAGACATCTAGTGATATGTCTACATTGGCCTTCAAATTTGCTGAATCCAGATCTTTAAGATCTGCATACCTGCACTGGTATGTTGCTTGGTCTGTTTGAATATTTCCTTCTCTATGGGCTTAGATGTGTCTATGTCCACCCTGACAGATGTGCCCTTATCTTGGGCATGTCTAGAGCTGTTTATGTAACATGAAGTTTTTTTGTAGCTGTCCTTTCTTTTTCCTCTGTATGATTCAGGAACTTTGGGTAGAAAGTTATGGCACTGAGTCCTGAAGAGGTAAAACTCTGACTCAGTGATGACTCAAGGTATGGTGACACACTGTTTTCTTGGCTAATGAGTGCATACAGTGTAATCTCTGGGAAGAACTGTGCTGAGTTTAGCATGTCCTTCAGATGCTCTGGAAGGAGGCGTGTGACAGTACAAAACGGAGATGGCAAAGCTCTTCCTGTAGGAGTTCTCCTAAAAACAAGCAAAAAAAGTGTTAGGTTGGTACAGCAGTTATTAGCATTATGTTCCTATAGCTCACCTTTTAAACTTTGTCAGGTCTAATTTCTGTTGGTTAGTTATATATACAGCCAGGCAGCAGGTATAAATATGCAAACTGCTGGTACTTCCTCAGGCCAGTGAAAAAGTGAGCCAGTCTAATGGCTAAATTGCTTTGTATTTAATGGGTATTGCTACACTGGGAATCCAAAACACAGTGCTACAAGTTAAAGACCTGATCTTGCCATGTAAGTCTACTGTGATTTAGTTTGTCCCAGTCTGCCCACAGTATGGCACTAAGGAAACTTCTCTGCCGCAATTCACACGTGTGCCTTGCACCCGAAATCTCCCCAGGCATGCTGGTTGGTTCTAGGGCCAGGGAAACAGCCTGGAGAAGCTGCTATTTTCCTTGTTATGTTCTCAACCTGCCGCAAGAGGACAATGTTTCAGAACTTTGATGGCTAATAACAATAAGACAGTTTATCCCTTTAGCTGACTGCCTAGGCTTGGGTAGTGTTTGTAAATGACTGTGAATTTGGAGTGCTATATGAGATGTGATGTTATAATTGAGATTATAACTGAAAGCAGAGATATAAAAAAGACTGGCAGTCCACTGAGGTGCTGTTCTGCTGGGTCAGCTGTCAAATGAAGGCATGCTAAATCTAGTGCTTGCCTTGTGTCAGTCATTTGGGGCAGTCTGCCACGCACCCACTTGGTCCAGGTTTCTTGCCAGAGGTCTAAATGTGAGGCATGTTGAATTTTAACATTTGTATCTCTTTTGGAGTTGCTGAATGAAATATTATTGCCTGACATACAAAACAAAATTTAACTGGAGATCAGACAGCTGCAACATCAGTTTCACAACCTTTATTTTTATTTAAGTGATAGTTCTTTCATTGTTAATATCCCATGACTATTAAATGACAGTTCTTGTGCTCCCTTTCAAAGAACAGAGACTGAAAGGTTGACAGCTTAGACATGGAAGAGGAACGTAAAGTAGCATGTAACACACTATTCCTGCTACTTTTGACTTGGCTTTACATTACAGATGTTTGATTTCTCTAATAGAGTTTGTTGTTTTTTGCCATTATGTTGGTGAGCTCAGAAGAAAGGAGAAAAACAGGTTTGCATGTATTAAGAATTATGTTACCTGTTGTTTTGACATAATCTGCTACATAAATATGTTTAACAAGTATACATATTTAAGAGATCAGTCACAATCAGAAAATAAGCAGTACTGAGAAAGTCCATGAAATTTTCTTTTATGGTTCTTTATATAGCTGTATGGGGGAAAATCTTCTGTGCTACTATTTAGTTTTAGTTTCTGTTTCTAATAACAGCTTACCATCAATCTAGTATTTCTAATGATAATTTTGGAAAGGTTTGGAAGACCTGGAGCATCATTTCATCTCTTTATGCCCTCATGTCTTCTTCCATTAAATGGGGACAACAACTTTCTCCTCTTTTTTTCCCATATGGTCCTGTGATAACAGTGTGACAGCTCAATCAGGTTCGCTTGATGATGTTGAGTTCAAACAATAAAATCAAATTATTTAGGAAAACAAAAGCTTTTTTGTTAGTGAGAAAGAAATATTATTAAAAATACATGGCAGAAAAAAAATCTTAAATTGTTCAGGGGTTTAAAAAGACTAACTCAAACACTGCTAATAAATCCTCCATGTTTTCATTAATTTCACTGGGAAGGAGAGGAGGCATTAATCTCATATAACTTCAGATATCTAAAAGATGTTAATCTAGTCTGAGCTAGTTACCTGGCTTATTCTATCATCAGCCTGTAGGCAAGTCTTCATGATAATTAATCCCATCTATCTTAGACACTGTTTTTGTACCAACACCCTGTACAGCTGACATTAATTTTCCATTAACTAAAACAGCCTAAAAAACTTGCTTAGACCAGACTTATTTTTAGATAGCCTAAGCAAACTAACTCCCTCCATGATTAAATCACCCGCTTTTAGCTTTGAAAACTTGAAACACACTTTATTTTTAGGACTCAACTATATTGTATGGATAAGGCCTGCCTTAAGGACAGAGAGGAACAGATTCAAAGAAACACAGGGAAGGAACTGTTACGCAAAGATGCACATAAACTGCTGCTTAATTATAGCTGCAGAAGAAATAATTTTTCTATTTCATGAAAACCTTTCACAGATGAACTAAATCATGTTGTTTTATGTTAAGACAATGAGTTAATTTTCAAAAAACATTCATCAAATGAAATTTCAAAAAAAAGATGTTGTTTATCCACCAAAATACTTCATTTAACATTTTACATTCAAAACAGTTGCAGTGGTAGGCAGCTTAATACAACAATAACAATAATACCAAAATAACACCCAAAACCTTGTTTTGACACAGAAAACAATCTCCCCTCCCCCTTGCCCTGCACCTGGGAAATAGTTTTATAACTTCTAAAGTATATTTCTAGAGAGTGAAGAAAAAATATTTAAAAATTCCTAAGCCCTTCCATTAGAAAAAGTGTTGGTTTTGATGAATCAGCATCTTGGGGGGTGTGGGGTGTGTGTGCGCGTGCGCGTTGAACACATTTCCTGATTAAAAAAGCTATGACTGTCTCCTTCCCAGGCACACCTGGGAAGTATAGGTGTTGCATGAGCATTTAGGTGTAATTTTGATCAGAGTAATTTTGTCCCCAGTGGGAATGAACTGAAAAAGATGCTGATAACCTGTCTTAAGAAATCCTTGACAGATGGTAAAGAAGGTTAAGGGAACAGTGAGTTCCCTCATATCTTGTTTTTAATCTCTTCTCCAGGTATGTGCTGCTGGCTATTTGCAGGCATTGACTCTCTTTTGAACCAGTACAGTAGTACTGTGTACTTCTCTGGGCAGCAAAAAAGAGGAATTCTTTGCCTTCTCCCCATCTCCTGAGGAGCCTGTGGAAAAGCCAAGGATTCCTCAGCCCATAGCCCTTTCCAGAATTTGTCCCAGGATGTCTTCACTCAAGACAATGGATTTACTAATTCCTATTCTCTTTCCAAGCGCCACATTAGGACAATCATCCCTTATGTAAAATAGAGGGATATCATCACATTCCTGCCATGAGGAACTGTCTTGGAGTGAGATGTATTCATGTAATACAGCTCTAAATTAAAAGGTCTGAGACTGTGAACAGATAAAATCTAAGCCATAAATTTGATAGATGGGGAAGCCAGAGCCTATAGGTATCATAGGCAGAAGTAACTCATATCAACCCAAATTCCTTCTCTTGACATGACAAACAGAGATGATCTTAATTCTTTATAGTGTGTGGTGTCTGATGTACAATAGAGGTTTTTCCTCACACTGGTGTGCATCAATAGTGCAATGTCTAGCTCCTGCATCTGCTGTGTTTATTTCAAATATGCTTTTGGGAGGCAGCTATATTAGGTGGCTCAGGAGACCGTATCCTCCTCCAGCTTTCCTGCTGTGTGCCAAGCAATGGAAGAGTGGTCATGCCGCTGTGTGTCCCACCTGCCCAAAGAGCAGCTCTCCCCACTTCTTCTGCGTAGAGGAATCCAGCACCTGAAATATCTAAAGAAAAAAAAAGTCTCACAAAAAATACAAGAATGAGTGAAGAATCAATAAACAGTAATTATTTCTTTCTGAATGACTTGTTTAAAAACTTTCTGTTCTGAGACAAATGCAGAGGTTATGTATAAATTATACTTTGGCCTTTTTATAAACATTAATTTCTTATAGAATTAGATTCACCTAGATCTACCAGTATCCATTTATCCATACTTGGGTGAAACTGAATCTACATAGTAACTTACCTATCAAGAAGCTACAGAAAGTAAGGTTAGCTATCTTAATTTATACTCCCATTAATTCTCTTGCCGTACTCTTCTAAGGCTTCAACATACACATCAAGCCAGTTTTAACGTATGTAAGTCACTCAATTTATTGATGTTTATGCATGCTGCAAGTAAGTTTACAGAGTTTAAAAAAAGCATCTAAATTGATAAGGTACAGCTCTGTGAGGAGCAGCAAGATGGTGTCTTGTAAGAACTCACAACCCTTCTGAATGTGACCTATTATTTTTCTTTTTTATTGCCAGGTTTATGTGGTCCTTAACTAGACCTCTGCAAGCTGCATTTCAGGATCTTTGCCATTAGAAGGTAGAAATCTCTATGAGTACTTCAGTAGCATTGAAATTACACTAAAAGAAGGAAAGAAAGGGGTTTGTTATGGTCATTTCTTTTACGAGGCTGCAATTTACTTGACAGAAGATGTCACTCTAGATTTATTTCAGAAAACAGAATTAGTCCTGAAAAAGTCTTATGAAGGAAAGATCATTGACATACATGGTCTGTGCATTTGCTTCTTGCACCTCACAAGGGAAAACTATTTCACATGGCCAAGGACTGAAGGCCTCAAATACTAACTTTAAAATGCCTTCAGTTATGGTGTGATTCATTTCCATCTATAACAGCCAGTACTCCAGCTCTGAGAAACTATTACCCATGGTATTGTGGCTTTCACCAAAAACAACAGAAAGGCTGTCACCTCAGCAATCTGATTTTGTGAAGATACGACATCTTCTACTAGCTGAAGATTAATCTCTGGTCTTTGTTCCTTCTGCAAGCTGTTAGTGCAGTTAAAGGATGCTGGTGTCTAAACACAGTTGCTGTGTTTGAAGAGCAGGTATTCTCCTCAAAACCAAAGTCAAGTGAATATTTAGAGTGGAAAATAGAATGAGAAGCTCTGAAGTGACAGGTTTGAACACTGGCATCCAAAATTTGAAGACTCTGGTTTGATTTCACAAAGCATTTGTCTTCTTACACAGGGACTTGCTCCGTGTCCCTGGAATGAAGGACATGGGGATGTCATTGATGTGTCTTTCTGTGAATAGCTAGGAATAATAATAGTGTGGCTAGATCTTTGCCTTGGGAGGCTGAAAGCCTGATAATATCACAGGAGGGCTCAGCTTCTTCCAAATGATACAGAAGGCTGTGAGGCAGCAAGCAGAGCAAGGGCAAGGGAGGAGCCAGAGCAAGGGAAAGAGGTGTTAATACCAACTACAAACTTGGGAGGACAAGGCGAGGAACAGCTTAAGATGAGCAAGGTCACAATCAAGAGAGTCCTGTTTAACAGTGGGGCAGAGAAAGCCAATTTAGATCATGCAGAAAGAGTCCCCAGGCAGAGGCATGGCTTTTTGAGCTTCCACAGAGCTCTGCCCTAGGCCCAGACAGGTTTTTCAAGGAGTGAAGAAAGAGGTTCATGTCTGTTCAGGATTATGTCTAACTCTGGGTATTTCTTCTGTGAAGCATAACTGAATTTGATTGATTTTCTTGTTCAAAGTCTGTCTGGGGATCCATTTTCCTCATTGTCATACATCCCACTGAATTTATCAATAAACTTGACATGCTTGTGTGGCTAATGTTTTGGAAGGTGAAATGCTTAAACTATTAAGCTACTGGGGTTTCTGAGAGTAATGTCCACATTGGTGCTAAGAGCTTGCAGGACTTGAGCTGAGGTGTTCCCTTTTCCTCCAGCAGGATTCCTCTGCCACAGACAGAAAAGTGGGATGCAATGGTTCTCCCTGGAAGTTTAGAGCATATGGAGTCATTGTGACGGGGCCAAGCAGATTGTCCAGGAAGGGAACAGGAACAGGATTTGCTGTCATCTCTGTATGCATGTGTGAGGCATTAGTGATAGAACAGGTGTGCTACAGTTTGGCACACTGCTTCCAGTGCTGCTCTTAATCAAGTGTGTTTGTAAATGGTAAGACACATTTTAAACATTTCTCAATATTTTAACTTGAAAGCTGGAGGAGGAGGAAAAGGCAGGAGAGGGGGAGGAAGCAGGATTTCTCTTCAGAAAAAGACAGTAATAGCATGGTAATTATTTTTGGGTAGCTGAAGAGGGAAGAAAAAAATTAAATGCAATCTAGTACACAACTGTCACTTATTATGAGTCACATCTTTCATTTTAGATCCAGATAATCGCCATCCCACACAAATGTGGCATTCCCTAACTTTCTACTGCTACAAATTATTGACTTAAAAGAAATGGAATTTCATGTGTATTAGGACTTGTAGGAGAGTATTTTACTAGAGGAATGAGTCATTGCATATTTCGTCATCCAGACTTCACTATTACTTGTCCTTATGTCTCAATGTAAGTTTTGTCCTAAATCAGGTCTTAGTTAGGATTAAATCTCCTATACCTTGAAGCTGTTTATCTCGGGTTTTTATAAAATGTGGTCTTCAGGATTGTTACCTCTTGCAGTAAAATTCAAACATAAGGCATTTCAGCATTCAAAATACATGCAGCTAAGTAGGGAGACTGACACTTTTACTGAAGAAAAGGAAGATGATAAAATAGAAACAAAGTCTAAAATGGGAACAAAGAAGAATGGGTCTAGCTCAATCTCAAGAGTGGCACTGTATGTCTAAGGATGCTCTATACACCATGGTTTGCTCAGAGCTTCAGCATTTCTAGGGCACCAGAATCTCCTGGGTACTGACCGGGAGGGATTTACATTGGAATCTTTGTACTAACATTTCACAAGACTAAAAATCTGGACCAGATCCTGACACAAAAAGAGTATAAAGGAAGCGGAAGGCTTCCTATACACCATGACATCCATGTAGGTTGCTTCGTATCCTGAAATAACCTGGAGATCTGGGCTAAGAACAGCAGTGTGAATCTTTTTGGCCATGCTTGTGGACTCAGCTGGAAAATCAGCAGCAAATAACACAGACAAGAGGGGATCTTATGGTTGCTGATATTACCTTTCTATCTTTTTCTGGGCTATCAGATTAGCTCAAGAAAATGGAGAAGAAAAGTTTGGGGCTTCTTTTTTCCATGCAGCCTAGAATGAGTACCATATTATAGTGTTCAACATAGAAGAACTCATGGAAAGCAGAGTCTTAGCAAGATGCAAAAAAATTTCCTTTAAATATCAGTTTTTTAGAACAAGTGGCACTTCAGTACTCAATCCATGAGAGTTACAGGTAAGTACAGAAGAACATAAAGAATCCCATAATCCAGTGAGGATTAACAGATCAGAATAAAATTAATCTCAAGTAATAGACACAGCTCACTGTTTTTTTCAGTGAAAAGCATGAGTCTTCAGCAACTAACTAGAAGACACTTTCTTCTGCTTTCTAACTCAAGGAATAAAGGGAAAGAAACTCTGCTGAGGTCAATAACATTAAAAAGAAAGAGATCAAACTATTTTTTAGTCTCTATCTACAATCTTCCCGTTTGAATATATTTGGGATAGTGAAGGCTCAACTAGCAAATAGTCAGTGTATTAGCCCTAAATTTTGATTCAAATCTAAAATTGCTCAAGCCTGGTTTACTGTCCCTTGTTTTCAGATAAACACACTAACTGCCACAGAGGCACTGCTTGCAAATCTGCCCTCCCACAAACACTTGCAAACATTTTTATAGGCATCTTTTCCTTGTAAATTACAAACATTAATTTATTTCTGTCATCTATTTAATTGGTTTTAAAAAGATGTAAGTGTATTTTGCATCTGCAGTCTGTGTGCACATCTCCTTTCATTCTGTTCTCTTGTACAGTGTTTGTTTCATCTGTTTCTTGGTAGCACTGGTTTACATTTGTTTTTCCTGCTCTGGATCTTTTTTTCTCATTGAGCCAGATTTCCATTTAATTCACATTCATAGCTCATACATGCACATTCTGATGGTTCTTGAGCACACATTTCACCAATTAGAAACAGTACTTTCCCTCCAGGTTCATTAAGTGCCTCTGGGTCAAAGGTGAGACAGTTGCTTTATATTTTCTTCCCCAAGAACATTTATGTGTCAAGATATCTTCCCTGGCTGCTGATCCTGGGTTCTCTTACTTCAGGAGTGCTAAGTTCTCTTTCTGTGACTCAGCTGACACAAAACTAGAAGTGGAAGTTGGCTGAGAAGAAAAAGAGGAGTTTGGACTTTCTCAGGATCTGATGCAAAGCCCAGTGAAATCTGTGGGGACCCTCCCATCAGTTCACCATCAAATTCTACCATGACTGTGTGGCACATTCATCATCTATTTAGATGATGAATTCACTTTTACATTTAATCGTCTGTTTTGGGAGTTCATGGAGGAAGAACTAGTCCAGGAAAAATAAAAAGCTTTCCAAAAAGATCTTCAAATTAAATGCAAACCTATCTAAGGTTCAGACGATTCAATTAACTACACTCTCCAGCTGCAGAAGAGTAGAAGTGCTAAAAGTACAGTTTTGCTGTACTTCTGTGCTAGTCCAAAGAGTAGGAGGAGAGTGTGGGAACTTCTCATAGCCAGCCCTTGCAAGATTTCCAGAGGTGAGCGATTCAAGAGCCTGGGCACTTCCCAGACTTTGGACACTGTCCTGGTATAAATCCAATGGTCATTGGCAGACAGAAAGAAATGAGTCATGGAGTGCTTGGCATTTCCAAAACAATATAGCTTCACATTATGAATTAAAAGTCTGATAGAGGTAAGTAACCTCCTGAAATGTTTATTTAGATAACAGTCCTGTGAGCAGGTCCTGAGAAGCAATCACTGCTAAAATGGTGGATTTTATTACATTCAGTAAAACACTTACATGTTGCAAAAATGACATCTCAGTTTTTCAAATAGCTAGAAATTGCTGAGCTTAATGGGCACTGGGGTGATGATATAATCACAGTTTTCTCTGGTGTACAGCCCCTATCATTTATTATTTCAACTACTGTATATTGGAATCCGCTTACTCTGACAGCCCTGCCTCACCACAGGTCAACTTGATAGCATCAGCTGGGAATGGGTATAACCAAACTGCACTGACAGCAGACTTGGCAGAGCTAACTTTAAAGGTAGAAATGTCCTTAAAAATACACAAAGAAAGTGTGACAAAAATGAGAATTGAAGCAGTCCTCACTTGAGTATTGCACAACTCCATGGATTTTTGATTTCCAGATGTTTTACCAATCAGATATTCCCTGATGGGTTTCATTAAAATTCCAAAATATGTCAGTCACTCTCGGCTGCTCAGGGACATGGTATTGATATGTGGTGTGGTTGTTCAGCCATGGATACAGAGTAATCTTCAGTAATCTTCTCTTTTTCTTAATGGAGAAACACTGTTTGTAACCCCCAAGGGCAGATCTGCTGAGGAAATGTAGCAGTTCTGACCCTCAGATGTCAAACAACATTTTAAGGGACAAATAAAGACAATGTAACTTGCAGGGCTAAATACAAACCACTTATTTGACACTGTGGAGGTAAGTAAAGGCCATGTGACAATGGAACATCAGAAGATTGTGTATATGGGAAAAGTGGTACTGTTTTTTTGTCTTGTTTTGTTTTGGTTTTTTTTTTCCATTTTTGAGGTTTTTGTTTGTTAATGGTTTTTTGTTTGTTTGGGTTTGTTTGTTTGTTTTTTCCAGAGGCTGTCTCTTCTGCTGTACTCGTTAGACAATGCAGTCAATCACAACTTGCTTTTCTGTTACCTTCTCTCAAGGGACCTGCTCCCACCTCCCATACAGTATGCAGGAAATCAGTTCAGTGGACTAATGCACGCTGAGCTGATGATGTCCACACTGGCATGGCAGCAGCCGTGACTGTGCCAAAGCCATCTCAGCAGCTCTTCACCATGCTGTGCTGCAAGCTATGCTTGGAGGCATGTTCAGCCCCAGGGAGCAAGAGGAAGACAGCCTGCATCAGCTCCTTAAGCAAAGCCTAATCCCAGGAAAGTAATACTGAACTGGAATGCCCGCTGCTGCTCGCAGTCCAGTGTGGCCTTGCTGCTTTGCAGGGCTACTCTTCAGCCCAGACAGGAACCTGCGGGCTTTGGGCTAGAGGCTGTGGCACGCAAATTGCACAGTAAAAATTCTGACAGTGAGCTAAGCCTGACTGAGTCTGTGCAGCCTCATTCAAACTCTCAGAGACATGTCTGCATAAAGCTGAGGGGTTCTTGCAGAGGTGGGTGGGACCACCTTTTGTGGGACACTTCCTGAGGGGGCTGAGCAAATACCTTCCTGATTTGGTGTTCATGAGCATAAATATTGAGCTGTCTATATCTATTTGTGTCTCTGGTTTTCCTCCAACCTAAACCTCCTCCTTTCCTTGGAAAAGTATTGGGTTTTTTAATATCTCCAGATTACTAATGGTGGGGAAGAACTGTCTGCCAAGGGTGATCAGGGAGAGTTTAGTGTTTTTAATGGAGCTGAAATAAGAACCAGATTGAGGGCTATGAGCAGAAAATTTGTGTTGCTGTCTGTACAATAACATACCATTCAGGAAATTTTCTAAAAGGATATTTTGATATCTGGAGTCTGCTCCTGTTGTCTTATAAGGACTATACTTTCTGCCTCTAGTGTTTATGCCAGTCTGTACCTGGTTGCTTTAATTCCCCCAGCGATGTCTAAGCATCTAAGCCATACTGCATTTATTTAATCTTTCCTCATAAGTCTGTCCCTCTTGGTCCCATAAACCAGCCCAAATCAACCTGGTAATTTTTTCTGTTTTCTTTCCCCTATTTTCCCTTTCACAGTATGTGTATATTTTTGGCCATAAAGTACCCTTAATGAAATACTCCAGATACAGTTGTAGCAAAGCCATATAGATAAGGAACTGTTTCCTCTCTACTTTGTGATTAGCTGCCTGTGTTTGTTACTTGGATTTTATGTCCCCCCTCTGTCATATTACATTGAAAATTCATGGCTAGCATGTTATTCACAGTTTCTCCAAAGGACACACTGCTATTACTGCTTCCCTGGTTTTAATCTGATCATTGGATGCCCGTGTTTTACATTAATTTCCCTGAGATGTCCTGGCTTGCAATTTTTCAAGTTGAATTTTATTTTTGGTGGGCCTCTCACCCTGCATATGTCTGTTCTTTCTTTAACCCACTCACATGTTATTTTTTCCTTTCTCCTAGAGCCTCATCTGCTTTATCAGAAGCATACAGACTCTGGGTATTAGGGTTTCCAGGCTCAACTATTTTTAAAATACCTGATGCCACATTCCTTTGTCTTCTTTCATTCTACATCTGCCTCTTATCTGGTCTCTCACCTTGTTTTCTTTCAGCTGATAAATCAGTTTTGCCAGTGTATTTTTCTTTGTCTCCCTCTGTAAGTTTTGCTCTATCATGTTTTTTTTCTCTTAAACACAAAGCGACCTGTCTATCTATATGTCATAAATACATAAACTTCAAGATTCCTTTTCTAAAAAATAGGAACAGCCTGTTTAATATTAGTTTGCCAGCATCTGGATTTAAAAGCACCCCGAAGACTAAAAAAGAAGTGCTATTACAATAATCACAAACATTTTAACAAATAAAACTATCTCTGAAGGAGTTTGCATTCTGGCTTGTTAGAGTGAATATTAGCTACCTCCCTCATAATTACCTTCCTTTCTAAAAATGTTCTTCTATTCTATTAAAGTTCATATTTAAAATAGTATATTCAGTCCTTTAACAACTGATATGAAGTTTAGTCATAAAAACCTTGAGAAAATAAGACCTATAGCAAAATAAGCACTACAGACAAGCCATTAAATGTAGAAAGGAATGGAGTTGTTAGCATTACAGAAAAAAAAGCCTTTAGTAAAATGCTCCAAATTGTCCTGACCTTTTTTAAAGAAAATTCTGGTAGTACTTTGAGGTTTACTATCAGAATCTTTCTTCTACCCAGCAGTAACTATCAAATAGTAGTTTGTAATATCAGAGAGCCAACACAGGCTTTATATCTTTGTTCATCTACTATTTTATGTTTGTAACTTTCATTACAGTGACTCTCCTTTCTCCTGAAGGATGAGAACTGAATATGTAGTGAAACCTTTTGAAGGATGATTCTCTAGTAATTCATGCCACACACTTTATTATTTAATTTCCTCAATCAACAAATGTTTGAGGTTTAAATAAGAGCTCACAATTATCTATATAATGGAGAGGTGAGCAGGTCATAATTTGTACAACTCACCTGAGAATTTCAGAGAGAATAGAGTTTTGTAGAAATTCCATGGCAGTTCTGAGGAGAAAAAAAGGAAATTGAAATAGATTTCAAACTTTGGATTATGAAGAAAAGGACAACACGACTAATTCTAGAGCAAAGCAAAGTTATTGTTATATTCAGTTACATTTATAGTAATATGAATATTATAATTACACCTTACCAAATAGAAAAGGACCATCCTACCTGAAGCTTTTGGACCTGTATATGAGAATAAATGTTGAATATGGGATAAGCATTGGTAGAGGTTTTCTACTAAAAACCAGCACCACTCTGGAGATGAGGTGGAAAAGAGGGGTAGAGGGGGAAAAGAAAGGGGGGGAAAAAGCCAAAACAAAGCAAGTGAAGTAAAATGGAATAGACTACAAGTGATCGTACTAGGTTTTTAATTAATGAGAACACAGGAGATTGCTAAAATGAGTACATTACCTAATGGTGAATTAATATTATATGCTGAAACATCCCACAAGGGAAGAATTTTATATGCTAATACTGTATGAAAAAGATTGCCACTGGCAAATATTTCACTGTAGAGAGTTCTACAGTAAGTATAAACTCAGGAAAAAAAAAACAGCCCTCAATATATGTCATGAAATTTTAATTGACTAGAAGTTACTAAAGCAAGATAAAATCTTGATTATACACCTTTGCATCCTTTTGATGGTCTTTATTGACCATTGATCCAGAATTGTTTTTAGAAATGCAGTGCATTATTGTATGAGTAATAGAAGAGACATTTTGTGGTATAAAGTTATAATTCCTAAGCAATAATATCTGAAACTGCAATTGGCCTAGGCCTAACGGGACGCTGCTTAAAACATCCTTAGGGGAGGATATTTGGCCTTAAAATTCACTTTCCTCCCCTTGGTTCAATAATACTGTCTGCCCTCTGGTAACACTCAGGCTATTCTGCAGAATGTGCCTGTTATTTTTGTTAATGTGAGGGGAATGGATAAAAATAGGAGACAGTACTGGATCTGCAGTTTGATATGTCCAGGTACAGCACGTTTGTTTTTTGTAAAATATATGTTATTTATTTTGGCTTGGACTGTTTTTCAACTCTGCAGCATCCCAAGAGTATTTGAATACTTTTTCACAAATGAAAAGAAGAGGAAGGAGTTTCTTAAGTTTTGCACTGAGGGTTTGGATAAACTGTTACCCAAAGGAAAAAATATCTGAGTTTTTGTATTTTGGCCTATGACAGTTTAAGGTACATGGAACTTAAGAAAACAGCCAACTTTTACATTGTTCCATTAAAAGCCATAAAACTGCTTGTATTCACTAGAAAGTTCCCTGACCTCAATAAACTCTGGTGAATGTGATCTAGGTTTCATATTTCTGAGGAAACCTGAAAATAGCTGATGTTACCTTGGTCTGAAGGGGTAAAAAAACGGCCCTGGTTTTGGCGGGGATAGTTAATTTTCTTCACTGTAGCTGGTATAGTGTGTTTTGGATTTGGTATAAGAACCATATTGGTGGCACATTGATGTTTTAGTTGTTGTTAAGTAGCAGCTAAGTAGTGCCTATATGATTCAAGGACTTTTTCAGCTTCCCATGCTCTGCTAGGGGCACAAGAAGCCAGGAGGGGAGGGGGCACCACTGAGGCAGCTGATCCAATCTGACCAAAGGGATATTCAATACCATATGACATCATACTCAGTATATAAGCTGGGGGAAGAAGTAAAAAGGGGGGGGGCATTTGGAGTGATGGCATTTGTCTTCCGAGTAACCATTTTGCATGATGGAGCCCTGCTTTCATGGAGATGCCTGCCCATGGGAAGTCAAGAATTAATTACTTTTTTTGCTTTGCTTGTGTGTGCAGCATTTCCGTTTCCTTTTCATAATATTATATTGTATTATTATTATTACGACTATTACTGTTTTGCTTTTCCTGTTAAACTGTCTTTACCTCAACCCACAAGTTTTCTCAATTTTACCCTTCTGATTATCTCCCCCATCCCATCTGGGGGGAGTAAGCAAGTGGTTGTATCAGGCTTATGTTGCTGACTGGGGCTAAACCAGGACAAAAACCAAAAACAAGACCCAAACCAAATCATTTCTATAGAAGGTGGCTGCAACAAAAAGACCCAGTGTCCTGGTTTAGGCTGGGATAGAATTAATTTTCTTCCTAGTAGCTGGTATAGTGCTGTGTTTTGGATTTAGTATGAGAGTAGTGATGATAACACACTGATGTTTTAGTTGTTGCTAAGTACTGCTTACACTAGTCAAGGATTTTTTTTTCAGCTCCCTGTGCTCTGCCAGGTGCACAAGAAGCTGGGAGGGGACATGGCTGGGACAGCTGTACCCAACTGACCGAAGGAATATCCCATGCCATATGACATCATGCTCAGCGAATAAAGCTGGGGGAAGAAGAAGGAAGGGGGGGATGTTCGGAGTGATGGCGCTACTTCCCAAGTAAACATTATGTGTGATGGAGCCCTGCTTTCCTGGAGATGGCTGAACACCTGCCTGCCCATGGGAAGTTGTGAATGAATTCCTTGTTTTACTTTGCTTGAGTGCACAGCTTTTGCTTTACCTATTAAACTGTCTTTATCTCCCCCATCCCACCTGGGGGTAGTAAGTGGCTGTGTGGAGCTTGGTTGCCAGCTGGGCTTAAACCACGATACCCAGGCTTTCAGGCTAAATTAGTCTGTATACCTTGGAGTGGATCATGTGAATCAGCCACACATGGCAGACTCTGAATGTGACTAGTAAATTAACTAACCCACATTCAGTTCAGTTTCTTAGTTCTGTTGGAACCAACTAAAACATTTCTGGTGATTGTTACCATTTCTGCTGAATGGCTTGCTCGTAACTTTCTCTGGCTGACCAACTGTCAAATGAAAGATTGATTTTATACCCTTACTCCCCTTTGAATGTGAACTAAATTAATTAAATTATTTGTCAATATTTTTGTCTTGACATACGATGAAATCTGGTTTGATCGTAACATTCAAGATGTATTAAATGGCAGAGGCAGGCCTTCAGCTGCTGCAAACTGGCACAGATCCACTTATTTCAATGAAGGGTTTGCAGAGTTTTCAGCAGAACACTGCTGGGCTTATAGCTAGAATTGACCTATTCCATCTGTGGTCTGCTTCTCAGTTGCCTTCCATTCAAAATCAAGAGCGCTCCTGAACAGTTGCTTGTTCTGGAAATATCAAGTGTGTGAGTGAGTTTTTCTCCTGTTTTGAGTGGGAATTTCTGACTAATGGTTT
This sequence comes from Phalacrocorax aristotelis, assembly GCF_949628215.1. Taxonomy (NCBI): domain Eukaryota; kingdom Metazoa; phylum Chordata; class Aves; order Suliformes; family Phalacrocoracidae; genus Phalacrocorax; species Phalacrocorax aristotelis. The sequence continues at coordinate 41,357,407 of NC_134277.1, forward strand.
CAGCTTTGTGCTTGGTTACTTCACTTCTGTATTGCTGCTACTTAACATAGTCTCCTCCATGATAGCATTTCCTTTGTGCTGTTGCTAGTGGTCTCACTCTTCTGGCCTCTTGTTATTCTCTTGAAGATGGTATCTGACAGTTCACTGCCTGTTATTGAATTATTTCAGCCATTCTATCTTCCAGGTGATGGGCTGAGTATTAGCAATCAGTATAATCTTCACAGAGACTTATTAAATAATAAGTAAACCTCTAAGATGATGACTTCGAAGATCTGACTTAGCAGTTTACTAAGGATTTTTCCTAAGCAGTATAAACAACCACTTCTTCCTCTTTTAACTTCTTGATTAAATGCACTTAAAATACCTTTCTGAATAAGTACACTTATATGTAGAATGCAGTGTTCTGCATTTCTGGTTCTACACTCAGTAAAGCATGAAGATGCAATATAAATGTGGTCAGTGCAGGAAGTCTGACGCTATTAAATGGCATGTTAGAACTGGGTATAGAATAGGACTAGATGAAAAACAAATCAATGATATATATAAGGCTGTGACTTTGTTGGTTTGTAAGCAACATAGAATACAGCCCTAAGGTCTCTGTTTTGTGAAATAAATGCATATAAACTAATGCTGAATTTAGCAGTCATTGTCAGATGCAGCTGTGGCATTACCTGAAAAAGTACAGGGTAATTTCACTTCCCTAACAGCATTGTCTGTACCAGCTGGGATTTTATTTTTCTTAGTACTGCACCAAGGCAGGAAAATGTGAACCCAAAATCTGTAGCATCTAAAACTACCTACAGAGACTACTGTGCCAGACTATCTGAAGCAATTCAGAAGTATCTTTTTTTAGTGCTGGAATGTTCATAGTCATTAACATAATTGGGACAAATGAAAGAGGTAAAAATGCTGAAATAACTGGATTAGTTCTGCATAGAATTGTAAGAATTCATGGGAAACAAAACAGCAATTGTAAGGGATTTCAATGGTAACAAAGAAAAGTGAAGGTTACTGCAGCTCAGAGAAGATTAATGCCTTGGACATAGTTTGGGAGAGACAAGAAGGAAAGACAAGGGGAGAAAAGAAAGTAAGCTTGATTCTTATCTCACGCTGCTCAGTCATGCTTTGACTCAGGTTAAGTGCATTGTCCTTAGTAATCCTTGGCTGACTTGCCAGAATGACCACACTTTTGCTGGGGTCACACTGGTCTGCATCTGCTCTGAAGTCGGGAAAGATGACGGAGTCACTCTGTCTTTTGTCCCTACCCTCGGCCTGTGCCAGCAAAGGTTTTATCAGACCCAAGTACCTGGTCCTTACTGAACCTGAATTAAATTTGTCTGTGTCACTCTGACATACTGTCAGTAATCATTACCTGTCTGATAAGCTATGTCACAGGCTAAACCAGAAGTTAACTCTATCACCGCTATATGCAATAAGGAATTTATTTACCCTCATGAATTTTTTTTAAATCAAAATGTTGGAGACCTTTCCTGAATAAAATGATACTAGGTACATTCCAGGAGCTGGATTCTCAGACACTGTCCAGCAGAAGTCCAAGCTGATTCTGTGTCACCCTTTATTGGCAGGATATCCTCATATGAATCTTGCAGGCAAGCGGGAATCTCAATTTGAAGTTCCCTTCCCACTAGCTGACTGGCTGCGCATGGTTCATTTAAACTAATCATGGAAACAAATCCCAAGATAAAAGATCTGTGTCTTCTCTCAGGTCTTGCCTATAATTGTGCTTCTCATAGCCTGACACAATTGCAACCGTTCTGCTGTGCTATCCTCTCCTGAGCTATAAGCAACAGTAAGCACAGAAAGGGGATTATCACATGTTGGACCTATTGTTTTGAGGGATGAAGACTGTAGCTATACTGGAGGAAATGTGAGAACCCAAATTAAAAACATACCACAGAATATCAGGAGTCTTACTCAGTGCCTTGGTACAATTATCTACCTTAAATGGTAAAAGCTGTGCAAAGACAGGATTTGCATTGAATCAGATCACAGGTGGCATTATTTTTCTGAATTGATGTTGTTGGCACAAATATCCTAGAATCTGGCAAGCAAAAGGCTGAAAAAACTTAACGTTTATAAGGTGTCTGTAAGGATATTGACTACAGGGGGATTATTCTAGCTGTAGGTTGGCATGGGAGGTGAATTGGGACTGTGTGTTCCCTTACAGTTCCCCTACAGCAATGTCCCTCACCTTTTATTGCTGTGTAGATACATAATGTCACTGGCATAACTAGTCTTCCTGCAGGTGCGGAACAGTCTCGCACCTAAAAGGTGTCTCTCTTTTCTGCCTGCACAGCAGCCACTCAGTCAGGTGTGCAGCTCATCACATTTGTATTCGTGGTATGGGTTGTAAGCACAAAAAAATGCCAGAGTAAATTGTTCAGGTGTCGCCTGTGCGCATAAAATGATGGTCACCCTTTGAAAATAAACTCATGGAAAGCAGGCTACGTATAGAAAGCCGTTTCTTTGATGGATGTTAGCTGCAGGGGGAGGATAAAACAGGCCCTTACCTATAACTGTGTAGGGTAATCATTCCTGTAAGTGAAACTTACTACTGTAATCGTAAAAAGACTTGAACACTGTGAAGGCAAAATCAAAATGCTAGCAGACAAGTTGTCCTCTAGTTTATTAGGTTCCTTCCCAGGAGGGCTAGATTCAATTATGTTTTTCAGTGGTTTGCCAAAAGAGCTTCGCAGTTAAGCCAGCTGAGTTTGCATTCAGATTTTCTACTTTAAGTTACAAATGTCTTGCTTTTCAAAGCTTTCCAGCTGACCTGAAGTGGCATGCCAACAGTACTACAGCTAATTGAATATATATCTCATTTTTCATTTTTGCAGCTTTACGGACCATTTCCTCATTAAAAAGGTGAGTGTTTGCACAGAGGCAGGCAGGAGAATTAAGCAGCAGGAAAATCTCTGTGACAAGACGTTGTCTCTTTCTTTTGTTTTTGAGTTTGACAGCTGGATACTTCTGTTAACTCATATTTATCTTGTGCTAACATAATAATTGGGAAATGACTACTTTGCTTCACTGAAGTATCCTGCAGTTAAATGCAAGAAACTCTATTTGCCTCAAGGCTCTGCTCTATTCTGTGTTTATAGTGTCATTTGTATATATAATCCCTATAAAATTTGAAGAGAGATCTGTAATGATCATCAGCAAAACACAGCTCTGCAAGAACGGAGGAGGGTAAAATTTCCAGATAATCCATGATATAAAGGAACTGTTTATACTAATTAATCAGTGCACATGCCTTAGATTTTGATATTCAGTGCTGTATTAGTTCTCAATGAGGGGCACCATTTTGCATTATGCTGTTTCTTTCCACTAACAAAAATGATCACTTACAGACATTTAAGAAGTGAACCTGGGAGTGTTTCTTGTGCATCACAGAAGGACACCAAATATTAGCATTATGCTCAATGTTCCTTTGCAATTCAGAAGCCCTCGAGCCATCCTGTTTATACAATCAGCTGTAGCAAAAGTGTACATGAGACCAGGTATACAATGGATTTGGGCAGAGGTACTGTGTAGGCTCGAACATTAAATAAGCTTATTCAGGTAGAACAATATTGCTGTTCAATAAAGTTTATTGAAGTAGAAAATAAGCAAAGTCTCAGCATTTTTTCAAAACAACCCTGAATGTAAGTTAATTCCTGTATCAAAACATCCTATATTGGCTCCCAGCTCTCATTTCCCAGTTCTAATAGATCTCCTATGCTCCAAATGACTTCTTTAGCATTTTCTTCCTGAAAAGTAAAAACTTTAACAAAAAGGGGTGAAAAAGTCTGGTGTTATTGCTCTAATGCTAAAAGTTATATAGTAGGAACCTAATATTCTGTTGCACTGGCCTATACAAATGCCCCAAAAGAGTCAGTGTCCCCTTTATTGAATAGCTTCATTGTGTTTGCCAGGAGAAATGTATTAAACCCTGAGGAACTTGTTTTCTGACTGTGTCCCCCTCACTCAGTATTGACACACTATGCAGATATTTGGAGATACTGAATGAATAGAAGCATGATCAAAGAGGAGCAAATGATCTAAGGCTGTCCTAACTGGGAGATTAAGTCTTTGAAGAGACTGAGAGTGCTAAAATGTGTGTGATGTGTTCCAAAGAGCAGGTGTGCCCAGAGTCATTGGGAGGAGAGGAGAGAGACAGTGTAAATGCTAGTTTTTATTATGCCACTTACTTGCATTTCTTGTCAGTGAAGCAATTGAACAAAATAGCCTGACAGCATTCCCTGCCACTATCCCCTAGACCAACTAGATATTTCTGATCTTGACAAAACCCCCATTGACCAGAGGCTCCAAGCTCCTCTAGATCTACAGCTTTGGCTCTTCCTTACCTCAAAGCAGTTGTGATGGAGCTGGGTAGGGCTGCCCAAAAGCAGGGTCATTCTGCTGCCTCATTTCACCAAGAAGAGGGTGCAGCGGTATCTGGGATGCCTTTCTGAGCGTCAGCACACAAAGTCCCAGAAAGAAGTTCATGGCTGACTACAAGTCCTACCTCTGGGAGCAGCTCCGTATCACTCTGAATCTCCTCTTCCAAGTAGTATCTGGTGGAGACCGAGCATGTTACTACTCATATGGAACCATTTAGATATGCAGAGGGTGGCTTACTAGTGTGAAGTTAAGAGATTTCATTTTCTAGCCCTTTTAAAATTATTTGTTTGTGCATCAACACCATTGATGGCATCAATGATTAAAATACATTGAAACACAATTTTATATTAACTACAGCTGCAATAACAGCAAAAGATCACAAGACATTTTCCTTTGAGTCTTTTCAGCCCTTCAAGAGCTTGTAAAGAATGGAAATCAGAGTTAGCTGAATTGGTTTTGTTTGCCTTGCAAAAGTAATGACTGTTGAGCTCAGTCTTCCTCAGTGAAATGTTGTATTAAAAACTAGATAAGTGCTTAGATCCTGGAAATAATTTTCAAATTCACATTTTTAGGCAGGTCAAATGCTGAATCTTCATGACTAAGCAGCATCATTTGAGAGATATTCTAATTGTTTCATTTGTTCTTTATTTTCTTGCAGTTGCAGAAACTCCCACAGTCAACCAACACTATCCAAGGGGTAGATTTCTAGACTAAAACATTCACATTTGAGGACACATATTGAATGAAGACCAGTATGTGCTGATCTGGACATATCACAAAGTTTGTGCTGAAGCCTATCTGCCAGCTACAGAAGAAAAAAAATCCTTATAACTGTTGTTGTACTATTGCCAAAGAAGATAAAAGGGTCATGTCAGATTCCAAGTCACTTCTGGGCAGGCTCAGATGACTTTTTGGCATCTAATTCAGACTTGACCCTGTTTGAAGCAGTAAACATGTGGCGGGACTCTCTGGAAATCAGCTGGACTTTGGAAATATCTGTGTTTTCACTTAAGTATTTGCTCTGCAAGCAAGCTCCATGCCCACAGCTGGGAGGTGTTCCTGTCAGCCCACACAGATGACACGCAAATTCTACTTCCCTTGCTTCACTTGCTGCAACATGCAAAACTTTCCAAGGTAGAGGTTGCATTCTGAGACCAAGAACTAAGTTTCTCACATTTGCCTTCTATGCACATCTTTTCTAAAAACAGAGAGGTATTTTGCTGGAAACCTGCTGACTTATCCAGTCTTCATGAGGTATTCATAGCTGTAGTGATAGAAAAATGCTTCCTTTTAAAGAAGAACTCTCAAGTTGTCTAGTGACACTCTTGGGAGCTAAGACTCTTCCTAGGATGTGTTAGGTGGGTTTTGATTTTAGAACAACCAAAAATCTATGGATTTCCCCTGTAGAGCTAATAGGAGAAATATTATTTAAAAACATCCTACATCTTTGTCTCATTATTTCTACAGTAATGGAAACATCGGATAAGACTGAGTGATTGTGTAGGTAAGATTGGGTTAGGAATAGAAGCCTGGAAAGTGATGACAGCTGAACTGATCTTCTCAACCGTTCTTGTTTCCCAGTGTTACTCTGCTGAGGGCTAACAACACCTACCAATCACCTACTATTGAAGATGTTGAGCAAAACAGCACTGCTAATCTGGAGAGAGAAAATGCTGGAGGCAGTGCCAGGATGGATAATGCAGAAATACCGGGAAAGCAATTTATTTGTCCAAGTGAGCATGAGGAAGAGAAAAGACAGCTCACCGGGCACTTGGCGGTGGGGCACACAGGACAGGAAACTTCAAAGGTGGAGAGTGAAAATTTGTTGGAGATTGTTTTTAATAAACATTTATATCAATAGAATATTGTTAATAATAAGTTCTATCAATAGAACATCAATAGTTGTTCTATCAACCGCCTCTGATACCAGCACAGAAAATAAAGACTGTAGAGATTTTTTTCTGTGCCCGGATACAGGGTTTCTGAGGGCTGCATGTATGATGACACTCTCTAAAGCATTGACTTTAGTTCTGTCCAGGTATGACATTCTCTTGTGTTCTGGCATACTGTGACAGATACCATAAACATGCTGTATGTTAAACTATCCAATGATTTGGAGAAAACAAACCTGTTACACTGGAATGGGATAGGAGGTGACATTGATGTACACATACGCATAGTGAAGTAATACAGTATTTGCTTACATGTGAACAACTCACTTGTGACCAGAACAGTGCAAGATTCATTCAGGTCAGTCTGATTCATATCCAAGATCTGTCTGTAACATCAAGCTCAATCAAAAAGAGAAGAAAGGAAAAGAAAAGGGTATTCCATTTTTTGCTCACTTTTCATCAATTCCAATATATTTCAAATCCCTCTACCATGATATCTTTCAAGAGTCCAGAAACTGAATGGGAAACAAAATTCAGATTAAAGACTCAAGATAGGGATCGGAAAAAAAATCATTGTAGACTTCACCTATCAAAATGCTTTGGTTGTGGATAATTAGAGTGTGGTAGAATATAATCTTTGTACAGTCAAATAGTGTACCCAAGAGGCAGCCTCTCTCCTTGCTTTTGGTATATTGTGCCAGGAGTTTTGTTTCCCTGTCCTTGAAGGGCATACATTTCATAAATACATTTCATACAATATGTTCTAGGACTATATGGTGGATATTTGAGGTTTTCTCCCCTCCACATAGAGAAGTCTGGCTGTGCTAAATGGTGAACATGGATAGCCATGCTGGAAGCCTGAGCCTGAGGACTCTGTGGTGCAGACATGAGAACAGACATGTCTGATGCCAGCCAGAGGCCATCACATGATGGCCCAGAAAAGAAGAGATGAGAATGTCCCCTGCAGGTGAAAGAATAGTTTTCACCTTGGAAAGCCATGCACCTCATCAGGGCACAGTGTGTGTTCCCATTCAGCTAGAGGCAAGAGCTGTCAGGATAAGTAACATCATGTACTAAAGCAACTGGTATCTCTGAAAAAAAAATGGACAAGCTTTTGGGATCAACGGCTGTTCATCAGCTACAACAAGAAGCATCAAAATCCAAGCTAAGAACACCTGAAAATGTTGTTCTCAAGGGCTGCATGAAGGGTTGCTCTAAAACTCATGTAATCACTTGAACGCCTTGAAATTGGTTATGCCCTGATGATATAGAGCAAAATGATTCAGCTCTGAATGATTTTCACTAGAGATATTTCACCATCACCTTACCTTCCCCTCTTATTCCCCAATAAACCCAAGACACTAAACAGTTCAAAGCAAGAAGACTTAATTTCTTAATATGCAGAGACTTTGGAAGATGCCTAGACTGGAAGCTCTTCAAAGGAGTCAGTCGTTTTATGCTTACCCAGATGGCACATGCCACTTACAGCCCTTTAAAGAAACAAGAATTTTATTTGAAAAACATACTCTGTGGATTATACATAAGCTTGAAGTTCAAACACAGGTGGAGAAGAATTACATGAAAAAGCCAGAGGCTACATATTCAGGGGATGGTGAAGTACAACTGGAAAGAAGGGAGGCAATTCAGTCTTTTCTTTAACATGGTCTGAGTTGCAATAATCTCTTTAATGCTGTCATGATCTGGAGACATTAGATGGGATAGAATTTCTTTTCTCCTGCTGATACTGTTAAACTGCAAACATTTCAATGTGACCTTGATCCCATTGTACTTTAGCAAGGTGTATGAGAACTGGGAGGAGCATTTAGTGTCCTTTAATGTCATCTAGGTAGAGTGACTTTCCCATGTACCTCGGGAACATGCCATCAAGAAAAACACACACACAGAGCTGTAATATTTCTGAGAGTTATGCTGATGGTCTCCTAACCCAGACACACCTAGCCTCTGCACACAAGCTACATATAGTCAAACTTTATACTGGATGAACATCATCTGTCAGGAACTACAGAGAACATGGGAAGAAGACTTGTGTATCCCACTTCTAACAGAAGGAACACTGTGTTGACCTGCTAAAAGGCACTCTTGAGGTAATATGCACCTGATTTCTCGGAGCTTAGATGCATACATTACATGGTGGAGTGTGCTTTCTTTCCACCCAATGCTTCCCAGAGGAGTGTAAAATGCACAAAGACACTTGTATAACAACAGTGGCTCTCCTGCAAACCAGGCCATTGGTCACAATGCCAATTTTAACTGAATGGAGCAGAAGTACATGCAAATATTCTTCAGTGCTTATCACTGGAACAGAGGGACGATGCCGCTGACAGGTACCTTACCAATATGTCACCTGCCTTTGAGATCTTGGAGTATTCTGTGTCTTACCTCCACATTTTCTGGTTTGGAGAAGTAAGGATTTTAGTGAGCAGATGTTCTGAAGTAGCGCAAGCTGCCAGTGACGCCTCTTCTCATTGAACCACTTGAGTAGTCAGAAAGCAAGAGGAAGCGGAGTTTCCTGCATACGTTCACCTATATATGTAATGCAGAAAGGCTGTTAATTCCTTTGGTTCTTTTCAGCATATTTCTTAATTTTTTTTGTTTCAGATATGGATATTTTGTTCTGTGAGGGCTTCAAGGGTGGAAATGTGACTCAGGCTAGCACATTCTTTTGTTTTCTTTACTTTTCACAGAGAAGAAAAGAATACTGAAATGCTGTAGCTGTGGAAAAGCATAGCTTCTTGTTTGCATCTGATCTCTTCTGGTTGTCCCTGTACCGGGGAAGAAGATGCAATTCAATTCATTTCATATCCACACCCCCAGCCTCCCATCAATTTTTTCTATCTGTTAAAGCAGTAAATTTTCATCACTCACTCTGCAGTCAAGATGGGGTCAATTACAATCTGGCTATTCATGTCTGTGCAGCCCTTTGAAAATATGAGTGATTTCACAGTTCCTTTTATGAACACGTTCTTTTCTGCTGATTTATAAACATCATGTTTCTGTTGCTCATAGTGAATGAAATACAACACTTTGCAGCAGCATTATGTGAAAAAGGAGACAGGTGCTACCACAAAAATATTAATGCTCAAAAATAAGTAGTAAATTTATAAGATAGAGTAAAAGTGTGTGCTTTTGTGGGTCTTTGATGTTTTAGTATGTGTCTTCCCCTGAAATAACTGAAATGCCATTCTGGATTGAACTTGTGAACATGACACTTGTAAAATATATTCTATTTTGTGTGTGAAATTTCTTGAAAAAAGATTACTTAATTCACCTTACTCATCATATTTTGTCCCTCAGCCAACCTTGTTCATCATATGTCTTTACAGACTCATGCTTTCATAGTCTTATTTGTGGCCAGACTTTTACCTCCAGGAGAACAGCAACGATTACAAGTCCAGTCTGATTACCTGTCCTGTCTAATTTAACCTCAGTCTATTGTCTTGGACTCACTGAGCTTCCTATTTCCCCTGGATCCTCACCTCTGTTCTAATTGTTTGAAATGCTGGAAGGCTGCTGTGTCATTTTCAACCAGGAGAGTTAAGGTATAATCTGAAAAATTTATCACCTTCCCTTGTTTCCTACCTGTGGGGAATTCAGTTGAAATTGGACCTGGATCTAAACCAGGTATGTTTTTATTTTTACCCAACTACAAGGCTCTTCAAAAATAAAAACACTCATCTTTAATTCCCAGTAAATAAACTTAGCATGGCAGGTCTGCTTAATGTATAGCAGAGCACAGCTAAGGAATAGAAAGGCTTTGAGTATTAAATCAATAATGGCTTCTTCCTAGCCAGTAATCATAAGACAGGATGAAACATTAAGTATCTCTTTCAGGGCCAGATAGGATTCATTCTGCACATCATCCATTTTTTACCTCACATAAAAAAATATCATTGCACAAGACGGATGCAGAATGCTTACAGGCACTCCAGCCTACAAAAATTAAATCACAATAACATGCCTAGTCATTTTGAAGTTATTTGAACAGTTAGGATAAAAATGAGGCATGAACAGAGGCAAATTTATGTGCGTCGTAGTGGACATGGATGGGTAGAATCACATTATTGATGAATCCACAAAAACCCTGGTAAACTGAATTTGGTTTTAGAGACAACTGCAGACTCCTGTTCCCAACTCTAAACTTTTCACCTTTGAACAAGTTTTACTTTGCTTTAAAAAGTGTTAACAGGCTAGCAACTAAAAAGGCCTAGAATAATTTTAGATCTCAAAACGCCTTTTTGCATAATTCTTTCTGGAGATCCAAAATGAAAGAAATTTGAAAACTCATATCAGATAAATACAAGTCAAATGCTAGGTAAAGGCTTCTTCAGTAAAATTAATAAACCACCTTTAGTCAATTTGACTTTTGGTTATTACAAGCTCTGACAGATTTTATGAAGTTGGCATTATATTTTTGTTTGCTGAGGTTGAGCACATGTAATTTAAGAATGGTCTTGTCAGCATTTATTTATTACAGGAAAAGCCACCTGAAAATCTCAGTGGCCATTTTCAGGCCTAGGTATCCACCTTGTCATATCATCTATGTTTCCACTGAAACCTGCAAAGTAAGTCTGAGATATCTGAGCCAGCATTATACAGATAAGGTTGGATATGTGTCTCTGCACCTAAGGAGCAAAGGGGTCAGTGTGGGTTAGTTTACCTATTCAGAAGCAGGATAAATGAAACCAGTCTGGAGTTTGTGCTGCTTCAAGACCCACATGAGATGTTAATGAGCTGTTTGAGGCATCTCTGCACACTCACCAGATGCAGTGCAAAAGCAATCACATTAATGACACTCTTAAAACTACAGCTTAAAAGGTAGATTAGCTTGAAAATGACCTGCAAAACTGCAAAGGGTCTTTGTATCTCAGTTTTCCCACCTGTACACAATAAATAATGCATAACTATTATGTAAAGTAGTGCTAGACACAGGCATGTATGAAATGACTATTGAAGACCCTCATAGAGCCTTATGAAGTTGAAGATGTGCGTGGTGGGGCTCTACAGTTCAGAAATCCCATTCTCTATTGTGACATTTTTTTATTACTTTTACTTGCTATGTAGTAACAAGGATGAACTAAGATCAATAATAGGCGAATCTGTTGGTATAGATTTTTTTCTGAAAGTTCTAAATACTGTAGCAAGCCACTATTCATTCCCAGCATATGCTAAACCCATTCAAATTAGCATGAATAAGTTTGGAGATGCAGAATTTAAGGATAGAGTCAAGTAAACATCCAGATGCAAAATGAAACAAAATCTCTTTGGGCAGGAAAACCAAATCAGATATACTGAATCTACACTACAAAGAATTTAGTATCCCAGAGAAGCCTGACAAAGCAACATTTCTATTTCCACTGACCACACCAGGGAGGGAAAAGAATAAAAGGAAGAGATTTAGCATGTGCTTCACTTGCTGTTAATTGTTATTCCAACAAGTTGGGAGAATAAAAAGCATCTAAAGCAAATCCTCAGTTCTGCCAGGGGAATATGTGCTTGAGTCTGCCTCCATCCAATTGCTTGGAAGACATCCTAGGAGAAAATCCCAAGCTGTTATCAGGGAACTGAGCTCAGATGGCTCCATTTTCAGAAGTCTCTTTTCCATTTCTGTTATTAAATGTTTAAACCTTTACCTGATAGAAAAAAAAAAAAAGAGTTCTTTTTTCACCTTGGTGCCCAGTATAAAGCATTGCTTAAAATGTTAATTGATGGATGCTGAGTGGTCGGTTCAATTACAAACAACATATCTACTTCACAGAGTGCCTGTGACCCGATGAGTACTGCAGGGCTCTCAAGTCCTTGGGTACAACCTGGGAATGGAAAATCTCTGGCTGTTGCTAGCCTACCTCTTTCAAAAACAGAGCTGATAACTCTGAAAACAGTGATATCTGGGTCAGAAATGTTTTCTCAGCCAACAGCCCCATGAAATAAAGAGAACTGCTTTCAAACAGGGTGGGGAAGATCAGAAAGGCACACTACCTAAACAGGCGTTTTCTCATCTCTGAACTGCTACCATTCTTGTCTTTCTGTCTCTACTGCAATTCACTAACCAAGGTGGAGTGTGGTGCAAAAGACCAGTGACTGATTTCCTGACCCCAGATGTGCCATGGGTCAAGCCCTCCAACGTTAATTCCAGTGTCACTTGATAATAGGATTATTATTTATTCCAGTGGTTTCTGTTGTATTTTTTCCCCAAAGTGACAGCACACTGTAATTATAACTCGGTGTCTAAACAAGAAAGGGTCAGTTATCATGGGACATGAGCATTAATGCATCAAAGTTTGGACATTGATGTTTACAGAGCACAGAGGAGTTAACATCTGGAATCCAAAGGGTTTTCTACTCCACTCCCAACTTAACTGCTAGATATTAAAAATACACACACACAAAAAAAAGCCCATATTAAATCTACAGAAAACAGTGCTTTATCCTAAATCAGTATGTAACCTTTTGACCTGTTTCTTTCTTCACCAAAGTACATGGAAGTTTTGCCATTGATTTCAGTGGCAACCAGATCAAGCCCTTTGAGATGAAATTTGTCATTACATGCAAACCCTGCCATAAAGGGTAAGTGCACTTTCATCCTTTGATTGTTGAAAATCCATACTTTATTTGATGATTGTCTTTTAACAAAGTCACTCTACCGAGACCTTGCTGTGATGCATGTACATTTCTAATATTATTAAGAAGCTCAAAGGGCAGGTAAATTGGCTATGTTTTTTCTAAAACCACTTCCATTTCAATCTAAAACCTGACTGCAGTTTGCAAATAACAGACAGTATAAGTTGACATGAAAAAGATAAGCTTTGTAACAGAACAAATTTTTACTCTACATAGAATATAGTAAGGGGGAAATAAAGGAAAAAAGAAACCCAAAATGAATGTGTTTAAATCTTTCTGAAAGGACAGCAACTTTTCCTGTCTCTCTGAAACTTTCAGCATTTTAAAGGATGTAATAACAATGTTTCTCTATTTTAGCAATTTCTTTCAAATAGATTTTTGATCTTCGGAAAAAAGAGTGAAGCAACATTTTTTAAACAAAGTCAACACAGTCACAACTTGTACTAGAATTCATAAAATATTTTCACCTTTAGATTTGTTTTTATAAATGCAAATTTGTAAAAACATACCACAGAAAAAAATTATTTATACACACAGATATTGGTCATTTTACCACTGTGTTTTTTCTTTATTTGTTTTCTGGAAATGTCTATGATATGGTCCTAATCTGAAATAGCAAATGTAAATGTAACCACCAAACCAATGTGTAGAGGGCAGTAGAAAGAAATATTTTCCATAATGGCCTTTCCTTTTGTGCTCTTCTTCGAACAGAAGTTCTAGCAATTTTCTAACTGTGTCATGTGCTCATAATATTCATCACACTGACTCCTGTTTATTTTGAAACTCCCTTTTACAGTTACTGTTCTGTTATAATCTATTGCCCCCTCCATTTTAATAACGTCTATCAATATCACCAAGTGATAACTCTTAACCAGCAATTTATTCACTCACTTTCTCCCTCTTCCCTTTGTGTAAATTATTCACAAGCACACAAGGGAATAAGTCTATTTATTTTTTCAAATTGCTCATCAGAGTCTGACAAACAGTCTTCATCTGGTAATCATTCATGCACTCTCAACCACCTCTGTGTTTAAGAACAAAACAAAAAACAAACCCCAGAACTGTCCACTGCTTGTCTTTTCTATCACAGCATGGGACAGCTGAAAAGGGAAGGTGGAGTTATATTTTTAAGATATTATTTCAGTACCAAAATAACTCTGATATCACTATATGGGAAGAATGAATCATCCTATGGTATGGGCATACCACAGCGTTTTGTGACTATTCCCTACTACCCTAGCCAGTACCCTCTGTGCCTTCATGGAGGCCTTGATGTACCATCTACGTCTAGTGATGCTGAGCTGAGACCTCACACCCACTGTCCAGCGCTGACCTCCAGCTGGAGGTACAACTCTCGCATATCTGCTGCTGGACAGTATGGTACGAGCACTTCCAAATTGGCTCAAACAATGTCTTCTATCCTAGCTCATACACAATTTAAGTAAGTCAACCCTGGCCGGTTTTGCCTGGAATAGATTAGAGATCCCTCTTATGATCCCTTCTTTGCCGGCAATGCTGGGAGGATAACCTCTGACAGAGGTCAGAGACAAACAACAAAGGAGCAGTAATGTTTTCAGCTGGCAAACGGCTTGGAAAATGAACGTCTGCCTGCGGCTTTACGGACACTCTGGGAGCATTTAGATCAACAGTGGGAGGACTTTGGAGAGCGATTGTTGACAAACAGTGCAAAATTAGGCCCAGTACAGAAGAGGTATGTGAAGAATTCTAACTTTTCGTAAAGCATTATGTGTCCTTGAAATAGAGTATCCTATAGAGGCCATTAAGCAGTATGTGAGCCATAAATCTCTTCGTACTCATTCAACAAAATAATAGTGCATTCACAGAGGCAGAGAGAGGGGATTTTGAGTACTCTGAAATGTCTGAAAGTGTGGTATTTTTTTCACACATGTCTTGCATTTGGTACTGACAGGGGAAGAATTTGATGTGTCCTGTCAATAATCTACCATGCCCTATCTTTCATTCCAAAAGAGGAAAAATGTTTCTTTTGCTGCTTAGAATAGAGAAATGGCTGAGTTGTTCCCACATGTTTCCCCTATAGAGAAGTGCTCTATCGTAAGTAGTACCACTAGAAGGCAAAATGCATCTCGGGACTACTCTCGTGCTCACAAGAAACTGAGCAAAATTTGCATCATGTGCAATGGAATCAAATTAGGAATGCAATCTGCTGTGTGCACATTATAACAACAACCTCTCACCCCATATTGGTTTCACTGTAAAATGACTATAAAAAAGATTATAAATTTGCTCTGTTTTCAGAGAAATATGTAACAATTTATAAATCTGTTTTGAAATTGAGTTGAACTTTCATCCCACCAACACATGCTGGGTAGTTTCAGCTGTGTTTCTCTTTCAATATTTTTCCTGTCATGAGCCTGCAAATTCAAAATAATAGTTAGAAAAACACATTTGGCAAATGCAGTGGCAAATATGCAAACAAGCCTATACAAGCCTTTTGCAGACCATGTCACCTTCTCCAGATCAAAATACACTGGGAAAATTAAACAGCTTTCACATTTGTTTTAGGTTGAGGTGTTTGCCTGTGCTTTCAGAACATTTGTAAGCACAACACCAGGGCCACTTGACTTGCTGTTAGTGAAATATTTTAACAGAAGCTATTAAACCTCAGTAAGCATTTCACAAGTAACAAATAACTCATCCTTTGGAAACAAAAAAAAAATCCATATTCCCTGCAGTATGTATGCTATGATACTTCTATGAACTAGACAAATATTTACCTATTTTATCATTTAAACTTTGCCATCTCTTTAAAAAAATGGCACTGTAAGTCTGTTGTTGCTTTGGCATTAACTTGGACCTTTCTTAAATTATTTAACCAGCTATTAAAATCACTCAGAAGCTCTGACCAACACCCAGGTGAATGTACTTCCAACATGAAATCAGGTGGCATTAGCAACTGTGCAGGATTTCCCTACAGTTTTGCACACATTTTAATCAGGTAACTCGCCGTTTCTTTCTGCCTGAAGGGATCGATAAAGGAAGAAAAGAACAGAAAAGCCAAACCTGAACACAAGTAATTTCTGGGGAAGATGCATGTTAAATCTTCATTTTGTGAAGTAATCTCATGGTCACAGACTGTTTTACAGATGCTAATTGTTTTTCAGGTTGCTGCAGTCATATCTTGGATACATTATAGCTTACAGGAACCAATAAAAACATATTTGTGCCACTACATCCTGAAATTGCATTCTGTAGCTTAAAGGCAGGGGGAGGGGAAAAGAAAAACAGTGCAGTTTCTTTCGTTGCTTCTGAACCTTTTCCATGAAGCCACAAATAAGGCTGACCAGCCTGAATCAAAGAACTGGATATATTCCTTGGTTCCCCCTAAATCTTTCTGCAGTTGCAGTATAGCTAATAAAAATGGCATTCTGTAATTTATCGCATGACCATGTTTAGTTCATTACAGATCCCTCTTCTACTGGGGTATTTTTAGACTAATATTCTGAGCTAAAATCTGGAAACAATTAATACAACACATGTTATTCAGCTTTTGATGGACTGCTACATTTCAGTGATAGCGTCTGAAGTGAAACTGCATCTTGAAGAGCTAAGGTAAGAAAAAAGACAGTGTACAGCATCAGAAGGAGCAAAATATAGTGTAGCAGTTTGACAACCTTGAAGGTGACTTTTTCCAACCCATTGAATATCAGGTTCATGCCCTGAAATGAAGTTCAGTGAGATTCATTACAGTTCCTCTGTCACTAGAGTATTAAAACCCCAAATGCATCATTAACTTACAAGTGGGCTTTACCATTTGGCGATAAGGGATGGACATGACTCCAGTGACAAAACCATCTGCAAGAATACTATGGACTTTTACTGGATGAAGAAGTAATTGCTTTTATATTAGAGATAAAAGAACTCATTTTGATACATCTAGTAGCCTTTGTACATTTTGTAATGAAAAAAGAGCTTCCGATATAAAGGACCTTGTCTGGATTTCCTTAGGGAATAGAGGACACATGGTGGTTGTGGTCCTCCTTTAAAATACAGGAACACAAAAGTGTATGCACTCTAACAGAAGCACAGCTCTTGAACGTGTAATATCTCGAAGGGTATAGGTGTTGACCAACATTTATCTTATGTTTCAGTTATATATATGGGAAAGGGGTGAAAAACACTAGTACATTGAAGCAATTACATGCCTTGAATACGCCTTGGCCATAGTGATCTTTACAGCACGTTACCAAA
The DNA here is from genome assembly GCF_949628215.1 of Phalacrocorax aristotelis. Taxonomy (NCBI): domain Eukaryota; kingdom Metazoa; phylum Chordata; class Aves; order Suliformes; family Phalacrocoracidae; genus Phalacrocorax; species Phalacrocorax aristotelis. The sequence continues at coordinate 41,374,572 of NC_134277.1, forward strand.
ACCCCAAAATAATATTAGAAGCACATCAAATGCCTCCAGGCTCTCAATTTTGTGACTTCATTTGATGACTGACAGAGGGGCTGTCTGACACTATTTTATAAGTAAGCCTGGGAGGCTACTTTGGCTCATCAAGGCATTGTCTTTGTCAATACAAAATTTCCAATAAACTTTTGACAACCTCACAAGAAGGGCTGAGGACTCACAGGTATTTCGTCTTGAATAATCTTGTTTCCCGCCCCTTCCCCCCCATCCATCCCAGACATTGCCTTGGCAGTGAGGACAGACCAGGGCATATCCATGCAGGACAAAACCAAACACCAAAGGCTCAGTGTGAGATGGTGCAAAGGGTGCTGCTTCTCCTCCTTACTTTTTCAGGAAAGTCCATTGCCTTCCCCACCCCACACTGGGGACCACAACTCCTGTTAGAGTCCATCTGGGACCTCCTGCTGCCACTTTATTGAAGTAGAGAAAATAAAAATGTAGCATGAAGCCAGCCTGGGAAGGAGGTGCGTGGATGCTGGGGAGGATGGGACCTTCATCAGGTTTGGGTCAGATAGGAGGACCTAGCTAATATGTGATACTTAGTCATTTTGGTACCGTAGGAGCTTAGGAACATTTCTAATGACTTTGTTACAGGCTGCATGTGTGGACTTGTGTGTAATGGTATGTACTATTCTTTCACTAATTCAATGTGATAAAATTTTGGTTCATAATATGTAGGCAAATATACTGATCATGAATGCCTCCCACTAATAACGAATCAGAAAAAAAGTATTATGTATATTTCAGAAATATTATACAGATTTCATAAAGCTGAGAGAATACTTGCATAGACAGGGATTTTGGCGAAATCTTCCTTTGGTGGAAGCAAAAGGGCTGGTGGCATAGTGCTTTGGTTTATAACTGCCTTTTTTCCCTCTGGCTTCCCGGGCTTTATTCATCTTGCTTTAGGATGGGGCAAAATTGCAATGAGTGAAGGGTGGCTGTTTTTGGTGATATCCGTCTAATGAAAATTCAAACTTATCAGGGAGTTTCTTTGCCAATATCTGATTACCAGAAATTTTTCTGACAGCCTTAGTAGAAACTCCACAGGCTCTGTTAAGCTTGAACGACTCTTCTGCCCAGTGGCAGGGTCTCTCCAACAGTTATGGCCGTGGCAGTAAGAACACCTTCTGCAGATGTGTGGGATGCATTGTGTGATAAAAAGGAAAACTTACAACTCTACTGCCATTCATTTATCACCTGTATGGTCATAGATACGATAACAACTGCAGCATCAGTAGTAATTGCAACACATTTATTTTATTACACCATTTGGGCACACTAGTTATAGATCGGGGCTCAATTGCTCTAGGCACTTTACAAACAAAGAACAAAGCAATGATTGTGATTCAAGGACTTTAGAATCCAAGTGGAAAACTAAGAGCAAAAGATGAAAATAGCAGATGGGAGCAGAAAAAGAGAGCAGCAAGACAGTATTGATCAGAGGACTCAGCACAGCAGCAACCTAAATTGTTGTCAAACTGAATAATTTAAATCAGGATACTGATCATGGAGGAGCTGATTCTTTTGTCCACTGCAGCGTCTTTGCGCTGTAAGCCTACCAAATTTAACAGCATTTTTCTTCAAAGACACTCATATAACAATACAATCCTACTTTGTAAGAGAATGTGAATCTTAAACATTGTGAATGACAGAAGGACTTAATAAACCAGACTAGGTTATTCTGTCTCATAAAAATACCCATCCAGCAGATGGAAGGACATAAGATTAGCAGAGATATGGAAGATCACCTGGTCCCCATCTTTTTAGAAAATCATTCCTCCTGTGAGGGGTAGACTGTGGTCTGCCCGGGAACGTGTTGGTTCAAAAAAATTTACTCCAAATCCATAGAAACCTGCTGATTAATGTAATTCTCAGTTTATCCACAGCCCTGCGTGCTCAAGCCTGGTAGGAGAGGGATTAAAACAAACAAACAAACAAAAACAGATTAAAAAATTTATAATACAAAACTGGGGAAGTATTACCTCACCCAAGCATGCAACACTGGGGATGGCCACAATGTGTGTGTCCCCCAAGCCTTTCCAGGCCTCTTGCTGGTATCTTTTGGTTCCTTCCTGCTTCATTTGCACAGAACTTGAAGCAACAGAGTATCTTCCACAGGGAGAGCATTTCCTAAGGGCAATTGCGTGACTTCTGTAACAAAGGCACAATGATGTCATTCTTCAGGGAGCTGAAAACTCCATCATCTTGTTTAGGCTGTGGACACACTGCTTGAGCTCTAAATTCAGAGACATGAACCTGGAACATAATGTTGCATTTCTTTTGACAGGTTTGCTTTCATACTTGATTTGCAAAAATGTTCTGCTATATCAGAGGGCATCTGGAATATATTTTCCTTTTGTAAAAATGATACATATTTAGTGGTAACTACCTCAATCAGCACCTCTTACACTGACCTTATGGAATCTTACTCTAATCTAGCCATGCTTTTGCAAAAGGTCACTGATTATATTTCTTTTAAAGTCTTATCAGAGACAATGTTTTTGTTGTTGTTTTTAAGAAAATTTTTGGCTTCCAGAAAGATAATTAGTTCCTACATTCAGCTATTTTTTTCTTAAACATTAAAAAAAATTCTTTTAAGAAAAAAAAAAAAGAACTGATAGATTTACTGAGTCAAAGACAACATGAGAGACAGCTTCTGGGGAAATGCAGCCTGCTTTTTAATATTAATTATTTACCCATTTTGATCCACAGTCACAATATCCTTGGCTTGTTCTAGTCTATCTCAGTTTCCTTGTCCTGTAATAAGGTCTGTAAATTTTTTTATATATAAGAACTGGAAGGAAAAGACCCTGGTTTTAGTGCCTTTCAGCTTCTCCTTCTGCATTCTTCACAGAAACAAGTTTGTCTTTTTTCTCCCTTTCTTAATTTTTCCCTTTCTTAATTTGGAAAAATAATATAGCTATAACACCCAGCCACCCACTGAATTCAGGGTACTCGAAACAAGTCTTTGTAAAGTCGGGGAAGGTGGGAAGTTGAGTCAGAAAACATCTTGTGCTTTTTAGTCTTTGACACATATATAAGCAATCTAAATTGAGATGACTGGTGATGTGTCAATTTCCTACCTGTCATTGAAATGCTGCTCATAATGAAGGGACAGTATTAAGCCAATATTTTTAATAGTGGAACCTCCTCCAGGGTCTACTTTATCTGTGTTTAAATATCTGATCAGCTGGATTAATTGAGCACTGGGCAATTTGCAATTAAACTGCTATAAATATGTTGAAAAAAACCCACACTGTTACAGTGTGTTCAAAACTATTATTTAAATAGACATCAAGGTATGAATTTAGACCAGGCATTAGTGTTTTTTTAAAAGGCAATAAAACCAAATATTGTTTTAAATTTTTTTTTTATTCTGAGAGGCATAAACAGGAGCAGACTCTTGGGTGCATGAAATATGCCACAAATATTTACTCAGAACAAGTAAGACATTTAAAATAGTCTTTTTCTATTTAGAAAATTTTGTTAATTCTTAAGAAATGAGTGTGAGGAAGACTTGCAGGCTGCATGTATAAGTCTTCTGCAGGAATACTGAGGTACAGCTCAAGTACACAGCCTATACCTTCATTTGCACCCTGCTGCATTTGAAGAAATTGAAATTATTGGATATATTGCTGCCACTAATCGCAAACATTTGAGTAGTAAATAATAATAAAGTACTGGAACAGCTTAAATGCTGCACATACACTTGACAGATACATACAAAAGATTTTTTTAACCCAGGATCAGAAGAATGAGGCTCCTTAAAGCACTGTGGCAATGCCTAATAATGACCACACATACAAGTGGATGTCAGGCTTTCCCAAAGGAAGGATATCCAAGAGCACAGTGCAGACAGAGCTTGGAAAAAACAAACCACGTCACTTCAACAAGCATAGCTGAGGAACAAAATGGGTATTTTAAAAAAGTCAAATACTGAATTCAATTTCTTCACACCCTAACCTTCCTCAGAAGGGTGAGGACTACCTGAGGCAGGCATTGGTTGCAGGAGCACTGACAGCGTGGATGTGGGCACAGGTGGCCCCTGTAATGCCAAACTTCACACAAAAGACTTCAGCTGCTTCTCCTAGCTTAGTCCAGGGCTCAGGCAACAGGAGCTGCCTCACACACCGTACTTCATAGCCCCAGGTACTGAGACTTCTGTGGACACATCCTGTGGTCCTTAGCATAAGTTGAGTTGACATTAACTCCTGTGCAAGAGAATATGTTTGCCATCTTTAAGCACAAGGTGGAAGGATAGAGGTCTGTGGGAAGACATTGGTGAACAGCAGAACTTTCATGAAGCTGCTCTGTATTTGCATTACCAACATAAGCTCCATTTCTTAAAAGCAGAGTGCACACAATTAAGGGGGTTTCTTAGTGTGAATTATACTGGGCTAGAATCTAAGCATTACTTCTAATTCCCAAGTTAACTTTGCTACGAAGAAGAAACTTGCCAGAGGTGGCCTGGAATTTTATGTGAACAGTCTTTAGCCATTGTGGAACTCAGGAAGTTTTTTTCTGGTGGGTTGTACCTGGTTTGCCTTATGAAGCAAAATAGAGTTGGGAGAAACATTAAAAAATTAATCCTTGACAATATTTCCCCATCTTTAGCCACATATTTTTAATTGACTTAGAGCCTGCAGATATTATTGTGCTCCTCTGTCTGTGCAGCATTCGTGTAATGAGCAAGAATATTTCATTTTCTTGTGTCTTATTAAAAAGAGACTTTAGCAACTTGCAAAGCCAACACCCATTCCTAACACAACGAAAGCAAGAAATGCAATGAACAGTATCCAAAGCAGCAATATATTGTGGCTTCTGTTGTTTGCATTTTGGAAGTAGTGCGTCAACCTCAGGATGCCACTTCCATCACAACACCACCTCAAAGGCTGCACTGATAGAAAACCTGATATGCCTCACAATAAAAAGTACTTCAAAGGTTATAGAAAACCATTGTTTTTTCTGTGCATATTTTGCCTTTCAATCTATATCCTTAGCACATATAGGCCAGTGCTGAAATTAGGGCAACACTCAGAGCAAGTTTCATAGACTCAGATTCTTGTCTGAACATGGGAAATGAGAGAGTAATTAAAAATCACTTAACTGAAGCTTCTGCAGAGGTGGATGATTGGAATTATTGTGGAATATGGTCTTGCTCTCACCATTTTCCGGGCATATGACTGACTCTGATCATCCCCCACTTACAGAGGAACAAAGACAGAATATAAACACCCTGGTGGAACTGTTGTCAGTGAGAGGAGAAACAGTTATCAAATTTTAATAGATCTTGACATTCAAATAAAAGCAAAGAGGAATCCATCCTTAAAAAGCTCACCCCAGATTTTATACTGGACACAAGTGTTAGTTGGATGGTACTAAAGATGAATCTGTGTCTACAGGCTTCATTCTTTATATCATGATAATTTTTTCCCTCAGATATGGATTTGCCAAGATGTGCTGGTGCAATGGAAGTGACATGGCTTGCACCACTAACTGTTCTTTGCAAATGTTTCAAGCAAGTTGACATATGAAATAAGGATGCTATCATGCAGATCCTACTTCAGCTGCGCCATGTGGTATCATCATACCAGGTTGTATCTGACCGTGTGTAGTATTGTAGTTGATGCCATGAGATATTAAGCAAGACACACCTGGGAAAAAGTCATAAATCTTTTAATAAGTTTTATATAAATGTAAGATAGACTGAAAGTTTCTACTGTGCACCTGAAAAAGAAAATGCAACACATTACTATTACTGTGTTTATTCTTTTTATTGTGCATTTGCTCAGGCAAAAATGGAGCTGAAGTGAAGTGGAGCATATCTTCATGATCAGGTTTTTCCAGCCTTGTGGAGCGAAAGTTGTAAAACATGAGAATATGGAGGGATTCTTGCAAAAAAGAAGGAAGGGAGGAAAGATTTACTGTGCTTGTTCTTGATATTGGCCATGATTGCTTATTTTTGCTACAAACATTAGTAATTTTCAAGATGGACTAACCCAGGATCTGCCTTTATACTGCAAGGCCTAATGGTTGCTTCTTTGTTTGGAGGTCTGTTAGCATAAAGCATGTTAACAGATAGACCTGAAAAGCAGTTAAATCAGCAGCGAAAAACACAGCTCAGGAAGCCCAGCCAAATGAAATATACGGTGGTTCAGGGTTTTAACGTCTGTGAGGATAAATTTACTTTTCGAAGTGTTGCCTTATTTATGCTTTTCTTGACTTGGAGAAGCTGTTTGAAATAATTTTTTCATTTTTTAATGCACAACCTATTTTTGTTCCTACAAAATTATACAGAAATACATGGCAAACTGCCTTGAAATCATCATACCCACATAGAACTGGCGAAAGGCCCAAATCCTCCACTTCACTTTGCAAGTGAGAATTTTCTCACAGCTTCCATTCCAGCTTCCCTCTAAGACAAGGCCTTGACCCCCAGAGGCCTCTGGGACAGCTCACTGAAAGATGAAACAATGGGAAAACAGGATATCTTAGAGGACCACATTTTGGAAAGAAAGAAAAAAAATTTCTTCGGATCTTTCTTTGCTTTGTTTGCTTTACAATTGCAATAAAATAGGTAAGACAATGCACAGCATGTGGGCACACTAATCCGAAGACAGCACTGCTGCTGGTTTGGCAGACAAGACAACCCTCACAACAGTAAAAGTTTGGCTGCCTGCTCTCAAACAAGGGGCAGCACTAACAACCTTGACATAACCTTGATTTTAGCAAGGTGTTTGGCACAGTCTTGCACAGCATCCTTGGTGACAAAAGGGTAAGGTATTAACTGGAGAGGTGGACCATAGCATGGTTTGAAAGCTGCTAAACTGCAGAACTTGAAAGGTGTGATTACTGGCCCAAAGTTGGCAGCTGGTCACAAGCAGGGTTCTTCGGGGGCTGATATCAGGTCCAATACTGTGCAGCCTCTTTATAAAAGATCTAAATGTACCCTTACCTGGTTGGTGCATAACACCAAATGTGGAGGAAAAGTAGATACCCTTGAAGGAATACCTACCATTCAGAGAGACCTCAGCAGCTGGATTATTGAACCAGCAAGAACTGAATGAGAGGTAACAAAGATAAATGTAAAGTCCTGCACCTGGGACAGAATAATCCCAAGCAGCCAAATAGGCTGGCATCTGAGTGCTTGGGGCAGCTCTGCTGGAAAGGCCCTGGCAGTCTTGGAGGGCAGTAAAACAGCCAGCAGTGTGCACTTGCAGCCACGAAGGCAAAATGTATCCTGGGCTGCATTAGCAAGAGTCAGCAGATCAAGGGATGTGTTTATTCCAACCTCCTAAACACTTGTTAGGCTACACCAGGAGTACGGTGCTCAGTTTTGCTTCCCCCTGTTCAGGAGAGATGTTGAAAGACTGGAGAGAGTTCAATGGAAAACTACTGAGATGATTAGAGGATTGGAGAACTTGACATATGAAGAAAAGTTAAAGGAACTTGCAGCTTAGAAAAGAGAAAACTCAGGTGACATAATCACCATCTTCCAGTGCTGAAAGATAGCTATAGAGAAAACAGAGATACTCCCTTCACAAGGACACACACTGGCAGCTCAGGAGGCAATGGACAGAAGTCCATTCTGCCCAGAATGTGCAGCTTCTGTCCAGAAGTTTCAGGGGAAATTTTGCCTGGGTATAAAAAAAAAAAAAAAAAAAAAAAGAATTGTAAGAAAGCTGGAACAGGCTGCCCAAAGACACAGTGGCATCTCCCTTCCTGGAAATATCCAAGCCTTGGTTTGTTAGGGCCCTGGATAACTTGCTTTCAACAGAAAGCTGAAACATATGCTCCTCAGACATCCTTCTGAACCTGGATTTTCCCATCACTCTGTGATCCTATGAGTAAAATGTTTGACTTGGTTTCTTTGACTTGGAAGTCAGATTACACAAAAGAAAGATATGTGAATTAGTGACACATTGCCATCCCACAAATATTGGCTTTAAATTACCATACCGAAGCATCCATTTCCCCACTGATTTCAACATTTGCTCTTGTAGACTTTTCTGCCTCTTCTCTATCACCTCAGCCTTCTGAAGAAAAAAACAGTGTCCTGCTGGGCACTGGAGCTTCTTGCTATAAAAATGATTTTGATACAGCAGTTGTGCCCAGACTTCACATTGAGATCAAGAAAGCAAGAACAGATTCCAAGGGAGGAAACACATTTTTGATTAACAAAGATGGTATGATATGTCATTAAAGACATAATTATTCTCTAAGTAAAGATGCCTTGGAAAAAAAAAAAAAGATGATGGTAAACTAAGCACAGCTCTCAACATGTGTGCAGCTGCACTGTTTCCTGTTAATTTTATAAGAAATTACTTATGGCACACGAATATCTCGTAGGCAAGAAAAGTCAGATTCCTTTCAGAAAACTCTTCTGAAATGCAATGAAAGGATCTTTGTAAAACAAGTTAAAATACAAGAGATAAAAAAATTGGAATGTTTGATTTTAAAGCTGAATTAAAATTTCTTCTGAAGTCGTCTGTCAAAGAGTCTGTCTGGGTCCCATCTTGCAAGGACTCATGCCGGTAATGAGATCACTCACATGCACAAAAAGCAAGTAGTATATAAAGCATACACAAAGTCACGAACCATCAGTTACCTTTGCTCTTCCTTGTTATTTTAAGACCCTGTGTTCAGGATGCTGTTGACCATGCCACCTCAGTCTATCAGAACAGAAATAGATTTCCCTGCTTCCTAAAACATCACAGATACTCTCATTATATCTCCTCACTGATTTCTTCCAAACACAGGCATAGAAATTCCTGATTTTGTGCTTTTTGATACAGCAACTTGAATGATTTTCTGGAGATATAAGAGCTGTTTCTTTCAATACTCTTCGGCTATTGTAGTAATGCTGTGCAAAAGAGTATTAGCTGACAACAGGAGCTGCTTCCACTCAGTTATCGCTCCAGGCTTCATCACTTCTTCGAACATGTCTGTCGTGGAGGAGGGATAGAAGTTTCTGTCTCATATTGGCATTTGACTTTTAGAGGTATCAAGTAAAATGCCCAAGGGGAGAATGTGTTTGACACTGCCAGTTTCAGTAATAGTGTCCTGTTGATATGTCCTTCTTCTAAGGCTTCAAGTTTCCTTTGGGAAAAAAAAAAAAAAGTGGTTGGTTTCTGTATGTCCCTATAACTTCAAACCTTCATACTCTTCTTTAGAGAAATGTTTTCAAAAGTGTCACACCCTGTGGCTTTGGAAGAATTGATGTAAAACCACATATTAACTATTTGCTACCTTTTCTTCTTTATTTTTCCTTTCTGAAACTCCATTACAATAACTTGCTGCTGTACTTACCACAACCAGATTGTCTTCCCAAATCTTGCATTTGGCAGAACCGAGTGCAACAAATGCTGAGTGACAGGTACAACTAGATTGCCTGGTGCTTTGTTACATCCTGGGACCTTAGGATCCAGATCGCCTAGAGATTACCTGAGTATAATGTTTTGTCACAACCCATGGGCATGATTTGTCTGTGTTCATTTGCATAATTTCACATAATACATGCCAAATAGTGGGCGAAATTCTCAGCAAGTCTACTTTGCTGGGCTGAAGTTGAGAGTGGGGTTAACTGATAAGCATTATGCCATTTTTGCATCCAACTGGCTATAGTAGAGCTTAAATCTCTTTAAGCAGCATTGCTATTGTGTAGTTAGGTTCAACACAAGTGCAAACAAATGCGCTTAGCTGCAGAATAGTTTTTGTCAGTTCACAGAGGCTTCCATCTGCACATATCTATCTTGGGCCAGTTTTGATGAACCATTCCTTGGTACTTGTCAAAAAATAGCTTGAGAGAAGCCCAACACTATAGTGTTTCTACTGAATATCTAATTATCATCAGAAAATGTATTAATTTTTAAAATTATTATTTTTCAATTTGTCTCTCATTTTCTCTTCAAGCATTAGATAAGCATTAAGTCACCACTTGACCAGGTAATTTGCAAATTTTTTCAAGCAGATGTCTAGCCTACAGTTATAAATTAAACAGCAATAAGAATGGTCTCCAGCCTGATTAATTTACCAGTGTGGATGCCTTAGCAGTTCTTCAACAGGCAGTTCTACATATGCATGATTCATAACCAGTTAAGAATAATATATGCTTTTACATATTTTCTTTGACATAATCAAATTTAAAGACAGTCATCAGTCCAGTTTGACTTATCATGAAGTTTCATTCCCCTTCTCATACGGACCCTGATATAAAAGCAAAAATACAGAAAAAGCCCATCCCCAGATAAAATAGAACTTATATACCTACTTAAAATTAAAAAAAAAAAAGGTGAAAAATAATACCAAGATCTCATATTAGGTGATCAATATAAAAATTTTCATTTTATATATTAAGGAACTGACTGAGTGGCAAGATGGTAAAACGACTTGGCCCAGAGAATTGGAGATAGAATGCAGAGCCAGGGAGCAGTTTGGGAAGGCGGCATCAGGCCCATGCTCAGTCCACAAGAGTGATCTATTGCTCTGTAACTACTTTACTTCCAGCTATAGACAGCAAGCTATGCTATACTCAGGTACATTCCCAAATTCCAGTTGTATTATGCCTTGGACAGAAGTCAGACAGTTTTCTGAAGGGGTTCCAATAAGGCCTTAGATGCTGATCATGCCAGGAAATATTGTCTAAAAAAAAGCTAAATTTAAATCCCATCACTGTTAATATCAGCTTTGCAGCAGAGAGACTGAAGAGAAAACCTCAGAGACACTCTTCAGAGAGTTTCTGGAATTTTAATCCCCTTGGTAATCAGTCTTTCTCTACAACAGTGCTGGGGAACAATTATCAATCACATGCTGAGGAAGTTTTACTGATGCAAGGTTTAAATAAAGCAAGCTGTTGAAGCCTTTTCTCACTGTTACCACTGCCAACTCAGCAACGTTGGTAATAACAAGGGTGGGAACTTTTTTTTGGAAGGTTTTTCTTAGAAGAGGGTTTATATACAGCTGTAACTTCTTTTGAACCCTGTAGAAACATAATCACAGTAGTATAGATAAAATCTTAAATTTAAGCATTTGTTTCTATTTTGCCTCATGAAATTCTTGCTCTATTTCAGAGCAGGAAGCCCAGTCATCTCTTCAGTCTGAGAGAAGAGCATAAGTATTTAAGGAAAAAAAAAACTTTCAGAGGTTTGATGGATAGATTTTATAACATTTATGAGTACTAACTTCATAGAATCATAGAATGGTCTGGGTTGGAAAGGACTTTTAGACGTCACCTAGTCCAACCCCCCTGCAGTGAACAGGGACATCTTCAGCTAGATCAGGTTGCTCAGAGCCCCATCCAATCCGACCTTGATTGTCTCTAGGGATGGGGCCTCCACAACATCTCTGGGCAACCCGCTCCAGCGCTTCATCACCCTCATTGTAGTTTAAAACCATTAGCCCTTGTACTGTCACAGCAGGCCTTGCTAAAGAGATTGTCCTCATCTTCCCTATAGTCTCCCATTAAGTACTGAAAAGCTGCAATAAGGTCTCCCCGCAGCCTTCTCATCTCCAGGCCGAACAACCCCAACTCTCTCAGCTTTTTCTTGTAGGAGAAGTGCTCCAGACCTCTGATTATTTTTGTGGCCCTCTTCTGGACCCGCTTCAACAGTTGCATGTCCTTCTTGTTGAAAGAACTTCACAATGTTATGTCAGCACGTGTTTTGAAAACAAAGTAGTTGGAAAGAAAAGCTCAACCCAAGTGCTCTAGGTGTTCTTGGGGACACATTCTTGAGGACATGTCCTTGGGGAATATTAATATTTACAGCTAAAGTTTCTCTCATATGGTTGTGTGTGTTTTGATGTATTTTAAGTTATTATGATAGATAGTAATTGTTTTTAGTATGCCTAGATACATGAGAATTTATGAGAATTTAAGAATTTAAAGTATTGCTGTGGAAGAAAGCATGGTGACTTACTCCTAGAATTGTATGGTTACATCCTCTCCTTCTTTAAAGAGAGTATTTACTCCTTGGATCAGTAAGCTTTGTAGAAAAAAGAGAAAAACTCTATAAATCACTGAAAATTAAATTGCAAATAAAAATCAATGTGTTTAACAGTGTGATGAAATGTGGAATTGCAATCATTTGTGATTTTTTCCTGAGTACAAGTAGTTTTGCCACACAGTAAGGTCACAAGGTCCACAGCTGTTTTTTTTTTTTTAAAGTGCCAACAGTTTACTAGGGCAAAAGAGCCCTTTGTGGTGCTGTTGAAATGTGGGAAAATGGCACATGAATACTGTCACAGCCAGAAAAGAAGAAAAAAAGCTAGAGAACCTGGCAAATGTTCTTTCACTGGTGTTTTCAAACTCTGAAAAAAAATATTTAGATAAATATTGCATGGATTTGAAGCAGCAAAGTAAAATAATAGAGCTTAGATGAATGACAATATCAGATTTTACCATTTGGCCTGGTTTTGCTGTACATTATGTATTTCCCTCTCCATTAGAGCTCTTTCGTTGCTTTCAAATCCACCTATTTTTTGGTCTGATCACTTTGTTAAGTCTTGGTTTTCTGTAATGTGTTAAACCTATGGGAGGTGCATACTTGAATAGATGATTTCCAGACAGATGAGCCTACAGGTGATGGAAGTACTAACTATGCCAAGCATGCCATTCTCAGAAACTGCAACACCTTCTGAAACATCACCAAGCTCTAAGACTTTCTTTTTTTTGAGGCCTACATCATAGGTTTAGGTCTGCCTTCTGGTTTCTGAACTCCTCTTGCTCATGAGCACATAGATGTGGCTATAGTGTTGCCCCAAACCTCCTAAAAAAGAAAGGCTTTCACCCAGTCATTAAGTCCTGTCTCCAAACAATTGCCTAGAACGCTATCCACTATGGACTAGCCCTAGCTCCAGGAGATCACTATCTCCCTTGTTGAGAGGTAGGGACAAGTGGTAGATAAGGGCAGCAACAGAAACACTCTGCAATTTCCCTTTCCCATTTTCCTCCTCTGTTCTCATGTACAGGCAGAAAATCAAGGGAGTGGACCCAAATGAGCAGCTCTTATCACTCCCTGCCCTCCTGTGATGACCGTTTGGGGTCCTTAGGGGAAGATCTGCTGGCCGCTCTAACTTCTGCATCTCCCTAACTATTTTTCCTCAGAACGGAGGAGAAGGCTTGGCAGACAGTTACCAGGGAAAGTTAGAAAAGGTTGCTGTCACTGGGAGGCTGGCTGCAGGTTTCTAAAACCTGTAACTCCCAGACATATCTGGACATGGCAGGATTTATGCATGCTGGCATTGTTCTGGTGGCTACAGAGGGCAGAGGGTCCCACTGAAGGACTTCTAATGACACTCAACTCCTAGGCCCTGTGTGCTGCTTCTTTAATATAAAAGGACAATTAGAATATAAATGTTTTACAGTAAAATCTATAATAACTTAGAAAATACTACTAATTAAAGATGAGACATGCTAGTGACATCATTCTTACAGAGATGGCTTTTAGTCAACACAACAATATTTGAAACAAAGTATAAGCTTTCCAGGGTAATTTTGTTAGCAACATTTTCTACCCTCTAATTTTAGGACACTTGTAGGAGAAATGGTGGGTTTTCACAAGCCATTTTGTTCTGGCTGAATGTCTGACTGCTAATTACATTCAATATGTGTGCTTGTTCTAGTGTATCAAGTTAAATACGTGCACAGAAGCTGTTTTAAATACCTTCTCTTTGAATGGCTACTTCTGGCTAATGTTATCACTGTGTAGTTATTTCAGGTTACAATGAATTCTGTGATTTAAATCTACAGTTTCTTGCTTCCATTGTACTTGTCTATTTGTGGCCACTTTTTTCACAACCTCATTCAGTTTTATGAACATACAACATCCCCAGTATGTGATTTATGGCAGCGTGCACTGCTGTCATACAGACCAATCGAAAATTTGCAATTTTGTGTTATAAGTTATCTTTTGCTGGAGTCATAGCATGGGTCACTTGCTTGAATGTCTGAATAAATCTTTCCACTAATCCCCTTTCAAAAGGTAGAAAGGAGTAGATGTGACATGTGACATTTTTTTTTCCGTCAAATGGTTGATAGGCTTCATATGTAAACTAGATCCAGTTTCCTCCATTGCACAATTTGTCCAGTCTCTGATCCTTAAAAACAAGCCTTAACAGGTCCACCATTTGAGCAGAAAAAACTTGAATTCACAGAGTCCTTCAGGGGATCCAGGAGGAGCATCCACCACAATTAAACAGACATGAACCATATCAAGCTTAGCATATGCCGCACAGATTGCCATTGGGCTGTTGAATGCTGAAGTGATGACACAGAGTATATCAGGGACGCATTGTGTTGACTGATGTGGCTTTCATGTCTTCTTTTGCCACAAAACAAATTAGATGTTCTGGGATAGAACTTAAATTTTTACAGTTCCAAGCTAGCCTTCGTGTAATTTTCAGGCTATGCGTATCCTGAATGCCGTAGCAAGCATCATTCCAGTGCCACACATGACAATGTGTGTGTAGCTTTTGTTTCTAGGCAAAGTTCAAAACAGATGTTTGTACACCTGTATCTATCAATTTCTGGTAGAGATTCTCTTTAGCCTTGTTGAATTTCATTTGCTTTTATCATGTAATTAGTTGTCACCTACTTACTTCTGTATTCCTAATAGTTTTAGTGGCCATTCTTACAGAAAATACGTATTTTTATCTCAGTTGTTATTTTTAAACTCAAAGAGTAAGAGAAAGCACCAAAAAGCATTGTATATCTCAAAAGTTGTGCTGCCATATCTGGGAACCCTGTCTTTGAGCTGATATTCTAAATTCTCAATCTGTAATTTGTGTAAAATGTTTTCCATACTTATCAATGATAAGAATGCATATTTAAATCTTTAAGGACAAGTATATATTTTCCTGATTTGTTTTAAGATGACCCCTTGAGAGCTTTGCAGATACCCTGGGGAGGTGATCAAGTTGTTCAGTAATAAACATATTATTTATATATATGTATATGTATGTATATATAAAGCTATCCAAAATGCTTTGCATAACCTAGCCCATGTAGTTTGCCAAATGGCAGCTGCAGATCATATACCAAATACTGGTACCTTACTCTATAGTAAACCCTTTTCTGTTTGTTCACTGTCATGTTTTTCAGACTCCATTTCTAGGCTGGCTATGACAAAGTCCATGTTTTAGAAATGCTAGTAATGCGCATATGTATGCTCTGCTAGCAAAAAGAATGGTGGCCAGAAGTCAACCCTGAGTTAATTTTAAAATCAGCAGAAATATGGACAACATCATTAAATTGCTGGCAGGAAAGCTATCCCATTCATTCTCCATAACCATGGTTAAAATTGCTGAGTCCTCCCCAAGCTGTGAATTCTCCCTCTGTTTCTGACAGCCACAGAACTGACTGACGAGGTTTGTAAAAAGTGTAGCCTTCTCCCCTCTTCAGGCACAATTCTTGTTTTCACATAGTAAGATGGTAATATCATCCGTTTCCAAAAGTACAGCAAATTGCTGGGGGGAGCAGTGTAGAGTTCAAAATTGGACATATGTTTGGACGGATCAACGAAATCTCTCTCGGCTGTTCTTTATGAGAAAATACAAGCCATTTCACAGCATAAAGATTTAGCACATGCTATTTAGAGTTTTATGCTCTTTTATAATGTATTAGTACGCAGGGGAGGAAAAATTCTTACATGTATGCTTTTGGAAACACTAGTACTTCGTGTAGTTTTGCAGTTTTTGTAGTCTGGGATGACACTGTTATGAAATCACAGAAACAAGGGTCTCCAGTTTAATGCTCCTTTTAAACTATTTCTCCAGCCATCTTTTAAAGGATCCCCAAACTCCATTATTTATTATCCTCTAAATTAAACAGTTGTAACCATGCTAGATCATTGTCAGTTTATTCCATGCTGTCATATAAGGTTTATGAATATAGTGCTTTCTTCTTGGTCCCATTTTACTTATTGCAAAGTTTTCATGATTCTGTCACAATTTCCCAGCACATTTAATATCAGTTTCTATTGAAAACGCTATTCTTGGTTATGGCTTGGGATCAGCTGTGGCTTACGCTAACCATCCAGGAATCGTTCTTTTTACATATGACGTGTGGACCATATCCTTAATACAACACTTAAAGCCCTTGTAAAACTGGAAGGTCCCCTTTACTTTCATTAACCTAGCTACATATTCAGGAGTGCTTTCATTTGCTTTTCAGTTCTATTTGTACGATAAAAATGCTCTGCAGTCACACAAGAGTGTTGATATGGATTATAGAAATTGCACAATCTAAGCAAACATCTTGTCACTTGCTTTGCTGGAAGATGATAGGCTTCACCACTGTAAGTCCTATCATGTCTTGGTGAACCTTTTCATCATCACTGAAATAATTTCCTTTTAGACAGTCTTTCAGTATCTCTGTATAGGCAGGACTGTCTTCTAGAGTTTTAACACTTCTTTCTTCTGAACTCTTTCCTCTTTTTGAACAGGCAATGTTCTCACAGTAGAACTGGCTACAAATTTCCTTGTTCTGTCAGAAATATCAGTTCAATAAACCAAATGCATGAAACTTTAACTGAGAAAAGTTTCTTGGGACCAGAAAGGAATTTCTGTTCAGAAAGTGAGGTAAAGACTATGGTCCCAGAAGTGCCAATTACTTGGATATATAATGCATTTGTATGGAAAATGCAGGCTCAAATCTCTGCTCTACCTAATTCAGACCAGAACTTTCAACCAGCAGCTCCACATTCCAGTTTCACGCTTGGCAACCAAGTTATTGATTATTCTGAAAGGAAGGATGTCACTCTCAATTTCATTTGTAATGAGAGAAAATACCCCATGAAAATGATGAGATCATCTCATCATCTTGTTGTGAAACAGGAATATTTTAAAATCTTGGGTTTTTCTGACCAGGATTCAGATCTGAGGGTCTGTCATTCATAGTGTTGCATGCTTCAGTTCTTAGACCTTGGGCACATGAATAGATTTTATTGAGTTAAACTATCTTAATGAAATACCGGTCATAAATGGAGCCGCCACAGCTGACCATACGCACAATTTAGTGCAATTTCATTAAAGTCTCTATCAATTGCATTTGTTTGCCTGTAGCAGTAGTTTCACTTTTTTCTGGGTCTCTACAGTTTGCTCCTTCGCTCTACTACATTCCTGGAGGACTCACTGCCATTGTCGATTTTAGTGTTGTTTCTGATTAAAATTACAGGTGCTGGAAAATCAGGTGAGATTACAAACCCTCTGGGATGAAAAAGCCCCTATAAGAGGGCTTGAAGGACTTCTTGGTCCTTGCTCCTCATGGACTTGGAGAAGTCTCAGCTCCGTAAAAGGGTACAATCCATCTCTTCCACTCTGCAGTCTGCTTTACATTGTTCTCACTTCCCAATTTAATTTTCAATATGAAGACTCAAATCTTCAGGCCATGCTTAGAACTGCAGAAGTCAGATGGGATCTGTGGGCAACTTTGACACATCACTGCTTTATGCACCCTCAGAACAGACCATTATAAGCATCTAGAAAGGCGTGAAGGGATCATATGTGATGTGGGTTTTTTTTGTAAACTGCATTGCATGTTACAAGAAGTGGGAGTATCTCTAGTACATGCCTTCCCAAAAATTATATTCTATCAGATCTTGACTAATCTAACATCCTTTTTTAACTGAGTGTAAAAAGTTCAGCAGCTTTTTTTCTTTTTTTGATGGGGATGAAATCCCAGGGAGAAGGTTTAATAATTATGTAAATAATTCCTCCAAGAGGTTGGCACTAGCTTTTCGCCTTTCCTGTAGAAACAGAGCATTACTTTTTTTTAATACAACCCAATACAATTTATTTTACAAGTTAATATTAATGTCAAGCATGCAGCATTGTATCTGCCTAACAATTAATATGGCCCTGATAAAGTAGTTAATGGGTTTAGCCAAAAGTATTCCTTGAAGTTTTCCTTGTTCTCTTTTCTACATAGCAACCATTAGCCCTACAGACATCCTCTGCCCACACGTAGTAATATGATGATGGTCACAGTAATAGCTTTATTCACAACCTATCTTTGATTTCTTGCCCTTGACATTCCTCCTCCTCTGGCAAATCTGCTTCTGTTTCACAGCTAAATGACTTATCATCCTGTCAGTGGATTTCTTCCACACCCTGTATTCGTTTGCCCCACCCCTTGCACCCCAGTAATTTTTATCTGTTCGCATGGTTTGCCAATGTCTTGACTGCCCTCAGAATCTGACATGCAGTACAGTGTGTGGCTGGGAGGAGAACTTTTCACAGAAACCTGGGGCTTTAAACCATGGCTTACAAATTAATCATAGATAACCCACAGATAAATGGAATAACTTGTCTTCCACAAATACATTGGTAAGACACAAGATACTTTGTCAGATCATTCTGTGTTATCTGAACGGGTCCAAACTCAGTTCCTCATGCTTGAAACGGAGTTTCCCTTAGAACTATTTTACTGTTAATTAAAACCTTGCTATTGTGGGGTCAGGACTTTAAATGATGCGACAAACTGAACCAAAATTAGAATGAAGAGATTGATGTGTGACAGACAGTTCTTGTAGTAGAAGGATCAGACTTAATTAGAGAAGTTAAATTTAAGTTCAAAGCTACAGATGGTTTATGTTATTATAAAAAAAAAAATCAATTAACATTTTAAAAGCTCTCCCCATGTTAGCAATCAAGCCACAAGTTAAAACACTCTTGGACTTGTGCAATAAGCTCCAGTTCTTCCAGTTACCTGGTGCTCAGCCAATTTCCCAACTGTGCCTATAATAGTGCATTAACAGCCATCCAGTCTGTTCCCCAAACACAATATTGGATCTGTCACTGCAACAAATTGCAGATCAGTGACCTCAGCGGTAAATGTTTAGTATTGTCTTTGGCCTGGGTGTTGCATTTTTGATCCAGAACAAAGGCAGAGATTCAAGATAAACACCAGTATTCTCTGTACCCTTACACCTCTTGTTTTGGAATTAAAGTGACACTGAGGAAACTGCATTTTAGACAATAAAAAGATGAACTGTTTCCTTCTCCTTCACTGTTTGTCTTTTTGGTAGTATACTCATGGAAAATTATGACAGGGAAAAAAAGGAAAAGGAAAATAATGAATAACAGCTTGCCTCTTGTTGACATCAAGTACAGGGAAGCAGTGTCCTTCCTGAGGCAGAGCAGTATCAAAGCAACTGGGTTGGGACAAGTGAGTGGGGTCAGCTCTGTGAGTTACATATGAATGAGCAAGTGGTGCAATGTGCTAGAAGGGGTATGCAGAGCTGTGCTGAGTGGATCAAACAGTGCTCAGGACTTGGCACACATATTTTCTTCATGTGTGTGGGAGTTGCTTTGGGCTACTAGATCTAAGGACCGAATGTCTCTCTGCTGCAAGAGCAGGATAAATGTGGTCACCTCTTCTGGTTTAGTGACAACCCAGTGCAATCCAGCTTGCATGCTCCATGGCTGCCATGTGATGTGGGCCATAACACAGTAAATAAGGATGATCAGAAGTCTCATTTCAAAAGTCCCCTACCAATCTAAATGACATGGGGGTGTAGATGACAGAGTTGTGCCTAGGAAGTGAAATAATAATTCAGCTAGTTCTGTTTTGGTGTCAAGAGTCATGAATAGCTAATATCCACAAAGCATTTTTATATTCATGGATATAAAGTGCTATATCAATTTAAAACATCATCATCATTCTATTGCCGTGCACTCACCATCCCCTCTACTTTCAATAAATAATAGTGTGACCTATAGAGACTGTCTGCTAGGTGAGGATGACTTCTCAATAATGCTTAAATCAAGATAAATTTAGGTA
This sequence comes from Phalacrocorax aristotelis, assembly GCF_949628215.1. NCBI lineage: Eukaryota > Metazoa > Chordata > Aves > Suliformes > Phalacrocoracidae > Phalacrocorax > Phalacrocorax aristotelis. The sequence continues at coordinate 41,394,394 of NC_134277.1, forward strand.
TCCTGGAGTTTAGCTTTCAACAAATGTGGATGTTACTTTTTCCATTATAATGCAGATTTTGTAACCTCACTAGCTGCCCATCTAGCTGTTGCGTGCTCTGCTCTTGGGACAGTTATAATGGCACTGCACCAAGGATTATTTGCTGTTACTGTAAGTCCAGGTGAATATTGCTTCTCTTCACAAACAGGAGCCTTTTGGACTCCAACAATCACATGAGGGTTCTTTCCTTCACTGTACAAACTAAGGATATAACTTAAGCTGATAGGTATCTGAGATTTAAATAAAAACACTAAGACTGTGGATGCGCAGTTGATGTAGGCTGAGGCCTGAACAAATAGAACAGCTGAGAGTGAGTTTTGGTCAGGGGATTTTAGGGTGTTTATGATGTGTTTGTTCCAGCATCCATAAAATGAGACAGAATGGTCCTTTAGAGGGCTCCAAAGAGGATTTTGGTAACGAAAACCTCAGCCTGGTTCCTAGGACCACTTTATTAGATGTGAAGTTCAGCTTTATTTTTGTGCAAAACAAAACTTTTTTCTATTGTTCAGTTCTGTGAAATCATAGAATCAGAAAATCATAGAATCAGATAATCATAGAATCATCTAGGTTGGAAAAGACCTTTAAGATCATTGAATCTATATAGCTATAACTCAGAACAAAAGTGAGTTTGAATGTATTGCCTCTTGCCACATCATCCCACCAGAAGACTAAATGACAACAGGCAAATGCACAGGGTCTCTGCCTCACTAATGCAGGTATGGATAAACATCCATGGAGGCGTAGGTACCCCTCCCACTGGTGTCCAAGGAGAAAAAAAGAACTCCAAATTGCTCCAAAGGGAAGGTGTGCAGAGGATGTGCTTTCTTCTGGACAGGCCCTGGCTAATAACCTATTTGTTAGTGCCTCAGCCTACATTAAGTGTATTTCCACAGTTCCTTGCCATCAGGTGTCAGGAAAGAAACTTTTGCACTCCTGCCATTTACTGGTTATAGTGACACTCTAACATTAAACTTTGTTTTACATACACCATGCACAGAGAATCAACTGTAATAGCATCAGCAAATTCCCCGTGTGTTTTTATCTTCACCTTCGATTTGCAGCTATTGTGAAATGGACTTTTAAAGAAAAAAAAAGGAAGCCACTAAGATTAACTATATAATACACATTTCTTTTATTATTTTATTCAACTTCAGCCTAGAAAACTCCTAATCAAAAACAAGTGCCTAAAGCAGATTTATCAATTTATGTGTGAAGCTGCTGGAACAATAAGATTAGATCCAACAGAATTTGTCTGACAACTTTGAATCTTTTAACATTTAATAAAACTGTGGTTATAGATGTTGTGAGGCACACTTGGAAAATTTTACCTCAGTCTGAGATGAAGACAATCAAGCCAGCAGAAATCTATCTCAATATTTTTCTCTGTGTAACTCCTGTATTCATCTCCATGTTTTCCCCTTCCTGTACCTTCAGAAATGTGTCATTAATTGGTCTAATATCTTTATTCAGCTGAGAATACTCCATGCTTCCGTGCGCTGATAAAAGCTACCCTGAAAGTGGAATTACAAAGCAATATTTATAAATGTAACACATTAATTTTGTTCTGTTTCATTTTTTTCTGCTTCCTGGTTAAAAAAAGTGTACTTTAAAGACCCATACATTATTGATGGATTCCTACTAACATCCTTTGTGATTTCTCTATTAGTTTTCTACCTATTTTCTCTTTGTTAGTGTCACATCTACCCCAAGCATCCATGAAAAATTTTTCTCAGGTTTCAGCTGCTACCCTCCAAACCATCATTCCAGTATCTATATTGATGAAGTAGATATTTTGATACACAAACTCTTTCCACATTCCCGTCTCGACTTTTCATATAATTTTCCATTAATGTTAATTTCACTCACAAACATCTTACAAAAATATCAGTTTCATGGGAATCAACAGTTATTCTGGAAATCAACATTTATTCTAGTGACCTCTTAAACATTTATCTTTTGTATGAACGCTGGATGGTCCACATTTAAAGGTAAAAATTTATAAAATCATTTCAGTAGATGATTATTGCTGCCACAGAGGAAGCATATCCTCCACTGTTGTAGTGCCTTTTTTAAAAATGATGAGACCTTATGGTCTTTTATTTAATTACTGTGCATTTAGAATAAAGCTACTTAGGTGACTTTTTGGTCCATTACATTATACACTATTATTTCCTGTGGAACTCTAAAGGAGACATTTTCTTTCAAACTGATTTTGTTTCTCAGTTTTATGTCCCCTCCTTCTCATGGCTCATTTATGAGGAAAGTTGGAGAAACATTCTGTCAGTCTTCTCAGAAATGTCTTTTTTGCTACCATCCCGTTCATACCCTACATTAGATGTAAATATATTGGGTTTTGATACTCTCTGTTGAATAGTTGGAGGTTTTATTACTGTAGTGTCTTACAGACAGCTAATACAGGAGGGATACTATGCAGCATAGCATACAAACACAAAGTAAATGAACCCTTTCTCTGAAAAGCCTCCCTTTTAAGTATGCAAAATAAAAGTATAAGACCAAGTGCAATAGTGCAATGTTTAGGACAAAGTTAGGCACCAATCTGCAAAATAAGATGTCACTGTCGTTAACAAAGCTGTTGTAATACATGTTACATTTATGCAGAAGTAGCAGTGCACCCACTGTGTTGTGAATTGCAGGTAAACTCGATCTTGTTCTAGGTGTGAGTCAACTCTATCCAGAAAAGGTGGGGCAAAAATATAAGATACTGAATTGAGTTAATATGCTCTGGGCCTCCTCAGAGCACCTGTACCATTTTCACTTCAGAACAGGCTTGTACCAATCTAGCTGTAGTGTCAGCAGAACATGTTTTAGGAGCAGATAGTTTAATACATAAAAAAACCCCAAACTACAAACACCCTTCAGTCCAGCCTCCCCTCTATTTAGATGTTTCTCAGTGTATGGGCAGCTGCCCCTCAAAGTTTACCTGCTTTTTAAATGCAAGTTTCCAGCTTACGTCAAAGCCTGCATTCCTGTAAATTCTCCAAACTCTGAACTCTTATGTGAAATGACACCGCGGCAAGAGTGAGAAAGTTAAATACCACTGAGGATTTTAAGCTAAATCTTTGGGGACTTATTCTCATCTTGTCTAAACCAATTTAAAACCTATGAAGCTGTTGTTTTTCAGTCAGATTCCACACCCAAGGCCAGATTTCACAGCATTGATTTTAATGGAATATATTCTGTTTATTGCTTTGGCTGCAAGTCTAGAAGTGTCAATGTTTAAAATGTCACAAGTAGGTTTTTAAGTTTATATCCTTACAAAAGCAAATGGGAAAAGTTCATGCCTCTGATGATGTTATAATTTGTCTGGTGTGATATCAGTTTGGTCAGATAGTTGTGTTCTGTGAAAAAGAGTGAAAGCTGGTTTTGTGGTCCAGGAGAAGCTAGGGAAAAAATCATACATTTAAAGTAAAGTCTTCAATTCAAATCACAAGGAAAATTAAATGTGAAGGATTATTTGCTCATTGAGTGAAGCTGTCTCTGTTAATTATCTTGCACACATGCAGAGCAAAAGACCTGAAATGTAGATCATACTGTGTGTTTCATTTTGGAATTTCTCACCAGATTTGGTTATCCAAAATGTAAGCTGGAGGTGGGGTAGATTCAGCTCATGTCTTAGCTGTTCTGATCCAAGATTTTGGATTTGGCCACTCCAATCTGTCAAAAGCAGAACTCCTTTGTAGGTATTAACCTAGGAAATTTTACTGAAGATATTTGCAGTATTTCAGTCTGCATCAGAAGCTTTAACTCCATCCTCAAAAAATTTCTACACTCTCCTGTAATCATCTAATGGAAAGAAATGTTTCACGAGTCTCATGTGTGTCCCACAGCTCTGGCACTGCATTTGTTCTGAGTTCAGACTACAAAAGATAAAGCTATGCTCCAAATATAAATCATACAGTAGTGCAACAATTTAAAATCATTCTTTGACCAGTATTTCTACAGAGAAACACTTGGTACTAATTACCAAGTGATGGCCAGTTTTAAGATCAGCATCTTGTTGGGGAGGCTTCACTAATTTCAGTTATTATGACTTATTGGTTTGAAAGCAAAGATCTGTAGAATGTACTTAGAAATTCTTTTTAATTTCTGTTCTTGGGAAAAAAAAAAAAGCCCAGCAGCTAACTTTTAAAAGGCTGTCAGGTGTTAATAACTACCTGTCTAATAGAGATTTTCTGCTATTATGGTACCGGCTGCAGCTTATAGCCTTTAGCAATTGGATATTTCTGCCTTGTGTTTGGCATTTTTTCAAAAGAAAGCCTGCAACAGGTATAGCTCTCCTACTGCCAGCCCCACTTAGATCTGTTTGTGTTGGCTGCCCCATTCCCTGCAGTGGATTACATATTGTAGCTCTTTGGTGCCCATAATGTGAATGCCCTTTAGGTACGCTGCAAAGTCTTTTGGCTCAATGTATTATTGTATCACACTACCAACACTGTAGAGCAGGTGAAGGTCAATTGACATTCTGTAGGAATTCTTTCTGGAGAAATTTATAAATTATAACTGCTATAGTTCAAATCAGGTTGAAAGATGTTAGTTCAAAAAAATGCATGCTTTTTTGGAACTGACTGAAATTGGTCAAATTGGTGACAATGTTCTTTTTCCTGTTAAGCAGGGATAAGGAGAGCAAAACAGAAAGGGAACAAGGGCAATTTTTTCTCAAGAAAGTACCCATGAAACCCTAACAAAGGTAATGGATTTGCCTAAGAGGAACTGAAATATCTATTTTTTAATAATAATGTTCTTTGATTATCCTGATAGGCTACTGAGCCTGTCTTTCAAGCTGAAATATCTATTGTAATACATAGGATGGGAGACAAAAATAGCAGTTCTTTTGAATTCTCTAAGCAGTGTCTTAAATATTGTAAAAAATATTGTGATTGTTATGTTAATCTCATTCTGCTGCTTTAATATACTTGTAATAAACAAGATATGTGAACTTCTATATGAGTAGCTAGCAATTTTCAATTCCCCATACAATATGTTACTCTGCATACATATAAGACACATATTAATTAATTTAAATGTCCACTATACCTGCTCATGAGTTTCATTAACTAGCATAATTATACAGCAGAGATACCACAGTAGATGATGGAACTAAGGTTGACAGTGCACATCAATAATTTAAGATAAAATGCATTACAAGGAGTTGTTGTCCCCAAAACCCAAGCGTTATAAATTAAGAAACTCAGAGTTAAAATTATATTTTAAGGAAATTCTAACCTGTTAAACTGTAACAATATTTTAAGATGGACATCTAAATAAATATAATTGGACCCAAAATTACATTTGCCCACAATTGTTTTAGTATAATAACCCTTATCCTGAAGAATTATGAATGCTTTTGAATTTCTGCATTATAAATAGCCCTACTGACTTCAGTGGGAGTACTCAGTGCTTAATAATTAAGCACCTGCATAATCATTGTACACATCTTGAGAGAGCGTGATTTACTTTCAAATACATATCTTCCTCACTACATAACTACAGGGCTTTATGCCAAAAAAGCATTTCCAACGTCAAAGGTTTACACTGACCACCTTCTTCTGCCATTAGGGAAATTTGTCATGGGTTCTGCACAACACCACAGCATTATGTGGGAGCAGGAGCAGAAGCCAGGTTAGTGGCCCACCATTAGGCTCAGAAACAGAAGTTAGAAAAAGGAAACATAAGGTTTGCCCTTTGGAGTGGGCCTACAAATCTCTATGTAGTAGTGATATTTAAGTCAGAGGTTGAACTAAAAAGGTTGGAAATTACCTCTCTCTCTAGAGAGACCTTTGTAAGTTTATGTTTTAGATATATGAATATGCATCATTAGAACATTTATTTATTTTCCAGGTAAGTACTGATCAACACATATGGATAGCTGTGATGTTTGATAAAACTGCAGCTGAGCTGATGAATTTGCTTTTGTAACTACAGTATCAGCATCAGCATGTAAAAAAAGCTAGACATTCTTGTGACACCAGCGAAGCTGGCTGCATGTTATTTCCCATTCCTGTTATCAGTGTCATCTCGACAAGGAACACAATTTGTGTCATTTTCCAACTTACATTTGTTATCCTGAAAATGTGCTCATGGTGTCACCAATTTTTCTGTACATCTGATACATTCTAAATAACAAGGTAATGTGTTGGTACAGCAATGCAGGGAAGACCTCGTTTCCAGGGTCTAATAACAAAAATTGCAATGAAAGCAAAGATATCTGCAAGAATACATGTATTCTTAAAAACAGACTTGCAATGAGGACAGTAGGTACAAAAGCAAAGTGTATCTGTTCTCTGGACAGATTTACTACTAGAAAGATTTGTCAGCATAGCAAAAGACGGTACTGCAAATGTCAGTAATTGGCATTCCTATGTATTCCCAGTAAAAAGACCACAATTTAGAGGGAGGAAAAGTGTGTTAAAGAAAATGTACCCTCTCACATATGAAGGTTGTTTCTCCAGGAACTGAGGGGTGCTGAAGAGGTAGTATGTGAAACTTTAATTGGATTTAACTGTTCTGGTGATAAAGAGAGGACTTCTTTCTCTTAGGTTAGAAATAGTTCATGAACATATGGTTCACTTGAAATGAAGATGGGAAATTCTTTATCTTCACATGTATCATAAAGAAAAGCAAGAACAGAAGCAGCTTTTGGAGAAATACTGTTTCTTATTCATGCTGTGGATATGTGTACAAGATTGTAGATTCATAAGCTTATTTTTCCTTTAGATGGTATCTGTCCCACTGTGCAGTTCATTGCCCGCAGAGAAGTGTTTCAAGGCAGAGCTTGAGCAGAAGTTACTAGTGATGGATGAACAGCCTGATATTCAGAGTCAGATGGCAGTTGAACGGGGGACCCCTTTGCTTAAAAATATCAATATTCACTAATGTACAATGGTCTGTGGCAGACATGACCCAAATATACCATCCTACTGGTCATTTGTGGTCTGCAAGTTCATGAATTATGTGCACTATGGAAACAATTTAATGTTGGCAATAACAGCAAAAAGTTTGTTAAATGGCAGCAATGTATATGTACTTAGGAAGATTGCATAACATCATTAATAACTGCCAACATGACCAGTAGATAACAGAAGATGTAGTCCTTAGATAATGCTGTCCAGCATGTGCCAGCTTAAACATGCCTGAATCAAATGACGGGATATGGTAGATATCGGAATATATTGCAGCATTGTCACACTGTCTGGTAATGCTGAAAAGTTATCAGAAAAATGTGGGGTCATCACCTTTCACTCCAGAGAAGCTTTTGTTTAATGTCAGATTCCTAAAAATCACACAACCTGGTTTTTTTTCTCATTAAGTTCATGAAAACAGAAACTGTTATAACAATAGCAGAGCACGAGGGACAAGATGGGTCCCAGTTGCCACTCCGGTGCAGCCTGGTGGCTGAGGCTCTCAGTCCCAGAGCACCATCAGGGACCAGAACCCAACAGTCCTCACACAGTAACCAGAGGATGACTCCCTGATGGGAGCTGATGAGGTGCAGGGGTGGTGACAAATAGACAGGGCACACAAGAAAGTATAAAATACTTTATCCGGAGCCCATCAGGTAGTGTGTAGATGCAGTGACAGCAAGGTCAGGAGTTTTACATATGGTGTAAAAGAATGTTGTTTAAATAGTTGATAAAACAAAGAACATTTCCTGTTTGGTTTTTTTTTTTTAAAAAAAGCCCTAATTGTCACC